>NC_141685.1:1396675782-1397875782 GCF_964263255.1 Lissotriton vulgaris | reverse complement strand
GCTGTTAACCTGCAAGCTCTGGTCAGTGCAACCAATTCTGCAACTTGTGCTGAGGTGATACGAGAAAGCTATGTAGCTTCTACTACATCATGAATTGTACATACAGTGTAAGCTGCTCTCAAAGTACCTTCTTTGTTTCTTAAACATTCAACCTTGACACAGATTACATAATCAGGCTCCCTCAGGGGTTAATCTTTAATGTCTGGCCTTGGCTTAGTGCATAAACCCATGACATCTAGACAATCCTATTCAACTTCATCACCATTAGCACTTTCAGTTATTAGTAACAGGGAAGTTTGTTGTAAGATTTGGCAGCTCTTTAAAACAACATTGTCAGCCATCCACGGCTTTACAACACGGTTGTTACACAGCGATACTTCTACATCGCAGTCATTACAATGCAAGTCGTTACAACGACTTGTGCTGGATGGCGCTGTACCCTAAGGAATAGTATGATTTACTATTCCAACACCTTCCCTACTGTTTCGTAGGCTGGAGTTGGAATAGTAAATCATACTATTCCTAAGTCCAGCGTCCTCAAGCGCAAGTCGTTGTAAAGACTTGAGTTGTAATAACTGTGACGTAAAGTACTGCGATCTAAATGATTGCGTGGTAACGTCACATATTCTCTGTTGGTCATGTATTGGGTCTTCATTTTGGTAAGCAATATTTTAATGGAGTGGGGGAACATAACAGTTATTGGCTGTCCCATCACTATTGTCTCACACCTCTCAATAATTACACTAACGTCCGTAACCGCTTTAAAGCAGTCGGGCAGTCCTGCGGCTACGGGGTCAAGTTTAGTCGAAAAATAAGCCAGAGTTCTTTGTACATCTCCATGCATTTGAGTAACCACTGAGAGAATGCAGCCCTCCCTTTCAGTGTAAAACAATGTAAACATCTTATATAGTTAGGCATTCATAGTTAGGGGAAACTACGGAGACTTTCTCTCAGCTCTATGAAAGCTTTCAACCACTTGTCCCATGGAAGCAGATCAGGCACATCTTTGTGTGTCAGCCTCAGTAAAAGCTGTCTACAGTAGCCAGCCATTCCCAAAAACATCCTGACTTCTCTCTGTGTTTGAGGTGGATTAATTTGGAGAATCACCTCCACTCATGGCAGCTATATTTGGCCTCATAGATACAGCTCTGCAGGGTGCACTGTAGGAGCATCATTAAAAGTGACGTACCAGTGGAGCACGGAGCTTGTCAATGAGCCCTTTGTGTCCCTTCTAAGCCAGGTGATTCAACAATGCAATTGTATCCTGTTTACAAGCTTCTCGTGTCTCTGAAGCCATAATTAGGTCATCAATGTCCTGCATGAGAACTGAGTTGTAAGGCATCTGTAGTGATTCAAGATTCTTTTTCAAGATTTGCTCTGATTTGATAAAAAATAGACAGGCTCTTTGTATACTCTTGTGGAACTCGGCACCATGCCAAAAACCTCTGTTGAAACTCAAAGGAAAATAAGAACTGACTATAATAAGAACATGCAATGTTACAGAGAACACAACCTTGCATAGTTCCACAACAGTGAACTATTCTGCATGACACGGAATTCGAACAGGTATGGGGGATGGATTTGGTACCACAGGACAACAGGGTCCACGTGTGGGTGGTAAAATTCACTCTGTTCACAGAGTTTGCTGAATTCGGAACTCAGTGTTTTGCATGTGACATGAAGGTCCATTAAATGCTGCCATCCATTGGTGTGTGCAAGACTTGTTTTAGTGCATGCTGGCAAGCACCACAAGTCTTGCCGGCCGCTAGTGAACACACGCAAGATTTGGTGCCTGTTGCATGGTTTCCAGCCACAAATGCGCCTTTTTCATGATGTTTGAGTTTGAGTGACCGCGGCTGAACCTGGAGCAGAGTCTCTACTCGATAAGCAGCTAAATCTACTCGAAAATATATTTTCGAATTAATATTCTATTACTTTGTCCATCTTTTGGTCACTTTTCATTTGGATTTGGAGCTGGAAGGATCACTCTCTTTGCCTGCTACATATAAACTATTAGATTTAAGGACTTTGGGGCATATTTACTAAAAAATGATGCAGCGCAGTGCTGGAAGCCATCTTGCTGCTCCAAGCAGCGTCATTAGGAAAGTGCAGGGATGCGTCGTATTTACAGAAATATGATGCATCCCTGTACTTTCCTCTGTGGTGGCGCACAATTGGCTACCCAGTGCTAATGCAGATACCCTTACAGCAAAAGGGTGCCTGCATTGCAGGAATTATTGTTTTAGTGCAGAAAGGGACACCTTCTTGCACAAAAACAATGATTGATGGTGTTTTCCTCTTTCTATGTGTGCTGCAGAATGCAGCACATATAGAGTAAGCTCAAAACAAGGAGAAATAACAATATTTCTCCTTGTTACACCACTTTAATGCCTCCCCTGGAGAGGCGTTAGAATCTGAGGCATTCACAGGTTTACGAAACCTTGTAAATCTAGGAATGTGTCAGAATGCATAGGTGTTACATGGGAACACCCACAGCAACACCCATGCGAAGCCCCTTTCACGCAGAGTAAATCGTGAAAGGGGCCATATTTACAAGGCGCAAGGTGGCTTTGCATGGCCTGCTAAATATGGCTCAGCATTGTGCGTCATCAGAGCATCAAAAAACGTTACTCTCTGGAAAATATGACACAGGTAAGTTAAAAAACTTATAATTATTGTGGTGGGTGGCCTGCAGTTTCAGTAGGGATCCAGCTATATTTTTGCATTTATTTTTTAATCTTTTGTAAAGGAAAAAAGTTGCACAGGTCAGTACATGTTCTCCATATTTGTTAATAAATGTGCAATATATTCATTTAATTCACTATGCGGACTAGTCTGCCAATGGGCCATCCAACCAGGAGGCCCAAAACTAGTGATGGGTGCATGATACAATTGTTCCTGTGGTATATTTTGTTTTAAACCTTCATTTAGGGCCAGGATGGTATTGGTTTATGTTAAAAATGTGTTTTGTTTTTTTGGGGGGGGATATTTCACGTCTTTTTTACTGAATAAAGTGTATAGGTGGGGCAATACTTGATGCCTTGGGCGGATGTGTGTTGTAAAACTTTTATAGCTCAGTTAATTTTCATTTTTGGCACTGGTAGTGTTTTCTACAGTGTCAGCATGCTTTGTTTGTCTGGCCGGTGAATGCGTTTGCCCCAGGCCACCATTTATTTTGTTCAATCAATCAATCAAAAAGGGAATTGTAAAGCACACTACTTACCTGTGAGGGTCTCAAAGCGCTGGGTTATTCGAAAAGCCAGGTCTTGAGGCTCTTCCTGAAGGTGTGAAGAGTAGGGCTGCGTCTTATGCGGATTGTGAGCTTGTTCCAGGTCTTGGCAGCAATGTAGAAGGTTCTTCCACCTGCGCTAGTTCTGCGCATGTGCAGGGTTACTGCCAGGACGAGGTCGGCTGAGCGGAGGTTTCTTTTTGGTATGTGGAAGGAGACTCTTTATTTAAGGTATTTGGCTCCAATGTAGTGGAGTGATTTGTAGACATGGGTGAGTAGCTTGAAGGTTACTCTCTTCTCGATGAGGAGTCAGTGGAGGTCTCACAGGTGTTGGGTGATATGCTCATGTCGGTTGGTGGCAAGGACAAGTCTGGCCGCTCTGTTCTGGATCGTCTGGAGTTTGTGTTGCAGGGATTTGTTGATTCCAGCATGGAGGGCATTTCCGTAGTCCAGTCTGCTGGTTATGAGAGTGTGGGTGATGGTTTTTCTGGCTTTGGGTGGGATCCACTTGAAGGTCTTGTGGAGGATACGGATGGAGTTAAAGCAGGTGGAGGCGAAGGCTTTGATATGGTGAGTCATGGTGAGGGAGAAGTTAAGGATGGTCGGAAGGAGTGTGTGGGCTTCTGAGGGCTGGGAGCCACCAGGTGTTGTCCCAAGCAGTGGGGAAAGGTTCACGGATGAGGAGCTCTGTCTTCTCCGAGTTTAGTTTTAGGCAGTTGCTGCTGTTCCAGGCTGCAATGTCTTTCATTCTTTCCTGGAAGCTGATTCTAGTGGCTTTGGGGTTCTTCGTGAGGGAGAGGATGAGCTGGGTGTCGTTGGCATAGGGTACTATGCTGAGTCCATGCTGTCTGACGATGGTGGTGAAGGAGGCCATGGTGATGTTGAAGAGTGTGGGGCTGAGCGATGGTCCTTGGGGTACTCCGCAGTTGATTTCTGTGGGTTTGGAGAAGAAGGGTGGGAGTCTGGTCCTTTGGGTTCTGCCGGCAAGAAAGGAGTGGATCCAGTTGAGGGCGGTTCCACGCACGCTGGCATTGGGAAGTCTGGCTCTGAGAGTGCGGTGAGAGACGATGTCGAAGGCTGCGGAGAAGTCTAGCAGGATGAGGACCGCTGTGTGGCCTTGGTCGAGAAGCGTGCAGATGTTGTCTGTGGTGGCAAGGAGGGTGGTCTTGGTGAAGTGGTTGCTGCGGAATCCAGCCTGGGAAGAGTCGAGGATGTCGTTCTCTTAGATGAAGGTGGTTAGCTGGGCGTTGACGATTTTCTCTGTGACCTTGTCTGCGAAGGGTAAGAGAGAGATGGGGGTGGTAATTCTTCAGGTCCGTAGGGTCAACAGTGGGTTTCTTGAGGAGGGGTTTGACATCTGCCTGTTTCCAGTCATCAGGGAAAATGCCAGATGAGAAGGTAGTGTTGATGGAGTGGCGTGGCTTTGGTGCTGTGGCGGCGGCTCTGTTAAAGATGTGCGGTGTGCAGGGGTCTTCGGGGGCTCCTGAATAGGTGCTCTTAATGGTCATGGTGGTATCATCTTTGGTGACCGGGGTCCAAGTGGTGATGGTGGCCTGGCTGTCCTTGTTGGAGCGGATGGTGGTTTCTGGAATCTGCTCGATGAAGTTGTCGTGGAGTGTCTTTATTTTCAGCTGGAAGTAGGAGCCGAGCTTGTTGCAAAGGTCCTGGGGGGTGTGGCACCCGTGGCTTTCCTGGGAGTTTTGGTGAGTTGCTGGATGGGATTGGTGTCAGTACAACGCGATGTATTACAACGCGTTCCGTTACAACGCGATTTTTACATCGCAAATACCATTACAATGCATGCCATTACAACGCATGGCATTACATAGCAGATACTTTTACAACGCATGGCATTACATCGTAAGTATAGGTAAGTATATCTTTTTTTTAAAAAATGTAATAAAGTTAATTAAATTAATTTAAAATAATAAAAATAATATAACATTTTTAAAACAGTAATTAATTTAATTATAGTAATTTAATTAATATTAAAATTGATATTAATTAAATATATTTAAAATAATATAATTAATGAAATATAAAAAATTTAAAAATAGAAAATAATATAATGTAATTAATTACAATAAATATAATTATAATTTAATTTAGTTATAAATAATACATAATATAATTATATTTAATAAAATTAAAAGAATTTAAATAATTAAACATTTTTAAATAATATAATTTAATTATAATCGTTTATTAATAAAATTACATTAATAATTGTAAATATAGTTATTAATGTAATTAAATTAAATAAAATTAATTTAATTAATTTAATTTATATAAAGTCGTAATACCCCTGTACCCCAAAACCCAAACCCTGCCCTAAAACCTAAAAACACCCCTGTACCCCAAAACCCAAACACTGCCCTAAAACCTAAAAACACCCCTGTACCCCAAAACCCAAACCCTGCCCTAAAACCTAAAAACACCCCTGTACCCCAAAACCCAAACCCTGCCCTAAAACCTAAAAACACCCCTGTATCCCAAAACCCAAACCCTGCCCTAAAACCTAAAAACACCCCTGTACCCCAAAACCCAAACCCTGCCCTAAAACCTAAAAACACCCCTGTACCCCAAAACCCAAACACTGCCCTAAAACCTAAAAACACCCCTGTACCCCAAAACCCAAACACTGCCCTAAAACCTAAAAATACCCAAACACCCCAAAACATATACATCAGTACCCCAAAACATATACTCCAATACTCATACTTATTTTAAAAAATACTTAAATTAATATATTTAATTTATAATATTTAAAAACGAAATAAATATTTTTTAATAATTAATAATAATTAAATCAATTATAAAATATTAAATAAAATAAAAAAATAAAAAATACTTACGATGTAATGGTATGCGTTGTAATAGCATCTGCTATGTAATGCCATGCGTTGTAATGGCATGCATTGTAATGGTATTTGCGATGTAATAGCTGCGTTGTAACAGCATTACGTTGTAAAAGATGCGTTGTAGCGGTAACACACCGCTGGATGATGTTGAAAAGTTCCTTCGAATCGCTGGAGTTGGTAAGGATTTGTTTTCCATGTCATGTGGCCATGGAAAGTTTTGTGTAGTCGGTGTTCATAGACCTGCATGTGTTCTTCTTTGTTTTACCAGCCTCCTTGCTAGTTTGACCATATATGCGGCAAGCATTTTGTATATCCGGCCAGTGTGTTTTTGCCATAGGCCTGCATTTGTTCTTTATTGTCCCTGCCTCCTTTCTTGGTGTTGTTGCCAGTCCACGTAGCCACTTGACAATAGACACACCCTTCGCCTCAGCCCAGGAGGAGGAAAGACTCCTATTGGCATGTCCCTTAACAGCACCCAGAGGGAGAGTGAAGGGGGATTTGGACAGAAACAGAATAAGCCAAAAATGGCCTGTTCAATCCATCTACAAATGAAAACCAGAGAAGCTTTCTCACCCTTACGAGATGCCCCAAAGGAAAGAAAAAGGGAGTCAGATTTAATAAAAGAAGCAGTCATATCCAAATAAATTCTCAAAATCCTTTTCACATCCAGCAGATGCCACCTCAAATCTTGGGTGGCCTCAGACACTTCCAACAGTGCTGGCGGAATAACCTCCTGAATTCTGTGTAAAGCTGACACTACCCTCAGCACAAAAGCAGGATCTAGGCAAAGGACCACACCATCCTCAAAAAAGTGAGAAAAGGCTACCTAGCCATAAGAGACGCCAATTCCCCAATCCTTCAGGCTGAAGTGATGGCCACTAGAAACACTGCATTTAGGGTAACAAGTTTAATATTAGACTGCTCAGGAGCCTCAAAAGGGGCAGAAGTCAAAGCGTTAAGCACAAATGAAAGATCCTAAGAGAAGAGGTTTATTCAAAGGCCTGGACTGAGACAAACCTTTCAGTAAGTGAGATACCAAAGAATCAAAATCGACAGAATTGTCAGAGGGAGCCTAAGAAGCTGGGATAGCAGCCATCTGGGTTCTCAACATGTACATGGACAAATGTTTTTCATACCCATCCCAAAGGAATTGCAACACCTCCGGAAGGGACTAATTCACAGGAAAGACAGAATGCCCCCTACACCAAGGCTGTAAATGTACCCAATGCTACCCAAAAGAGTGCAAAGTGGAAGGTTGCTGAAAATTCTCCCTTACACTGCCAACCCCTCCTTTCAACCTCCAAACAAACAGTTGTTGCCTCTGGGATAGGACCATTGTTGGAAGCCAGAGAGGGGAGGGAGAGCGTAAGTAACAAATATCCTGAAGGGGGAAGTACATGAGAATTGAAAACCATGCCCTCCTTGGCTAAAAAAGAACCACCAGGGTCATGAGACTCTCCCCCCTCATGACGCTGTCCAGATGTCTGGGAATCACAGGAAAAGGAGGGAATGCATGTTTGGCCAAGAAACCAGAATAGCATCCACCCGTGCCCCCTCTAGTTGAGCCAGTGTACAAAACCTCAGAAGTTGGGCATTCACTTGAGAAGCAAAATTATCTAGAAAAGGGACCCTAAACCTCTGACAAATTTCACCGAAAGCATACACCTTCAGAGACAGTTGCTGCGAGGGAGGAAAGATTCTACTGAGAGAGTGGGCAATCACATTGTCTACCCCCGATGTGGACAGCAGAGATAGAAAGAAGGCTGATATCTGTTCATGCCATCAACTCCCTGGCCACTAAATTCAGGGATCTTGTCCTGGTGCCCCCAGATTGTTTCTTTAGTTAACCATAACCATGTTGTCTGTCCTGACCAGTTCATGATGTCCAAACAATACCACCCAAAAATGCCATAGGGCCCAATTTTCTGCTATTAGCTCCCTCAAGTTGGACAACTGCTTGCACTCAGTCAGAGATCAATGAGCCGGAGTGGAGGACATCTCCAAATTGTCCCCCACTTGAATCACTGGCATCTGTCATTAGAACCAGCTGGGGGCAATTTGTAGCTCTACCCCTTTGGACAACGACTTCAGCTAAATCCACCATGTGAGATCCTCTTTGATCTCTGGAGACAGTTGAACCATCATAGCATATTCCTCCAAAGATGGAAACCAAAATGCATGAAGATGGCTCCACAGGGGACAAAGATGGAATCAAGCCTAAAGGACAGTGAACACAGTGGCCACAATATGACCCTGAAGGTGCCGCCAATGATGAACAGAAAGAGAGTGACTCTGAAGTGCTTGGGAAAACAATCCTCTCAGAGAACTGGGTCTTAATTCTGGAAGAACAACTTTGTTCTAGTCTGTACTGAAACAGGTTCAGTGAAGCTCCTCTCCTGCGATGGTTGTAGTTGACATTTGGTCCAATTGAACAGGAACCCATGTTCCTGGACCTGCACCAGCACTTTCTCCATGATTTGCAGAAGCTGGCTCTCTGAGGGCGTGTGGAGAAGCCAGTCGTCCAGATATGGGAACAGGCAGACACCCTGGAGATGGGGAGAAGCAACCAGTGGAGCTACCACCTTGATGAAGACCCAGGGAGCCGATTTCAGACCGAAAGGCAGTACATTGAACTTGTAATGACTGTTGTTGATGCAGAAGCACAGATACTGTCGGTGGGACGAATGAATTGGCAGATGGAACAACTCATCCTGAAGATCCAAGGTGACCATCAAATGACCCCTGCATACCATAGGAATGATCTTCCGAAGTGTTTCCATTTTGAACAGAATGGACTGCTCAAATTTGTTCAGATGTTTGAGATACAGCACCATTCGGAATCCTCCAGTAGCTTTTTGAACCTGAAATGTGATGGAATAGAAGCCCCGATCTCGGGACAACAGTAGAACTTCCGAAATCACTTCCTTCTGTAGAGCTAAGCCTCTTCTCCTTGCAGGATGGCCAAGGTGTTGGTCTTATACTGGAATCTGTAGGAGGTGTTACGAACTTATCCTACAATCCACACTGATGATCTGGTACACCCAAGAGTCTGAAGCAGACCTACTCCAGGGAGTCAGAAAGAACCTAAGCCTGCCTCCAACCACACAGGGCAGGCCATCCTCTATATAGTCAGAAACGCTGCATCTTTGAAGATGGTTCTTCTTCTCCTGCTTCTTCCTGGGGTGAAACATGCCCTGTTGGCCTGAATTCTGGTGACAAGAGGGCTGATAAACTGAGAAAGCCTTAGCTGGAGGATGGAAGGATGACTGTTTGAAGCAAAAAGAGTGCTTTTCCTCCTTAAAAAATGTGTGCAATTTTGACTCCAGCTGAGCTCCAAACTGATGGAACCTTCAAAAGCCAGACACAGCACAGAAGTCCTTTGTCCAGAATCAGTGTGGCAATCTTTTAAAACCAAGTTGCGGCAGGCAGCACTAGATGCCCCAGCAGACAAGGCAGTGGCCCGGACCACATTGAAAGAAATATCAGACATGTATTCCACCTGGCTTTCAATACCCTTCAGCAAGGAAGAGAAATTGGTCCCTTCTTCCACAGCCTTAAAAAGTTGTTTTAACTCACAGATCAATGATTGCAAGACATAAGTGCTACAGATATCAGCTTGCAACGCAAGATGTGCTCCAGAGTACACCTTCTACAAGGAAGAATCAACTTTCTTATGAGGTTGATCCTTAATTACAGAGGGCCAGATGCATCAAGCATCCATTTTGCGATTCCTTATTAGCGAAAAATAAGGAATCGCTAATAAGGAATGGCAAAATGGAATGCATCAAGCAATCAGTACAAAAATAGCGATTCCTTAGAATTCCTTATTTGCGACTCGCAAATTGCGAGTCGCAATTAATGAATACCTCCCCATTCATTCCTATGGGCCTAGAGGCCCATAGGAATGAATGGGAAGACAATCTCAATTTGCGAATCGCAATTAGCGGTTCGCAAATTGAGATTGCGAGTTCAAGGGTGCAGGGGTGTCCAAAGGACACCCTGTTACACCCCTGAATTTGATCTGTGCACTTATGTTGCGCACACACATGCCCTTAGGGCATGTGTGTGCGCAACATGAAACTTTGAAAAATGCACAAAAGTGCATTTTTCAAAGTTTTTGCAAATTACCATGAAGTTGTACTTCGTGGTAATTTGCGTGCCCTATTAGCGAATTCGCTATTTTTGATACTTTCATGCATTGCATTTAAGGAATCTCAATTTGAGATTCCTTAAATGCAAACAATCGCAATTTAGCGAATTCTCTATTTGCGATTTTTGCATTTGGGATGATGCATCCCAAATGCAAAAATTGCACTTGCAAAGGGCCAGATTCTCAGAATCTGGCCCTTTTGCGACCGCATTTTTCTTGATGCATCTGGCCCAGAGTTCTCTGTCAAAGATGAAAGAAATTTAAATTTGTAACATGCGCTAATACCCAAGGGTGTGTAGGCGTGGTGGCTCTGAAGTGATGGCTAAAACCGGAGGGGATGACAGATTGGTGCAATCGGGCTAGTTAATAAAGAATCTGGTTTTAAGGAGCTTGAGGAACACCAAGAGACTACTTTCCATCTTGAATGCCAGGGGAGTGAGTTCCACAGTGTAGCGATCATGAGGTCGAGGGGGCTGATTCCCTATTATGCACAGAAACGGGAAATGTCATTAAGACTACAGCTACCAGAATGCCTTGGGGCCTTCTCCTCAGTCATAAGCCCCTCCTATACAGGGGAAAGGTGCTTGTCAATTAGCCTGTTTCCAGAGAGGAATGGCGGATGGTATTCCCTGCCGGATTCCTCCAGCGTGAAGATTCGTGTTTTGTTTTGCTACGGACCTGGTGAAATCTTGTTCTCCGAGGAAACGGAGAAGTGTTTGAAAACAATCGTCACGCAGTACCTGTGGAAGGAGAGCGGGACCGCCTCCTTTGCCTCAATCATTTATTCCTGTGCAAAGAGAAGCCACAATGCAAGTAAACGCACGGAGTCGCGTTTACATGGCACGTAAGTAAAAGAAAGCATTTGTGCTGCGAACCGCGTCTGAGAGAAAGACGTGTTCGGTGCAATTACTTTCAGTGTTAGTGTAGCATGCCTTAGTGTTTTGTGGGCACAAGTTATATTCATTTCCGTTGGAGTCTGTTTGAACAAGCTGGTCATTTGTTCTGCATCAAGGACAGAAAGTAGTACTATTAGCTATGATCCAAGGAACTCGAGTTGTGACTGCAACAACGCTTTGTTGCAAAGGAATACAAATATCCTTTTTCTAGTGACTATTTATGATTTGGTGTTTTGGCAGCATTCTAAGACTGTGGACCTTTTGGGGAAGTGAATTGTCGCTGATATTACCCTCAGTAGTTAGGTTGAAGTTATTTCTGATCTTCGAGTGGAAGGTACTAGAAGAGTACATATGATTGCAGCAGTCTTTGAGACGTTGGTGAGTTGAAGAAGGGGACGAACAAGACAGTGCATAACTTTTATAAAAGAACAGAGTAATCTTCTGTTTTGTCGCCCTGTTATACAGCGTTGGAGGCCTTTCCGAAACAGCGCAGAGTGCATGCCACGCCCTATAGAGGAATACAGAAACCACAGCCTCTTTCTTATTTTATCCACTTCCCCTTTTTCCCCTGGGGCACAAATCCACGCAGGGAGTATATTCTTCTCTGTAGGGGGTCGTGTCGTGAGGGATTGGGGGGACTAGCTTCGAACATCGTCTCCGCTTGGCACAGGAACAAGGTTAGTGGTGTTCTTGATTCTTGAGCCACTGCCAATCCCAACACACAGTCTAGCTGTACCTGTGACAAAACATCCCCCCCCCCAATCAGGCAGTATTGACCATAGGGTTTATCAAGTTTAAGGAGGCCGCTGAGCGGAGCTGCCTCTCTGGGACTTACCACCTGAGACTGCGTGTAAAATAATCGGGGCCAAGTCCATGCAGTGCTTTAAACGCAAAGCAGAGCGCCTCAAATTCGATTATTCTTTTGGCTGGTAACCAGTGCAGCAACAGTAGTGTATGAGCCACTGATTGATGTTTCGGATTGGCAAGCAACATTTTGGAGGATCTGCATTTTATTAAGGAATCGTGATTGTATATTAAGGAAAAGCCCGCTGCAATAATCAATTTTTGACAGCATAAGTGCTGCAACCACCGCTTTTTGAAGCTCCATTGGAATGTAGAGTAGAATTTTCCTGACAGTCTTAATCATGTAAAAACAGGACTGCATTAATGTGCTCCTCGGAGGATAGTTTAGTGTCAAAGTAAATCCCTACATTTTTTGCCTTGGAGACTGGAGGTGGGATTTCTCCCAGGTCCTGTGGCCACCAGCTTGGTTCCCAAAAAGAGGTGTCATAACCAAAAAGAAGCACCTCCATTTTTCCTGTGTTTAGCTACAGACAGTTTTGGGACATCCACTATCTAACCTCACTCATGCAGTCATGGAATCTCGATGCGGTATTGGTCGGCTCTCCTGCAAAGGATTCCACAATTTGCGTGTCATCGGCATATGACACCATCTTAAAGCCAAAGGACATTATGAGTGACATAAAGATTGTGTTGTAAACAAATCTAGGACCCTAGTGTAATTTTCCTGATTAATGCCCTTATATAGGAATACTTTATCATATCCTTATATAGGCATATAAATCACTACCATATTTGGCCTAAGCCATACAGCCCAAATACTGCATGGCTACTTTCACTAAGTTCCAAGAATTAACAACAATTTCTTGGAAAAACCAGCCTTCAGCCGCTAGGGACACTTCCCAGTGCTTGAATATTAAGTTCTCCAAGAACTCCTGGCATTTTCCAAGAATTTAGCCTTTGAGTGACGTTATTAAGTCCAAACATGCGTCAAACTCGGCACCTTCAAAGTATAAATATGCCTAGGTTTGCCCAGACAAACACCCAGTGGTTTGGAGGAGCTCGACTATCTACTTGCCCGATGCCCTGCAGCAGCAAGTGCCGAAGGAATCCGACCCTCCAGCTGATGTACTGAGAGAGACGCTGTCTTTTCTCTTGCAGAGAAATCCAGCTCCAGTGTTTCCAGCTTAACCTTGCGGGTATCTGGGAAATCGAGTCCTGAGAGAGAGATGCAAGACCTCCTCCATTCTAAAACCAAGGTACGGGGCTGATTAGACCTCTTAGAGAATTCTTGGAATAGATTCCTGGCAAAGAACTACTAAACTTAAGCTACTCCTCACTTACTTCCTCACTAGTACTAGACTTAGGTTAGGTACACCTGGGTAGGCATATTTTAGAAGCACCAGTTGAGTACTTTTAGTCATTATTTATTACTGTATGTATTTTATACATTTATACACTTCATGGCTTAGAAACCATATCATGCTTTTACAGTACTACTTTATAATACTGTTCGTATTATATGCCTTGTACTTTGTAACCAGTGTTACAATTGTAGCAGTTCATTTCCTATGCTTGAGAAAGAAGACTGTTCAATAAATACTTTTATTGAAAACGCCCGAATCTCTATTTCTCTGCATCTCTGGTGAAACGAAGCATGCACGATTGACTGAGTAAAATAGTTATCTATTGTTTCCGCGACTCTAGAGATTTGATTTCTTATTCTTGGGAAACAAAGTTGTCATGTTTATGCGGTTATCAGAAACTAATCCCTTCTTGTGAATTCGAGAAAGTTTCTAGTGACCTCTGAGCTAGCTGTCACTCACAATTAAGTTTAATATATATGATAGAGACCTAGTCGACTTCAGTCCTACGTCTAAACTATAGTATATGTTATTCCAATACGCAGAGCCTATTGGGAATATAGGAACTACACTACATGGCGCCCAACGTTTGGTAAGGCGATAATTTAACGCTAGATACTAGAGTAACTCAGTCGTACTTTTCACACAGACCCCTTTTTCCCGTAAAATACTCCAATAAACGTCTGGGGTGGGTAAAAGGTTAATATCCGCCAAAACTTAGTAGGACGAAAATCCTATGTATTCGTTTTTGGTTTATTCAATGTTGAAGGATACAGTGTTCCAAAATATTGTGCACCTAATCTTTGTTTCCTTGAAACTTTGCTCTGCAAAAAGTTTCAGTCGACAAAATGTCGGAGAGTGATGATGAAGGGGAGAGAGCTAGAGCAGCCGCTCAAGCAGTCTTAGATGACACAAATCTCCAACAAAATGACGCAGATGCAATAATCATCCCGGTAAATGTAAGAAAAACCATAACTATAAAACTTATAGAAAATGGGGTATCATCGAGAGGTGGTAAAGTAATCTTTGTTATAGAGGCATATGAATATCGGCAGACAGAGGAATTCTATTCATGGATTCTACTTCCTGCAGCAAATGCAGTAACACACGAGTTCCACTACTACAAAATAGAGGAACCTCCAGCAGAATACGTTCCTTTCGAGGACGTTGAAATTCCATTAACTTACCAGGAGCATCAGCTCTGGTTCAAAGGCGCCCTACAACATCAAAAATCACATTACCAGGCTCGGTCCACTAGGTAGACCAGGTGCAACATGGCCGGTACTAGCCAGCTACACACCACATCCTGACATTAACGGAATGACATATCCAGAACTGTTAGCTCAGATGAAACAGTTAATTAAAATACACAGACAATTGGTTCAATATGTCATGCGGACTTTAACAATCCAACCAGCTGTAAGGATTCCCAGTACACCCTTCACCAGGGGAACACAAACAAAATTACACCAGACTATACAATCAGACATTGGTAAATTACCCGCAAAAAGGGAACACATTCTGTTCTGGTTAGCTCAAAAAATTACTCAGATAAAGGCAGTATTCCCTGATAGTACACCTTATGAGAAACACAGAATTCTGACAATCTGTTTACCAATTGGAATAGCACCACATGTGGAGGACTGTGACACTTGGGGTACAGTCTTTCCTTCGATCTACACAAAAACACATGGTGTACCGTCCATGGCGGTAATACCAGATATTCTGAGGCAGATTCAAAACGAATACGGTCCAGAACGGGCCTTAAATCTAGGTATGAAATTACTGAAAGATTTCAAACAGGTCTCAGCTATATTATTAGCTAACATTAAAGGTGAAGCAGCATCCGTGGCAATCTGCCAAAAGTTAAAAGAAACAGATATAACAGATCAACCATATGGGCTTGCTAGAATTTTTGAAAAATCTTATGAAGAATTAGGAAGAAATAGTTTGGGTGGAAAACCAGTAAAACCTGAATTAACAGAAAATCCTGAAAAGGTGTTTATTAAAAATAATCTCACTACTCCTAAAAAGAAGTGGGAAAATACGAAACAGACACTTCCTAGAGACAAAAGTTCTCAGTCCAGAGGAAGATCTCCCCAAAGGGGAGGTAGGTCTCCCCAACGGGAGCCCTCTGAAAAAAGGTATAGCCTTAGGAATATGGATAATTTGAAAAAACCTGGCAGATATCAAGATAATGATACACATCCCTCTCGATCTTTTCAGACTTCCTCGCAGAAATCGGAAAGAAGAGGACGGTCAGAACACAAGGAAGAACTCGTAAAGTCCAAAGTCAAAGAACCCATTCACCAAAGTAAAAAAGCTAAATTTTCCAAGAAGAAGGTAGCAAGCGTAAAAATCAGACATGCCGAGGATCTTGAGGACACAACTCAAGAACCGGGAGTGGGCTCAAACAATGCTAGACAGTGCAGCAGAAGTCACCATAGTTCGCAGGATCCTGAAGGATCATCTGGAGACAGTGGACTTGAATGAATCCATTCAAGTTGAAACTGCCGACTCCAGGGTTAGTGTACCCCACAAGTTATATGAAGCAACACTCCGGATGGAGGGGGACATTACTAGAAAAATAAGAGCACTCTTTTGGGAGAAGCTCTCTAAGGGCTATAACATACTTCTTGCTGAACAAGACTGGCCACCTGAATTTGTCAGGGAGTGCCCACATGGCAAAGAGATAATTATGCCAGCCTTCTCAAATCACATTCCAATTCATAAAAAATACACTTATGCCAGAAAATGGGCAGTAGCTCAGGCTCCAGCATTATATAAAAATCATGTAGGATGGGATGAGGATTCTCCTCACCATAAAATCCAGTTAAAAAATCAACCTGCTGCACAAAGGCGGTACCCAGTTAAGCAAGAAGCGAAAAAACAAGTCAGGGAGATTTTAAATCAACTTGAATACCAAGGGATGATTGAAACATGCACCTCGTCAATGAACAATTTTTTCTTTACTGTGTCCAAACCAGACAATTCATATAATCTATTATTGGATTACAGACACTTAAACTCTTGTTGCAAAACATTTGCAGTACAAAATGCACACAGTTCAGCACTGATCAATAACATCGTGCACAAAAAATATAAAACCACATTAGATATTTCAAATGTTTTTTTCTGTCAAAACATTGCACCTGAAAGCAGGCCTCTGAGCGCTTTCTCAATTATGGGGACAAAGCGACAATTTTGCTGTCTCCCCCAAGGATTCAAGAATAGTCCAGGTTATTTTCAGCCAGGGTAACAGAGTGACAACAATCGTACGATGATGAGGCATTAGCTTATGTCGATGACATCTATCTTACAGATGACGACTTGGACAGGCACTTGAAAAGAGTGAACACCATAATACTTGGGTTCGCTTCTGAAGGGTATAAATTCAATTTTAAGAAATCACGAATTGCCCACCTCAACGTCCTATTTCTAGGATACGAGTTATCGAGTGAAGGCAAAAGCCTGGCAGCAAACTTTCTAGAGAAATGTGCGCTGCTCCAAGCTCCAAAAATGCTGAAAAACTTGCAGTCCATTCTAGGTTTCCTGAATTTTGGAAGAACTTACGTTCTAAATTACACAGAAGGGTTAAACCTCTCTACGAACTAATCAAACCTGATTTCAAACCAACTAATTGGACTCAAACACACACAGAAATTCTGTGTTCAGTCCAAACAGACATGTTAGCAAAACCACAGTTACAGACACACGAAAACGTGCGCAATTTTGTGATCCGAATCATCCCAGGGAGATGCGGATTCACGTACCTGACCTTTAATGAGGGAGAAACGGTACCAATAGCATACAAATCAGACTTGTACACAGAAGCTGAAATGAAGTTCACTTCTACTGAGAAAATTCTGACAGCGGTTCAAACTGCAGTAGCAAAAGAGAGAGCTCTCCCGCAGGGTAAATGCATAATGATCGTTACACCTGTACCTGCCATTAGAGGTAGTGACGAAAGCAAGCATCCCAAATGCTAAAGCCTTACATCCGAGATGGATACAATGGGTTAACTCTCTTGCTGCAACAGACGTTGAATACGTTTTTGACCCCAGCTTGAAAACACAAGAATTCTCCAATACGAACACGAATGTCCTCTGCCGACCGAAATTCTGCCTCTGGAACATTACGGATGTATAATATATACACACGGATCAGCATTGCCTGCAATTGGGGGTAAACAAGCCTATAGTGCTGCGTGCGCGATTGTTAAAGGTCTCTGGTGCGAAGGTAAATTCAGACCTATGGTCACAAAAACTCAATCACTCGTAGACTTTACAGCTCAGCAAGCTGAACTACAGGCTTTCAAGATGGCGCTTGAAAATACCGATCACGAATTCCCCACACTCATAGTATGCGATTCGTATTTCTGCGTTGAATCTTACAACAAAAATTTGCAGAACTGGGTTAAAAACGGGTTAGAAAATTCAAAGGGTGGTATAATTAAGCATAAAAAGCTTTGGGAACAAGTAGTTCTTTTGCAGAAAGAACTAGAAAAGACTCACGGGATTCATACACTGAGTCATCAGCGTGATGGCGTTCACGTTGCAGGGAATTCATTGGCTGATGAAGCCGCGAAGGCAGCTGTGCAAACGGCTTCCGTAGCTACAATCGCTCGCTCAAAAAGAGTAATAGATGGTGAAACGCAATTAGCAGTAAAAGCCTCACTGGATGGCAATCATGCAGCGTTACCTCTACACTATCCACTCACGTATACATACATAATTGATGCAAACTCCATTCCTTTTGCTCGAATCCCTGGAGTGGGGGACAGAGTAATTCCAAACAGGAAGCTGAGAGCTTACTTGGTTCAAGAAGCACAAATGGGAGAGGGTCTGACACATCAAGGGATCTTGAAATCTTTAATAGAATTAGAAGAGATGTACTGGTGGCCAGGAATGAGCGTTCAAGTTTACGAACTTGGAATAAACTGTGATACCAGTAACAGATATCATAGCTTTGACAACCACCAGATACCTGACTACAGTGTAGCCAGCCCAGTACAGATACCTTTGTTAGGCAGCATTAGACTATCTACCCGCAGGCGTCCTTACAGACAAATGCGGTCCCACAACTATTAGGACAAGATTTATTTGGTTATGGCCCCAGCGCTCGGCTGACGCCAGAACTGTTATAAAGGATCTGCGAATCTTTATCGGCAGACATACGCATTCGGCACGCTACATTCTGACCAGGGTCCTGCGTTTAGCTATCGACCTTACAAGGAGGCTATGGTTAGCTTGGGCGTTGCATTGCGGTATTCTAGTCCCTTCCATCCTGAGGGTAATGCGGTAGTGGAAAGAAAAAATCGTGACATAAAGCAATCCATAACAGCGAAGGTATTAGGTTCGGGTGATGGGTTGGTCAAACATATAATAAGGGTCCAATGTAGTCTTAGCAAACTGCCAAGAAATTCTCTGGGGGGAATCACTCCATATGAACTACTGTTTGGTACTAGAATGATAATCGAAGACCTCGATTGTCAAACTTCAGTGGTGGAACAAAAACCCTTTGATGTCAAAGATCGTTTGGCTGTTTTACAGGACTTAAATGAAACAAGAAGAAGTCTGAGTAACACAACACAGAAGCCAACAGCCACTGAAGAAAAACCACCTGTCCCAGCAAGACCTGTCTGGATTCCAAAGATTGGGGATCGAGTCAGGGAAAAGATAGTGGTGAAGAAGGAATTTGGGCCTTCTTACAGAAAAGCACTACCTGTCTTAGCAATCCAAGAAACAAGATCAGTAGTACTACCGCCCCTTGCAGGTAAAAATGGAGAACCGAGTCGTGTCCATCGACCTGGGCAAACCCAACATGTGGCCAATAATAAGTAGTAGGCCCAGTGGACTCCCAAGATGTAGCAGACGACCAAATCTTGCTACAATTCAAGAGGTTCAAACTGAAAGACTTATCACCTTTGATAAACCTGCAGTAAGAAAAGAAGGACAATGTAACAAAGCCATGGAACTCGTGCCTCTTGAGACCCAAATAACAGTTAGTCAAGAAACACCTGTATACAATGATGTAGCCTCTGACTATACCAATATGACAAAGGAAGAAGCAACCCCAAAGATTAATAACAATCCTGATGCAATTCAAACAATTGACAGAACTGCCTCTGGCTATTCATCAACTTTGATACATTTTCTGAGGATCCCAGTGAACCAGAAGAAAGGCCAGCAAATAAAACTCTCAAAGAAAAAACAACAGAACTCTTTTATCAACTCGTACTTCTCAGGGTCTAATGTTACAAATCCAGAAGCGTTTTATTTAAAAAATGTAAATAAGACAGGAATGAAAACAATGTTGACCAATACTAAACAAATTTATTCTGCAAACTTTTATGCTCGGCTGTCTACATTAGGTTTCGACTTTTGGAAAGACAACATTGAGACAAAAACAGTCTGGGGCACGAAAGACTGGCAGGTACAATGTTTAGAGGCCTTGTTCAGAGCCTGCATTATACCAGAACAAATAATGTTTTTAAACGACACTGTTCAACAGACTTCTTGTCTTGGCCTGGCTAAGATAAAAGATTTGAATAAAACGTCTATACCTAAACCCACATCTGAGAGTAATGACACTACAGAAAAGGATGTGGACGTACCATATATTTTAACACAAAACAGAACTAATCCTGATTGGAAAAAATGGTTAATCTGGCCCACAGACACCAATAACTGTCATGATAGATTCCTGAACAAAACACAGGGGTTAAAACTGAACAGGCCAGATCCAAGATACTCCCAGAGACAACATCCAGGGATAGTAAAAACATACAGTGTAGGACAACTGTGCCTAGAGTGGCTAAAGACATCCACACTTCCGGAAATCAAACAACACTTATCTTTACTTAAAGAAAGTAATGATTTGTGAGATTTCTTAATGGGGCCTCGCAAACCACAGCAAAAACGTTTAATATACGCCGGTATATACGCTGCATACAACGAAGCTTGGAAAATAACGCAAATGGAAACTGCAGAAAGACTACGAGAAATTGATTGTATTCATTTAGAGAAAGCTCTCTCTGTTGTGGACAATGGGTTAATGACTCTGTCCTCCAGAATATATTCTTTGGACAGCATTGTATCCTCTGCAATTGACATAATGGAACAGGACTTGCTAATGTTACAACATGGCCAGTCTCAATTACGTTCTATAATGCAGTTAGGCTGGACGTTGCAAAATCTTCGTTCAGGCTACGTGCCATGGCGTCTAATCAACACAAAGTCATTGTTTTCTGTATTTAACCTTACAGATAAACAAATCTCTTTGGCACAAAGAGGAGCAGACTATACAGTGCTGAGCATAGAAAAACTGGAAAGATTACCATTGACAGTTTCTGAGAAGCCTTTCATTGAATGGATAATTCATGGCACTATCATGATACCAGTGAAGATTTTCCAATTTCAGTATTGTCTACAGCATATGCCAGCTGGCCTGTATGAAAGGTTGGGTAAAGAATACATTAAGTCGACATGGACTTTACCTTACACACACAAATGTTGGAACAAGGGAAAAGAGGTTTTCTTAGTGGTAAAAATTGTAAGAACTCACTAAGTGGTACACTTTTGTGCAAAGGAATTAATTTACACGGAGCCTGTGACGGTTCTGCAAATAACCTCTCTTGCCACCTGCACGGTACACCCTCCACAGTGATAGAACCCATTTTCAGGCAGCTATCCAATGGCAGTTACGTTATGTTGAATGATCACAGCTGCTGTGGCATGATGCCAGGAAAACTTTATCTCGTTAGTGTGTCGTCCATGGTCACTTGTTGTATGCAAGTATTGTATCCAACGCACAAGACAGACAGTGGGACGGCATTATGGCCTTCACTGAATATCTCTTCTATACGAATTGATAATTTAAGCAGAATAAAAGCCATTCTTTTGCAAAAATCTGAGCCACTGACCTCGTCTAGAGAAACGTATGATCTGCAAATTGCGAGGACATCTGCAGAGATACATGCATTATTATCAACAAACTTCCCAGTACATTTCGCAGAAATGTTAAGTCAAATCTTAAACATGTCTGATACCAGTGGCATCGCACATGTATTTAAGATGATTTTTTCAGGACTGTTAACATCATTCAAAGCAGTCCTCAGCATTTTTCCAAACTTTGTGCACTCTGTGTTCGGCGGCCTGCCTTTCATCTTGGGACTCGTAGCAGGAATCCTATTTTTATTCCTTCTGCTCCGATATGGCAAGTCTGGCAACCAACGATACCCAGACCAACATGGAAAGGATCCTCCTTGCCATGAGGTATCGTGAGACTATTCCACAGATTTTTGGCTTGGCTCATTTAAGAGATCTGAACACAACCTGGTTTCTATCGTTCAGACCAATCTGGCAAGATTGCATCTTACCTGTTCTACGATGCCTGCTTTGCGGAGAGGAATGCGTGTTGGACATCTGTCTTACACTTCCATCAGTCCTGCCATCGGATGTCGATGCCTTGCTAGGTCCGGTAACGGCTCATGCATTGTGTTGTCCACAACGGCTACCAATCCTGATGATGGCATTCATTGAGGTCTCACCAGTAAGTCTCACTGAGGGTGAGATACGAGGATCAACAGGCACACGGGGACCATCTGATATGAACACTGCTAATGCGGCACCTGGCGCTGACGGCAATGCTTCTCATCTGTGCACATTTGATATGCTATATCAAGTAGTTCCACTTTCACCTACTGTGGTAGACGATTTCTTTGCCAGCCTAGATGATCTGATGTTTTCTCCTGACACCGAGAATAACTTTTCATTCATGCACACAGCGTTCCCTGAACTCTGAAATTCGGCCTTCAATTATTCAAAACAATGAATTCTAACTTTAGGACTCTATTTTTTCAAGACCATTTTTAAAAATATTCTCTCCAAAACATTGAACTTTTTTGGCACAGACTAATCTGCTTAAAGTAGAACTATTCTTAGAGAACAAGAAATTCTTTTCCTTTTCACTGCCTAGAGAAACTATTTGGCCTTGTCCTCATAACTATAACTATTGATATGATATGTTATGTTATAAAATGGTCTCGACTTTTTCTTTCTGTATTTCAGAGCCATTTTCACAAAATGTAATTTCATGATTCATTCAGTTTGCATATTTAGATACGATACTATATGCTTAGAATGTCATCACTTCCTTAAAATGCATACTGTAGAAATGCTCAATATGTTTTCTCATGTACAACCATTTCAAGTGCATTTTTATGTATTTTGGGGTGGGATTGTAAACACTAGCCTTAGATATGTTCAGTGCTTGCTAGGTTAGCTTTATTGAACTTAAGATTGTGGAGTGGGTGTTGTAAACGAATCTAGGACCCTAGTGTAATTTTCCCGAGTCATGCCCTTATATAGGTATACTTTATCATATCCTTATATAGGCATAGAAATCACTACCATATTTGGCCTAAGCCATACAGCCCAAATACGGCATGGCTACTTCAACTAAGTTCCGAGAATTAACAACAATTTCTTGGAAAAACCCGCCTTCAGCAGCTAGGGACACTTCGCAGTGCTTGAATATTAAGTTCTCAAAGAACTCCTGGCGTTTTCCAAGAATTTAGCCTTTGAGTGACGTTATTAAGTCCAAATATGCGTCAAACTCAGCACCTTCAAAGTATAAATATGCCTAGGTTTGCCCAAACACACGGTGGTTTGGAGCAGATCGACTATCTACTTGCCGGACGCCCTGCAGCAGCAAGTGCCGAAGGAAGCCGACCCTCCAGCTGACGCCCTGAGAGAGACGCTGTCTTTTCTCTTGCCGAGAAATCCAGCTCCAGTGTTTCCAGCTTACCCTTGCGGGTATCTGGGAAATCGAGTCCTGAGAGAGAGATACAAGACCTCCTCCATTCTAAAACCAAGGTACGGAGACGATTAGACCTCTTAGAGAATTCTTGGAATATATTCCTGGCAGAGAACTACTAAACTTAAGCTACTCCTCACTTACTTCATCCCTAGTACTAGACTTAGGTTAGGTACACCGGGGTAGGCGTATTTTAGAAGCACCAGTTGAGTACTTTTAGTCATTATTTATTACTGTATGTATTTTATACATTTTATGCACTTTATGGCTTAGAAACCATATCATGCTTTTACAGTACTACTTTATAATACTGTTCGTATTATATGCATTGTACTTTGTAACCAGTATTACGATTGTAGCAGTTCATTTCCTATGCTTGAGAAAGAAGACTGTTCAATAAATACTTTTATTGAAAACGCCCATCTCTCTATTTCTCTGCATCTCTGGTGAAACGAAGCATGCACGATTGACTTGGTAAAATAGTTATCTATTGTTTCCGCGACTCTAGAGATTTGCTTTCTTATTCTTGGGAAACAAAGTAGTCATGTTTAAGCGGTTGTCAGAAACGAATTCCTTCTTGTGAATTCGAGAAAGTTTCTAGTGACCTCTGAGCTTGCTGGCACTCACAGTTAAGTTTAATATATATTATAGAGACCTAGTCGACTTCAGTCCTACATCTAAACTCTAGTATATGTTATTCCAATGCACAGAGCCTATTGGGAATATAGGAACTACACTACATGGCGCCCAACGTTTGGTAAGGCGATAATTTAACGCTAGATACTAGAGTAACTCAGTCATACTTTTCACACAGACCCCTTTTTCCCGTAAAATACTCCAATAGACGTCTGGAGTGGGTAAAAGGTATCCCAAAAATAACAAATTCTGCACTTACCTGTCTCTGACGTAGTAGATCGACAGATAAAGGTAATAATAATAATAATAATACCGATATTTATATAGCGCGAACAGCTACCTCGCAAGGAGGTGTCCCGGCGCTGAGTGATCATTTTTCCAGGCAGAATGGGCGGAAAAAGGGGAGGGAGTGCTTAGTTATTCTGGGAAAAGAGCCAAGTCTTTAGCTGCCTCTTAAAGCTGGCTTCCGTTGGAGCCAATTGGATGTTGGCCGGTAAGGCGTTCCAGAGTGTCGCCGTGCAGGCAGAGAAGGACCTGCCTCCAAGTCTGGCTCTCCTGGCGCGGGGGATAGAAATCAGGTGTCGTGAATTAGAGCGCAAGCATCTCTCCTGATAGTATCTGGGGAGTCTGAGCTTTAAATAGTAGGGACAGGTCCCCTTTTGAGCTCTAAACGCCAGAGTTAGAGCTTTAAACTTGATTCTGCAGGCTACAGGGAGCCAATGCAGATCGCGCAGGTGCGGAGAGACATGCTGTTTAAAAGGGATGTTTTTTAGCAGTCTCGCAGCCGCATTCTGCACGATCTGCAATCGTTGCACCAGATATTTGGGTAGGCCAAGGTAGAGGCCGTTTGCGTAATCCAGTCTGGAAGTGACTGTAGCATGGACCACCGTCTTGCGACAGTCTTCAGGCAGAAGGGACAGAAATTTGCGTAGGTTTCTTAGTTTATGGAGACAGCACGCAGAGACCTGCTGTATATGTGAAGAGAAGGAAAGACTCTCATCCCACCTTACTCCCAGATTTTTCGCATTGGTGCTGGGTAGAGGAGGGGAACCCATTTCGGAGGGCCACCACAGGCTTGGGGGGGGCCGAGTATGTTTGCCAAAGAAGACGACCTCCGTCTTACTCGCATTCAGTTTGAGTTTGTTTGCATTCATCCAATTGGCAACATCTCGCAAGCATCCCTTCATATTGCTGAAGGCTGCCTCTGAAACATCCGAGAAGGGAAAAATTAGTTGCGTGTCATCGGCGTATGAAATCGCCTTGACGCCCCAATTAGCATTAAGAGAAAAGAGTGGGGCCAGATAAATATTAAAAAGTAATGGACTGAGGGCCGAGCCCTGAGGGACACCACACCAGAGGGGTTTGGGTTTTGAGGAAAGGGGGCCCAAGGCTACTTTCTGGGTACGATCAGTGAGATAAGACTGTAGCCAGCCCAAAGCCTTATCTTCCAGGCCTGTGTTTTTTAGCCTTAACAGTAGCCTCCCATGATCCACAGTATCGAAAGCGGCAGATAGATCCAGGAGCACCAACATAGCCGATGCTCCTGAATCTATGGATGTGTTCCAGATATGTAACAGTGAGGTGGTAATTGAGTCCGACATCATTTTCCAGAGCTTGGGCGGGCATGGGTCGTCAGGAGCCCCTGATTTACATTTTTGTAGTTCCCTTTTGGCCTCGGCGAGGGAAATAAGATGGAATTGAGCTAAGACGGGGAGGGGTGCCACATTATCATTTGTGTCGGACATGATAGTGGGCTCGGGACTGGTGAAGGTGTCGTAGACTTTCTCGATCTTTTTATCAAAAAAGACCGAGATGTCCTCGCAGAGTTTCTCCGACGGAGTCACTTCAGTTTCAATTGCCCCAGGTTTAAAGAAGGATTGAACAATTTTAAAAACGTCTTTGCTAGATTGCTCAGCTTGCTGAATGGAGGACACAAAGAACAATTGTTTTGCTTTTTTTATGGATTTGTGGAAAACACGCAGGGCTTCTTTATAGCAAATTTTTGCTGATATGGAATAGTTTATCCGCCAGAGACGCTCTAGTTTTTTGCAATGACTTTTTTCAGCCAGTAGCTCAGTCGAGAACCATGGGGCCGAAGGGGATTCTCTGCGTGATGTAGCGATTTTTGCAGGCGCGATGGTATCCAACGTATTACCTATCCAAAGATTTAGAGCTACAGCGTCCGTGTTCACATCTAGTGACAGAGCTGGAGTAGTAGCTAAGAGAGCAGGGCAGAGAGTCTCTGCTGATATATTAGCCCAGTTTCTGGTAAGCGCAGAATTGGTTATTTTTGGGATACCAAGTAACGACACACCCCTGCCTCTAACTAAAGATGAAGAAAATATAATTTTTGTCTTGATCCTCTTAGCAAGAAGAGACATCTGTATTAATTGGGTTAAACCATGTCCCCCAATACTCACAAATTGGCTAAATTCAGTATTAAGGGTATATAAGCTTGAGACTCAAAAGAAACACACAAAGAAAAAACGATTCTGGAATCTGTGGGAAAGGTATAATTTACGAAATAACAGAGGGTCCAATGATTAAGGCAAAAATAACAACGATTTCAAGTTAATTACTTGACCAGAGTAGTCATAATGACTAGCTCCTCCCACTACCGAAAATTGTGAGCCTTTTGGTTTGGACAAAAGAAGGCCCCAAAAGGACAAGGCTAGAAATTGTGTATTTCAGGATAAATCTGGACCCCTCGCTTACAAAGCTCTGAAAAGACACTGGGGCTTTTGACTCCTCCTTACCTTAAGGTAATTCGCTCAATGAGGACTAAAAAAAAAAAAAAAAAAAACTAATTCGAGAGTTTCTAGTGACCTCTGAGCTAGGTGGCACTCACAATTAAGTTTAATATATACGATAGCGACCTAGTCGACTTCAGTCCTACGTCTAAACTATAGTATATGTTATTCCAATGCGCAGAGCCTATTGGGAATATAGGAACTACACTACAATTGAAAAGGTTCAGTCTCAGGGAGGAGCTCAGCAGCACCCCACAAGGGAAAGTAAACAGAGGGGACCTGTGTCCACCAAGCTCCACCAATTGATCCCTATCACTAAGAAAGGACTTCAGTAGGTAAAAGCTCTGCCCCTGATATCCACAGAAAAGAGGCAACTTATAAAAAGACTGTGATCAACCGTGTTGAAGGTCACCAAGAGGTCCAACAGGATCAACACTGTCTTTCCTCCTTTGTCCAGGGCCTTTCTAATTTCCTCCAACAAGTTTATCAATGTAAGCTCAGTGTTATCATGACTGCTAAAGCCATATTGAGAACTGTCTAGAAGCTTATTATCAATAATAAACTGGGTTAGCCTATATTCATGGCCTTCTCTACGATCTTAGCTGGAAAAGGAAGTCAGGAGATTGGCCTGTAACTGTTCGGATATTTATTGTCCAAATTTGTTTTTTTCAGCAGTAGGAGAATAGATGCCCTCTTCAATTGTAATGGGAAATACCTATCAGACAACATGCATTTGAAGATATCTTTAAGATACCTGGCTAAGACCACAGGGCCAAGTGGAGAACTTCAGGGGGGCATGGGTCCTATGGTGATCCTGATCTTGCCTGACTGAGAATCGTCATGACCTGGGCAACGGAGATGGGAATGAATGAATTAAGATGTACGGCCCACCAAACAGGCGACAAAGGAATCAATTGGAATTGAATTTGGCAAAACCTTCTGCATATCTGTAATTGGATACAATTTAGCCATGAACCTAAGCATTAGAATCTTATCTGGGAACTTCTGTTCCCTGCACAAAGGCGCGACCCATGCAGGTAAGAGCAGGGGGGGGGGATTCGGCATACGACAACAAGGGAAACTTACATTTAAAAAAAAGAAAACCATGGTTTTCTTATTTTTTATTTAAGTTTCCCTCATCGTCGTATGTTGAATTCTCACCCACCCCGTCCACCCTGCCCACCACTCTTACCTGCATGGGCTGCACCTGCCTGTGCACCACCCCATGATACCAGGATGTACAGGGAAAACCATTTGTGCTGACTGCTGGAAGTGATGCGAAAGACGAACACCTGAGGAAGAAAGTTCATAGGATTTGGGAGATTCCACATACTGAAACCCCATATCCTGCTTCACATGCTCCAGAGGGTAAGGAAGTAAGTCTTTACCAATGTACTTCCCCTTTTACTCATCCAGGACTGCAGTTTGCTCCCCATCAGACAAAGAGGATACATCAGCTTAACCATTGACAAATGCCTATTTTAGAGGCACTTTTTCCACATTAAGCTCCAGCAGTGTCTCCTTTATAATTCTCCTGAGACGGTCATCATCCTCCTCCCTGGCAGGACGCTTTGAAGGAGGGGAGGCTGAAAGGTCACTGGAAGAGAAGGACTCTGCATGCCTCCTTTTTCTTGAATGCTTCCCCATTGCAGCAAAACACAGCACTCCATGAAGAATCAAGAAATCCCTGGTAGCAATCCACAAACACAAATCACCCAAACCGCTATGCAGACTTACTATATTCCACTGCTTTAAGTACTCTCTCCGCTCTGGAAAAAGCCCAGCTCCTTCCATGATTCCAACTTCAAACAGACGATTTGTAATCCATAATGCACTATCAGCGAGGCTGCCATACCCTTCTAAATCTACATGATGAATATCCACCCGAGGAGCCTAATCCTGGAAGAGGCTACCGTCGGGTCAGTACAATTTTCCTATAACTGCCTTCTGCCTGACAGGAGTAGTATGTCCTTAGTCCCTGTCTCAAGAAAGACAGAAAAAAGAACAGGAGGAATGCTGGGTAAAGTTGCTAGGCTATTGCCTATGGGGGAGGGACACCTTTTCAGGATTTTCTGTTGTTTTTTTCTGTCTTTGGAATATGGGTTGACCTCATGAGTAACGAATGAGACGGGAACTAAAGGACTTGAGATAATATGGTTGAAGATGATATTGAAGACTGTATGATCACGAGTGTGTGAGTGCACAGAAGGGAGCATTAGTGAAGGTGAGTGGATTGAGTGCTTGAACAGATAGTGCAAGCGTTGTTGAATCTAATTAAACAAGTTTAGGCCAAAGAAAAGAGTTTGTTCTCTTCTGTGCAAACATTTTGGAAAATAATAAAGGTATCATCTATGGAAGATGATGTAGTGTGTCCTAATATTAAGCTAGTACTTCCTACAGGTTTAAGATGCAAACCTCTGGATCTTGACCATGAAGGACATTGGGAGACCATTAACTAAGGAGAAAATGTGCCAAAACTGTTTTGGGGCATAGAATGGATTCAGAAGTCAGTAGTTTTGTACTAGGTTAGAATAATTGCACATCTGCTGATAAGACCTTTAAGTCTCATGAAGTTCCGCTACTGTCTGTAGAATTTCCCATGTTACCATGGCATACTTTTGTATTGATTTTTTAGGTCCTTTCACAAGAGTTAAGGCAGAAACAAGACTAAAATGGCAGTATTTGGTTATTAAATAAAGTGGTTTATTTATTTATTTATTTGTTTGTATAGCGCTAGACTCGACTCCCGAAGGAGTATCTCTGCACTTTGCTCAGCCAGCAGGTAACAGAAATGTTGCTCAACAGATCAGAGGCGGAAAGGGTAATCAAAACAGAAAAGTCTTCAGCATTTTCCTGAAAGCTAAATGATTAGCACACAGCCTAAGAGTAAGGGGCAGCTTATTCCATAGGGTGGGACCCAAAAAGGAAAGGGCACTTCCACCTAATCTCGACCTCCTTACCATAGGAACCTGGAGCAGAGACTGATTGCTAGACCTAAGGGTGCGCATAGGGGCGTAAGGGACAAATTTCTCAGCCAGGTATGGAGGGCAGGAGCCATAGATACTTTTATTGATTATGCAACAGGTTTTAAACTTTACTCGTTCACGAACTGGTAGCCAGTGCAACTTCTCCAAGAGAGGACGGGAAGGAGTTCTCGGGGGGTCATTTGATTGGAAGTTTGTAGAATAGGCCAATAGTGACTGAATGTTTGGAAGTTTTTTTGTCAGCGATGGTTGATCCTCCATTATCAAAAGCGATAATAGTGCCCAATTTACGTCATCCACCATAAAAGCATTTCATAAGGAATATGGGATTCATTACAGGCAAACTGCCTTTTAGCGTCCATAAGCTAATGGCATGGTTGAAAGACTAAATCACATTTTAAACCAATGTATACAGTGGTCTATGACCAACAAAATGGAGATTGCTAAAGCATTTAGATTAATGACATTCATTCTTAGGAACCCTTCACATTCTTTCTCTTATTTTATTTATGAGAGGGAGATATTCTCAATCTTCATTATGTCCATCATGGATACAGAAGTTTTACAAGATGCATGACGATGATGACAAATGAGTAGTTTGGTCCAAAACAGAAACACCGAGTCAGGAAAAGCATAAAGGACATCGGTCTTAAAACCTGGTATTGTTAAACTTGATATTAAATCCTAAAGATGTAACCAATTAAAATATGTAAATGTTAGCTCGTTTTCGAGGCCATTCAAAGGCTCTAAAGTGGAAACAAATTCTGCATGGTTGGAAGATGGAGAATGAAGGAAAGCTAAAAGTTCATAAAGTGACAGCTAATTTTGCTTGTAATAACAAAACTGTTTCAGAATCAGGAAGTTATGATTTCATTGATGATATGTACATGAGCGAGTAAGGGTAGAGTGGTTGTGTAAGTTCTGACATTTGTGAAGAAGTAGAAGGAGGTGGTGTAGGTGCGCCTGATGTTGTCAAGCTAGGGCAGATATATATGAACCACGTTTCACCCATAGTGGAAACATGTTCAGGTTCCTGGTAGACTTTGTGAGGCTGTCTCCAGTTGATTTCCAAGCTTTCTCCCAGTATTGTTATGTAATTATGTTATGTAGTTATGCACCATGCATCAGTTTGAACAAATTGTTGACAATTTGAAACTGCTTCCTATTTATTTCTTATTTTTTATGTATAATATGTTAACATTTCTAGTGCCTCCTTAATGTTTTATAAGAAAGGGGGTTGTGTCATAATGTAACTTTACTTATAATGGCAACATTAAGCTCCAAATGTTGTGATGCATTATGCCCCTCCTGTATAAAGTTGTTTGTGTACGGATGGCGTCAGGTACTCTGTGCCCTGTTGCTGATCCTTTCACTGTCGTTACCTGATTGCAATACTAGATTTGCTGACTTGTAACAAAATGTCCCCTTGTGTGAGGGGTGGTGAAGGGCCATGGATGGGTGGGGCCTAGTGCTGAGCACACTGTGAGGGACGTCTTTCCACCTTTCCACACCAACAAAATGCTTCTAAGGCTGCTGCTGATGTCCTGGTTAGGTTTCACTCCCCTTCATCTGCTATGCAGGACCTCTGAACACAAGCTGGAAACCTACACTGTGAAGGGGTTTCCAGATCATCTTTTATTCTACCCTTTAATGCAATGTGATATCAGCTCTTCACCAGGAGACCGTAGGAAAGGAGCAGATATCGTGTGTCACACAGTGGCATCATGTGAGTTGTCAGGTCTGCAATAGGAAATCCAATCGCTGTATCCCCATCAGTATCCTCCTATGGCATGTGTTTTTCTCAGTCTGCCTTTTCTTTGGGAAAGTGGCTCCAGAGAAAACTATGTTGACAGCCCAATTTGTGCCTTGTGGCAGAGAGGGGTCCTGCATGGGATTCTGGCTCTCAATTGCAGGGGAGGAGGCAGTTCTAATGGGCTTCCTAATTCCATGGGTGAGAGGATATTCAATTAATTTCTTTCTTTTTCCTACAGATATTTGCAGGTTAGTTTAAACTATTATACATTTAGAGCTACAAGTGCAGAATTCAGGGGAAAACCTGGACTGCATGAACTACTCAAGCACCTAATATGAAAATATGCCACCTCGTTGGCACTGATAGGGCAGCCTGTGCCTCCTTCCAGATGGACACCCTCATAGTGGTGCAGTGAACATTGGCGACATCTCCTGCTCGATAAGTATATGGCTTAGCATTTACCACCGTCTTGCAAATAACATGCTCATAGGGACCTAGGAGTTAAATGGGATCATTTTAGAATCCACCTGGAGTCAGGTAGAAGCACAAGTGATAAGGAAAGTGGAAGTAGATGCTATTGAGGCAGTAGGGCAGAGAGTGTAGGCTTTCTTGAGGCCTCCAATCACATTGGCACTCACACTTGGCATACTACTGGCACATATTACTGGTACTGGTATAATTGTGGTAATTCTTGCCAGTATGTGAGGAAAATCCATGGCATTATGACACCAACTTTATCGTCTTGGAAATTTGGTATACATGCGGGAGTTATGCAGGTAATACCGTACCGAGAGGGAGTTTCATTAAATTTGGTAGTTATAAATAATGGTTACTTGACAAGGTGGTAATCAAGTGCTTAATATCTGTTTATTTCACAGTGTCCCCTGAAGAAGGGACAATAGGTCCCGAAATGCATATGGCATCACACAATTAAGTGGAACATGAAATAAGAAGACTGTACTTTATTTCTATATTTTTGTACCATGTATCAAGTGTACAAGAATATATGGTGTAAATCGATTGATATTCTTTTGAAATTTGTTTTGTTCCTGAGTAACAATGAAAATATTCTTGGACATACATTTTTGACTAAGCTGTTTTCTGTATGAACATTGTTTATCATCTTGATAATTACAGCTAATATTGAGATAAAAGAGTTAAAACATTGTTCAAGTAGTGCACACAGTTATCCCTGGCAACTTTGCTGCTTGATTCACTTTTATACCAATTATGACACCCACACCATGTTTACTGCTGACTTTGGCATTATGGTGGCAATTCTTCTTATATTGTAGGTATCCCTGGTGTAATGGTGACCAGACCTCCCCTCAGATACTCCTGGCCCTTCCATAATTACAGTAATTCACGGTATTGTGGGAATCCATAGCAGGAAACCGATTGCCCCATCATAATGGTCGGAAGTCCTTGCATATTGTAGGCATCCCGTGGTATAGTTCGGCCTCAGCCTGCCTAAAAGAACTACACTGGCTGCCTATCAGACAAAGAGCCGAGTATAAGCAATGCGCACAAAGCACTGTATAAACGTAGCCTCAGAATAGCGCACAACAAATTGGAATTCTATGTCCCCTCACGCGACCTTAGGTCAGGCAGTCACGCTCTAGCCAAAACCCCACACATCAACGAGTTAGAGCAGGGGGTCTTTCCTTTACCTATCTGGCAGCTACCCACTGGAACAACCTCCCGTTAGAGCTTCTTCTCACTGAAGATCACATGAGTCTTCGAAAGAAGCTGAAGACATTTTTTTTTTCAGGACTCAAGTAGTGATGCTCATGGATTATGGCTCCAGACCTGATGTCTTTAGCATTTACCATATTTTCACTCCAAGCCGGTTCTCCGTCTATCCTAGCACTGTGAGTGATGTCCCTTGGGATGAATGTTGCGCTTCACAAAATACAAATACAAATAGTTGTGCCCAATAAAGGAATATCAGCCCTAGCAACTATGGTGGTAATTCTTAGCATGCTCTTAGCCGCCATATTGTGACAGTGCACATTCCTGGATTAATGCTTGACCAGGTAGATTGGTGGTAATTATTGTCACAGTGTAGTCGCCTATGGTTTTGTATAAATTTCTTAGGTCAATCTGTCCTGTAAAGGCAGTTTTTGAAACCGTTTTCTGGAGCAGGTGGACATTCAACACCCCTGCGGACTGTCAACTTTACTTGCCACATCTTGAAAGTATTGGAATTTTTCATAAGTGACACCTCGGAACCTATCAGTTTTCTGTATATTTATGTGACAGAAAATACTGTTCTAAAATGATCTTTTGGAATCCCGTTTTTCAAGAGCTTCTTTTAGGAGTACCCCACAGAAAGCACCCTTCAAGTAAGTCAGGTTTAGTCACTACATGGTGTCCAGATGGCATTTACACCACACCAATTTCAGATATCACTAGCTACCAATAAACAACACTGCATTGTCCCATAATGTTTTTGTAACGACATTCATGTGGGCCCTCGCTTCTTCTTGCTCAAAGGGCACTCTCATACCATTCATTTCTCTTGCTGTCATCTGGGTCAGAAGCCACCTTATCTTTTCCAGTCACTTTTCGAGTCACATTTCTTCCCATATTATTTTTTGGTGATGCCACTGTCAGGCCAAAGGTCAAGTAATACAGTTTCTAGTGATTTAGGGCCTGATTACGATGGCGGTAGGACAGCCACCGTCAGGTTGCTGGTGGCTGTCCCACTGCCATCCAGCCCATCTGATCTGACCGTCGCATTATGTTGCAGGCGGTCGGATCATGACTGGTGGGGGGAAAGACCGCTGTGTCCGACAGGATCAAGGATCACATCAGTGCGGCTGCTGGAATGCTACTCCATACAATGGGCGGGCCTGAGCAGGGATTAGGATGTCCCTTTGCGGCGGCCATTTCATGGCGGTTAACCCGCCATGAAAAGGCAGGCAGAAAGTGACTTGGGGTCCCCTAGCAGGCCCCCTTCTCCCTGAGCCTCCGCTTTGGGCCCTGGGGGGCACCTATGGGGAACCCTACATGTCACTGCACCATGTGGCCGGCACCAAATGAGGCCTACAACATAGTGCAGGGATATGTAAGATGTGCATATTTTGTAATGGGGCGTGGGCTGAAGTCCGCAGCACACGCCGCAAGACAAAGTATACACATTGTGATAGCCGTTAAGGCGGTCTCTTGTAGTGCAGGCAGTGGTACCGCCGACTACTAGTTGGGCCGTCCTGCTTCTACCACAGAACTGGTCAGATGTAAGTCTGACCGGCATTGTAATCAGGCCCTTAATCACAATGCAAATTATTTTTCTGAAACCTGAAAAATCCTGCGCTTTTTGTTCACAGAGTGTTAAGAACTCTGATGCAACCATTGCCTAAGTCACGTGCCCTCCTTCTCTGACATGACGCATCTATGAATTGCTGAGTATACATGTAAAAACTCACAAACAAGATACTAACTACATCACAACCCAGGCTCCTTCTCCTCTGTGTCACTGACGTCCTCACTGAGTGAGGCATCATGGGAGGCCACTTCCTGTAATGACACTTCATGTGACAGTATTTCCTGCAGGTATCACATTTGGCTAAGGTAATGTTTAGTGAGTAAATGAATAGTTGAATAATATTGTCACTTGTTATTAAACTTAAAAGTTGGGACAATCAGGACAAAGGGATATAAAAAAGCTTTTCTGTCTTTCTGCCAATTGCAGATGCGAAATTATATTGGTCGGTCTTTCGTCGTAGAGAGCTTTTGCCAGACCAGAATCCATTTTATAAAGTGAATATGGCATCCCAAAAATAGATTTTTCAACCATAGCCAGGCAGCACATTTGCAGGGATAGTCGTAAGAGCAGAGATATATTTTTGAAGGTGTTGCCCTTTTACTGGTTACAGAAATAGATGTAGAGGAATAAATAACTCTAGAAGAAACAATTTAATAAAGAAAAGAAAACTTTATTCAGAATATATGTTCGTATACAGAGGACCTTATTGAAAAAGATGACACCCCATGGGATAAGCTCAAACTCCACGCCCTCTCTAGATAATCGGGCTGACTTCCCACAGTCAGGGAGTTTCTGTGGCATGTACTCTAGGCGGTCACCACAGGCTTCAGCATCCTTCCTTAAACATTGTAGCAACACTGTAAGAATGCAAGTCAAATCCTTCAATAAACAGACAGTTGACCACATCCAGGCACAGCCGGTTTGGAAACGTAATCTTTACAGTATCCTGCAAAGTGATCAGCATTTGATCCATGCCGTATCGTATGGTTACCTGCAATGAATAGGAAAAAGTAGAGTTCACTATTAGGGTAACATGCCATGCTTCAGTATCTGCCAACCAGGATGTTGCCAGCATCTCAAACCCCACTGATTGCATCAGTCTCTTCCTCCAGCCCCACCCTCCTCTTCACCTCCACCCCAAAAACTCTACTAAGTGTTCCTCTAACTTTCTTTGACTCTTTGGTTCAACCAGGGCTCTATCATTTCCACCTGCTACCAGTTTTCACTAGAATTATCTTGTAATCTGCCCCAATTTTACTTCTAAAACCCCTTGCATAAGACAGTAGGAGTTGCAAATGCACGACCCTTCTAGAAGAGGATTGGAATCTTTTAAATACATGTCCTGGTAGAGGAGCACATGGGAAGCTCATAAACACACATCGCTGGTGAAGGAAGATATGGGAAGCTTGTAAATATGTGACCCTCACGGAGATTGATGTTTTCAAATGCTTGTCCCTAGTGAAAAAGGACATCGGCAGGTTGTAAATACATCTCCCAGTTGGAAGAGAGCTATGGCTGCTTGTAAATAAATGTTGCTGGTGGTGGAAGATATGGAAAATAAAAATAAAAAATGCATGCATGACTGTGGAAGTTGTTAAACTGCATGTTTCTGGTGGAGGTAGATTGTGGAAGCATGTAATACAAGCCATTGATGGTGGGGGACTTGTAAAGCGTGTTCGTACTTTTCAGAAACATATTGAAATTTGCATGAACTATGGTGCAACCATTGGTATCTGAAACCTAGGTCTAAGGTACACATTATATTTTTTCCACTCCATATTTTCATCCCTCTGCATTGTAAGTTGCACAACAGACAGGCCTTCTCACTGAAGAAACATTACATTTTTATTCTGACATCCACAGCACAAGTAAGGCAGACAAAACTATTTTAGAAGAGGAAAAAGTTTAGACCAATTGCAACAATACAATTAAGGAAGGAGGGCAAAAATAATCCATGTCACATTGCCCTCAGGGATCCTCTCGCTGACCTTCCATATAAAAAGAGACGTGTCTTGTCTAGGATTATGCGAAATTCACGTAATTTGCTTCGTCTAGTTATGCAAAATGAAGACAAAACATGTGCAATTACACTTAATTAGGCAAAATGCAAGGTCATCATTTAGTGATATATTTTAGCATGAAATACGCCACAAGTAGAAAAGCACCACAAACAGGCACTCACGTTCAGATGTTCCGGTGTGCAAAAACGAAAGCACCCCAAATAACAGCCGCTCAAGTTCCGTTCCATTTGTAGCAAATTTTGAAGAGGTTTGCTTAATAACTGTGTCATGAAGTTCCTGAAATGACACCAGCTAATTTAAATTTAGCTCAGCTCTAGTCCTCTCGCTGTCAAAAAGGCCTATTCAAGGTGCAGTTGATAAGATCTGCCTTGAGGCTAATTTAATGGACTTAGATGTCCAGAATCCACAATATCCCTGCAGCCAAAGCTAGGCCTGAAGTACAGCAGCTACATCTACTGTTTCCCCACCAAAATTTGTTTTGAGCGTAAACCATGTCCAACCTTCCCGGTTCTACAACCTCCATCCGGTCCCTTTGCTATTTCCTCTTCAAGCCTATCACTTAAAGCTGTACTTCATTACATGTGGCCAATTGTTTTGGTTTCAGAGCAGTTTATCTCTCCAGCCCTTAAGAATATGTAGATAATATCATTTAAAGCTGTGATTAGACCAAAGACATAAATCCCATTTTTGAACTCAGTCGGGCTAGCCTTTGGTATCCACCATCCATTCGCTGTTTCATTGGAGCCCCTGGTATGGAAAGAAATTTGACTAAGATTACTACATTTTGAGATATAGACTTCTGAAATGTGGTCTCTTCAAGGGTAATCAAAGTAGGTAAGGGATTCATTGAAGGCCCTGTTAACAGGATACTGAGAATCTGTTGGCAGTCTGAACATCACATGTGTGAGACCTTTGTTTTGTGGTAGTTTTTTAGGACATGAAGTTTTAGAATTGCTTTGACTGATATCTTAACATTAGAGTTTCAATCCACTGATTAATCTGGGCTGCCATCAGAGTCATTATATCAGCGGGAACACAGATCACATCCAAAATATACACTTACCATTTTTCTATCAAGCACAACATTTGAACTATTTACAATTCACAGTAGTAAATTGAGGAGGCCAGACCCTTTTTGTGATTGTCTGCACAATGCCTCATAAAATAACACTAGGCTAGTGCTGAATGATATCTGAAAATGTACTCTCTAGCTTGTCAAACCTATAACCATATTTTTGGTTCTATCTCAGCTTCTGAAGGTGCCAGCACTGTGTCAGGAATTTTTGTTAGTTTTTATATCTATCCTATTTCTATTGGTCCTTTTCTGCTTATCTGTTCATATAATCCTATTATATTTTAAGTATTAGAATGTTGTATGACAAAATATTGTGAACAAAAATATCATGTGACATGAATATTGTGTCAAAATATAGTTTACCAAAATATTGCGTTTAGGTATTTATAATAGAAATGACAAAAATAGTGCGTCAAAAATATCGCAAAAAAGGTAACAATATTGTTTTTATTAATAAATATTGACTTCAAAGTAATTTATTAAAAATAGTTAATTCTTTCAAGATAATATAATGTTAAATAGTTGAAATCATTCATTTAATTTAAATATATACATGTATTAATATATATATTAATAGATATATACATTAAATATATAACAATAACTAAACATTTTACATTTATTTAATTTAAATATTAACATTAAAATGAAGTGAAAATTAGCAAACATGTTAAACCAACATCAATAGCATTAATATAGTTGTATTCAATACTTTACACTAAAGATACAAATAATATACAACTATATATATATTTTAAAAAGAACACAATAACAATATTTTAATCATTTATAAATTTACAAAAATAGTAATACAAGAAACAAAAAAATACTTACAATAATATATTAAATACTAAAATGAAAAAATAATATACACATAAAAAACAAAATGTAAAAACATTAGTAAAAATAAAATTAAACAACAAAATAGAACTGAATATAAATCCACTCTAACCAACATTAGGGAAACTGTTTTGAGTGGTTAGATTTACTATTTCCACTCAAATCTAAGCCACGTAAGGGAAAGCATTGGACTTCAGTGTGGTTAAAGTTACTATTCTCACTTAAATCTATTCAACAGTAAGAAAATATTGGTCTTCATAGGGGTTACATTTACTAGTCCCATTCCAGTCTACTCAACAGTCTGCAAACCGCTCGACTTCAGAGAGGTTAGATTTGCTATTCCCACTTCAATCTAAGCAACATTAGGGAAAGTCCAATTACTATTCCACCTCCAATGAATGCAACTGTAGGGTAAGTGTTGAACACATAAATATTTTCTAGAAAACATTTAAATTCCAAACAACAATACAATTTTAAATCATATTTTCTTAAAAACAAAAGCTACATACAGCATAAACCAAAACAATAAAAATACAATCATCTAAATAATTAGTTAATTGATATTAAATTAAAGTCAATTCTTTTCCTGTGACCCAGAAAAGTCACAAACACCCAAACATTAACATTTACATGAAATTATTACTTAAATAAAACAAAATGAAAACTTTAAAACACCTTTTACAAAATATTAATTAGACAAACATGTAGCAATGAATTCATCCTAATAAAACAAATAATTTAAATAATAAATAAAAATAAAAATATACTAAGTTAATTATCAGTTACAAAAGACCTGATTAATATTAATAATTAATTTGAAAACTATTATTTAATATAACAATTCACTACTAAAATATCAATTATTATTATAAATTTGCAAATTTCAATAAATCAATTACAATTTATTGATCTTCCCATCCTATTACCATACAGACCAACTACTCCATTATAAATTAATAAATAATTACAAAAAAACTAAATTACACATTTAAAATTACAAACTCCATATGTGGGAGAAAACTGCCAGAGTATGAGAGTCATTAGTTCTTTGCTTTGCAGAAGCAACCTTCCACTAGGGGAGTTTATTTCTGAATAACAAAAGCTTTGAAAAAGAATGGTAACTAGACATCAAAACTGACGTTGGCTGTCCACCAACCTTTTTAAACATTGAAAATACCCACTTTAACAGCGGTTCCTTTCAAAGGATAGAGATGACGGCTAGCTGGCGATCATTTCTAAGGGCCAGATGTAGGTCGCCCAATACCGGTCAGTAACGACTGAAATTACAGAATTTCGGCCGTTAACGACAGGTATTAGGCTACTGAGATGTAGGTGGCCTAAGTTGCAAATTCGGCAATTTACCGATTCGGTATTTTAAGGAATTGGTAAATTACTGATTCCTTAAAATACCGAATCGGTAAATTACCGAATTTGCAATGTAGGGAGCACTCAAATGAGTGCTTGTCCCATTTTAGGATTCGTTATTTACCACCAACTATAAGTTGGTGGTAAATAACGAATACCTTTGAAAATGCAAAACTGTGCATTTTCAACTGTGCCATGTGGCAGACATACATGCCCTTAGGGCATGTATGTGTGCCACATCTGCACACAATCACGATTCAGGGTTGCAACAGGGTGTCAAAGTGACACCCTGGCACCCTTGAATGTGTCCCCCATTTTACCGAATCGGTATTTACCGATTCGGTAATTGCCATTCATTTCTATGGGCCTCCAGGCCCATAGGAAAGAATGGCAATTACCGAATCGGTAAATACGGATTCGGTAAATACCGAATCTTACCGATTCGGTAATGTTTACCGATTTTTTTGCTACATAGCATTTACCGATTCTAAAATACTGAATCTGTAAAATTCGGTATTTTAGAATCGGTAATTGTACTTTACCTACATCTGGCCCTAAATGTGGTGACTTCTAGTCCATTAGGGTGGCAGACGTAATACCCTCCACCACCCTGACAGATTGAGTACAGTATTGTCAAACCTTAAATTAGGCCCCAAATCTCCACTGCTCGACTTTGCTACCCCTGAAAAATGTGCTGAAAAGGAGTAATTTGATGGCAGTCTTGAAACTGCTTAACTTCACTGCCCCTAGGGAGAAGTGCAGAACAGGAGTAACTTGATTACACAATATAAGTGCAACCAGAATAACTGGCAAGGAAACGCCACTGTTTAATGACTGTACACACTTAGGATAGTGAAGTTACGGCACATTGACCCAGGCCCCTATCAAAAGACTATCCTTGATGGATATGTGGCGGGGGTTACTAGATTTAAGACTTTAGAAGACACTTTATAGAGCATAGACATTATATTTTGTCTGTCTCTATGAATTTACCTTGGAAAAAGGATTTGTGACATTAATGTATGATAATGACAAATGTGTGTTAGGTTACCAAGTTTAAAAAAAACGCACAAATGAAGCTTGATTTAGATACTGCATCATAAAAGCATGCAGAAAGATTGGTGTGGGTTGCTTATGACATTTACTCGTTGATAAGCTAATGTGAAGTTTAACAAAAAGATTAACATATGTTTTCTTTATGCAATAGATGAATGTAAACAAAAAGATAACATAGACATTTCTATATGAGAAAAGCCATTTTGTGTGTTAGGAAAATGATTAATAACACTAGAATGTGTGTTGTGAGCACTGACATTGACAGGAGAACTAGATGCTACACAAGGTGATGTTATAATTTGTGCTTCGTAAAGGTTTATTTTAAATGTGCCTATTAAATCCTGAATGAAACATTAATCTATAACGTGTTGAGAGATTTACAAATTATATGCACAATTATAGTGAAGTGTTAATATTTCTTTTATGGGCACCTTATACTCATATGATATAATTGCAAATCTCTAGTTTACCTAACTGAGGAACTAATGCACTGTTTTAAATAATGTGCAGTTCATATTTCAGCACAAATTCATCGTGCCCAAGCTGTGTTTCATGAAGGTCTCAAAAATTGCTTTTCTTTCATAGTAGGAACTGAATAGTCTGAAGCCTATGGGAACCTTCTGTAAAGTTTCTACTTGTGTGGTAACACTCAATGATTATTTTCACGTTTGTAGCTTACTTGACTAGTCTTGCAACAAAATTGTTACTTCCTAGAGCACATGCTTGGGAAAGAACTGACAAAGGATGAGAACATAAACTCGCCTACTACCTAAATGTCACAACCGATCGTATGACTAAAGTATAGTGGTCTTAAGGAAAATGCAAAGTAATGGATTACTTACTTAATTCTTACTGATTTGTATACTTTAAATTACTACATCATCTCATCCTATCGAAACTGACCAATGAGATAGACTGGTCTGAAAATTTTGGTGATGTCAAAGGGTGTAAGCCGGAAATCGAAGGAGCATAATTGCCTAAACTCTGGGCAGGAGCAGTTCCTATCGTGTCCATCTTTTCTCTACCCATCTTGTGGTACAGAGACTGATGATTGGCGAACACTGCGATATACTGAGTTTGCTGCCGGGTGGTATCTTTCCTGCTGGAAGGGTTCCTACAAACAGCTGTGGCATTGACACTGCAGTATGGACAGGAGCCGACAACCTGTCCATGAACTGGAACTGGTCATTCCGTGACTTACGGAACTTAAATAAACAGGCTTTGTGTGAGAGATAACTGATTTCCTAAAATATTTTCTCTCATATGATAAAATCTCCCTAGGCTGAGGAAGATAGTTCTCTTCAAAATTGGGTTTGACAGGCCTGTTAATGCTTATTAAATCAGTTCAATTTATAAAATTAGGTTTTTATGCTAATCTTTTGAGTTTTGATAAAAATACAAGTTGAGGTAAAATACTTTGCTGATCCTATTTCATTATTTGGCTGTGGCCAAATTAATCTGCCTTATAATTAACTGATCTAGAGATAGAATTACCTGGAAAATTCCATCAGTAATAAATTAAAGTTACGATGATCTTATTCCAGGTCCTCATATGATAATTGTTCTTCCCCTAAGTATCAGAGTCCTTTTCAGCACAGAACAAGATCCATCAGAGGACCTAAGAGATATTGCATGGTAGCTGAGGTCATTTTGTGGTTTAGAGTAACACGCTCAATATAAACATTTATAAGGTTCAGCACATTTACGCTACAATACACTAAATACCACTTAATAAAGTTCTGTACATTAATTGTAAGTGGCCAATTGAAATGGCAGATACAATGCAGGATGCCAGAATCATTAACCTGTAACAAAGTAATTCATGATCTTGAATAAAATATGATGGAAACAATATCTATGACTAGTGGATGGTTTGGGATATGACACAGGCGTGCTCTGCAGAGGCTTGTGGATTGATAAAAGGGTTAAGGGGTGTCTTTCTCTGTAGTAAAAGGAGAATCGGTGACAAAAATAATAAGTCATTTTGATGCTGAGTAGATTATCAGAGGGGAGAAAGGTAATAAATGATCGTGGATAACATCAGGACCTTGTTGATTTTGTTGAGGTATTTAGTTTCTTGGGTATTTATTTTCTCATGGAGTTGGGTACAAGGATATTTGACGGGGTCTGTACTAAGGAACTTGAAGAGCTGGAGGTGAACTCTTTGTTTGAAAAAGGTTAACCCTGCAGCCACTAAAAGATGTCATTTCATTGTCAACATCCTGGCCTGCTAGTTCAATCGGAAATGGGAGCCCTGACACAGGGATCAAAGGTAATTCTGATACTATTGGCTCAAATTAGGGAGACTGCAAACAGACGCCTGCATCCTTTGAACCCGGACCCTGGCCCAGCAGTGCACTCGCACTTTGCCGCTAGTCCCTGGAGGGACCTTAAAACCAGCGCAGCGGTCCCGCAGGCCGGGAGACAGCAAACAGATGCCTGCATCCTTTGAACCCGGCCACTGGCCCAGCCGGGCCCCGCACTTTGCCGCTAGTCCCTGGAGGGACCTTAAAACCAGCGCGGTGGTCCCGTAGGGTAGGGCGGGAGACCGCAGACAGACGCCTGCATCCTTTGAACCCATCCCCTGGCCCAGCTGTGCACTCGCACTTTGCTGCTAGACCCTGGAGGAACCTTAAAACAAGTGCGGCGGACCCGCAGCGTGGGACGCATGCAGACAGGGCCAAGACAAGGGGCTCATATCTCCTGAGGCGGAAAGCCGGGAGACGCTCTTTTAGAACTGTGTATTTCTGTGTGTTTTAAAACCTTACCTGCTGCTACTTGCTTGTTTGCACTTCGAGGGCTCCGTGCAGCGGATCAATCGCTCACGCGACGCCCTCCTGCCGGCTGGCCACGCCCACCTTCAGGCCACGCCCCCTTTCCGCCCTTTTAAGCGCCAGCTTTCGAGCGCTCTCTGGGCTCATATCTCCTGAGGCGGAAAGCCGGGAGACGCTCTTTTAGAACTGTGTATTTCTGTGTGTTTTAAAACCTTACCTGCTGCTACTTGCTTGTTTGCACTTCGAGGGCTCCGTGCAGCGGATCAATCGCTCACGCGACGCCCTCCTGCCGGCTGGCCATGCCCACCTTCAGGCCACGCCCCCTTTCCGCCCTTTTAAGCGCCAGCTTTCGAGCGCTCTCTGGGCTCATATCTCCTGAGGCGGAAAGCCGGGAGGCGCTTTTTTAGAACTGTGTATTTCTGTGTGTTTTAAAACCTTACCTGCTGCTACTTGCTTGTTTGCACTTCGAGGGCTCCGTGCAGCGGATCAATCGCTCACGCGACGCCCTCCTGCCGGCTGGCCACGCCCACCTTCAGGCCACGCCCCCTTTCCGCCCTTGCGGCCACCTATATCAATGTGCCACTTTAGAACGCGCAGCGGACGAGCGCAGCGGGAGCGCCGACTTCGCGCCGAAGTCCGGACGGGGCCAGGGGCACAACACCATGCCAAAAACTTGTCCTATTCCTTCAAGGACCTCTTCGCCCTCCAAGGCCTCTGGCCACTCCCGGATCCCGTCCGTAGACTCGTCTCCTCACTAGGCCTTGCCCCTACCCTCCCCACACCTCCGCTTTCCCCGCCACTTGTTCCCCCGTCTCCCTGCCCCCCCCTCCCCGATCCCCAACCCACGACCCCAGCACTGTCTGCTATCCTACTCAACACCAGGTCAGCGGTCAAGCATCACCACGAGCTGTCCGTCCTACTCGACTCAGAGAAACCGGACCTACTGCTCCTGACCGAAACCTGGTACTGTGACTCCTCCCTCCCCGTTCTCTTGGCTACCCTCCCCCCTTCCTACGTGGCCCTGCGCGCCGACCGTCCGGCGGGCAGGGCTGGTGGTGGGGTTGCCTTAATCGCCAGGTCAGATTTACATTTTCAATCACTTCCCTTTCCCTCTATGCTCCCTGTTGACTTTCTGGTAGTCCGCTCCCTCCTATCCTCTTCTCCCATCACTTGCCTTCTCATGTACCGCCCTCCCCAGCCCTCACCCTCTTTTTTATCTGCTTTTCAAGACCTACTGGCCAATCTAGTGGTCAATTATGCCTCGGTTCTGGTGCTGGGGGATTTCAATTACTGGCCCTCAGACCCACACGAGTGCCCCGCGTCAAAAGAATTCACAGAATCCTTATTATCCTTCAACTTCGTGTCACATATTACTGTCCCCACTCACTCTCATGGACACACACTCGACCAGGTCTGGTCTCTCAACCTCCCATTGGCCTCGGTGGCTGTCTCTCCATGCCCTTGGTCCGATCACGCCCTCATCTCCTTCTCCATTCTCCACAATCCATTATCCAAAACCTCGCATGCCAAAAATACCTGGGCGCGGAACTGGAACAGGCTGGATCTCCCCTCCTTGACCTCCCTGCTCCGCAACTCCACCCCCACCTTTGCTGGCCTATCATCCGCCTCTCAAGCCAAGGCCATTAACACCTGGCTGGCTGGAGGTTGCGACTCAGTGGCTCCCCTACGTCGCATTTCCATCCGCCGACTCAAGGACTCCAATAGATGGTTTAACGACCACCTAAAAGAACTTAAACTGAGCACCCGAAGGGCGGAGAGGCTGTGGAGGAAAGATTACAGCCCCTTGTCAAAAACCCACTTCCTTGCATCACTGGCTAAATATAAATCAGCAATCTTGGCTGCAAAAACCGACTACTTTTCCACAAAAATAACATCTGCCGACAACAAACCCAGGGTAATCTTTGGCATTGTGAATGACCTGGCATTCTCGGACCGAACCTCGCCCCAAATCCCTCCCTCTCAGCTTCTCTGCGACCAACTCAATAACTATTTCCTGGACAAAATCACAACTATCAAGAGTAACATCCCATTACCCTCGTCTGCTTTTGTCGATCCCTCCCCCCCCATCGTCCAAAATCCTCTCACCCTTATCCCTCCCCTCACTCAGGAATCCTTTCTGGCAATACTTCCCAGAGTGAAGTCGGGGTCTCCGGCGGACGTCTGCCCCGCACGCATCTTACAGCAAATCTACTCTAGCTGCCCCGATCCCCCTATTGCCTTCCTTAACAGCTCCTTGGCTCAGGGTGTTGTGACCCCTGCACTAAAGGCAGCCACTATAGTGCCCCTGCTGAAGAAACCCGGCGCGGACCCTTCCATCTCGGCCAACTTTCGCCCCATCTCCCTGCTGCCCTTCTTGGGCAAGGTGATGGAACGCCATGTCACCGCGGTACTGAGCGCTCACATCGAGGCGAATGGGGGGCTGGCTTCCCGCCAGGCAGGATTTCGCCCTAGGCATTCGACCGAATCGGTCATAGTCTCAGTCTTAGACAACCTCAGAAAGGGTATGGATGACAACAACCACCAGGCACTGGTCCTCCTTGATCTTTCCGCCGCCTTTGACACGGTGGACCATACTATCCTACTTGCCCGTGTCAAGGCGGCTGGCATCGGGGGATCAGCTCTGGTCTGGCTCTCCTCCTTTCTGAGGGACCGCACCCAGGCGGTCCGACTAGGCGATTTCACCTCCACCCCTCTTCCTGTCACCTGCGGTGTTCCCCAGGGCTCTTCTCTTTCTCCCTTACTCTTTAATCTCTACATCTTTCCTCTTATCTATGCACTCCAGCAGCTGGAGGTCACCGTCTACAACTATGCGGATGACCTCCAGCTCATCTTTGATCTGTCTCCCTCTTCTCTCTCGGTTTCTAACTTCCAGTCAACCATGACATTCATCAGGGACTGGATGAACCACAACCATCTTAAACTGAACCCGGATAAAACCGAGCTGGTTCTCACTGGTGGTTCATCCAGCCCCTGGAACTCTCTCTTCTGGCCCCCCTCTCTTGGCCCGGCACCATCCCCCTCCACCTCGGTCAAAACACTGGGTGTTAAAATGAATAATCAGCTCACTCTTCACTCACAAATCAGCTCCGTGGTCTCTTCCTGTTTCCTCACTCTCCGTACTATCCGCTCTGTCTCCCGCTTCTTCTCCCCCCAGGCACTAAAGATGATCATAGCCGCCCTGGTAATTTCGCGTTTGGACTACGCCAACGCCCTCTATCATGGTATTCCAGCGTACAGCCTGCGTAGACTCCAAACTATCCAGAACCAGGCGGCCCGGCTGGTATACGGCCTTCCACGCTATCACCACTCCACCCCCCTACTAAAAGAGCTCCACTGGCTCCCCGTGAAACAACGCTCCCTTTTTAAGATCGGATGCATGGTTTTTCAGGCCCGTCAGGGCACTGCCCCTGCTTTCATCACTTCACTTATTAAACCCTATGTCCCTGTAAGAGATCTCCGGTCTTCCTCCAAGTCCCTTCTCCAGATCCCCCGCTTCTCACGCAAAAAGTGGGGCGGGTCCAACTTCTCAACTTTGGCCCCTACTTTCTGGAACTCACTTCCAGACAATCTTCGTTCTGCAACTCAGTACCTCTCCTTCCGTAGAGACCTGAAAACTTTCCTCTTCTGCCAGGCTTTCCCCGTCTAAACTTACCTCACCCTTTCCCTGGTCTTTCTCCCTCAGTTGATGAACCCCCAGCGCCAAGAAACCGCAAGGTGTACGCCGCGCTTTACAAGTGTTTTAAATTAGAAATTAGAAATTAGACAGGCCGTTCTTAGCCAGTCATAGCCAGGAATAGACTGGGCCACTGCTTTTGATTCAGCACTGAAAGGTACTGTGGTTGAGGGTAAAAATGCTATTTGCTTATTAACACTGGGACTCATTACCCCGCCACTGTTATTTCTTGATAGGACAGCAGCGTTTTTAGTGTGGATTATCTTTTGTCTGATGAGGGTTGTTTCTGTGCTTAGTTGTGCTGGGTTTCTATATAACGCCTAACTTGAAATGGGGAAAAGAAAGGCCCCAACTGTTACTCTTAAGAACAACAAGTAGCCCAATACAGAGACGCGCTCGCGTCAATCACTACTTAATTATCTAACGGATGCTGTGGGAGCCATTGAACAACAGATTTTGACTGTGGAGGAGTCGCTGAATTCCGGTAACTTAGAACAAGGTGCAAATGTGGTAGGGGATAACACCCCACACGGGTGTGCTGAACTATGGACTGAAAGTCCCCAGCTAAGCAGTAATGGGTGCATTATAGACACATCAGGGCACATATTGAAAAGTGATCAAGATCAGGAGTGCCAACCACCCTCTAAGCGAGCAAGAAATCCTGTTATACCTCCTAAAATAACGGGGAACATAGGCTCACCATCGGGGATACCCCTTTTAAAAACACACACGGAAAAAAGCCTCTAATAAGGGCATCCCGTTGGTATCACAAAAATCAGAGGGTAGGGAAAAGCTTACAGGTACCCCCAATACACACACACATAATGAGGTTGTTAAGATAAAAGCTAAATTGGATTCTTTGGACACATTTCTCAGAGCTACACTAGATAACTTATCAGGTAGAATTGGAAAATTGGAAGATGCACTACTTAATTGTCTGAGTAAAATACAGAAACCAACACAGGAGTCATTAGATGTGCAAAAGAGTAATCAGGTCCAATTTGTTAACACTGATAGCTGTCAATCTGGAGAACCTGCACCTACTAGTATTAAAGAACAGAGTAGTGAACTACACCGAAGAGCTGGGAAAATTCCTACTCTTAACCCTGAAGCACACTCCAATACTTCCCTCTCAGTCCCGTTCATATCCACCAATCCCTTAAATCCTAACCTTAACACCATTAGTACTCTTAATGGGAATGAAGGTAATTGCCATAATATCTTTCTTGATTTACCGCCTGCCACCACTCCTTATGTAGTGGTGCTAGCTAATGTTCCGAGATTACAGATGGGGAGTATGGAATCATGGGAGACTTTAAGAAATAGATCGATACACTAGTTAGGTGCGAGGATAGGACTAACTGAGAGGTTATATGAAGATTTCAAGATGGCTAGAAGAGTGCAGTGGGTGGGTAAAGGCCAGAAGAACTTGAGTGGGGACTGTGTGGTACTGACATTCAAATCTCCACAACTAGTGCAACTAATTTTGAATAGAGCCGGGTCCCATACAATCACTACCCAGGGCGTTAATTTATTACCATTAGGTTATTTCTATCACCCAAAGAATAATAATATTTTGCCAACTTGTGGGAACCACTCAATCCTGGCTCCATGAATCAATTCAATGTACCTGTCCATAATCGGTTTGAGACATTCTCTAACCTCGACCTAATTGACTGCCTGCAAAAGGGAGAACATCAGTATGTAGCTATACCCAGTATTAAGGACACCGTGCCTAGCTCGGGATACTTAGTCTGGCCACCCACTAATATAACAACTGTTGAGCTTGATCGTAATGAGAAGGAAAGCATAGGGTTGGTGCATGACATGCTGGGCAATAATACGCCAGTATCAAATCTACCCCGATCTCAACAAAATAGCTCCATTCAATCTCATGTTGGTAATGAGGGGGTCAGTGAATATGGTAAAGAACTGGAGGATAAGTGTCAACTCCTTTTTCTGGAATGATGCCGGTTTAAAATCTAAGGAGTCAAATACTTTATGGATTGAGTTTATTAACAAATTCAATATTGTTAAAGTGCAAGAAACCTGGGCGATAGACCCCATACATTTAAGTGGCTACAAAACATTCCATACCCCAGCTATTGGAACAACATCTGGCAGAGCTGTGGGGGGATTGTGCAGTTATGTTTCAAATTACCTTATCGTAGGGAAAATTGAATTTTTTGCCATTGAACCCTACTACCATATAGTTATTTTACATGTGGGTAGCACTCTCTGTTTGGCAATACTGAACTTCTACAATAATGTGACACCTGTTTTGATCAAAGAAACACTGAAATCCCTGGGCTGTCATTTACTTACCCTATATACTCGCCTAAATAAGGAGGTATTTGTAATATGGGGGTAGGGATTTTAATTCCCCTATTTGTAAACATATTGATAAAGATGTTTGTGGCCTAACTTATGAGAATGGGTGCAGTTTCGTTCATTTTCCGCATACACCATACGGTGACTCACTGAATGATATAATGTTCACGTTCGATCTAGGTTCTGTCAACAGTCTGTGTTCACCCATGGTTCCTTTCTGCCCTACTTTTAATGCTCATGGTACATTTTCTACCATAGATTTTATTTTGTCTTCCTGCAGATATTCTTCATGTATTAAAAATGTTAAGACACGTGAGATTGCCTTAAGCGATCACTTCCCTCTAAGTGTAGACGTGACAGTGCTTAAACAGAGAACTAACGCTAGAACTATATCCATAGACAAAGTTGACAATATTGCCATGAGTAGGCAAAATGGATATGCACTTAAATGGGCTACTGTAGACACCAAGGAACTTATTCCAAAAGTTGTTCTTAATTGCAAAAACATGTTCCTGTCATGGATGAAAACACACCCAGTCAAGAGATTAGGGAAAACTTTTTGGCTATCTCAAATTACATAAAGAAATCACTTTTTGTTGAAACTAAAAGGAAAGCTACTAATAATCAAGGATGGTTCGATTCAGAATGTACAAAGGCATATTCCAATCTTAAAAACTGTATACATGCCACAGTAAAAAATATCGACCATATTAGGGAGGCAAGATGAAATTATAAAACTGTACTTAAAGCTAGAAAGACCATTTTAAAACAAGATACATGGCGGGCCTTACACGATGCTGGTGAAAGCTGAGACTTCTTCTTTCTGGAAAGTGGTGAATTCCCCTTTTCTAGCTAACAATGAGATGGCAGCCATGGAGATTGCCATCTCTGAATCAGAATGGATAAAACATTATTCAAATTTGTATAATAATCCGAGCGCAGAAGACCATGGCACTATAGTTAACATAGAGGCTACAGTACAAGAACTAAGAATGGATTTTAAACTCAATGAGATTACTGCAGCAATTAATTCTAGTTTGGGTGGCAAGGCCCCAAGGACAGATGGCATTCCTGTGGACCTTTTTTAAACGAATCTAGCATTATGGGCCCGCTATTAACTCAGGTCTTTAATGTATGTAATAAAAGCGGCTTTTGACCAACTTGGTACAAATCTACGATTGTGCCAATTTTTTAAAAGGGAGATAGGATGAACCCGGCTTGCTATCGCCCGATTTCATTGTTAGATTCTACAGCTAAGATCATAGGGTGGGTTTTATTAGATAGAATGCAGGTCTGGGCACAAGAACAAGATGTTATCAGTGATATACAATATGGGTTTCGCAAGGGTCTGGGTACAGTTGAGCAGGGTCTAAACCTGAATATTTTATTGGACAAGTACACAAGGGCAAAAAAGGGAAGACTATTCATGACCTTCGTGGATCTAACGGCAGCTTTTGACTGCGTCATCCATGACAAGCTGTGGTTGATCTTAGAGGAATTAGGTGTGGATCCCTTGATAATCGCATTTTTAAGGGAGCTTTACTCTGGGGCTAAGGCTAAGGTCAGATACGGGCGAGCAGGAGAATGCACAAGTCACTTTAGAATTTGGAGAGGGGTGCGGCAAGGCTGTGTCCTTGCTCCATTTCATTTCACATTATATATAAATAAATTATAATCTATTTTAGTTAAAGAGTGCAGGGATTTACCGAAGGTTGCAAAGCTATCTATCCCTGCACTCTTGTATGCACACAATGCTGTTTTAATGGCCCGTACATCACTCGGACTCCAAAGAGTTGTCAACTCATTCTCTGGCTTCATGTCGAATTTTGGACTTACAATAAATTGTACCAAAACGTATATAATGAATTGTGGAGTCGGATCGAACAAGAGGGTCAAAACTCTATATATAGATGGAAGACCTATTGAGTGTACAGAAATATTTTCATACCTAGGGATTCTATTTGATAGAACAGGATTATGGTCTGAGGTGGTCAAAACCAGATGCCTGTTATTTGTCAAGGCATTAACAGCCTTATCAAATTTTAGTCGTAAATTAGGAAAGCGCCCCCTGGCAGACCTTCTACATATTTACAAGGCCAAATGTGTATCCATAGCTACTTATGGAGCTGGCATATGGGGCTATGCAGACATCAACGCCCTTCAGATTGCGGAAAATATTTTTCTTTAGTTTCTTCTGGCCTTACCACAAATTTCATCAAACTACATTTGCCACCAGGAACTAGGCATTCCTTATTTGGAAGATGCTATTAAGATCCAGCCTGTCCTTCTTTGGCACAGAATTTGTCTGTCAGATGAAACCGGTTTTAACCGCCACCTATTGGCAGATGCACTGAAGTCTAACGGGGTCGAATACATTAGATGACTGGGGTATGTGAAAATGTTCTTCCCAAAAATAGGACATCCGGAATATTTCACAGAGCCTTCTGCGATGTGTGGTATATTTAGAAAAGATCTTAAAGCCATCTGTATGGGTGTGTTGGATGAAATCAGAACCACAAATAAAATGAGAAAGCCCATGGCACAAGCCCACTACTTAACCCTGCTGACTCCATCAATCCAGCCGTACATATCCTTAATAGATCGAGACTTTGATAGTTTTTTGGTGACCCGTTTTAGATTAAATATTTTATTCAGATCCCTAAGTTTTCCCGTAGTGAACGACTGGTCTAGAGATCCGTGTAAGTGTCCGTGCGATTATGTTTCATCACAATCACAATCAACTATCCATATCATGTTTTTCTGTAACTATTACGCTGCATTAAGAAAGAAATGGATTGTACCTGTTTTAAAGAATTTTGGACTGAAACGCTGTCAACCAGCATTTTTAGCATTGCAATTTTTAGAGAATGAATTTGTTATTGCATCTGTTACCGAGTTCCTTAAAAATGTTTTTAGTTGCCGGAATAACACGATAATGTGATATGTAAATGCACTTCTGGCCAAGAATTTTTTTTATTCTTAACTTGTATTTTAATGTGCTTTTATGATTATTGTCTACTATAACCGAATAAAGATATTTTGATTTGATTAGACTCAAAGTAGAATCTGGAGCATCTCAAATTTTCCTTCCCCGCTCAGCTTTGCCCCTTAAGGACACAATACCATCTAGTGTCACTGCCCTTGTGCGTCCTTCTCTGACTTCATCTGACTTCCAGGGACTCAAGAGAAAGGAGTTCAGATGAAAGACAAAAGGAGGTGTTAGTGTAAGTGTAAGAGAAGCTCGGGATCCAATACTTAAATTAGAAGGTCATGTTTGAGAGAAAAAGAGAGAGAGAGAGACTTGTTCAAGAAAAAAAGACACTTGGAAGTGAAACAACTACAGAATAGGTACAGGAGGAGGACGGTGGATCAGATGTGACCTACTTAACTTCTGGCAGCCAGGGTCACTATTGTATTCAATGTAATTCCTCTGAATGCTGCTCTTCTCACTTATGTCCTAGTTTTCACAGATAGTTCCAAACCATACTGAGCTCTCAGATTGTTTTGTCACGGCTGGCAACTTTTGAGTTGGCACCTTCCATGCAGAAGACGAGTAATGAGGAGAAGCCAGTAGCACTTCGGAGACCTTTCCCTAAAGCAGGAACTTCTTGGGTTGAGTGAGAATGAGCGAGCCAAGCGCTAATACAAGAGGAGCATGTTTCAGTGAAAGTTGCAAATAACCACATTTTTTTAATATGTATAGCTCAAAAAGCATAGGCCTACGTTCATGCCATGTTTGTTGAAACTGCACTGAAGCATTTTTGCAAAACTTACAATGGGAATTAAAATGAAAAATTCAACAAATAGCACAAAAATTATAAAAAGAAAAAAAGTTTTTTTAAAAAGTGGAGTATTATTCACAACTACACAGTTTCCTAACACCAGCACTTTACATGTAAAACTATACATTCCTTTATGTATTCATATAAAGATAGCCACATTTCCACGCGTTCCAACCTATGTGGGTCATACTCAAGGCAACCAACTATATCCAGACCCCATGAAAGTACTTCCCAGTGATAGACTCCACAAATATGAATAGCAATAGTCAAAATCAAGAACAAATATATGATGACATGGGGCCGTATTACTGAATGGTTTGTGCCTGGTGCATACACATGTGTACTGTGTCATTTGCACTGCGTCCCTTTGAATGTTTATTTATGCTCTGTATTATGTTGCTGTGGCGCAAAGCCTATTCATGGCGGTCATTAGAATGACGGTTGGAAAATCTCCCCGACCGCCATGGTAGCGGGAAAAGATCACCCGCAAGGACAGCGGCATAAGCGCCGGTCCAATTAGAAAGCTTGGAGTTTAAGTATGACTGCGGCAGTCGGATTTTGGCCTTTAACATTGCGGCTGCAATGTGAAAAGGAGCATGTCCTGCATCTCCGTGCACTGTGTGGCAGGCACTGCACAGTGCATGCCACCTGGTACAGGGAAATGTAGGGGGTACCATGGGTACCCCCCAGTGCACCCACACCCCCCAACACATTGGGGGCCCGCAATGGTCCCCTGGAACATGTCTCCACCACCCTTTCCATGGAGGTCCCAACGCAGTGGAAAGGCTGGCTACCACCAGCATTATAATCGTGCCGGCGTAGCCTGGCCCTGATCCGCCACAATTGTAGCGGTCCAGCTCTGCCCGTCAGGCAGGTGGGTGGACTGCTACCGGCGGAAAAGTGGCGGGCGGAAATTCACACCGCTGCGGTCATGACCGCAATGTTAATCGGACCGGCGGTTTTCCAGGTTTCGATCGCGGGCGGTCATTCGTCTGCCATCCTAATGGACTCCCTAAATAGGAAACTGTTTGTGCACCCACACACACTGGAATGTTACAGCCAAAAATGCATTTACACCAGCACTAATACCATATGCGCACAGACGCAAACGCACATAAACACAGACCGCAAAGTCTGCGCCAACATTGCGGCGTATTACAAACTGATCCTCCATAATGGCAACAGATGCATACTCCGGTGCACAGCAACAACTAGCGCTAGTACAGTCATGTCTAATACGGCCCATGGAGCTTAATATTCACAAGGAAGGCAGATTATCAAATTGTTCCAATTTGATGAGGGGGTCCGATCATTTTTTACCACTTTATTTTCTTTCCAAATGTTTTTGAGCTTTTAAAACATGTGTATAATAATTTACAGTGGCAAATTTTTCTGAGCATTCACGCCGTATTGTCATCTACAATCACCATTAGTTTACTTTTTAAGTGTCCGATCACTATACATCCTCTTTACAAATTGGAGATTTATGAAGATGCTGCCTGAAAAATTGGCTACCTTTTGGCTCTGATTGCAAATATTATGTTCGGGTTCTGCTTGCTTTTAGCCAGAGTATGCTTCTTAAATAAAGGGCAAAATGTGAAGGTTTAAGAATAGTTTGGAACTGTTGTTATATATAGGCTGTATCATAATTTGAGACTAATCAGCTAGAGTGAACAAAGTCAGACTAGGGCTCCTAAAGGATGGTTCCTGGCAGATGCATCAAGCAAAATACCTCCCGGTAAAACAGCGAATCGGTAAAACAGGCCGATACCGACCGCAAAACCCCCAAATGCAATGCATCAACACAAATCGGTAAATAATAAAGAATCGCAAAAAAAATCCCCTCGGTAAATTACCGAATCGCTATCCAGCCAATCAGAAATAACGGAAACCAAAGCAGGCCCCGGAAATACCGAATCGCTAATAAAGAATTGCAACGGAATGCATCAAAAATCGCAAATACCGAAACACTCAATAATCGCTATTTAGCATGAGCTAAATAAGGGGAATCTCAAACTGGAGGTAAAGGTATTTGAATGAGGTGCTGACAATCAGTAACCCTTTAAAAATTACCCTGGAAACCCTGTTATTCAACCAAAATGGCTGCCCCCTACGTGCTTGTTCGGAGGAGGAGAATCAATGCCCTGGCCCAGCGAAGGAGGATGATCCAGGAACGGGTCTTCAAGGTGCGCATCACATTGCTGGGGCAAACAGAGGAGCAGGTGTACGATAAGTACAGACTCAGCCCTGCCATGATCATGCGTCTAATAGCAGATCTGGAACCACAACTGCAGCACCAGACCCTTAGGACCCACACAATACCAGCCCATGTCCAGGTCCTATGCAGCCTGCACCTGCTGGCGTCTGGAAGCTTCCAGGGTGTAATAGCAGAGGCCAGAGGCGTGTCGCAAAGCGCACTATCACGCTTCTTCCACAGGTTCCTGGATGCCATGCTAGCATTGATACGTCGCCACATCACCTTCCCCAGGACCCTCCAGCAGTTGAACCGCACCAAGCGTGAGTTCTACCAGGTGGCACAATTCCCCCATGTGATAGGGTGTGTCGAGTGCACCCATGTCCACATCTGTCCTCCCTCAGCCACCGAATACATCTTCCGCAACCGGAAGTCATACCATTCCATTAATGTGCAGGTTGTGTGCAATGCCAAGTACATCATAGCGGACCTTGTAGCCCAATTCCCAGGGAGCACACACGACGCATACATCTTCCGTCACAGTGGCATCCACAGGCGCCTGATCAACGGTGATTTTGGAGTTGGACACCTACTAGGCACGTATTGATGCAACATCATGTAATCCATCCCCACATGTACCATTGCATTCATGCCGCTGACCATTCTCTCCCCATCCTGCAGGTGACAGCGCTTACGCCTTGCGTGAGTATCTACTCACTCCCTACCTCAACCCAGCAACACCACAAGAGCAGCGCTACAACAGTGCACACATCAGCACAAGGAATGTGGTAGAGCGCACATTCGGCATCCTCAAGAGTCGCTTCAGAATATTGCACAAGACAGGAGGTGCCTTGCAGTACGACCCAGTGACCTGCTGCCAGATCATAGCTGTCTGTGCCATCCTGCATAACATCGCAACAAGAAGGGGGATACCCATAGAGGTGTACCGTGAGGACGAGCTACGTGCACAGCAACCCCCCCCCCCCCAACACCGACAGGCACATGTGCCCAACACAGCAGAAGGGCAAAGGAGGCGGACATACATCACACTGCATCACTTCTGAGACAGGTAAGAAAGAGCCATGACAAGATGATATGCATTGCAAGGGTTTAATGCCCATTAACACCTGACTGGTGCTGATTAATGTAACAGTTCAGAAAAGGGGGGTGGTGATGAACAAAGTGTCTGAATTAAGCAGACCACTCTTACCCAGTCCAAAGATCAGGGCTTGATCCATCACCGTTATTTATCTCACTGCACCATCCCAGCTCAGAACCTGGCTATATGCAAATCAGTCTGTCCCTGGCCCAGTGCATCATGGGAACAGGGCAGACTAAACTACCAAGCCAATTCTTCACCAGAAAGGAGACAAGCTACCGGCCCCCGGTAGCTTGTTTCCTTCCCAGTATAAGAATTGGCTTGGTAGTTTGGTCTGCCCTGTTCCCATGATGCACTGGGCCAGGGTCAGACTAATTTGCATATAGCCAAGTTCTGAGCTGGGATGGTGCAGTGAGCTGAAAAACGGTGATGGATCAAGCCCTGATCTTTGGACTGGGTAAGAGTGGTCTGCTTAATTCAGACACTCTGTTCATCACCACCCCCTTTTCTGAATCATTTTTGTCCACCATAAGCGTGGAAGGGTATACTCAGATGTGAGTCCCTAGCTCATTGCACCATCAGGATTCAAGCAAGCCGGGCCGAAGACGGCTGAAATGCCAGAAACCGGTTCCCCGGTAGCTTGTTTCCTTCCCAGTATAAGAATTGGCTTGGTAGTTTGGTCTGCCCTGTTCCCATGATGCACTGGGCCAGGGTCAGACTAATTTGCATATAGCCAAGTTCTGAGCTGGGATGGTGCAGTGAGCTGAAAAACGGTGATGGATCAAGCCCTGATCTTTGGACTGGGTAAGAGTGGTCTGCTTAATTCAGACACTCTGTTTATCACCACCCCCTTTTCTGAATCATTTTTGTCCACCATAAGCGTGGAAGGGTATACTCAGATGTGAGTCCCTAGCTCATTGCACCATCAGGATTCAAGCAAGCCGGGCCGAAGACGGCTGAAATGCCAGAAACCGGTCCCCGGTAGCTTGTTTCCTTCCCAGTATAAGAATTGGCTTGGTAGTTTGGTCTGCCCTGTTCCCATGATGCACTGGGCCAGGGTCAGACTAATTTGCATATAGCCAAGTTCTGAGCTGGGATGGTGCAGTGAGCTGAAAAACGGTGATGGATCAAGCCCTGATCTTTGGACTGGGTAAGAGTGGTCTGCTTAATTCAGACACTCTGTTCATCACCACCCCCTTTTCTGAATCATTTTTGTCCACCATAAGCGTGGAAGGGTATACTCAGATGTGAGTCCCTAGCTCATTGCACCATCAGGATTCAAGCAAGCCGGGCCGAAGACGGCTGAAATGCTAGAAACCGGTCCCCGGTAGCTTGTTTCCTTCCCAGTATAAGAATTGGCTTGGTAGTTTGGTCTGCCCTGTTCCCATGATGCACTGGGCCAGGGTCAGACTAATTTGCATATAGCCAAGTTCTGAGCTGGGATGGTGCAGTGAGCTGAAAAACGGTGATGGATCAAGCCCTGATCTTTGGACTGGGTAAGAGTGGTCTGCTTAATTCAGACACTCTGTTCATCACCACCCCCTTTTTTGAATCATTTTGTCCACCATAAGCGTGGAAGGGTATACTCAGATGTGAGTCCCTAGCTCATTGCACCATCAGGATTCAAGCAAGCCGGGCCGAAGACGGCTGAAATGCCAGAAACCGGTCCCCGGTAGCTTGTTTCCTTCCCAGTATAAGAATTGGCTTGGTAGTTTGGTCTGCCCTGTTCCCATGATGCACTGGGCCAGGGTCAGACTAATTTGCATATAGCCAAGTTCTGAGCTGGGATGGTGCAGTGAGCTGAAAAACGGTGATGGATCAAGCCCTGATCTTTGGACTGGGTAAGAGTGGTCTGCTTAATTCAGACACTCTGTTCATCACCACCCCCTTTTCTGAATCATTTTTGTCCACCATAAGCGTGGAAGGGTATACTCAGATGTGAGTCCCTAGCTCATTGCACCATCAGGATTCAAGCAAGCCGGCCGAAGACGGCTGAAATGCCAGAAACCGGTCCCCGGTAGCTTGTTTCCTTCCCAGTATAAGAATTGGCTTGGTAGTTTGGTCTGCCCTGTTCCCATGATGCACTGGGCCAGGGTCAGACTAATTTGCATATAGCCAAGTTCTGAGCTGGGATGGTGCAGTGAGCTGAAAAACGGTGATGGATCAAGCCCTGATCTTTGGACTGGGTAAGAGTGGTCTGCTTAATTCAGACACTCTGTTCATCACCACCCCCTTTTCTGAATGATTAATGTAACAGTAACATGATGCAGCGTAAATTAAATCAAAAGAGAAAATGTCCATTGACAACACAGGTGCTGCATGTGGCACTACAGTTGGCCCATGGTTACCTCACCATGGCCAGGGAGCCATTGCATCATGGCTATTTACATTTGCCACGGACACCCAGCCTCCTGTCCCGTGACTCCTCAACATCTCCTTGATGACTTTCAGTGGCTGGTGCGCTGGCGCGCGCTGCGCGCGCGCTGCGCCTCCTCCCGCTTGTCTCAGGCATGGTGACGCTGCTCACACTTGAGCCTGCCTCACTCACCTCATCCCCTCCCACACTGCTGATACTGGCAGTTCCAGACTGCAGATGCTCCACTGCAGTGGTCACTCTATCGAGGGTCCTTGCCACATCCCCACAATAATGGCCCAAGTCAACCTGGTAGGGACACCGATCGGCGGGCTATCACAGCTGTGCTGTTGCACAGCTTCTTGATGGCATTAAATGTGGCATTGGTACTGAGTGAGTACTGCTGATGTCTCCGGCGCTCACTCCGTTGGCCTGCAACAACAGCAGGTGTGAGTTCCTGTAGGCATACCTTAATGTCATTGTTGCCCTCTGCAATGGCTGTGGTCAGCTCTCGCACAGCGTCAGTCATTTATGCAAATCTGTTGGACATTCTTGTTATGCTCATTTTCATTGCACCCATGTGTTTCGCCTGCAGGCACTGAACACGCAGCATCCGGCTCTCCAGGACTCCATACACATCTGCTGGATCAACTGTTGTCGCTGCAGCCCTACCCAGGGATCCGGCCCGCTGTCTAGCTCGCAGACGTGCTGCTGTTCGGGCAGTTGGGGTGACGACAGCCTGCTGCTGTACATTAGTGGCTGCTGGCCTCAGCTCCGTCCCCATCTCCTGCAGGGAGGGGACATTTGCCCTGCGGCTATGTGTGGTTGGCAGGACTGGTGGAGGTGGAGGTGGTGTTGGTGTTCCTGTCCGCGGTGGTGGTGGTGGTGCTCTTGTCCGCGGTGGTGGTGGTGGTGGTGGTGGTGTTCTTGTCCGCGGTGGTGGTGGTGGTGGTGGTGATGTTTGCGGTGGTGGTGAAGGGGAAGGACTGCCTCCATGTTCCAGCGTGTTCTCCGCATCGGTCACCACTGGGGTCTCACAGATGACTAGGCGGCTGCTGTCATCTGATTCCATGGGGGAGGCATCTGTGTGTGAAACAGAGCATTGTTATGAATTTGTGGATATTGTTATTTTTTGCATTTGTCATCTACATAAAGGACATATAGGGACTGACATTTGGCCCTTTGCTGCTGTATTCATGTCATGCACCTCAGGTGTCAGACATGAACTAATTCATGTTATGACTACAACTCCCATGATGCAACACTCTGTTGAGGGATTCTGCTTTAGGCACGGCTACTTGTGCACTGTGTTTGGCTTGGGGAAATGGGCAGGGGTTGACAAGACGCTGCATATCTGCGCTGGCATGCATCTTACCTTGTCCACATTCCGCAGCACCCGAGGTGTCCAGTTGGGTGACCCCCACAACAGCTTCCGGTTCGATTGTCGACTCCACAAGGTCCTCGAGGGCTGTGTTCGGTGTCACATTGGAGGACCCACCACCTGTGCCAGCCGCATCCTTCACCCTTTCCGCAATGCTCTCCTTAGCCCTTTTGCGGAGGTCGTACCACCGTTTTTTGAGGTCCTCGATGCTGCGGTGGGTGACTCCGACAGCATTCACGCTGTCCTTGATGCGCAGCCACACCCTCCGCTTCTCCGCCTCTGGCACCTTCAGGGAGAGCTTGCTAAACAGCCTTTCATGCCTGCTGCTGACACCCTCTATTAAAATCTCAAGTTCCTTGTCAGAGAACTTTCGTTTTCTCTTCCTGGGGGTGTCCTTTCCCTTGGGTGCTTCCTCTGTGCAGGTCCTGGTCACTGCTGGCTATGTATTGCTCCTCTGCTCCTGTGCTCTGCCTCCTCCTCTGGGCACCGAGTGAAGCATGGGCTGTGCTACTTCCTGGTTGTGATGTCATCAGCCTGCTTCCGGAGCGCCGTGTCTTTTTGCGATTTCGCTAATACCGAATTCGCGAATACCGATTAGGTATTTGCTAATTTGGTATTTGCTAATCGGTTTCTCTCAGCATGTTATCGCATTTTTTACCGATTTTTACCGATTCGGTAATATTTAGCTAATTTATTGATGCATCGCGGTTTGCATGTCCTTATTAGCGATTCCTTATTTTTCACTAATAAGGACTTGGAATACCGATTTTTGATGCATCTGCCAGGAAATCTATATATAACAGGAGCAATGTAATATTTGCTAACTAACATAATATCCATGGGAAATTCAGATGTTGTTCAATGAAAGTACCCCGATGACTATTAGAAACCCTTCTCTACTTTATAGTCCAACATATCTTTGAGAACTGTTATACTCTCACTGTTAGTAGAGCAGCAGCCATAGGACATTCTCTTGCACCTAATTTTGCAACATGCAAGCTCAGTCGACACATTATTGCAGCTAGCTGCAAGACAGAGATGCCAAAGGCTTGAGGATTACATGTGAAAGTGAGCAGTGGCAACACTTTTGCTCGCAGACTATGGATATTTTTGTGAATAACAGACATAGCTTGCTATGCTGTAAACATCTGCTCGAGTTGTATTATACCCCATGGAGAATGGAAAACTTTGGTTTAGAGGTGGGCACGGTTCAACAATCGGAAGAGGACGTCACACACCTACCATGGGCTTGCACCATGTTCCTAGACTACTAGTGTCAGTCTTTATGCTCTCAGACATGATTGATAAACTTGTTGCTCTGTCTCACCTGTTGGCTGTGCTGAGCTTTTTGTTAGGAGTGTAGCTGCCTCAATGAGCTGTGTCTCAGCCATGCCACTGATGCTGTCTATGAGTGGCTATTTGTTGGGACAGGGCTCAGTGGAAGCTGTAAAGCACTCCGTGAAAGACTTAGGGCCCGATTACGAGTATGGCAGTTCCAAGACGGGTGTACTCGGGGTGGCAAGCTGCCCGCCTCTTCCTGGGTGGTCCGACTGCCGCCAGGATCTAGGATCCAGCAGGTGTGGCGCTGGGGAAAGGCGCGATCTCTGGTGGCACTGCCATGCAGATCATGGCTTTCCTTTCCACTGACCTTTTCATGGCGGAAATCCTGCCACGAACAGGTTGGTGGAAAGGAAGGTATGGGGCCCCAAACAGGGCTCCAGGGTGATTCTGCCCAGTGTGGGTAGTGGCCAGGGGCACATACTGTCCCCTATGCTTCCACTGTCGTGGGCGCATGGTGTGCCAGGCATGACATGGTGCATGGCAACAGTGTACTATAAATCAATGTGGGTGAACGAATGCACACCTTTGTACTCAATCCGTTTCTTCTTTATTTAAATGCTCAATTTCTTCATCACAATAACGGCGTGCAAACTTGATAGCTCTTCGCCCAGTGCGCATGAAATACATCAAACAAAAAGGAAGCGGGGTAGATTCCATGCAAGATGCACAGCCATGGATGCATCAAATGAATCAAAGTCTCAACTTTAAACCTCTATTTTCTCTTTTTTAATCCATTGCTTTTTCAACCATTTACTTAGTATTTTCAAATAATTTTATACATGCAACTTCCCTTGAAAAGGCCTTTTATAAAGCACAGAAGAGTAAAACGTTTCCACAAGTCACGATATTTATTGGTAATCCAATGCATTTCGGGAATTGTTCCCTTCGTCAGGGATATCCCATGCTACCTCATACTCCATTGGAGCTTGAAACAAACTCTTTCCAGCTCTGCTGAACATTTTAAAGAAACTCTTGTTCCCACCTTCATTGCTTCTCAACATTAACACGCAGCACCATCAACAGCATCAACAGTAGCAGCTGCATTTTGGGAACAAGAACAAGAGTTTCTTTAAAATGTTCAGCAGCGCTGGAAAGTGTTTGTTTCAAGCTCGAATGGAGTATGAGTATGCCGCCACCGCAAGACCGCCGCTGGCAGACCGCCAGCCTGGTGGTAAAGTCAAAATCCAGCTATCCGGGATGCCTTCGGCTTGCCAGCATTCTCCCAATTGCTGACGCTGCGTTCGACTGCCAAGGTCGCAGTCAGGCCCTTAGTGTATCTAAGTGACATTATCACCGCACTCAACTTGCCCTAGAGACATATTGCATCTTCTACACAGGCACTTTCTAAAGGTAGGATCCATGGATGTACAGATGAAAGGGTGAAAGATGTGAGAGAGATGTATGTGGTGGCATCGAGCCATGGTGTACATAGGCCGACTGCAAGAAGCTACATCTATTATACTGACAGATGTTAGATAGGACTATAAGATGAAATAAGAACTATAAGGGCAATTAACCTGTGAATATGAGGAGACATAGGCCCTCATTTTTGTGCAAACTCTGCCTTGTTTTAACAGCGTAATACTATACACAGTGTTGGGACAAGAATATCCCCTAACCGCTGAACAGTCTTGTTACGCTGTCTGGAATACTTGACTGCATTTACTGCATTTACCTGGTATCACATATATGTTTTTGTGTTGGCAGTAGCCACACACTAATCTAGTGTGGCAGGGCCACACTAGATGACATGACATAAGTTGGGTCCTGGAGCTGTCCTATAACCTGGACGGGCACACCAAGTGTGCTCTCATTGTGAGAAATTGGACTACAATCACTGTCACAGGTATAGTACATATAGTGTTGAAGGTAGCATTCAATTTTATGTGAATCTATACTTGCTTTGACCACAAATTTTGATCTGTACACTGGAATGAAGACCTACTGGCATACTATTGTAAAGTGGCACTTCTTAGCGCTAAAATCCCAAGTGCATGAGATCAGTGGCAGCTGCCACCAAGTAACATGGGTAGGGGTGGAGGATAGGTGGGAAAGAAAACAGTAAATTCAAAACATTAGTTACCTTGCTCAGGGACTGCCGTCTCGCCTTCTGTCATCCTCTTCTGCTCCTGCTTGAAGCATAAAGCACAAACAGGCTCCCTCAGCCAATCACAACACTGCAATGCAGCATTGTGATTGGTCTGAGCACTGTGGTTCGGCGCTCAGACAGGCAGTGGTAGCCAGTGCATGTTTTTCACAGGGCTGTGCATTACAGCCTGGTGGGGAACATGCAAAGTGTGCATAACAATTTGGCCGGACCAAGATGGCCGGCCAATCAGTCATGCCCACTTAAGTGCCCACCACTCCTCCCCTTGCGGACTGTGACACCGCCAAGCCCCACCCACCCCAGAAAACGAAAAAATAAAATGATAATTACATAGTGTTATTATCATTATATTTTTATTTTATCCACTGCTCAAAATGTAGTGGGGCGACGTTCCTCCGCCTTAGTGGTGGGGCCGCCGCTTCATGAGATGAATAGTTGCACGTGCATGTGGTCTGCTTGGTACATGGATTGTGTGTGTGTGAGTTAACCAGAGTAATGGAGGCCTGTGGGATCCATTGTTGATGCCCCTGCTTTTGCCTCTTGCACAAGATGAAAGTCAGGTTATTTTCAGAGACAGTGAAAATGTTTTGCTGACAATCCTGAAGCTGGAGAGATGAACTAGACAATGAAGTGGGTAAAGAAGAGGCAGGGATCCTTTAGAAATTCGATCAGGCCTTTGGCTGAAAGGAGCTGCTAATAAGTCTCTTTGAAGCACTGCCGTTTGGTGAGGTGGAGTCAAGGTGGGACTGTAGTCTCTTTTGTTCAAGGAAAAAGGGACCTCTTAGGTGAAGCCAGCCTTTTGTCTTTCCCTTGGTCGCATTTCAGGGTGGCTGATGACAGCCAGGTGCAGAAAGCTCACACCTTTTGTGCACATGTTTTGGGGTCTCAGGCTGGAGACAACCCTGCTCTGACAAGCATCACTCTATGTAAAGGCTGTGTCTGGAGAGCAGCATCAAAAGGACACTGGAATGGAGTACAAACGCAATCCGGTTCTGAATGTGCAGACAGTGGATACACATGCCCTGTAGGCTTTGTATTGAAGAAGGGTCCACAGACCCACTTGTTGTTCCAGTTCCAAGTTCTTAAATATCACAGAAGGGAATGCTCTGAAGTTTACCTAATAGCTTCCCAAAAGTGAGGGGCAGTGAAGCATTGTTACCATTTTGTATCATTTATTTTTTATTTGACTGCACGTAATTGTGTATTACATGTAATCTTTGCTTGATCGCATTTCAACGTGATTTTACATTTTGAGTGACCTTAATGAGTGATTTTCACATTAAAAGTTAATCAGTGTTAGAGTGTGTTCATGTAAAGGTAGCCATAGTCGCAGTAGTCCTTGATTTGGAAGCTCGATGTTAAATGAAATGCTGTGTTCTTTCTTGCTGTGCATACTCTTTTTTCTCGGTTCAGAAAGCCAAGTCTTGGGAATATTCTTATTAGCTGTAATGTTATGGTTCCATTGTGCTCAAGGGCCACACAATTATATTTTAATGAGCTGAACAGTAAACCTTTGCACCAGTTCATAGACAACGTAGGTCCTCAACAGTGCTGGCCTTGAGAGAACTTCACTGGCTGCCCATCAAGGAAAGGGTACATTTTAAATCACTTTGCATTGTATTTAGAGCTGCGCACAACTTAGGTCCTATCCCGTTACAAGAGAAATTTACTTGGTATAATCCAAAAAGGCAGCTTCAATCTTCTAGTACAGGCCTGTTGGGGACTACTAGATTTAGGCGCTCCAGGATGGGGGGGGGAGGGCCTTTAGCGTGGTGGCCGCCCAACTATGTAATGGGCTGCCACAGAACATTAGACAGGCCAACTCGCTGACAGATTTCAGAAAGAGCCTGAAAACTTGACTCTTCCCTAGGACTGACCTTTAATACTGCCCCTACGGTTGCTCCGCTTGCGTGTAGGTTGATTTTTCTAAGTCTGAGCGCCAGGATACCTGTAGGGTGACAGTTGCGCTATATAAAAGCTCAATTCAATTCAAATCAATTCATGAGGGAAGGCAGTGGAGAAGAATCCCCACTTGTACGATATTTGTGAACACCACAGTGTTGGAAAACCTTACATTGTATGATTCATGAGAAGAGGACTGACACTAATGTTTCTTTAATGTTTAGGTTTTATTGGTTCCTTCAATGGGGGAACAGTAGACTTGGATACTTTGTCAAATTTCGCCTTTTATTTGTATATCATTGCTTTTAGTCAGTGTTGCACAGTCATCCTGTACCCTGGGCAACCCCAACTTTTTTGTTGACTGGCATTGGTGCTGACTCTGACTGATCCTGGGTTCTGCTTAACCAGGACCAGCGCAATGCTGAAAACACACATAGAATAGAGTGAAAACCCTTACATACACTTAGGTACACTATGGGTTAGGGTGCCCCAATCATTGGCATTAACTTAACTCCCCTATAAGGCCCTAGTACATACTAGGACAGGTGGATTGAAGCTACCTTTAAGTCCCTAGTATATAATCGGGCATGGCAGTTTAGGGCCAGCAGCCTTTCTGCATTTGCATGTGTGCACTGCAGAAGCCTGGGATCAGTTTTAAAGCAGATTTGTGTTTCAGGACTGCTTTTAAAATTACAAATGGTGCCCAAACTCGACTTTGGTGTTAGGGGCACTTAATAATTATTATAGTACAATGTTTTGGCTTATTGGGTACCCCCAGGGACTCCCCTGGGCGTCCCAGTAGTGGGTGGGTGAGGGGTCAGGTATTTATAAAGAGGGTCTTTATAAACTGGTTTTTATATGCCCTGGGGCAAGTGCAATTGTAGATTTCACTTCGCAGATTGCTTCCCAAAATCGACTTTGGGCTAGGAGAACTGTTAAGTGAGGATCTGCAATATTTTGACATATTCAGAACCCTTAAAGTTTCCCTTAGATGTTAGTAGGGGGGGGGGGGTCCTGTAGATATAGCCAGGGTCCTTACAAAAGATGTTTTAAAAGCCCTGGTGTTGGAGAATCAGCCCAGTTCATTTTCCCCATTGCAAATTCCCAAACACAAAAAGGTAACAAGGCAAAAAGTTATTTAATAATACCTAATGTTAAGGGGGCATAAAATATAGTTTAAATACTTCCTAGAATTGTATTGATAAATCCAACAATAGGCTATTGTTGAATTTATCCTAAAATGTACAGACAGGAAGTTGTAAGACTTTCTCGTCCGTAAGCCTACATTTAGACTTCCAGTGTTCAGACCTGAAGGCCAGAGTTAAGTGGATTGGCCAGGCTGCTTTAATGAAGGGCTAAGGAACCCTTGGGGGTTAGAGAGACACTCTGGGAGGGCATGGTTCTGCTAAATAGGAAGGACAGAGCAGGGGGCGGGGTCATAAACAATAATCTTCAATAAAAGGAGGCGACAGCCAGAAGTGGCCAGTTTCATTTACACCCCTACTCTTTGAACCCAGGCAGATGTAAACATTAAGGAAGGAATGAGCAGATGTAAGGGGGAGGTACAGTATGGAAATTAAACATCCTGGAGGAGGGCTTAGCCAGCTCTTGTCCCTCTGCCAGAAAATCAGCCATGTTGAATTTTGGAGAAATAGTGCTCTCTGGAATACTATAGTGCCACACTTTGGAGGATATGGTCAAACCCTGGTGCGTTGCCCTGTATCTCATTGGACAGGAATGCCCTCCTGCTTGACCCAGAGAACTTGGAATAAGTATCTGAGAGGTGCATAGCCTCTCAGATCTTCTGCTTGAAACAAAAGGAAGAAGAAGGGTTCCTGCTGAGAGGTTGGATGTGTACCAACCAGGCACTGCACTCTGAAGACTGCACATGCTGCACAATCTGAAACTACAGACCTGTGGACTACCTTGCTTTGAAAGGACTAAAGAGTGGGATCCCTGCAAACTACAGGTTAACAGAGCTCACCTGGAACATCACCACCAAGAATCCTCAGCCTGGAGTACTACCAGTGGATTTCTAAGGGTTTTGTCCAAGTGGATTGTGGGAAGGGAATTCCCAAACTCTAAAGGACCATCTTGGAGCGTCTAGACCCTTGGAGTAAGTTTTGCACACTTTGGGACCCTTTGGGGAACTTCAGGGAGAAGTTCCAGAAGTTTGGAGAACTTTGGAGCAATTTTGGAAATAAAGCTTCATAAGGGGATCGACTCTACCTGGCCAGCCAAGCTGGTGACACTCAACCATGAGCCGACCTGCCATCCAGGCTGGTCCCAATGAAATGCTCTGGAGGTCTGAATTCCAGAGTTGGATCGGGAGTAAGCTGAAGCCCAAGCCAGTGAACCCACACCGAAACCAGCCTGGTGAAGGGTATTTAGGGACCCCTGAAGAAAAAGCTCCATAAAAGGTTCCAAACATAGGAGAGGTGACCGGGGCCAACAGCAAGAGTCAAGCCGCCAATCTTTGAACCACGTGCCAGCCTGGATCTCTCTGGTTTGTCCTCCTGGAAATCTCCGGATGTTTGACTTCCATAAGTTTGACCGGTAGCTTGTCGTAAGGTACGCCGGCGAACCAGAACAGAATCCGCACTGGCTAAAAGCTTTGAGTAACCCCGTAGAGAAAAGCTCCAGGAATGTTGCTAAATTCGAAGGTAAAAGCTTTGATCAAGACCTACCGCAAGGGATAGCCGAGCAGGGCTCCATCACAATCAGCCTGAATCTTTGACTTTGTCCCGGTCTAGCATGACCAGATGTCCCAATAGGCGCTACAGGTCTCTATGTGCTATTTAGTGCTAAATCTTTAACAATCCATATCTTCGGTTTCCTACATTGTTTTTTTTTCAGTTTGGTGCCATTTTAAAGATAGAAAATATTTCCTATTTTTATAAATTGGTGTTGCATTTTTATTCTGTGTTGTGTCCTAATTATTTACTGAATTGGGTTTTTTAAATGCTTTACATACCTGTCTTTTAAGTAAAGCCTGCCTGCTTGCAGCCAAGCTACCAAGGATTGAGCATGGGAATAATTTTCTAAGACCTGTTCTGAGCCCTAGACTGTGTTCGTGGCTGTATTGCCAGTGACAGATGTGCATTTGCCACTGCTAATAACCCACTTTCCAACAGTCAGTCAGATTTGCCCTGTCCCCGCTTGGAGTCAGGCATCCCTCTACCGCTCTTGAGAGCCAATGCTTCTTTTATTTTTCATCCAATGTAATCAACATTGTATTCACCAAGAAGCAACCTTTATACCCAGAGAGGTAGGGGTATTGTGTAATAAAAAACAACAGCTATCCCTCTGAGTTTTGAGGAAATATAAATTTTTATGGTTAGAAATGTTCCCTAACGTGTACCCCACCGTCTCCATGTACGAGCTTAAAGTGCATGTAACTTCCCTTCTGTGTCAGCTATGAAGACGCAAATACCCGCTCCCACTGTAGGAGAGAGGTAATTATATGAACCCAGAGTCCCGTCTAGCAGTTAGGGCACAGGAGATCCCAACTTATCCCTAATATAAGTCTGTGGTTATTTGACAGAAGACTTCATTATCCGCAGAAGTGAATTGAAATTTACAGCTGACCATATCCTGAAACGCCCCCCACACGACTCAAAGGGTGAGAATTCATATGTTTCTATCCCCCTTAGGTACCCATGTCCCCCCTGAACCGAAAGGTCTTCCACATTGAAAAAAGACTCGGAGGGATTAAGGTGTGGGTTGCCTGATTGCTTCATGGCAAACGGGATTGTCCTTAAGTATAAGTAGTGGACAATGTATAGAAAACTGAGTTGTTGTATGTACCGGTGTAAACAACAATACCAAATGGGTATTTATAGAACAAATGTATAAGCGTCCTAAAGTAACAGCAGTGGACAATACGTAGAAAACTGAATTGTATGTATCGGTGAAGGCACCAAGACTAAATGGGTATTTATTGAATAAATGTATTAGCGCCAGACAATCGAAAATGTGAGATAAGAACGGCAGTGAAACGCAGGGTGGGGAAGCCATAAACTAGACACCCACCCTCCAAAGAGAAGGAGAGAACAGCTATTTTGCACGATAATTGATTTCGCACATCTTTCCTAATATATCCACAGATATGGTGTAACCATCCGTTCCCCGAAACCCCAGAAAAAAAGAAGTCCTGAGGAAGGTGCAACCAAATCCAGAGTACAGCACCGAAACGCGTCGACGCACTGTTTGTTTTTTCTAATAGAATCCAGTGAGGGCCGTATATAACTTTAGATGGGCATTTCATTCTTCCACTAGAGCTTTATAACAACAAAACTGATTCAGGCCATTGGATCGGGTAAAATACAGTGGCATAGATATCTGGTTGGCCACATAAGAATTAGGGGTTTTTGTGATTATGTGCAGTTTGTTGTCCATTTACTGTGAATATGCTTTGATTGTGTCCTTATTTATCGTGTATCGTTATATTGTGTTTGTGTAACATTGTGGAACATTTATGTTTACTTTTAACCTTCCAAGGTACCTTCTCACTTGGATTTTAAACTGTGTTGCAAAAAGTATATGAATTTACTTTGTTTTTTATTGTTTAATTGATTGTAATTTTAATAAATATAGACTGTAAACGATTCTATCTCAGTGTGGAAAACCTATTCTTGTGTTAGTTTAAATACCTATGGTATTCTGTGACCTTTTCTCCCCAAATAGGAAAGGCCAATAGTTATTAGTCGACCATTCGACTCCAGGGATCTCCCTTTTTGACTAACTGTTTAGCAGTACATCTAGTATCATGCAGTTAGCTAGTTTTATTCTAATTATTGTTGTTCGTATTAAAAATGTTTTAATGTGGTTTTAAATGTCGTGGTATGAGTGATTGTTCGATCTTTATTACTGTGTTTATTGTATTAACTGTGTTCAAGTTCGCGTAAGTATCAAGTAGCAGGGTTCAAGATGCCGCTGTTCTCCAAACTAAGACAGATAAAAACCAGAAAAGGGATACTCGAGGAAGCTGTTCCTATTCCACCTAGGGACACTCCAGGGTACTTTATGTACCACAAACATGGCCTAGATGCCGTATTATATCTCGATTTGTGGGTAGATTACACCAAAGATTTAACAGAGAATCAGAGATGGCCCACTGCTGGGACATGGGATGCTGATTGCATCATGAGAGTAGAAGAAGCATTATGGAAAAAGAAAGCCAGACAGTCACAGAAGGATGCCATTGAATTATGGCGTAAAGAATCGCATAGACGCACAGAGAAAGCGCTCAGAAAAGAAGAGAAGAGTAGAGAGGATTCTGACAAAGCCCGAGAAAACGTATTAGTTGAGGAAGGTATACGAGTAAAAGCAGAACAAGTAGACAGACAACGAAACACTCTTATGAATGGTATGTATCCTCTTATGGCCGAGGGTTTACCTAAGGCCACCCCGGAAGTATCAAAAGATCTGCCATCTCCATTGCTTCCGACTCAATTACACCACAAGACCGCAAAGGACATTTTCCTTTCTTCCTATCTAGACGATGTAGCCCCCGAATATGTTAATATTCCGCCGCCACGCACACCACCTGTTGACGGCGCTCGACCCCGAGATAATCCGCCCCCACCTCTGCAGCAACATACTCCTCCTCCCGTTCCACACCTTCCGCCCGTTCCACCACTCCTTCCTGCACCTATTCTCCCCTCCCTACCTTACACTCAACAAATCCTTTTGGACCTGGCACCTCAGGAGGTGCCACAGGAGGTTTTCAGACCCCACCACCAACACATCGATTGACTTGTAGGGATTTAGCACACCAACGTACACCTCAAACAGCGAATTACGACATACTTAATGAGCCTCTTACAGACTGTAGATATGATCCAGTGCCCGGTAAAGGTGACGACAGAATGATGATGATACTTTTAGACGCGTGTTTGTGTACACGCCCATAACTAAAATAGAACTATTGGAAATGAAAAAATTAGTGCCCAGCCATGACAAAGATCCAGCAGGTTTCCACCGTGAAATAAAAGACATGTTACTCATGGGTGATTATACCTATCCCGATATCATGAAAATCTTGAAAGTATTATTGCCTGCCGGTATTTACGAGAAACTCAAAGAAAAAGAATGGGAGGTGGGAGAGCAAAAGATTGAGTGGGCTGCATTAGAAAACGAAGAAAACACTCGAACTCCAGGCCTAGGGATTGGGGACAAAACTAAAGCATTACCAGGATTGTTAGTACAAGTATTACCACGTTTATTGGCAACGAAAAAGGAAGACTGGGATGCAATCTCAGCCTGTAAACAGAAACCCGATGAAGACACTAGTGATTTTTATTCCTGATTTGAGAAATGTTTTGGTATTAATAGTGGCCTGAAAGCAAGTAGCGAGTCATATCCACATCTTTTTGTATCCAAATTAGTCGAGAATTCCCTGCCCCAGGTTAAGAACCGAGTATTGAAAGTCGAGAGCACCTGGCAAGCTAATACCCCTTCACAAATGTTACAAATGTTACAGTACCACCAGAATAGAATTAGAGAAGAACATGAACACGAACAAAGACGTATGAAAGACACGAAAATGAAAATGCTAGTTGCTCAGTCAGTTCCAGCTGACGGTCAGAAAAAGGGTACGACACAGTCCAATAATTCCGCAGGTCCTGTTAAAGGGACATGTAACTACTGTAAGCAGCCAGGTCACTATATAAACGATTGTGCAGTTTTGAAACATAATATCTCTACGGGTAAAACTAAAGAGAGACCACGTCCACCAAGACAAGACCAGGCCCAACAACAAGTACCACAGAATATCCAGCCTATGCAAGCCTCACAACAGACAGTACAGACCGTAGCAGTGCCACAGTCACAGCCCATCACCGCAACACAAAACACGACACAACAGATGTACCAGTATGCGCAAAATGATTATCCTGACTATCAGCGATACACATGAAACAGCCTAGAGAGGGAGGTTGGCTTGCCTCTTATTGAGGTTCCTGTAGATCAAGAGGGTCCTTATGTACATAGTCAAGTATTAGGGAAAGACAGAAAGTTTTTAATTGATACAGGGGCAAGCAGGACAACTATAAGTCACGACGAGGTTCCAGGGGCACCCCTCTCAGGCTCACAGAATGTTTCCCTTGGATTTTCAGGAAAGCCTATTGTTAACGAAGTATCGCAACCACTTCCCCTTGCAGTTGGTCCATTGACACGTACTACAGACTTACTACTTACAAAATCATGCCCAGAAAATTTGCTAGGTATAAAGACACTGAAAGCTCTAGGAGCTGTGATTTGCTGTTCTCCGGAAGGAGTGAGATTGTTCTTGCGCGACTTTAAAGGTCACTATGTGTTGAGAGATATTGATCCCAGATTACAGAATGTCCCTGCACATTTATGGGCGCAAGGCCCTACTGATGTAGGTTGTATGCACATCACACCATACCGAGTTACACTCAAGCAAGGAGTGGTATTACCACGAATGCGACAATACAAGCTACCCCCAGATGCTGTAGTGGCTTTACTGCAAATCATTGACGAGCTCATTGCACAAGGAGTGGTTGTGGAAACCGACTCCAATGTATGTAATTCCCCTATCATTCCAATTCTTAAACGCACCGATCCCAATGCACCTCCAGTTTATCGATTAGTTATTGATTTGCGCGATTTGAATAAATGTATTGTACCACAGTACCCCGTGGTCCCAGATATCTCTTCATTGTTGACAGCTATTGATCCAGAAGCAGCGTTCTTTACTGTAATTGATCTGAAGAACGCTTTCTTTAGTGTTCCAATTGACCCGGAAAGCCAATACTTGTTCGGATTCTGTTTAAATGGACGAAGCTTCAAATTTGCACGCGCACCTCAAGGATTCACAGAAAGCCCCAGCATCTATAGCCAAGCACTGAAAAGACAACTTGACAGTATTCACATGCCTGATAACACTGCTCTGCTTCAGTATGTCGATGATCTGCTGATCACCGCCCAAAGCGAACCTGAATGTGAAAAGGCATCACTGACGGTTTTACATTTTCTGGCCGACAAGGGGCACAAGGTGTCCCCTTCGAAGCTGCAATTCTGTGTTCAGCAAGTTGTTTACCTTGGGCACTTGCTGTCCAAAGGGGGGAGACAGCTCACACCTGATCGTATCCAGTTGATTGTAAATATGTCACGACCCAAGACACAAAAGGAGGTACGGGCCTTCATAGGCCTCACTTCTTACTGCAGACAATGGATTCCCCAGTACGCATTTCTAGCAAAGCCACTCATTCAGTTGACAACCCAGGAGGCAGCGTCTTCGACTGTCCTTCCTTGGACTCAGGAACATACACAAGCTTTTGAAGACTTAAAGAAAGCCTTATGTCAAGCACCTGTTTTAGCAACACCATGTTACAGTAAGCCTTTTACACTTTTTGTCACAGAACGCGAAGGTACTGCCTTGTCAGTACTCACCCAGGAACAAGCAGGTTCACACAAACAGTGTGCTTACTTTTCTAGCACATTAGATCCAGTAGCCCAGGCTCTGCCTGCGTGCTTGAAATCAGTTGCAGCGACAGCTCTAGCAATCAGACAAAGTGATTCTATAGTGTTAGGACATCAGTTGACAGTACAAGTTCCACACTCCGTGGAAGTTCTTTTGAACCGAACACAGACCCAGCACTTGACTATAGCACGACTGACAGGTTATGAATTGACATTGTTTCAGCCACACATAGAGATCAGACGCTGTAGTACATTAAATCCCGCCACACTTTTGCCGTTAAGTGGAACAGACCCATTGGCACATGATTGTATTGAAGTCATTACTATTACGACGAAGCCTAGACAAGACTTGACAGACACTCCATTACCAGATCCAGACCTGACACTTTATGTGGATGGTTCATGTATGAGAACAAGTACAGGAGAGTTAGTGGCCGCCTACGCAGTCACGACAGACACTGAAGTCATAGAAACAAATTGTATTGACACCCTGTCAGCTCAAGCAGCAGAGCTCATCGCTCTGACACAAGCCTGTATTCAAGCCAAGAACAAGAGAGTTAACATATACACAGATTCCCGTTATGCATTCGGAGTCGTGCACGACTTCGGTGTATTATGGCGAGAGAGAGGTTACTAGACTTCTCACGGTGCCAACATTCAACACGGTCCCCTCATTCAAGCTCTGTTAGATGCAATACATCTGCCTACTGCCATATCCATCATGAAGTGTAAGGCACATACAAAAGTCACCGATATCGTTTCCCAGGGTAACGACCTGGCAGACCGAACAGCCAAGTACACAGCTCAGACTCGCGCAACTGACTTGACAAAGACAATAGTTCCGACACCGACACACTGCATGACAGTTAGGGATCCCGCCCATGATGTAATTGACATACAGACACATGCTACACCAGATGAAATCAAGAAATGGACTGAACTAGGAGGGATCCAAACAGATCAGGGATGGATGACGAAGGGAAAATCTACATGGTTTTTCCCCGACTCTATGGTTCAAGTTATCATTAATACAGTACACAGTCCTGCACATCTAGGAGAAAAAGCTATCCTAGACAGTATTCAAAACATCTGGTTCAATAAACACTTACGAGCAGCAGCCAAACAGAAAGTGCGTACTTGCATGATTTGTTGTCAGTTCAACCCAGGTAAAAGCATTCCTGTAGAGCAAGGTGGATTTCATCCTCCCGATCAACCTTTTGAAGTCCTCCAGAAGGATTATATCCAGATGGAACGTTGTCGAGGATTCAAATATGTCCTCGTAGTTGTATGTGCACTCTCCCGATGGACAGAAGCATATCCAGTCCCAGATTACACTGCTCCGACCACTGCCAAGCAGCTGGTTCGTGAATTCTTCCCACGGTATGGTTTACCCCGTATCGTATACTCAGATAACGGTCAGCCATTCTCATCCGAGCTTGTAAAACAAGTTACACTCCTGTTAGGCTATCAGTGGAAATTCCACTGTGTCCGACATCCCGAGGCAGCTGGTCTCGTGGAGCGTCATAATCAGACTTTGAAAATCCGACTTGCCAAGATCTGTAGAGAGAAAGGAGTTGATTGGATAGTAGCTTTGCCAGTCGCACTCTTTTACCTAAGAATGGTCCCACACTCCAGAACAGGGCTATCCCCGTATGAGGTGGTCTTTGGTAGGCCACCGAATATGTGGGGGACGCCTTTGCCTCGAAAGATTACTGATGTTGATTGTATTATGCTGACAGATTACCTTGCCTCCTTGATGTCTGCACTACAATCTTGTCGTTCACAGGTAGCTGCAGCCTTTCCCGACAACACCGAGGTGAAGCCCCATGAAGTTGTTCCAGGCGACTTTGTCTTCATAAGAAACTTTGATCGACGGAGTCCGCTGGAGCCCCGCTGGCAGACGCCGAAATTAGTACTTTTGACGACGAGGACAGCAGTGAAAGTCGAGGGCCGTAAAGGCTGGCTTCACTCGAGTCACATAAAAAAATATCACGGACTGCCTTCTGATTTGAATTCTCAGCCCTGCCCTCCTCCACAGACTGACTCAAAACTCCCCCTGATTGAGAAAACCGCTTCCCAGGAATATAAGCTGAAACTAAGGTCTAGCAAGTCAGACAGTTTAATTGTTTAAGTCCTCCCCTAGGTGAATCGGTTAAATTAGTCTCTGACATGTATCCCCTAGACCGAAATAGAGAGAGAGATAGACAGAAACAGCTCAAGAAACATGAATATTGTAAATCACTTCGTAGTCACTGTATAGTGACACTATTGATTATGTTTTTTCTAAGTCTTTTGATTATTGCTGCAAGTATACTGTTACACATATACTACCCTATTTTCAAGCGTGCACATTCTGCTTTCAATGCTACTGCTGAACATTCTTTTAGTGAATTACCCCCGCATGAATTGTCTTACCGACTTGCGCTGCGCAACAACACCTTCATTAGTATGTTACATCACTCTCATCAGACCAGCAACGCTACAAATTGTTGGATATGTGGCCGACTCCCTCCCTACCAGAAATACAAGGGAGTTCTGCCCCTCTTTCCGTACCCGTTCACACATAATGGTTCCTGTGGCGCATGGTTTAATTTAATTAATTCTTTAGATTTAAATACCGTAGTTTACCAGGGCAACTGGGTATGGGGAAACCTGAACACTGTTCTGCATAAAGTATGTTTCCCTGACAAGGAGGGACTTCCCACGAGGACAGGGACTGATCTAGAAAATGAAGTATATGGATTAGGTAACTTTACACTTAATCTCATGATTCTGAATGTTGAATCCGAATCCGAGCCAGTCTTGCCTGCTATGTCAGTATTACCAGTCAAAGGTGAATTATGTGTTAGAAAGAATGGTTCAGTACATCTGGGTCATAGTAAATGTACTACTGTGATCGAATTCAGTGATAAGGGCAAGTCTGCGTTTAAAGCTTCACGACATTCCTACTTCATTTGTGGTCATACCGCATATATACGTTTACCTCTAGATTGGGATGGTACCTGTTACATTGCATTCCTTCTGCCACCTGTTTTCCTAGCCCCTCCTGATTATCATAGGAATACCCATCTAGTACACAATAGACCCCAGAGAGATCTCCCGATTGTCGACTATACTGAAACGGCATGGGAGCAATACACCGATTTCAATAAAGGTTTCTTCCCCTACTTAGGTGCTATCTTTAATAGTAAACTGATACGCAGGTTAACCAGAACTCTCGAAGCAGTAGTGAATGAGACTAGTTCTGCCCTAGGCAACTTAACAGAGGAGCAGTCTGCGATGCGGATTGTTGTTCTTCAAAATCGTCTCGTCCTTGACGTCATCCTGGCCGATAGGGGCGGAGCCTGTAGAGTCATCGGATCAAGCTGCTGTGTTTTCATTCCAGAAAACGCCATCACTCGTCTTCACAAAATTGCAAGTTTGATACACCAGAATCCAGGCACCTGGACTTGGTCCGGTTGGTTCTGGACCACGTTGTCAGCCTGGGGATGGAAGGTCCTATCCTTCCTAGGTATTGCCCTTCTCATAGTATTCAGTTGTTGCCTATGTCTACAATGTGGGCCAGCGATTTGCGGCTTGTGCGCCACATCATGTATTCCTCATTCAAGTTCTCATTCAAAACGACATAAGAAGAAAGAAGAGCAAATGATACTACGTGAACAGATTGATAGATTTATGAGTATCGATATTTCATGAAGGGTCCGTAGGGAACAAGGAGGGAATGAGGAAATATAAATTTTTATGGTTAGAAATGTTCCCTAACGTGTACCCCACCGTCTCCATGTACGAGCTTAAAGTGCATGTAACTTCCCTTCTGTGTCAGCTATGAAGACGCAAATACATTTGCGTCCAACGTTAACATGTCCTCTTTCAGATCCACTATGAATGGGTCGGATATTCCGTTCCTAAGTGTGCCTTGCCAACGTCTTTTCATGGTGCACTTTTCACGTTTTCCCTGGCTCAGGCGAGTTAGGCCCTGATTTCTATCATCGAGTCTTTGCCTGCCTTCTGTCTTTAGATACTGCAGCCTGGATCTGCATCTGTCTCCCTGACCTTTGTCTTACTCCCTACGCGGCTAGCGGTACCAGGCTCAGCCTGTTTGCCTGCCAAAACGGTATTTTGCCTTCAAGTTATCTGCTCCGCTCCTCGAAAATACATTCCTGTCTAGTAGTTTAGGAAAACATCCTTCCAGCTGCAGAGCAAAGGGCCCGGCCTCACTGTCTCCATGCAAATATTTCATAGCTCCTGTTACCATGGTAGGCCCATGCCCCCCTCGCATCTCATGTAGACACGTAGACGCATATGCACGCACTAGCAGTCAGTATAGAATAGCCTTTGCCCGAGAGACCTTTCCTTCCAGATAATACAGTTCCTTAAACACAAGATATTAGATACGATTTGGGATTAGGTTGTTCTGACATCCCGGACTTCTGTCTCCTCATGTAAGGCTAAATGTCAAGTCCCCTTCACCCTCCAGTTCTACGTCAATTACACGTCATGCTGCTGCGCGCGCATCTCTGCCATGTATTTCTGCTGACACTACAGGATTCTCTTATGGATCCACCCACCTGTGACATCTCATAATGACGTTTCTAGTACATGCCCTTATGCACGCCTATTGTAACGCCTCTTTCATTACGTATGTGTATTCTTATCTCTTCTCTCAGCTGTTACGCCTCCTGCATCTGCCTTTACTGTAATGCATTGACTATATATATGATAACCTGTCAATAAAGTATTGTCTATCCCTTCCTGAGCCTTCGTGGCGATGGAATGCGATTTGCCTGGTTCGAACCATATAACCAATTCCTTTTTAAGGAATAAAACCCCTTTTAAAACCTCAAATACCACGGATTCTGCCTCTTATTTTTGACTGAGTTATTCTTATTGAACTTTACCGCATAAATTAAGTATAGGTAATTTATATTTACCACAGTTTCATTCAAAAATTAACAATAATAATCCATTAACCTCTGGTACATTTGATCATTATTGCAGAATAACTAGCTATGATAAACGTAAATCAATGTGATATGCTACATTCCTTTATGTACAGGGATCATCGAAAAAACAGATTTTTACAGTTACAGCACTGTACACAAGGATCAACTAAAAAAGCAATAATTCTGCTCTGTGAAGTAAAGGGATCACACAGTGCAAGTGGTTGAAATATTAAAACAATACATAAAAAAGTGATCATAAAAAGGTAGTACACAATGGTGTGGCCTATTTGAAGGACTAATACAATAAAAGTTCAAACCTAATTCGAAAAGAGTCCATCAACTTCTTAATTGCTCCCAATAGACCCTAGTATTTAAAAAGCAATATCTTTATGCCCCAAACTGGCAAACCACATTTTTCATTCCCAAGTTATTCTGCAATAATGATAGAATTTACCTGATGTTAATGGACTATTTTTGTTAAGTGTTAAATGATAACCAGAGGGATATATGATGATTTTTGATTACCTAAAGTAATCAACAGTGGTCTGACCACGGTAGGAGAGTGTGAAATGCGCATAATTTGCATTTATCATAACTAAATAAAAGTCTGGTAAAATTACACGTACTTATATAAGATCAAAACCAGTCATTCAGTGCTCTGCCTTAGGGTGAAATGTGTCCTTGTGTCAATTTTTGATAGGAGGACGCATTTCACATTTTAAAAAGAATGTAAAACAAAAGAAAGCACAGCTAGTAACAGCCACTCGCATTCTGCTGTTTTCATAAGGCGTGTTCACTGTACATTTTTACTATTAAAGGCATTTAAATATGCAATGTGGTATAATGGCATAATATTAGGAATTTTGCATAACAAGCATGACGCGAAATTCCCCAAATTATGCAGATTACTCAGGCGTAATCCAAAATGTTACACTGGCAAAGACCTGAGTCGCTCCTCCTGAAGCAATGGACTGCAGCATGGCCGAAGCCACTGCGCCCATCGACAGCGTGTGCCCGAGCAGTGCACTCAGGCTTTAAATGGGCCGGTACTCACAGGTACTGAGTACCGGCACTTCTAACTTTCTGGCGCTTGAGTACCGGAACTTCTCTTTGTCCAAAGAGAGTACAGGTACTCATGGGGCCATAAACCAAGCTTAGTGAAATTGTCTTTAACAAAGAGAAGCGCATCATAGCTGACAATGAGTGGGTCCGTTATCATGAAGCACTCTGATCGAGTGCTAATCTCTCCTTTTAATGTGCTAATTGAGCGGCGGCCCGTAGGCATTCCTTCTGAGCTGAAAGGAAGTTTGGGAGGGGTCCGAGGTGCACTGTGATTACTGACACTGTGTCCGCTCTGTGGAGACAATAGCCAGGGCTGTAAGTGTGATGAAATAACTGGGGGGGTTTCTCAAAGGGATGTGACCGGTATAATTAAGGGCATGGCTTAAAAACACAAGTTACATATATGTGGTTTAGCATAGTGTGTCGCCTGACTGGTATTTTACTACTTCTGTCATTGCATCCAGAATCTGGTGTAATATTACACCTACATCAAGCCATCACTATTCACTTTGTCAAAGGCTGTTAGTTGTAGAAGATCAAAAAAGCAACAACTTTGACTTCATTGTATATAATATTAAAAATTCTTCAGTTCTAAAATGATGAGACTATGTAAGAAGTATAACGAGTCACTTTGAATGTACATCTAAGGCAGTGAAGGGTGGCCCTGCTGAGTTAAGATAATTTTTTCCAACGAGGGTGAGGGCAAAAATGAATGGAGAGCCCGATAGAGACCCGTTCCGGCGCCTGCTTTTTAGAACTGCCGGTGCTGAGCACCGGCAAGACCCGGCCCACTTAAAGCCCTGACAATAGCTCGGTAGGCGTGTGGGCAGTGCCTGCTAACAGGCCTATCTCCTGACTCTCAGAAAATCGAAGGGAAGGCTTCCTGCTGGCTTAGCGGAGTACAGCAGCCAGAGCCAGAGCGAGGAGGAAGGTGGTGACAGTGATGCTGTAGCACAGCACTGGGCATCAAGTTTTAGTAAAGAAGCCCACTTTAATGATAAATGTACCCTTTTGTACATATAAGGGAAATGAAATAATCAAAATATACCAGAAATGCTTTAGTATAATTATGCACATTTGCACACCAATTCAATCTCAATCACATTAAATGTGTGCTCCTTGCCGGATCCCTTTCACTGCCCATAGCCCCGCCCCAAAGCACCACCCCACCCCCAAAGCCCCGCCCCCTGGTCCACATCTCAATTTGGTGAGTACCTGCACTTATTTTTTTCCATTTAAAGCACTGAGTGCACTTGCCGAAAATGACAACCTAATGAAGTGCGAGAGGGCTAAACGAGAGAGAAGGGCCTGTGTTTGGGAACATGTGGAATGCGGGAAGTCAGGGCATATTTGGCAGTCTGGTTCGGTTTCTAGCCTCTGCCACAACCCTGCCATAACACTTACCCTCATTTTCTGTCCTAGACAGAAGGGGAAGACATAGGAGCGGGCCTCTTCCGCCCAGTTGCCGTTGTGACGGGAGTTGAGGACGATGGTATTGATGGAGGTGCCATAGTTGAAGCGAGCGTCGACGTGCAAAGCAAGGGTGTTGAGGTCCTGCCCAATGTTGATGTTAAAGCTAAAGGGGAAAAGATACTTTGCTTACATTTTGTCTTGACATTTTTTTTTTAAAGTTGTCTTTTTATTGAGCATCAAATGTGACCAAATACAAAAGACTGCAATCTTAATAGTACAAAGGGCGGGCAACTGCCCGGGTGTCAACAGAAGCAGCTATGGTGGGTTCAGCTTCGCAAAGTCCCCAAGCTGGTCACCGTCCCGTACTGGATGGATTATGCTGATGTCCTGAACAAGTAACCCCTCACCCAAACCAACAGTATCCCCCCACCCCCCTCCCGCCCCATCCGGTGGTGACAAAATAAAAGTAAAAGAAGTAAATTAGTAAATAACAAAGATAGAAATAGGCCGTGATATAGGCAGTAATGGCGGTGCACAGATAAGTCAATAATACATTCGGAATAGTTGCTTAGGCTCACCGTCTCAAAGAGGAGGCCGCTAAAGCTGTAAAGGTGCATAGCCCGCACTGTTGGCGGACACTGCGGACAAACCGCAGAAGGCAAGCCCCTGGATAAGTAGGCCACCAGTGGTCCCCAGCGGAGTACAAAGACTTCGGAATCAGTTAGGAGAATGTCCGCCAGGTTGTCTCGAAATTTTAAAGACTTTTTTACCCGCAGTTCACACCTCCTGTTTCTAAATACCCCAGCCTTACCCCACTGCCCCTCCTGATGCACCAAAATGCCTAGCCCATGCACGTCCATACTTTCTCTTTCCTCACCAGACACAGATACATACTCTCCGCCTCCAAGTGTCCTTTCTTCTCTCTCACTGCTTTCACCCCGACCCACCAACAGGTGCCAGCCCTCCACCTTCAGTGCCTGTCCTGTCCTCTGTAACGTGCTCCCTTCACCCCAGATACCCCAACTCTTACCGTTCGGTCTGACAATGTACAATGCCCTCAATGATTAGAGTCTTGCCAGGCCTCAGACAAAGTTTGTCGGTCACCAGTGTCTGTGAGAGAAGAGAAAACAAATTGAGACATTGGAGTGGAGGTGGTTGCTATATGGTTCTGACCCCCCCCTCTATTACACTATGGTCGGTGGATTACACAATGTGCTGCCCTCATTGACACCATATCAGTGGCTGAAAACAAAGGGCCTGGTTACGACTTTGGTGATGCTGCGGCAGCTTTGCTCTTGCACAGCACCACCGAAGCTGTGCATGGTCTCACCCGCCAGATTATGAGTACAACTTGTGTCTGGCGGGCTTTTCTTTTGCTGTGGAACGCAAAAGAATTTCCAGAACTGCATGGACTGTGAAGTCCATGCCGTGCTGGAACTTGGGGTGCATGCAAACAGAGGGGCCGATGTTGTGCCCTCGTGAATGCATTCTCATGGTGGCAAGGGCTTGGGGGCCCCCTAGGGCCCCCTCTGTTTCTCCACCACTAGCCTTTTCATGGAGGGCTCACCACTATGAAAATGTTGACAGTGGGGAAACTCAAAATAGGCTCGACAGACCGCGGCGGTCTTGCCTTCCATATTGGTTACCCCTGTTCGCTGTGTCACCGTCAGGGAAGGGCACTTCCTTTGCGCCACTGTGGATGGTCCAAATGGCGGCCTTGGAAAACTGCCATGGTGATTCTGCGACCAGGAAGAGGTAGGCTTTTCCATGTTTTAAAACCATATTGGGACATTACACAAAATGAGGACCAGTGGCAACATGACAAAAAGGCACATTACATGTGATGTGATCCGGATCACAGAAAAGGGTCCACATGACTCCTGAATCAGGTGCATTACGAAATGTGAGTCAGTATCTCCAGCAGCGGCTCCAAGGCGTGCATCATGGGACACTGCAGGGGTTTCAGGGACTTCCTGACAACTCTAGCCTTGCTGAGAAGTGGACTTCGGTCCCTGCCACGTGATGCTGAGTGAAGAGACCCTCCATGAAGCAGCAAAACATGTCCACATCTGACATCCACTCACTGAGGACTGAACAGCACCTTCATTAGTGGAGTATATTGTATGCAAATCGGTTGCACACATACTACTGTAGAGAACCCTCACAAGTGCAGCACATTTCCTGCACCCAGAGTTTCCCAGGCAAGAAATGCATTCTCTCCTGGGCAGCATGTCATGTGCACTCCTACCACACTTAGAAGATTGAAAAACACTCTCACTGCAAGGCCACATCCTCTGAACCACTGAGACCCCCCCTCATGGAAGACACTGAGGATTGTAGATCATCCTTACTCGAGCACCACGTCATGCACCCCTGAGGATTGAAGCGTCACCTTAATGTTACAGCGCAGTCTGCACCCTGGTGACTTCCTGGCACACACTAGGAACTGACAAACAATTAGACCACTTTCACAAGAGCAGCACATTGTGTGGACCTCAGAGGGGTCCCTATCACACCCTGGGGAGTGAATCATACTCACTAGTGCTGCACGTTATTTGCACTTCTCAGATCCACCGTCTTACATAAAGGATTGAAGAACACCCTCATGTGTGCATCACATTCTCAGCTCCTCCCACAATTTAATAACATTCTCATTGTTGGAGCTCCTCCCTTGAACGGCCCGGCACACGCTGAGAACAAAAAAGCACCTTCACTGGTGCAGTCATTAATTGCACTTCCCACGCTGAGGCCTGGAGAGCACCATCACTTGTGCCGCATAGAATTTGTTCCCGTGACCACGTGTTACACACTGAGGTTTTAAAAGCTCCTTCATTGGTGCACTCATTATTTGCACTGACTAGATTGGCTGTCATTTTGCGAAACAATATGGGAGAAAAAGGGTATTTTGCCAGTGAAGACAGGGTCAGGACTCCTGGTCCCCTTATTTCAGAATTAAACAACAAAGTAAGGAGTAAACCCTTTCAATAAATCCCAACCTCAGTAGGGGAGGTCGAGGTGCGTTAATCACAACCCATTATGGGACATCCTTTGTCCTTTCGAAGACCCCTCACTCACCAACCTGGTTGGTGACATGCTTCATCATCGGGGTCCCACCTGAACAGCCGAGTGCCGTTCAAGTGTGCTGCGACACCTGACTACAGTTGAGCTGGTTTCTTCTTTATATGTAAAAGAGAGGTAATCGTGTGTGTTGGACAGGCCCCAGAAAGGGCTCGCTCCCTCCCCGCATAACAGAACCCGGACACCGGCCCTCCAGGTGCTACCCGGAGGAAAACCCCAACGACCCACAGAAGCCACCCGTAACCCGTCCCCTACGGGACGCATGCTCCCGGACATATCTGTATCACTGGCCCGGGCCGTTGTCAGCACCATTGCCCGGGCCCAGCCGCCATCTTGGGCACTGCACCACGAGGCCGCGTGGCCTCAGCTCGACCCCAACCCTGGGCCTGGCCAGGCCCCGACAGCCCGGCACCACCATCCACCCAGGAGGTGAACGGACCACTTGGCAGGTCAATGGGAGAAAGGAGCGTTGATGGCTCTCCCCCGCCAGGTGCCGATCGCCCCAGCCTCCCCGGGCGCTGGCTCCACCCCCCTGCTGGGTGTCTGGACTCCCTCATCCCGGACCTCCCGACCTCCAAGTGCGAGGGTCCGGACATCAAAGGGCGCCAGACCTATAACTGGGGCAGCTCCAGAGCAGGAAGGCAGTTGTATCCTGGAGTCGAGAGACACCTTGAAGAACTCATCCTTGACGGACTGCTGGCGCTGCCGCAGCCCTGTCTTGTGAACCATCGTCCTGCCTGCTGGCGCTGCCGCGGACTTCTGCAACCTTCCTCGTCGTCGGGACCTGCTGGCGCTGCCGCGGCCCCCTTTGCAACCTCCATCTTCGTCGGGACCTGCTGGCGCTGCCGCGGCCCGTTGCAACCTTCATCCTCGTCGGGACCTGCTGGCGCTGCCGCGGCCCGTTACCACCTACGACCTCCTCGGGACCTGCTGGCGATGCCGCGGCCCGACCATCTAGAACGCCGAGCTCGAGGATTGTGAGCTACCCATCACTCCATCTCAATACCAGATTGGTAACAAGACTGTCCCGCTACCCCCTTTCCCTTACAGAGACTAGAATTGAGAGGATCCTCATATCCTGATCTTGTTGTATCGTAATACCTTGCTTCAAGAACTATATATAAAGAACGTTAACTTCATCCTTGTGTGGTGTCCATCTGTGGGGGGGAAGTTACTCGTCTGTACGATCGCTAGGAGACGGCTCTCCCCGGAGACCTCTCCCCTTGTCCTCGGCCGACCCTCCAGGTCCCCGTCTAACATTGGTGGCCAGCGGCGCGATCCGAATCAACGCGTAATCGTACAGAGAGTTACTCACCCCACGACTAAACCACGATGACAACCAAACAGAGCGGATCCACAGAGAAATTCCAGATGGAGAAATTAGAAGAGTACAGTCATCGAGAGCTAAAACAATTTTGCATAGAACTAGGCATTGCTACCACCGGCCTGAGCACGAAAGAGGACTTCAAACACGCCCTAGAATCTTGGGCAGAAACAGGTGCAGCCGAACCCCGGAACCAAAACGTCGAAGCACCAGAGACAAACTCCACCCCGACCGAAGAAAGGAGAACGGTCTCTCCCGGGAAGAGATCCAAGAACGAGAAAAAAGCAGACTACACGAATTAGAGTTGGCACGGCTCCGGTTGGACGGAGAGCTGAAACTGGCGGAACAAAAGATAACCTTAGAACACTTATGGCTCCGGGAAGAGCGGGAAGAAAAGCAAAGACAGAGAGAACTCGAAGAAAAAAGACTGGCATACGAACACGAGCGCAAACTAGCAGAGATAGAAATACGGAAACAGAACAAAGAATTGGGGGTGCCCGAGCAACCGCGCACCCCAGGCACTACAGAACAAAAGGTCCACATCCCCAAGGATGTCGTCCGAGAATATTTTCGGAACGACGACATACAACAGTGGTTCAAGGCCTACGAGATCGCCATGACCTCCCACCGGATCGATCGAAGTGACTGGGGAGCCGGTCTATGGGGGAGGTTCGTCAATGAAGGCCGCGATGCCCTGCTACAGCTCCCGGACCATCAGATGACGTCCTATGACCACATGAAGGCTGCCCTCCTCACTCGATATGGGCTCACGCCCGAGATGTACCGCCAGAGGTTCCACGACTGCACACGGATCCCGGGTACAACTTGGGTAGAGTATGTGAACTATTTCAGCCGAGCCGTCGAGGGATGGATCAAGGGTAGCCACGTAAACACCTACGAACAACTCTTTAACCTCATTGTGTGGGAGCACCTCTCCAACAACTGCTTCATCGAGCTCAGGCAGCACCTCCTCGACAGTAAATTGACTGAACCTCGGCAGCTCGCCGCTGAAGCTGACCGATGGGAAAGCACCCGAGTGGCCCGGAGTGGGCCAAAAGAGCAGAACAGAACCAACCAAGGTCACCATCGTCCCCGAGGAGGAGGAGGCCAGGGCCGGGGCAGAGAGGCCGTCCCAGCAGCTCCCGCCAACAACACCCTGCCCCCGGCCGGTCGGGGAAACCCACCGATGCGCCCAGGTTTCCGGGCCAACGTTACTTGCCACCGATGCCAGCGAGTCCGCCACTATGCCAGCGACCCGAACTGCCCCAAGAACCAGTCTCCCGGGCCCCGCCAGGTCGCGGCCGCCGCCCTAGGGGAGGAGCAAATCTCCGAAGAGCATGAAGAGTACGAGCAGGAGCAGCCCGAGTGGGAACCCGCCGCCATGGTCTTGGCCTGCCTAGGGGGAAGAGACATGATTCCGCGGGCTCCCCTACCCGCCAACACCAGAAAGTACAGCCAGTGGGTGAACATAAATGGGCGCAAGGCCGAAGCCCTGCGTGACACTGGGGCCAGTGTGACGGCCGTCCGCTGTCACCTGGTGACCCCGGAACAAATCCTGCCAAACGTCCTTTGCCCTGTCCGATCGGCCGACAATTCCGAGAGCCTGTGTCGGATGGCCTGCGTCCCCTTCGAATGGGGAGGAGTGTCCGGCATGCTAAAAGTGACTGTCCGCGATGATGCCCCCGTGGAAACGATCTCGAGAGTTCCCAGTGGGCGGCCGTTGAAAGAAGAGAGCACCTGGGGATGTTGGGCCTCCCGGACTGGGCGTGCGTAACAACCCAGTCCATGGCCGCCCGCGCCATCCCCAGACCCGAAGAACCCGAATGGCCAGTACCTCCTGCCCCGATCACTCCCGAGGAGGACACCGTCCGTACTGATCCCCCAGAACAAACCCAAGAAGGGCCCGCTCAGCCCCAAGACCTTCCAGAACTGGCTCAGTGGCGTCAAGAGGGGGGACCCACCCAGGAACAATTCCTGCAGGAGCAAAAGACCTGTCCTTCCCTCGAGGGACTGCGACAGCAAGCACTCGCCCAGAGCGCGGAGACACCGCAGGGGCCCACTGGATCTATTGGGACAATGACCTACTGTACAGCGAACAAAGAATCGCAGAATTGGGGGCCAGTCGGGTGCTGGTGGTGCTCCTCCGCTTCAGAGACTTCCTCTTGAACTTGGCACACGATGTCCCCCTTGCTGGGCACTTGGGGCAAGACAAAACGTACAACCGCCTAGTAACCCACTTTTACTGGCCCAAAATGCGAAATGATGTCTCCAACCACTGCCGGGCCTGCCCCACCTGCCAGGCCAGCGGGAAGAGCGGCCGCAAAAAATCAAGGCACCCCTGCAACCCTTCCCCGTCATCACCACCCCGTTCGAGAGGGTGGGAATAGACATTGTGGGGCCCCTGGACCCCCGAACAGCACAAGGGCATCGATTCATCCTGATCCTGGTGGACCACGCCACCCGCTATCCCGAGGCCATCCCCCTTCGAACGGTGACAGCACCAGTGGTAGGCCGAGCCTTAATGGGGATCTTCTCTCGAGTGGGCTTCCCCCGGGAAGTCGTCAGCGACAGGGGCACGAACTTTATTTCCAAATATATGAAATCCCTCTGGCAGCAGCGCGGAGTCACGTACCGATTCACAACCCCCTATCACCTGCAAGGAAACGGACTGGTCGAGCGGTTTAACCGCACTCTCAAGGGGATGATCATGGGGCTGGAGGAACCCCTACGCCGCCTACCTGGACGATATAGCGGTATACAGCCGCCACTGGTCAGACCACCTCCGAGAGGTCCTGCAGGCCCTCCAACGGGCCGGCCTCACAATCAAGGCCAGCAAGTGCCAAATTGGCCAGGAGTCCGTGACCTATCTCGGACACCAAGTGGGGAGCGGTCTGGTGGCCCCCCTCCAGCTCAAGATCGCTGCCATCCAGTCCTGGCAACCCCCCGTCACCCAAACCGAGGTCCGAGCCTTCTTGGGGCTCACCGGATACTACCGGCGGTTTGTGAAGGACTATGGCAGCATTGTGGGGCCACTCACGGAACTCACATCCAAGAAACACCCATAAACAATCAACTGGACCCCAGCCTGTCAAGCGGCCTTCGAGAAACTGAAGGCCGCCATGTGCACCGCCCCTGTGCTCCAGGCCCCCGACTACAGCCGTGAGTTCATCGTCCAGACTGATGCCTCGGACCATGGCATTGGGGCCGTCCTCTCCCAACTAAACTCCGAGGGAGTCGACCAGCCAGTGGCCTTCATCAGCCGACGCCTGCTAGCCCGAGAACAGCGCTGGAGTACCATCGAGCGGGAGGCCTTTGCAGTAGTGTGGGCCCTCAAGAAGCTCCGGCCCTACCTCTTCGGTACCCACTTTTGGGTACAGACCGATCATCGCCCCCTGCAATGGTTGATGCAGATGCGGGGGGAGAATCCCAAACTGTTGCGATGGTCCATCTCCCTGCAGGGGATGGACTTCACTGTGGAGCATCGCCCTGGCCAAGACCACGCCAACGCAGATGGCCTGTCACGCTTCTTCTGCCTCGACGAGGAGAGTCCCCAAGATGATGGGTGACTCTCCCCGCCTTCAGCTGGGGGGGACGCATGTTGGACAGGCCCCAGAAAGGGCTCGCTCCCTCCCCGCATAACAGAACCCGGACACCGGCCCTCCAGGTGCTACCCGGAGGAAAACCCCAACGACCCACAGAAGCGACCCGTAACCCGTCCCCTACGGGACGCCTGCTCCCGGACATATCTGTATCACTGGCCCGGGCCGTTGTCAGCACCATTGCCCGGGCCCAGCCGCCATCTTGGGCACTGCACCACGAGGCCGCGTGGCCTCAGCTCGACCCCAACCCTGGGCCTGGCCAGGCCCCGACAGCCCGGCACCACCATCCACCCAGGAGGTGAACGGACCACTTGGCAGGTCAATGGGAGAAAGGAGCGTTGATGGCTCTCCCCCGCCAGGTGCCGATCGCCCCAGCCTCCCCGGGCGCTGGCTCCACCCCCCTGCTGGGTGTCTGGACTCCCTCATCCCGGACCTCCCGACCTCCAAGTGCGAGGCTCCGGACATCAAAGGGCGCCAGACCTATAACTGGGGCTGCTCCAGAGCAGGAAGGCAGTTGTATCCTGGAGTCGAGAGACACCTTGAAGAACTCATCCTTGACGGACTGCTGGCGCTGCCGCAGCCCTGTCTTGTGAACCATCGTCTTGCCTGCTGGCGCTGCCGCGGACTTCTGCAACCTTCCTCGTCGTCGGGACCTGCTGGCGCTGCCGCGGCCCCCTTTGCAACCTCCATCTTCGTCGGGACCTGCTGGCGCTGCCGCGGCCCGTTGCAAACTTCATCCTCGTCGGGACCTGCTGGCGCTGCCGCGCCCGTTACCACCTACGACCTCCTCGGGACCTGCTGGCGCTGCCGCGGCCCGACCATCTAGAACGCCGAGCTCGAGGATTGTGAGCTACCCATCACTCCATCTCAATACCAGATTGGTAACAAGACTGTCCCGCTACCCCCTTTCCCTTACAGAGACTAGAATTGAGAGGATCCTCGTATCCTGATCTTGTTGTATCGTAATACCTTGCTTCAAGAACTATATATAAAGAACGTTAACTTCATCCTTGTGTGGTGTCCATCTGTGGGGGGGAAGTTACTCGTCTGTACGATCGCTAGGAGACGGCTCTCCCCGGAGACCTCTCCCCTTGTCCTCGGCCGACCCTCCAGGTCCCCGTCTAACATTGGTGGCCAGCGGCGCGATCCGAATCAACGCGTAATCGTACAGAGAGTTACTCACCCCACGACTAAACCACCAGTGTGTTTAAAAGGTATCCAATGTTACCCACTCAAAGACTTTATTCTGGAGTGTCTTGGATACTAATTAAAATGTGGGACACCTGTTGCCCAATTAGGTGGGCTGTTGGTGTTTTAAGAAGTCGTATAGTGTAGTTAAAAAGAGGTCTACATGTTTCAACCTATGTGTGATTGTAAGGTTTTCGTCAGGACCAATGTAGCGCCAACGGGATGGTCTACGCACGCTAAGGCACACCCTCTCCACGTTGGTAGCAAAGTCAGAATCACAAAATGTGATTCTAAATCAAAAAGTGTGTTCTTCTCCTGAATTCTGGAAAAAACCTAGGGAAAAAAAGGGGTGGGGAGAGGGTTGTGGGTAACAGACATATATATACAAACAAATACACATATATAGATCTTATCATGATAAGTCCACCTTGTGAGGTCCCCACAACATCAGTGGTATTATCTGGTGGCGGACCAACAATGATTCACACTAACTGAGAGTGTGTGTTCTATGGCCAATAGAACTTTCAGACATTACGTGCTTGTTACAAAAAAGCTGTATCTCTGTATCTATATTGGTTCAACCCACTGGAAACGTATTACTTGTGAGCTATCATCCATACGTGTGGCCAGCGCTAGTGGAAGAGGCAGGCACACAGAGTAATAAGCATTGTGGGTGTCATGCCTCGTGGTTGAGGTAGAAGTGATCGTGGTACGTGCGCGTAGCTACTGTCAGCACATACATATTAGGCGTGGGCGGAAAATCCGTTCCGCTCGCGGATTTTGCGGATTTTCGGGAAATCCGCAATCCGCGAGATTTGCGAATTTCCCGCAAAATCCGCAAATCCGCGAGCAGCGGATTTTGCTCGCACTGCTCGCACTGTTAGCGTGAGTTCGCGCCCCGCGAATAAGTGCAAAATTGCAGAAATACGATCTTGGCAAAACTGAAAGTAACTACTTACCAGGTTCAAAAGTTCAGGCACATCATTAGTAGCCATTTCCTGTAGTGCTTCCTGAGGGGCCCCTCCAGAGTTCAGTTGCCAGTTGAAACTATTATGTGACCCTGCTCTGAACCTCAGAATAGTTACACATATGCCACAAAGGTCCTGAATTACAGCTAAGGGAGACAAGCAGGAGCCAGGCTGGAAGTTAAAATCCATTAATCAGCCCCTAATTCATTATTGTCAGTTGGGGCAGGGCAGGTGTTGTAACTAATTTTGCAACAATGAAAGCACTTAGCAAGTGCAAAAGATCACTAATCAGGGCGCACTAAGGAAGCAGGTGCCAGCTAAAAAAATATTCTGTGACACATTAATCAGCCCCAAATTAATTCAGGTCACTTGAGGCAGGGAAGGTGTGCTTTGCTTTGCCGTAAATAATGTACACTGGACAACCAGAGGGTGTAGTGATGAAACAGAGGGTGGCATGGGTGGGCCAGAGGGTGGCATGAGTAGTCAGAGAGTGGCAGTGGTGACAGAGAGTGGCAGTGATGAAGAAGAGTGTCCCAAACAGGCTGGACACGTAGAAACAACAAGTTCGCAAAACTTGCGACCCGACAGGTAAGTTCGCAAATTGCGAAATTGTAAAAACCCTCGCGAACTGGCAGAAACACGGGCGAACACAAAAAAAAAAAAAATCCGCAAATTCGCGGGAATTCGCGGATTTTGCGGATTGCGAATCCGCAAATCCGCAAAATTCGCGGATTGCCAATCCGCAAAATCCGCTCATGCTTAATACATATCTGCATCCAAATCCAACGCGCTTTCCGAGGGAACCTGATGGTACCAGGGTACCTCCTACGTGTGAGCGAAAGTTAATAGATGAGAAATGAATAAACTTGAATCAAACACTGCTTGGCGTTTAGTAATATCTTACAAGGAGCGCTGGAATTTATGGCTCCATGGGCGTCCCCGAGCCTGCAATATGAAGCCCTCGCAACAATCTGTCGATGAAAAACAGCGAGGTCAGGCAGGTAGTAATGAAGCCGAAGAAAAAATGTGCCTCCGGTATTAATACCCTTCGGCTTCGGCGATTAAATAAAACAACCTTACTTGTGGAGGGAAGACGGGTGCAAGTCGTGCCTATGCTGTTTCAAAGGGAGCCCCGTAGTGTGGAGATCGAGCCCATCACGGCAGTAATAAGGAGTTGACTGCTTCCGGGAAGGGTGTGGTTAGGATGAACGCGTCACCCCCCTGCTGCAGCCAGTGAATGCTGCCGGTCGCGGGGGCTTGACTGACTGCTCATGGCGCATCATTAGTTGCCAGGCACCTAGTAGCTAATCAGTGTCAAAGCGCACTGTACCTGTTGTGGACCTGAAAACTTTATCGGGCAATGCGCCTCACAAGAAAACACTGTTGTTTTATCGGGCAATGCGCCTCACAAGAAAACACTGTTGTTTTATCGGGCAATGCGCCTCACAAGAAAACACTGTTGTTTGAATTAGGGGCTTTAATGCTCAGGAAGAGTGATTGTTGCTACAGAGAGACAAAATAACATAAATTAACATTAAAATAAATGCTCGTGGGCAGAGTTGAGGATCATAGGAAGTAGTAAAATCATTAGCGATAATGCTATTTAACACTAGTGGGCAGAGTGGAGGATCCAAGGGAATAGTGGACTCACTAGCAAACCCTGTTGGATCGGTATTGTTACAGGAGTGCTCCATAATGTCTCTATAGTAGCATTGTGTCCAGAGGAGAACCCCATATTCATACAATCAATCAAAAAATTATCAATTTTTTTTTCTTTTAAATAAAACCGGTGTTCCACAGTGTCTCTTACATTGAATTACGTGCAGGGGAAGCCCCTAGCTTTGGACACCAATCCCGGTCTGCTGTTACTTAGGGAGGACAGAGTTGCATGGGATATTGTCATTTAAGCCAGATTTGTGCGTGGAAAGTCTATAAATCCAACGTTGCTCCTTTTCGAATAAACGTTGCTTTTGGTACCTGCTATTGTCAATTTGTTCTATGACTGTCCATTTGATGTCATTCGGGCTGTGTTTCATGGATAGAAAATGCTCTGTCAGTTTTGTCATTGACTTCTGGCATCGGATAGTACTCCTGTGCTCGCAGATGTGCTGTTTTATTCTTCTGCCGGTCATCCCTACATACCTCAGGTTGCAGGGGCATGTGATTAGATACACCACGTTTGAGCTGTTGCAGTTAGTATGTGAACTAATGGTCCACGTTTTATTCGGTTCAAGAGCAAGTGTTTTAGTGTTCTCAGTTAGTGGGCAAACGCTGCAGTTCCCACATTTGTAGTGGCCTGTGATATTGGGAAGGCCCCAGGCATTATAGCTTTGGAGAGCACCCTCACTAGTGCAGCATATTCCCCTGACTGTGTCATACACTGAAGTCTGGAGAGCACCCTCCCCAGTGCAGCATATACCCCTGACTGTGTCACACACTGAGGACTGAAGAGCACCCTCACTAGTGCAGCATATACCCCTGACCGTGTCATACACTGAAGTCTGGAGAGCACCCTCACCAGTGCAGCATATACCCCTGACTGTGTCACACACTGAAGTCTGGAGAGCACCCTAACTAGTGCAGCATACACCCCTGACCGAGTCATATACTGAAGTCTGGAGAGCACCCTCACCAGTGCAGCATATACCCCTGACTGTGTCACACACTGAGGACTGAAGAGCACCCTCACTAGTGCAGCATATACCCCTGACCGAGTCATACACTGAAGTCTGGAGAGCACCCTCACCAGTGCAGCATATACCCTTGACCGTGTCATACACTGAAGTCTGGAGAGAACCCTCACCAGTGCAGCATATACCCCTGACTGTGTCATACACTGAAGTCTGGAGAGCACCCTCACCGGTGGAGCATATACCCCTGACTGTGTCACACACTGAAGTGTGGAGAGCACCCTCACTAGTGCGGCATATACTCCTGACTGTGTCACATACTGAAGTCTGGAGAGCACCCTCACTAGTGCAGCATATACCCCTGACTGTGTCAAATACTGAAGTCTGTAGAGCACCCTCACTAGTGCAGCATAAACCCCTGACCGAGTCATACACTGAAGTCTGGAGAGCACCCTCACCAATGCAGCATATACCCCTGACTGTGTCATACACTGAAGTCTGGAGAGCACCCTCACCAGTGCAGCATATACCCCTGACTGTGTCATACCCTGAAGTCTGAAGAGCACCCTCACCGGTGCAGCATATACCCCAGAATGTATCATACAATGAAGTCTGGAGAGCTCCCTCACTAGTGCAGCATATACCCCTGACCGTGTCATACACTGGGGTCTGGAGAGCACCCTCACTAGTGCAGCATATACCCCTGACTGTGTCACACACTGAAGTCTGAAGAGCACCCTCACTAGTGCAGCATATACCCCTGACCGTGTCATACACTGGGGTCTGGAGAGCACCCTCACCAGTGCAGCATATACCCCTGACTGTGTCATACACTGAAGTCTGAAGAGCACCTTCACCAGTGCAGCATATACCCCTAACTGTGTCATGCACTGAAGTCTAGAGAGCACCCTCACTAGTGCAGCCTATACCCCTGACTGTGTCATACACTGATGTCTGGAGAGCACCCTCACCGGTGCAGCATATACCCCAGAATGTGTCATACCCTGAAGTCTGGAGAGCTTCCTCACTAGTGATGCATATACCCCTGACTGTGTCATACACTGAAGTCTGGAGAGCACCCTCCCTAGTGCAGCATATACCCCAGACTGTGTCATACACTAAGGACTGAAGAGCACCCTCTCCAGTGCAGCATATACCCCTGACTGTGTCATACACTGAAGTCTGGACCCTCACCAGTGCAGCATATACCCCTATGTCACACACTGAGGACTGAAGAGCACCGTCACTAGTGCAGCATATAACCCTGACCGTGTCATACTGAAGTCTGGAGAGCACCCTCACTAGTGCAGCATATACCCCTGACTGTGTCACACACTGAGGACTGAAGAGCACCCTCACCAGTGCAGCATATACCCCTGACTGTGTCACACACTGAGGACTGAAGAGCACCCTCACCAGTGCAGCATATACCCCAGACTGTGTCACACACTGAGGACTTAAGAGCACCCTCACTAGTGCAGCATATACCCCTGACCGTGTCATACTGAAGTCTGGAGAGCACCCTCACTAGTGCAGCATATACCCCTGACTGTGTCACACACTGAGGACTGAAGAGCACCCTCACCAGTGCAGCATATACCCCTGACCGTGTAATACTGAAGTCTTGAGAGCACCCTCACTAGTGCAGCATATACCCCAGACTGTGTCACACACTGAGGACTTAAGAGCACCCTCACTAGTGCAGCATATACCCCTGACCGTGTCATACTGAAGTCTGGAGAGCACCCTCACTAGTGCAGCATATACCCCTGACTGTGTCACACACTGAGGACTGAAGAGCACCCTCACCAGTGCAGCATATACCCCTGACTGTGTCACACACTGAAGTCTGGACCCTCACCAGTGCATCATATACCCCAAGGCTGTGTCACACACTGAAGTCTGGACCGTCACCAGTGCAGCATATACCACTGACTGTGTCAATCACTGAGTACTGAAGAGCACCCATGCTGGTGGAGCATATTCTATGCACCTTTACACACCTGCTGACTCACACTGAATATTATAGACTAGTGTAGCTTTCTCTTCACCCTGTGCACTCTCCGTCACACACTGTAGCATGAAAAGCACCCTACCCAGTGTATCATAGTCTTTCTACCACTGACCACCAGTGTCACCAACTGAGGCGCACCCCACTAGTGCTGTACATTGTCTGCACGCCTAAGATGTACCTGGGCGACATTGCAGAACACCCTCGCTAGTGCTGTACATTGTCTGCACATCTAAGATCTACCTGGACCCCATTGACGAACACCCTCACTAGTGCTGTACATTGTCTGCACATCTAAGATCTACCTGGACCCCATTGACGAACACCCTCACTAGTGCTGTACATTGTCTGCACGCCTAAGATCTACCTGGACCACATTGCAGAACACCCTCGCTAGTGCTGTACATTGTCTGCATGCCTAAGAACTACCGGGACCACGTTCTGAACAACCTCACTAGTATTTTCTGCTCTCGTGAACATACTCTGCCTTATACTGCCTTTGATAGAGCAACCTCAGTAGTGCAACACATTCCTAAATCCCTCCGCACTCTTCGTGCAGTGAAGATTTCAGACCTACCTTATTAATACAGCCCCTGGGCACGCTCTGCCAACCCTGAGGACTGAAGAGCACCCTCAGAAGTGCAGTGCATGCCCAGAAGCCCCTAGCACCTCCTGCCCTACACTAGCGATCGCAGGGCATTGTCAATAGTGTAGCATATTCTATGCACCCCTCCAGATCTCTGTACTGTGAATGGAAGAGCACTATCCTTAGCGTATCCTCAGAACTCCCTGGTATGCCCTCTCCTTAATGCATCCTCAGAACTCCTTGGTACACCCTCTCTTTAGTGGATCCTCAGAACCCTGAGGTACACCATCTCCCTAATGCATCCTCAGAACTCCGTGGTACACAACTCTCCTTAGTGCACCCTCAGAACTCCCTGTACACCCTCTACTTAATGCATCCTCAGAACACTGAGGTACACCGTCTCCATAATGCATTCTCAGAACTCCATTGTACACCCTCTCCTTAATGCATCCTCAGAACTCCTTGGCACACCCTCTCCCTAATGCATCCTCAGAACTCTCTGAGGTACACCCTCTCCCTAAAGCATCCTCAGAACTCCGTTGTACACCCTCTCCCTAATGCATCCTCAGAACTCCGTTGTACACCCCCTCCTTAATGCATCCTCAGAACTCTGAGGTACACCCTCTCCTTAATGCATCCTCAGAACCCTGAGGTACACCCTCTCCCTAATGCATCCTCAGAACTCTGAGGTACACCCTCTCCCTAAAGCATCCTAAGTACTCCGAGGTACACAACTCTCATTAGTGCACCCTCAGAACTCCCTGTACACCCTCTACTTAATGCATCCTCAGAACTCCCTCGTACACCCTCTCCTTAATGCATCCCCAGAACCCTGAGCTACACCCTCTCCCTAATGCATCCTCAGAACTCCTTGGTACACCCTCTCCCTGATTCATCCTCTGAACTCCTGTGTACACCTCTTCTTAATGGATCCTCATAACTCCGTGGTGCACCCTCTCCCTAATGCATCCTCAGAACCCTGAGGTACACCCTCTCCCTAATGCATCCTCAGAACTCTGAGGCACATCCTCTCCCTAAAGCATCCTAAGAACTCCGAGGTACACAACTCTCCTTAGTGCACCCTCAGAACTCCCTGTACACCCTCTACTTAATGCATCCTCAGAACTCCCTGGTACACCCTCTCCTTAATGCATCCTCAGAACTCTGAGGTACACCCTCTCCCTAATGCATCCTCAGAACTCCTTGGTACACCCTCTCTCTAATTCATCCTCTGAACTCCCGTGTACACCCTCTCCTTCGTGCATCCTCCAAAAACTCCCTGGTACACCCTCTCCTTAATGCATCCTCAGAACTCCGTGGTACAACCTCTCCTTAATGCATCCTCAGAACTTGCTGGTACACTCTCTCCTTAATGCATCCTCAGAACTTGCTGGTACACCCTCTCCTTAATGCATCCTCAGAACTCTGTGGTACACCCTCTCCCTAATGCATCCTAGAACTCCGTGGTACACCTCTCCTTAATGCATCCTCAGAACTCCGTGGTACACCCTCTTCCTAATGCATCCTCAGAACTTGCTGGTACACCCTCTCCTTAATGCAACCTCAGAACTTGCTGGTACACCCTCTCCTTAATGCACCCTCAGAACTTGCTGGTACACCCTCTCCTTAATGCATCCTCAGAACTCTGTGGTACACCCTCTCCCTAATGCATCCTAGAACTCCGTGGTACACCTCTCCTTAATGCATCCTCAGAACTCCGTGGTACACCTCTCCTTAATGCATCCTCAGAACTTGCTGGTACACCCTCTCCTTAATGCAACCTCAGAACTTGCTGGTACACCCTCTCCTTAATGCACCCTCAGAACTCCGTGGTACACCCTCTCCTTAACCCCTTCCATGCTGGTGACGAACCCCAGCCGTCATGCACTACGGTGCTCGTGTGCTGATGACGGCTGGGGTTCGTCATGGCCCGCCCGTGTTCGGCCGGCGGTCGCACACGGGGAAAATCGCAGCCCCACGGAAGGGGTTAATGCATCCTCAGAACTCCTTGGTACACAACTCGCCTTAGTGCACCCTCAGAACTCCGTGGTACACCTCTCCTTAATGCATCCTCAGAACTTGCTGGTACACCCTCTCCCTAATTCATCCTCAGAACCCTGATGTACACCCTCTCCTTCTTGCATCCTCCGAAAACTCCCTGGTACACCCTCTCCTTAGTGCATTCTCAGTACTCCATCGTACACTTCATCCTTGATGCATCCTCAGAACTCCCTGGAACACCCTCTCCTTAATGCATCCTCAGAACTCCCTGTTAAACGCGGGGACTGAGTAGTGCCTATGACGTGCCCAGGCCCCTTGGCACATACTACGGGTTGAAGAGCACCCTCACTAGTATAGCATATGCATTGTAGCCCCTTGTATGCTTGTCACACAATGGCATATGGAGAGTCCATTCACACTAGTGCAGCACATGTTCAGCTCAGATCCACTGGTGTAACACAATATTATGAGCCCCCCCCCCTGCAGAATGTGATAGAGGCTTCTGAGTAGCCCATCTCTCACAGATAATCATTGGTCTTGGGCTCAGTGGGGACCGCCTGAAGGGTTGGAGCCCCCTAAAGGTTTGGGGTCCCCACCTGCTCCCCAGGGGCTGCAGGGGCCTGCGTTCAGCCCCTGCCCAGATTGACTAATCATTCATCGGGAATCGAAAAGCTGCCTCAGTAGAGAAGCAAATACTCTACAGCGCTGAACACCACATGGCACGAAGTTCTCTCACTAGCGCTGCACATTCTCTGAACACCTAAGACCCCGGGGAACCAAAGACGACCGAAGAACCCCCTCACTGATGCGGCACATGTTCTGTACCACAGTAAACTCGTCAAACAATCAGAACTGAAGAGCACCTTTTGCACTACACGAATCCACTCTTGGCAACCCTGAGCACGACCTGTCACATACACAGGATAGTGACACACCCTCACTAATGCAGGGCATTCCTGAGTGTCGCTGTCACACAGTGGGAACTGAGATGCTCTTGCCTGGTGCCTCACACCGTGACTATCTAAGGAGAGGAGCATTCACTCTTGAGCAGCAGTGCCTGCCCTCTTCCCTGTGAACAAACCCACTCTAGATAACTAGTCACTCACTGAGGCCACACCAGGGCAGATATCACCGACACACGCTGAACACTGAAGACACTTAGTGCAGCACACGCACTGCAACTTCAAGCAGCACCGGTCACACACTGAGGAGGCATGTGATCTGCACCTCTGAGGAACGCCACCACACACAGAACATGGAAGAGTCCCTCACTGATGTTGGATCTAGAATGTTTGTTCATTACAGAGACCTAAGCTTAGGGGGATTCAGGACCCGACCTGGTGTCATCTGTCCCCTCAGGCTTTATGATTGTTAGGCTTGACTGGCCCCTCCATAGAGTGGTGTGGCTATTATACTAAAATAAAGTCTATTAGGTGCACCTTAGAGCCAATTAGTGTGGACTTTGACGGGATGTGTGAGGTGGCAGAGTTTAAATTTAAAGTGATTAAGAATATCTCACTCTCCGGGTTACTGATGTATCACCCCCTGGCTCTTGGACTCAGTTTATCGAGTCCTGGGGCCGAATTTCTTTACCTTGCTCACTACATTGGGTGATTTTAACTCCCACTTGGAAGATAAGGGGCGCAATGACTCCATCAAACTGCTGGGATGTATGTCAAGCTTTGAATTTATCCAATAGGTCAAATCCCCGACCCATACAGTAGGACATAAATTGGAATGGATTTTTACCAACCATGAAGCATTGTCGGTGGGGGATACTCTTCCTTTAAGCTGGGTGGATCACTCAGGGGTGACTTATAGAATGTTAACGCAGACAAAAGTAGGACAGTCACAGGATAAACCTATACTCTTTAAGAGTTGGAATAAAATCTCTGCAGAAGATATGACATCTGGCCTTAGAGAGGCTTTTGAAAATAACAATTATGCCCATAAACTTAGTGCAGATAACTTTAAAAACTGGCTTACGGGCACCATTGACCAGGTCGCTTCTATTAAATCTATGATTTGCACTAGAGCCAAAGCTTCCGCACCCTGGTTCTCGGAAGAATTGAAAATACTAAGAAGGCAGTGCTGGAGGCAAAAGAAAAATGGAGGGCTAATTCTACATCAGAGGAGAAAGGTAAACACAAAGAAGTGTTACTTATATATAAACGTGCTAGTGCCGCAACCAAATCCACTTGTTAAATTAGAAAAATTAGAACTGTCACCAACACTCCCAATGTATTATTCAAGGTGGTCAAAGAGCTTTGCATACCGGGTACTCAGCAACCCTTGGAAAGCTCTCAAAGTTTTTGCAATAATATTGCAGCGTATTTCAAAGACAAGATCTTAAAGATCTAGTCTGAGTTCAACGTACTGGAGAAAGAACTTCCCTCTGCATTGGTAACGGAATATGCGTTCGACCATTATGTGCTCTCTGTTATGTCAGCTTTTACTCCAATCTCCATGTCTGAAGCAGAAAATCTTCTTATGAGCTTAAAAGCAGGATCACCTGATGGTCCCTGTCCTCCTACAATTCTTCAACGTCCTCCGTATCTGATTGTGCGTCTCCTGGAAGAGTTTTCAATCAGATTTTGCCCACAGGAGTATTTCCTCAACTGTGGAAGGAAGCAGTAGTCCTCCCCTCCAAAAAAAGCCTAGTGGGGATGCGGAGGATCTTAAAAATATGCACCTTATTTTGCTGCAGCCTGCACTAGCAAAGATTTTACAAACATTTTTAGACCAGGAACTGGTTAAGTTCATAACCAGTGGTGGCTGGTGACATTTGAAAGTGGTGAGGCCTAAAAGTTGGGGATGAATTTTACATAGCGAGCAAGTGTGGCCGACATAAGAGGTGTTCAGCCCACGCATCATTCACCATTAATTTATCCATGTTTCTATCATCCACTGCACTAATCTGTTCATCCATCGGTCCTTGTAGAGACTCTCCCGTTCGCTCATCCATCCATTTATCCATTCACTAGAAAATCTTCCACTTGTTTGTCCATCATTTGGAGCATTCATTCATGTACACATTCACTCATCCTTCTGGACACACTCTCCTGTAACTCTTCTGCCCACTCATTCATCTATGTATCCTTTCACCACTGGTGAATCACCAGACCATCCAGCCATCTTCAGACAACCTCCCTTCCATCCATCTCAATGAAAGTGTATATTTGCTTGTCTGTATTTGAACCACGTTCTCAATTAGCCTGTTCGCCAGACAAGCGGAAACACAATATTGTATCAGGTCACAACATTATTCGGATATGGTGAGATCTTAGCCTTAGGAAAGCCTTTGCAGGCCGATGGAGACTGATTATGTCCAGGTAAAGATGATAAACAACGATTGAGAGCTTACCTATGCACTTATTTAGGAGACTGTGATGGCACAATACCTTCCACCCAGACTGAGCTGCAGGTAGAGTGGCAGAGCTTCTGATGGCACCCAGGAGTCACTCATTCTTTCCCCAGCAAGTGTTACTCGGAGCGGAAGAGCCAAATACGAGGTTTTTGCTTGGTAAACCAGACGGAAATTCATGCATGACACTTTGGTGGCAGCAGCCAAGCTTCACTACACTTGCTACTGCTAGAAAGAAGCTTCCCTTTCTCGACCAGACTCCTCTCAACCACACCATCAGGCCCCCACATGTCTTCACCCCTCGCTTAGAGCAGAGGGTACGTGTATGCAATGAAAACGCATGGGAGTTTACTTGCAATGGCACGCTACTGCAACATGACCGCTTCACATGTGATTTTATCCTAAACCTAGTACTATGTATGCAACTTGTATAATCAAGCCTTCTTCTACAATAACACAGAAGTAGAGGCGATTGTGCATAAATAGGACGATTGACCCGAGAGGAACCCGTCAGTCATTTACCAACCCAGGGTTAGTCCTTCAGTCTTTTGGAAGCACCCGCGTGTTTAAGCGCTTCAGTGTTAATGCTGCTACCATTTCAGAGACAATGGCCTCACACGCGACTGACTCTTCCCCAGCTCCACAGCCCTTACATGCCAGATGCTGCTCTTCAGGGCGCTGTTCTGGCTGTCATGGCTATTGATTGCCCGTACTCTTTCGGGCATGCATTTAGTCTGAGGGCAGCACCGGGAGCCAGGGAATGTGTGTTTCCTCTTGTGCCTGGGCCCCACCTGCTGTCTGCACATACGACGACTCTTTCTATTGTACAGCGCTCTGACACCTTCAGATAAAGTCTGTGCTATATAAAAATGCATTCAATAAAAATAAAATAAACCTGAACCTGCGTGTGTGTGTAACATACACTAGTAAACCAAGCGTCACCCCCACCTACCTATGGAGTGAGTGCGACCAGACCTACCTGTGGGAGCGTGCACTCTGCACTGCACACAAAGGCATACAGGGTCTTAAACTATCTGCTGCCAGTGCCACGAACGAAACCAAAAGCCAAGTAGCCAGCCAACAACGCTGTAGGCGCACAGTAGTGTAATTCTTACTCATCTAAATATTGCAGAACGCACTACAAAAGTACAGCCACATGCACTCATCTGCTTCAGGTTATGGAAATCCCGCTTGGTGGAAGAGTTCACTTAACTCTAAAATGTGGTAAATGCTGGCAAACATTTAAAGGCAACCACAAACCCTCGTGCAGTTTCAAAGAGTGAACCTGGAACATCTCATGTCCTCGTAGTGCTGTTTCATTTGGCCTTTGCAGGACTCGTATCAATCTTCAACGCATTTCTTGCCCCTTAATTTATTCCTCATAGTGAGGGTGAGGAGTTGCGAGTTGGGACTGCTGAAAGGTGGTTTGAGGATTGTAAATATAAGATGTTGTAACAGCGTGGGGGAATTCTTTGTAAAATGATATGCCTGAGAACAATCTCTTGATGAAAAGATATTTCAAAAATAAAAATGATAATCTATAATAAGACGGGCATTCTGATGAATAGCACTTGATTACGAAAAGGCATGAACTTTGGAACAGAGCCCTGTCCCCCTCCTCCCCTCAAGGCGACAGAGCTATGAAGACACCAGGGCAAGAAGGGGCGATGGCGTTAGCAAGGCGCAGCCGAGAGGAGGCCTCTGCAATGCCTTCGGAGACCATAAGCACTTTTAGCCATTCACTTTTGTATTTTTAACATGGTTGGTGGGGGGAAATGTCAGCAAGACTCTCTTGTCAAACGAGTCAGAACAAGCCGATAGAGCGAAAAACGGGTCCCTTCCATCTATATTTTATAGCGTAAGGGGGAAACCTTAAACTTGCATCAAATGTACAAATCCTTCAGCTACTGAGCACTTTTCTTTAGATGTTTTTCATAACCCCGACACTAAGTAAACATATTAAGCCTCCAAAAATGTAGTGGTTGTTCCTACCTGAGCAGGTCCGGTCCGCGCCGCCTCGGGTCAGTGTTGGCGCCTACAGCCACTCACTCTCAGCCAATCCTGGCGCTGCCAGCAGCACCAGGCTTGGCTTAGGGCACAATTACTACTCGCCCGCCCGCCCATTAGGAGACCGAGGTTTGAGCTTTTGCTCAACCCTCGCTCTCCTAATGGGCATGCGCCAGCAGAGCAGACACTAGTGCGCATGAGTGGGCACGGCACGAAAATTCGCCCTCCGTTCCCACTCATGCACACTTGTGTTGTGCTGCTGCCTGTTGCCCCCCACTGGTCTGACAATCATGTCAGTCAACATGATGCCAGACCGCCCACTCCCTTTAGACTCTGAAGGGGGTGGGCGGTCCGACGTCATGCTGACTGATATGATTGTCAGTTCTCCCTCGGCGTCTTTAAACTTAAGTAAATTGATTCAGTTTACTTAAGTTCAAAGACGCCGAGGGAGCTGCGGGCGGGGGGGCTACGCCCCCACGCCCCAATGAACGCACCGTGCCTGTTCACAACTGCACATGATCTTTTGGACCCCCCACAAAATGGATTTTGCAGTGGTCATAGCACGGAGTCAGCATTGATTGCCGCTGCAAATTCTGTACGCTGCCAGGTAGATCGGCTAGGTGCTGCTATTCTGGTAACGCTGGATCTGTCAACTGCATTCAATACGATATCCCACCTGGTGCAAAGACTGCATCAGGCAGAGGTGAGGGATACGGCTTTGGAACTTTTAGAGTAATTTCTGACTAATAGGACTCATGCCGTCAGCTGTGGCAAGTTCAGGGCTGATCCTTTCCAGCTTCCCTGCGTTTTTAACACATATGTTGCACCCCTGGCCAGACTGGTGAGGTCGTTTGACTTCCAGGTGCTGTCTTATGCAGACGATATGCAAATCATTGTTCCCTTTAACTGATGATTTGCCTGGGACAGCTGACAAGATTAAACTCTGCATGGTCAGTGTTAGTAACTGGATGAAGGAAAATCATCTGAAATTAAATGCCGATAAGACGAGATCCTGGTTTTTGGAGCACAGCAATCGGTATCATCAGAAATCTGGTGGCCTGAGATGTGAGGCCCATTACCTACCCCTGTGGCCTCAGGCAAAAACGTAGGTGTCATTTTTGACAATTCTCTCACTTTTGACACACAGGTCAATAGAACTGTAAGCTCCTGTTTTTATATAATCAAAATCCGTTAAAAAATATTTGCATTCCTTCTGGTGGAGCCTAGATTGGCAGTAGCAATTGCTCTAAAACATGAGGGCATATTAACAAGGGCTTTATCTCAAAACTGTTGTCCTATTTACAAGAGGGTGCTAACATGCATATTCGCATGTTAGCACCCTCTTTCCAGATGCCTCCCTTTGAGATGCAAAGTGGGCGTCACTGAGCGTACCCCGGATGGACTACCTTGTAAAATATTGCTGATGTTCATATCGCAATATTTACAAGGCAGCCCACAGGATTCTAGCACACATTAGATTTTGGCGAAAACTGTGGTTTTCGCCAAAAACTAACATCTGCTAAAATCCTGACTTACCTATGCTTAACATAAGGGGTGGAAAATGCTGATACGACCACAGGGTCGTATAAGCAATGTTATCGACGTTTTACAGGGAATATCGCTGGAAAACCAGCGATGTTCCCTGCAAAACGGCGATTTCCCCGCTATCGCTGGATTTCTTATCGCTGTGGTGAAAAGCTTTGTTGATACAGCGCTATCCCGGCGATGAAATCCAGCGATAGGATAAATATTGCTAAACGCGCTTAGCATTGTTTATCTCTAATGGTTGTTGATATGGCCCATGGTGCCTTGATTATTGTAACGCCTTGTTATATTTACACATCAGAAGTGTCATCGCTCATCAAATTGCAGGTCACTCAGAATGCGGCTGCACACCTGCTTCTGAATGTCCCCAAACATCGCTCAGAAAGGGAGGGTTTGCGCTCCCTTCACTGACTTCCTGTTAGACATTCAAGGTGCTCTGCATGGTATTTCAGGTTCTACACCAGCAAAGGTCTGTGCCTCTCAGAACAGCTTTTCATTGGTACACTCCCGAAAGAAAAGACATCCTAGGTCATCTTGCCTTAAGAAGAGGACTATTCCAAAACTTAGGAAAGCTGGATGGGGCGACCGCTCCTTTTCTGTAGCGGATGCCAAAATGTGAACCCCCTGCCCACTCAAATTGCTAGTCTGGACTCTTTTTATGCCTTTCGGAAGCAATTAAAAACGTGGCTCTCTTCTCTTCCGTAATGGCATGTTGTCTTTTCTCATGAATTTAGCGAATGCTTCTTTCTGTTGCTTCTAGCGCTTTGACGCCTTGGCATAATGCGCTATATAAGATTCTTTGCGTTCCATTCTTAGTGCAGCACACGCATCACAACCTCGAGCAGCACCTGTCTCACACCCAGGATAAGGTCTGAGGAACGCCACCATACACACAGAACAATGAAGAGCCCCTCACTGATGCCACTCAAGCTCCACAGCCCCATCACACACGCAGGTGATGACCAGGGTCGGATTGGGATCACAATTCGGCCCGGGCACTGACAAAAAAAGTGGCCCACATTCAAGAGGCGTGGCCCATATTTAAGGGGCGTGGCCCACATTCAAGGGGCGTGCCCTTTCATGAAACAATATTTGCACAGACAAGGAATGAAAGTGGGAGGATACTGTTCTTGCACAGGACACAGGGCAAAGGTGCCAATGGCCTACATGCTGAGCAACTAAAAAAAATAGCAAGGCCCCTTTCTGTTACAAAATTATTCCAGCCCTCCAGCACAGGAGCACCTGAAAAGCAGCAAAGCCCCTGCTATTACTAACCTACTCAGCCCTCCCCAGACTTTCAGCTCAGGAGCACATGAACAGAGGTAAGGACCCTGCAATTAGTAAATTAATCAGCCCTCCAGGCCTCGGGAAAATGTCCTGGCAGGGGAGCACAAAACACAGCTTTCTGGGTCATCCAATGTAGCCAGGTAGCCAGGGGGAGGCTGAGGTGAAGCTGGTGCATGGGAAGTGTCTTCCCAGTGTGTTCTGGCAGTTTGAGTGTTTACCATTTACTGTAGTATTACCCTTGTACCTGTGTACGGTACCCTTTTGTAACTTGCACACGTCACTTTTCTCTGGTATCACACTGTATGCTACCTCTCACTTTTGTTTGCTTTAGATACTTGCACAAGTGCCACCATTGCCTATGTAACGTTTGTTCTTGTGCTGGAGTGTCTGCCATTTATTGCAGTATTATACCTCTACTTGTACTTTGTACGCTTTTGTAACCTGCACACATATTACTTTTTCCTCCTGTAATGTACCGATTGCTACCTCATGTATTTTGGTTGCTCACTGTCACTTTTGATTCATGTAACTTAACGTTTGCTTTTGTAATTTGTCCACTTGTAATTTTTCTCCTCATGTATTATTGCTGTTCCTTGTGTGAAGCGCTCTGACACCTTCGGGTAAAGTCCGCGCTATATAAAATTGCATAAATAAATAAATAAAATAAAAAAATTCCAAACATCACCTTGCCCCCACAGCAAGACCCATTCTTCCTCGCCCACTATGCCCTGAACGTGAAGGGCTGTGGGCGAGGTGTTAAGACTAACACCGTTTCTGGGCTGCATGGGCCCCAGGGGGGCCGAGGTGAAAATGGCTCAAAGGCCTGAGAAACACCTGGCCCCCAGGGAGGCCGATTATTGCAAACAATCACCCCTCCCCAGCCCAGCCTCAGCTTGATTGCTTGGCAGGGCAGGGGTGAAGAGAGGCCACAGCTGACAATGTCCGGCCGCACAGCGAGGCTGCTTTCATTTTCTCTGTCTGTCTCGTGCCCTCCGTGGGCCGTTTTTTTTCCTCCCCTTTCCTAGTCCACTCTCTGTGGACTGGGACAGGGGAGAAAAAAACGGCCCACAGAGGGCACTGAGGCACCGGCCCTTCGGCCCATTCCCGAATGCCCGCCTTGCCAATCCGCCCCTGGTGATGACACACCTCCACTGGAGGAAGCCATGGTCTGAAGACCCCATAGGCAAGTCACCAACCCCACACTGAAGAGTGAAGAACACCCTCACTCGTGCAGTCACTCCCACTCACTTCTTCCATTGTCCCACCACCGCTTTCATCGTGTCACTCACACTCACCTCCTCAATTGCTTCACACTCACCGGTTTCCATTGGTCCTCCATGCTCTGCTGCTCAGGCTGGATCTTCGATCTGCGATCTCTGCTGCTCAGACTGGATCTTCGATCTCTGCTGCTCAGGCTGGATCTTCGATCTCTGCTGCTCAGACTGGATCTACTGCCTCTGCTGCTCAGACTGGATCTTCGATCTCTGCTGCTCAGGCTGGATCTTCGATCTCTGCTGCTCAGGCTGGATCTTCGATCCCAGCTGCTCAGGCTGGTGTTGCTCAGGAGGGTTCCGCCTTATATAGCTGGTAAGTGACTCATATAGATGGCGTGACCTCCGATTCTGAGGAAAATTACAAAAGGGTGATTGGCAGAGAACCCAGTGTGTAGGCGGGGAGGAGGGGCAGCAAGGGTCAAGGTTTCTTCCTAAGAAGCTTATCAACCTATAATCATCTATGAGAGAATTCAGTGGAAAGATAAATAAATAAAAGAGGCAGGGTGGGTGTGAAAGGGAACTTACAGAGTCATGTAGGGTTGACTACCAGTTCCAGCATTATCTCTATTTTAAAAAAACAGCTGTAGCAATGCTCTGTAAGAGAAATACGGAGCTTCATTTGTATTGGTGGGAAAGGGGGTGGGCAATGAAGGCTCGGGTCTTGGTCAAAGTGGGGCTGACCTCAGCATCCTGGGCACTGCTCCATCTCTTTTCCCCCAGTAATTTAATCAAAGATCCTGGCCCGGACTGGCCTACGGGGCACCGGGGATTTTACCAGTGGGATGGCAGGGTGGGGACAGGTTTGACTGTGGGTAGGGGGCGATTTTGTTGCTGGGGTTGATGACGTTTCCTGCCTGCACTGCATCTTTGCTTTAATAATCAACAACAAAAAACACATTTTCTAAAGCGTGCAGCGTGCCCAGTCAGACCATGATCGCTTCAAAACCAGTTGTTTTTGCATTCGGGTGGTTCCTGACTCCAGTAGGGTCACCACGAGCAGGGCTCACCTTCAGGGCGAGGTTTGGCGAGGAGTTTGTTGTTGCTTGCCTCAGAGTCTCCAGTACATATATGATGAAGACTCTTCAACTTTTAAAAATGTGCATTTGTTTATAATGTGAACAGTGCAACTCAAGTCAATTTAGTATACTACATTATACCATTGCATTGAGTGTTTGTTAAAAGTGATATATTATGATCATGAGCATGGAAACATTCTTGCACACGCTGCCACTGCCCTGGCGATGTGGTCAAGTGGTAGCCAGGATTGGCGCCAGGTTTCCCGGCTTCACGCTGTGCAGTTCAGCCACTACTTGGTCATCTCTTTCTTTCCCGCTTTTCACATCAAACCTTAATATTTGGTCTTGAGTTCTTTGAAGCACTGAGCCAGTGCACTATTTTACATACATCCAGGCATGTTTCATAAAGAGTGGTGGTGGCAGTGTTTGGAGAGGGTGAGGTTTGAGTGCGGAAGCAACAATGAAACCAGAGCACCCACCCTCGGTCATTGCATTGAGACCATTTGCTCACCGCAGCTAAAAGTCTGTATTCATTGTCACCCATTGTTGAATTTACTCACCCGCCCGCTCCTCGCCATCCAACTATTTGTTCATTCAGACATGCAGCCCTGTCTCCTATCTCTATCCATCCGGTCAATGATTGGACAAGGTTCTATAAAGAAAAATGTGCTGTAAAACACACCATATTTTCAATGTTTTCCAAAATTTCCCAGGGGGAGAAACCCCTGCAAACAGGGCTGGCTTTAGCATTTGTGTCATCCGGTGCAACAATCTTTGTAGCCAACCCTTGACCTCCTCCTTTACGGACTCGCTTACTTCTACCCGCCAATGGTGCCCCTCATCTTACCTGAGCCCCGCCCTCACATTTATTTATTTCATAGCGCTACTCATCTGAATGAAGGGCGTCATAGCACTTTATTTATTTATTTATTTGTTTTTGACACTTGTAAAGCGCACTGTTACCATACGGTGTCCTGGCACCCCAAAACAACATTTTTAACTTTACATCACAAGCATATTACACAGAGACAATGAGTCATAAAAAGTAAATCTTTGTATAGTAAATGTTACTTAAGACAATGAGGACTTCAAGGTATAGTAGCCACATGTGATCCATTCGAGTAGGCATCATATGCTAAGAGCGCTTGGCCTTGAGAAATGAAGGGCAGATTAACTACATTGTTCCAAGGCGCATTAACCAATGTTGCTGCACTGCTTGAAAACGAGAAAGCACAACAGCAACATACCCAATAAGGTATGGCTCTGTTGCTGTCTCCTCTAGCGCTGGATTACCATAGGCAGCCGTGTGACAATACAAACACCCTTGCACCAGAGTGCAAGGGTGTGAACGTGATGTAAAGCATATGTTTTATTTTCAAACAGTACCCTTCAAGCAGAAATTTCTATGCTTAGACAACGTTTAGCACTTTGACACTTTGTATGTGTGTTGTAAGTTGGAAACATTTGGAGAAAGTAAGTCTGCCTCTCTAAATTCATTGGTATGGGCCTGGAAACTTCCATGTACCAGTCATGGTGCACCTCCTTGATGCAAAGTTGCACACCTCAGGATTTGTGCTGGAAAGTAAATCCCAAAACAACATTTTTAACCAGATCTGAGTCACTTCTGTGATGCAACCAGGAGCAAAGTGTTAATTATTCTGCCCATCAACTCAGGATATAGGCGAAACACAGGGATTCGAGTGTCGTACTAATAACATTTTATTACTTCCCAAATTAACCCTTTTAAGCAACCTTAGTATAACAAAATATTGAAGACAAAAACAATTAGGTTTCTAAGAGCCATATGCATGAACACATTTTCCCATAGACACAGAATGGGCAAAACACTTTGATGCATATCGCCCTAAGTGTATATCTTGCAATTTGCGTGCAGCGCTTTGATGCCAGTTCATAGCTCAGTGCGCTACAGTCGACGAATAGTAACTTTTGAACGCCAAATATCAAAAATATTTTTGTGCTAAAAGCAGTAACCTACTGAGCTATCTACATAAAACACAAATCTGATACTATATGTTACACGTTGCACTTTGCACCTTGAACATTAAACATTAATCATCTGTGCTACTTTATCAAAACAGTGACTAGACAAATCACAGATCTCTTCATCAAGTGCATTAACCACCAGAGTTAACACCCGTTATTATCGTCTGAAAAATGGCAGGCAGACAAAGATCTTCTCTGCAAGCTGTTCTTAGCTAGCAGCAACCTGTGAAGCAAAGGGCGCACCCTCAAGCTTGGCGCCCTAAAGCTGACATGCCACTAAAGCCTCCTTGGAGTGGTCAGGCCTTCACTCAAAAATGCAATATGGGGTCTAATATGACAAAATCTGCTTTTGGTCCCAGTCCTGCCCTGCAAAGATTGTGAAAATGAATTTCCTAAAAGACAGCCACGCACATATAAAGGCTCTGTGGCGTAAACGTGGATACAAGATAAGAAAATATAAAGTGGGAGAATTACTGACTCAAATCCTGGCTTCCCCACTTAGCCAAATTGTGTGATTGTGGAAAATCACGTCGCTATCACTTTCCCAAACTCCAAAATTTGGAAGCACCTAGTAGTGAGTCAGTGATTTGCAGTGTGTTTTACAAAAAATACTCAGCGTCATGTGACTGTTAGACAATGATGAACCAAAAGCTCATCTGTGACCGCAGAGCCAAACTTGCTGTTGCAGAACTCCAAAGGAAGTCAAAGAAGGCTGTGCCATCACTCACTCCCAAGGCCAATCTCACAATCAATCATCGTCAAAGTGACAGATTCAGTAATTCTAAAAAATTAAAAACACAAGAAGCCAAGACATGTCTCCTCTTCATCCTGCCATTCCCATGGTTGAGAGTTGAGCCACGCACCTGTTTGCTCCAGACCACGGAGTCAGGCTCCAATTTCAGAACTGATTCTCACTCCGCTCTCAATGTGTCACTTGGAATTGGTGACTCCTCACTGCTCCATAAACCTGATATTGGCCATGGACATTATATTTGGTACTCTACAGGATCTCTCTGGAGCGCCTTTGCGCCATAAAGATCTTAGGTGACCTCCAGTCAGGCTGCAGTCAACAGATTGATCACAACTGTGCCACTCGACAAGGTCACCACCCTCCTCACGCTCGACTCTGCCGCCTCTGACTTGAGTTCTACATCCAATGCCACCCTTGGTGCCACAGCAATACCAAAGGGGATAATGGACGGAGCGTTTGAGCAAATCAAACACTCACCCCCAGTCAACTGATCTGAGTTTAATCCATAATCGTTCTTTAGCTCACTCCACCACCCCAGTTCAGACATGGCCATATGCAAATCAGTCTGTCCCTGTGCCTCGTGGAAACAGTCCAGCCCGAACTGCCAAGCCATGTCTTCCCTGGACCTGAAACAACCATCCTGGGACCGGTATCGGGTTCATAACCCTCATCAGCCAGGTTATCTTGAATCCAGTGGCAAAATGAGCGAGGAACCCACGTCTGGGCATACCCTGCCAACTTAGGGCGAAAAAAGCAATTCCAAATGTGCCACAACCAAGCCCTCAGCCCCAACCTCAATGCCGCCATAGACGTCACTGGTGCTGGAAGTGGAGCTGATAAATCTGTCAGACTCCAAAACTCAGCTTGTGTCCCCCAACCCTCTGGGGTTGCAAACACCACACGGGAAACATCCATTACAACGCAGTCATTACATCGCACTGCTTTTACATCACATGCCATTACAACGCATGCCATTACAAAGCATGCCACTACAACACATGCCATTACAACGCATACCATTACAACACATGCCATTACAACAAATTATAAGGTAAGTAGTGGGGATTTTTTAGTTTTAGTGTCTGTATGTGTTTTGGGGTAGTTGGGAATAGTAATTTTTACCATCACACAATCCAACACTTTCCCTCCTGTTGCACTCACTGGAGTGGGAATAGTAATTGTTACCCCTACATTATCCAACACTTACCCTACTGTTGCACTCACTGGAGTGGGAATAGTAATTTTACACCTACACTATCCAACACTTACCCTACTGTTGCCCCAAAATGCATTGTAATGGTATGCATTGTAAAGGTATGCGTTGTAATGGAATGCGTTGTAATGGTACTTTTTAAAAATGCGTCAAAATGGCCTGTGTTGTAAAATCGTGCGACGTAATGGTAGCTGTAGCTGTGATCTAAAAATCGCGTTGTAAAAGCATGCGTTGTAATTGTTGGGATATTTCTTGGTTACAACCCAGAAATAGCCTACAAATATGCTGGCGATAATGTCAATGATGACACCTATGATGAGAACCTTTTCCAGATCTTACAAGATGGCAATGGTCTGGACACGTCTCCAGAAATTGGCCTTTCCTCCCCTAAACCCTGCCAAGGTCTCGGAGGCATCATCCTTTTTCGCGACTCTGATCAAAAGAACAGCAGTTGTCTGGGAACTCTATCTGCCTAAAATAGAGGCTAAAACAGATACCCTGACGAAGGTCCTAAACCCAGGTTGGACGAGTCAAGAACCTATACTCCCATTTATTGAGCCTCTTTCTGATGTGTTCATGCACACCTAAGCAAAGCCAGGATCTTGTTCCAAGTAATTTGGCAAGCGGCAAGGTGGCATCGGCCATTACCTGGAGATCTGGATTTTCTCCTACAACGCTCCACTTCTGTGAGCCTGCTGGGAAAACTGTAATAACATCTACCTGGTGAGTTAGTGAACTTAAGGTCTTGTCTGGGCAACAACTATATACATCGTTCTTCCGAAACAAGTTGACAAAAGTGGCCTTTCTGCCAAAGGGAGTCACGTCCTTCCACATACGCTAATCCAAAACCTTGCCGGCTTCCTATACTCTACTTCACCCCCCTAAGAAGGAGAAACTGTCTTAACTCTAAGATGGCCCTCAGGTTTTAAATGATTGGCCCAGAGGCCCAGAGGCCATTGATTGGATGATCAAATTTATATGAGCTTTGCTGCAATAAAAAAGGTGAAAGCAGTGCAGAAAAAAACTATCTACCATTGTTTTATGTATTAAAATCTTCTATGCTCTAGGCAAGAAGCAGCACCACGAACGCCTGTGTGTTCACTGCACCAGAGCAAAGGCTTCTACCACTGAGCTGGTGTGCATTATGCCAGTTCTGGACATTTATGAAGGATAGCCAAGAACTAACAGGCACTTTGGAATAAGGTGTGCACAACTTTCAAACAATATATCAGCGATTTGACATTATTTCATCCCATGATTATTTAATACATCACTTTAATTTCAAACAGTGATTAACATTTTTTACTTTATGTGCTCTTTACATCTTTGCGCATCAATCAGATACATGCTTTGCGCATTATATATTTAATGCGTTCAATTAAAGTAACAAAGTCATTAATTCCGGCAATCACAATCCACATGTGAGCCCAATGCATTTCGGGACTCAAGTCCCTTCGTCAGGGGAAAATTGCGGAAATGCAGCGAAAGCGAACATATCAGTTAGCCGTTACGATCAAGGTATCTAATGATATGTACTTGATCCAGTGACTGTCAAAATCTTAGTTGTCACCCCTCCTGCTTGGTTCATTTCAAACTTGGGTAGACCTTCATATCGGAGTCCCATTCCCTGTGGATATTTGCCAAGCTGATTTGTGGGTGTCAATCCACACCTTTGCGAAGCACACCTGCCTGGCTCGACGAGTCCAGCGGGATGGGTTCTTGAGCTTTCCTGCAGGATTTCTGAGTAATTCCACCATCTGGGAAGGAACTGCTTTAGTATCTATTCACGAGGTGATGAATCTGTCAGAAGTCTCTATCGGAAGAACTAGTTACTTACCTTCGGTAACGTCTTTTCTAGTAAAAACTGTATCTAACTGCAGATTTCTCACTAAAGCATCCTCTTCCCCATTCAGTTGAATGTACTCATAAAGTAAATAAATAAGATCCCAATCTAGAGATCTGCACACTGACCTATTCTGATATCTTAAATTGGAATCTCCAAGCACTCAATGAGTCAAATGATGCATTGCAATTCGAATATCCACTGTTCTTTATACGAACATCCGAATACTTCACATTGCTGTTAAGTTCCTTCTCAACACATGTTTCATCTATTTAAATTTTAACAAGACTTCATCTGGGCTGAAACATAAAGATAACAGCATCGTAAGGAATGGGGAAAGATCAAGTAAATTGGAGTAAGGAAGGATATGATAATATATCCAGTCCCATCATCGGGATCCATCACCCAAGTTGTTCCATGAGTGTCCCTCACAAAATTTCAAGTACCGAAGTTGACTTGTGAGTTAAGAAACAAGTTAAAGGAGGTCATATAAACAAAAATAGATCAAAAGGATGAGAGAATCGGAAAGTATATATTACCGAAATTTTCTCGATTTGCATTTAATCAAGCATAAAGTCACCACTTGTGCCATATAATCCCAATATATGTTGTAAATAACTAAGTACTGTATGCTACTAAGTCGTGCATGGCCGCCTCATATTTATAAAGTAAGGTAGGGGAGCTTACCTCAAAAGTAATCTCAATGTACCCATAACTTATGTTAGGTACTGTATCCAGTTAGCACCATAGTAATCTGAAAGTTCAAAGAAATCTCTAATAACATACTGCCACATAATATATATTTCAGATGAAATTATCAATCCTAACACATCGCTTACCTAATATTCCAAAATAACTGTTGCAAGTAATCATGGTATATCGTTAATGCATCATTGTATCTGTGAATAAAGAAGTGTAGCAGTACGTAAGCTATGCTCCTAACGTTACCCGTCTAGTTTTTTAGGTCTCGCCTTTTCCATTGGAAAATGGCGAGAATTCAAGTGCTCAAAATACTCGTGAAACCAAGGGTTTCGTTCGTGCGGTTTCTTTGAGTTCACGTGAATCACGTGACCAAACAAGCACGCGCATCAGCCTCCCTCTCTCTCTCATAATTGCATTTTTTCACGGCCGCACAGCACATCAAAGGGCTTCTCCCAGCGTGTGCTGTGCGGCTTCTCCTCCCCTAATTATTCATGGCTGGTTGGCTGCTCTCACCGCTGACCCATAACCTCTCCCTATGAGAGCAGCATCTATTTTAAAGACTTGTTCTCCTTTGATGCGTCCTCTAGTTGTCTGCCGTACATTGGAGCACTCATTCTTGCGGGCTACTTATGTGTCACTGAGGAGTCTGCCTCTCGAGGCTCCCTGTAGAGCAACCACTTAAATCCATTCCTGTAAGAAACGCTCGTTGTGAGCCGACCGCTGCAGTACACGAAGAGACGAGCAAGGCCTGCAAGGGTAGAGGGCTCATGTAGTTCCCTGAAGCCCCTCTAGAGTTCAGACAGAAATAAAGAGACTCACAGAGTACGCTTTACAGGCGATCATATTCGGGTGGGCAACACGCCCCCAACCGCACTCCTCGTCCTCTTCCATACCTGATAGCCACTCTGTTTTACTCACTGCATTCTGTGAACAGCGTCCTGACCTGACTGTTTCTAAGCGCTAGTCTCACACATACTCTTAAGGCCGCTCCCAGTCTGTTTGCTGTAGCATACTACCTACGCCTTGTCTCCAGCCCCTGCCTGCGCCCCCAGCAGCCCTTGGCCTGCACGGGAGAAGGGGCCACGAGGCCCAAAGGCAGATAATAGATGCTTAGTTGAAATGAGTGCCTGACAGTCTGAGGCTGATCCCAGGACGCTCTGGCAAGCCTCATCTTTGTATTAAAAATCTGTAAGTATTGTCGGAGACCTTTAATTTGTCCCGCCCAGTCACGCAGTATTTGTGGAGCAGTGAGCCCCCACTGAGAGCTTGTTGGGTAATGCGGGGGATGAAGGCACCCTCTTACCCCACCACGCAATCCCACATCATCCCTGGTTGCCCCTGGCCTACAGCCTTTCTTCTCTGAAGCGCCTGTCACTTCACCGCCTCCTGCCTCACAGCGCCTGGCCATCTCAAGCCGAAATTGACGCTCCCTGACAAACTTGGAGGGCTCTTCCGTCTGCCGCATCGTTATCTCAAGCCTCCGAAAGTGCCTCTTTCATCTGTAGCGCTTCAGCAGTGTGGCAGCTCTTGCTTTGCTTGTCCTGGGCAGTGAGGCTAGCGAGGGAGGCGAAGAGCGCCATTTACAACAAAAAATGTCCCGCAGTAAGTCTGAACGAGGCGGTCGCCCACCTGTCCCCCGTACCTCCCCTCCCCTTATGGGTTTCCAGCAGCCTGGTGAAGTCTAGATTCCAGCAAACCTGCCCATTTTACAAACTGTCTCTAAAGTGCTGCTGAGTGAGGGGTCGACGGTGCGAGAGAAGGAGATTAGTTTCCACAAGGGCGAGTCCATTAACAGCTTGTCTCTGCTCGGGACAGCACATGGAATAGAGCACTACCACCGGGGATGCTGTGCAGGATGGAAGTGACTGTGGCGTCACACATAGGGCCTGCGGGTCTTTCCAGACCAGAGTGAAGTGGAGGAAGAGGCTGCCGCCCTTGCCGCCGCCCCAGGTTGATTCTTATGTTGTTATGGTTGACCCACCGGGACAGCTCTCCCAACTCTTGCTTTGCTTGTCCTGGGCAGTGAGGCTAGCGAGGGAGGCGAAGAGCGCCATTTACAACAAAAAATGTCCCGCAGTAAGTCTGAACGAGGCGGTCGCCCACCTGTCCCCCGTACCTCCCCTCCCCTTATGGGTTTCCAGCAGCCTGGTGAAGTCTAGATTCGATTTCGTTGTCCATGACACCCCTGGGGACCACTAAGCAGAAAATAACTCATTTGTTTATTACCCAGTTACATTTGTGTGTTCTCCTCCTATCTGACAGGTGCTGAGTAGGAATATCTTATTTTTGGGGCCTTGGGCCAAACTTATTTTGGGGGCCCATGTTTGCAACAGTTTTCAATGTATGCTCTTCAGTACCGTATCACACACACCTTAGCTGTAACATCAAGTGCACAACCCCATGCCCTACACTTATCTCATGTACCCCAATACCATCTCATTCACTCCTCTTCACAACCCTCAAAACACACTTCTCATCTGGGCCCTTGTTTTTCAGGCAATGAGTGATTTGCCTAGAATCACAGAGTGTTGACCTCGGTATCCGAGTTCGAAAGTCGGCAGCTCTGGCGCTTACGCCACATCTCCCGAACCCTCAGAAACATGTACTTGGAGTTTACAAAACAAAAATCATCAATGCTGCCATGTGGCTGCGTCGTTAGGTGCAAGCAGCTTTACAGAGGGATTAACAGGAGTGCATTCACTCAGAAAAAATATTCTGTGCGCTGGGGGAGGGGAATTGGGGTGTTACTGAAAATCCGTACCTCGATGTTTCAGTAGGCTTTGCCATCCGTATGCAGAATAAGTAGGACTTTTCCTCCACTCAAATGGTGACGTTTTTATAACGATGCGTTTATTTTATAGCATCTCGTTTCAACCTAAGAACCAGCTACTAGATTTAGCAAGGACAAACGCGCAGCCTTTAAATGAAGGCATCTTAGTCAGCAGAGAGATTGCCTGGTTCACACATCTTAGGGTCTCATTCGTTTATGCAGCACAGCCTTACTTAAGGTTAAATAGAACATTGAAAGTTTGAGTTTTAAACCTTTTTAAACCCCAGTACGGGTCCTGCAAAATATACACAGTCCTTCATTAAACTGCAACAATAACCTTAAACTTAGCAATTCTAACATGCACAGAGATTACAGGGTAGCGGTATCTCTAACAAGAAGATTCATTTTATTTTTTTAAACTTTTTTTCTTCCCTTCTGCCCTCTGTTAGAATCGTTTTTGTGCAATTCTGCCCTCTGCATCACCACATCATCACTCAGCGCTACCTCAGCATCACTCAGCACCACCACATTATCACTCAGCACCACCACATAATCACTCAGCACCACCCCATTATCACTCAGCACCACCACAGCATCATTCAGCACCACCACAGCATCACTCAGCACCACCACAGCACCACCCCAGCATCACCCCAGGATCACTCAGCACCACCACATCACCACTCAGCACCACCACAGCACCACTCAGCACCACCACATTATACCTCAGCAGCACCACAGCAACACTCAGCACCACCCCAGCATCACTCAGCACCACCACAGCATCACTCAGAACCACCACATTATCACTCGGCACCACCACAGCACCACTCAGCAACACCACAGCACCACCACAGCACCACTCAGCACAACCCCAGCATCACGCAGCACCACCCCAGTATCAATCAGCACCACCACAGCATCACTCAGCACCACCACAGCACCACCCCAGCATCACCCCAGTATCACTCAGCACCACCACAGCACCACTCAGCACCACCACATTATCACTCAGCACCACCACAACAACACTCAGCACCACCCCAGTATCACTCAGCACCACCACAGCACCACTCAGCACCACCACATTATCACTCAGCACCACCACAGCACCACTGAGCAACACCACAGTACCACCACAGCACCACTCAGCACCACCCCAGCATCACACAGCACCACCCCATTATCACTCAGCACCACCACAGCACCACTCATCACCACCACAGCACCACTCAGCACCACCACATTATCACTCAGCACCACCACAGCACCAGCACAGCACCACTCAGCACCACCACATAATCACTCAGCACCACCACAGCACCACTCAGCACCACCATAGCATCACTCAGCACCACCACAGTACCACTCATCACCACCACAGCATCACTCAGCACCACCACTGCATCACTCAGCACCACCACAGCACCGCTCAGCACCACCACAGCATCACTCAGCACCACCACAGCATCACTCAGCACCACCACAGCATCACTCAGCACCACCACAGCATCGCTCAGCACCACCACAGCATCGCTCAGCATCACCACAGCATAACCACAGCACCACCACAGCATCACCACTACATCACTCAGCGCAACCCCAGCATCACTCAGCACCACCCCAGCATCACTCAGTGCCACCACAACATCACTCCGCGCCATCACAGCATCAATCTGCACAACCATTCAACAACAACTGGTTCAATTATGTTCTCTCAATGTTTCAAGCTTCATTACAAATGTTACAAAAAAATGTTAATATTTCACTTCTGTTCTTGGATTTTCATCACAATAAAATACACTGAACATAATCTTCACAAAAGTTATTTACAAAAGTTTAAGCTATTGCCAATATAAATTACAATCACTTTTATTTAAGTATTAATAATTTTAAACAATTAAAAGCCGTTGTTATTTGTAATATCAATACATCTAAGTCAGGTAAATACAAAACATGTTGCATTACAAATGCTATAGGTGTCACATTTGCAAATGTTTTTTTGCATTGTAGTCTTACCTCCAATGCGTAGGAGTGCACAGCTATATCTGGTGTGGACTCAGCCTGCGGGTATGAAAGCAATTTTTTTTTTACGCGCACAGCAGCGTTATAGAACGGGGGCACCTTCCTTAGTGTTAGTCCCGTGGGTGATTACGTGATTTGCTCCTAATCATTGGGTGCCGAGCCAAACATGGTGGATCAAGCCTGGTTCCCCCGCTCCAAATGCATACCGAAGGGGGGGCGCACGTTGCATCACCGACATCGTCTATCCTGTGCTACCTTATATGGAAGCTGAGTTGAAGTCTTTGAAAGAGGCGACTGGAGCCCAATCTCGGCTCCATCGCCTGACCGATCGTCTGTGAATCTAGGCACATCTCGTATGGCTGTTCCTAAATCTAATTTACCCTTACTTGCTCATTATCCTGCCAGTATTTCTTGCAGGGGTAGGGACGCTTTCCTCTATTTGCAAATATCGTAAACATATATATCTAACGCTCTACGGTCCATTTCCTATCCTCATTATGTTTAACATATACCAACCATATCTAACTGGTCACACCCTCACCCACCCTCACCCACCCTCACACCCCTTCACCCTCACACCCTCACTCACCCCCTCATCCTCACCCCCCTCACAACCCTCTCACCCTCACTCAGCCTCACACCCTCACCCTCACACACTCTCACATTCACACCCCCTCACTCACCCTCACACACTCACACACCCACTCACCCTCACCCTCACCCTCACACCACCCATACACCCTCACACCACTCAGTGCTACAACACATATGTGTGTGTAGGTGCAAATGCAATGTTCTTGGATTTTCATCACAATAAAATACACTGAACATAATCTTCACAAAATTTATTTACAAACGTTTAAGCTATTGCCATTATAAATTACAATAACTTTTATTTAAGTATTAATTATTTACAAAATTAAAAGCCATTGTTATTTGTAATATCAATACATCTAAGTCACGTAAATACAACACACATTGCATTACAAATGCTATAGGTGTCACATTTGCGAAAGTTAAAACTATTGACATTGTAACTGACAAAGCTTTTCATTTTGCTATTTTCAAAACCAACACATAAATTAAAAAAGTGTCATTTACAATACCAATCGCTCAAACTTTCCTAATGCGAAAAGTTAAAAGTATGGGCATTGTAAATCACAGAACAAAAAAAAAAAAAATGTCATTTAGAAAACCAATAGCTCAAACTTTCCTACTGCAAGACCTATTGGCAACGCCAGTGCTTGTCTAATTAGCCATGAGAAAACCAAGTAGGCTTCTACTGGCCCAAAATTGGTTATTCTTGACTGTACGATTGCTCAATGGCATACTTCCATCATTAACCACACGTTCTCTTGAAGCCAGCCAAGATGGCGGACGCACTCTCTTAGTGCTCCGATCGGCTGCCCACGTGAATATCGTCTTGCCCTGCAGTGGATGCCAGAACCTCGGCAAACCGCACCACAGTGAAGCAGGGAGCCCGCAAAGTTGCCAGCGGTGCTCTGAAATGTTGCCTAGCTAACGCGGGAGCGAGGCTACAGAACCGGCCCACTGGTGTCTGAGCCCATCTAAAATGGCGGCGCCCAACGGCCGTTATTAGGGAGGCTGGGGGAGAGGAGCCCAGCGACCCTATGCACCACACAGACAAGTGCAACCCACCGATACTAGGAAGAATACACCGTAGCAGACCCCACAGCACACCAAAATTACTGTGAGTACGCCTGGAGATCCCCGGAGGGTTTGCGCCCTCATGGCATGGGGATCCTTGCCTGTACAAGGAGCCCTGGGTGGCTGCTGTGGAGGGCGCCAAGTGCCGAAACACCGGGACCCAAAGCGCGGGGGTTGTACATCGGAAGGGCACCCGAAGAGACTCTGGAGTGGCAGGGCGAGGGTGAGGCAGAAACCCCCCCTCCAAGGAGAACCCCCCCCCTACATCCAGGAATGAGTGCGGGCGTTTTACCCGCACCGGATCCCGCTACCATCCCCTGAGAGTCGCCACCAAAAGCTAAGAACCCGGGCGTCCCAAAGATACCTACGCCGTTGCAGAGGGCGCTGAGGCGAGAGCGGGGGTCCGCATCGGCACCTGCAGGACGCCAAAAAGTGTGCAGAGAGACGGATATTGGCGCCGATTCCACTAGTTGCTGTCGCTGAGGCAGGGGGAGAGGGTCCCAATAGATACTCGCATCACTGGCACTGTAGCGAAGACGCCAACACGGCACCCCCATCTGTTGGAGAGCACAGAAAGTAATTCCAGGTGGGACCCTGCAAACTCCCACATACGTTATGGCTGAGTGAGTTCACTGCCTGGACAGGGCCCCCCCTGTGGTCCCTGTGAGTGCCGGGCCCCATAGTGATCAGCACTGAGGACTAGGACGTCAGGACCCGGGGTGCTGTGGAGGATGAAGTGCTGAAGGGACGTGGACTTAAACCACCGGCCCTGCACAAAATGGTGACGCACATTGAACATTACGAAAGGGCGTGAGGAATCGCATACGGCACGCCGGAAGGGAGGAGGTAGATGGGCCCACCGGTGCAAGGTGGGGTTCTGTGCACCGGCGGAGGGGGCCGCGTCCGAGAGGGGAGCCAGATTCGCGGGGCCACGGGATGCCCTGGAGCGGAAAGAGGGAGAATGTCAGAACAACGGCCCCACCGAGCAGAGGGAATCTAATGGAGAGCTCAACCTGCGACGATAGGGGACAGGCAAAGGTACCCCACTCATAAGGGCACTTTCAGACAGCAGCTGACCCTGCAGGACGCTCCCAGGGTGCGGGGGCTGGGCACGGGAAGTGACTGATCCACAGTAAACCTGGTGACGCATGCACGTGAGGCGATGGGTGCCTCTGGCGGCTTTAGGGGTATATCAAGACAGCAGGCAATGGGAGAACCCACACGAGTGGTGTCCTCACCCCAGATTGACCATTGATTCCCCCTCTCGCCACGAAACCCCAGAGGTGCAGAGAATCTAGATCGCTTCCTGTCACCGGTGACAGTGAGTGCTGCCAGCTACTGGGCTGTCACAAGGGGCCCCCACACTACACAGGACAAGGGGATCTGCTGAGTGGGGAGGAGAAGATGGATCGCGCCCCAATCTACAAGACTCTCACGACCTGGCTACGCAGGGTCCGCCACTAGGGACCAATACCTCACCTGCGTGGAAATGGGGAGACAACAACAAATAATAACCACGACGCCAGCCCCGGTAACGAGGAGACAGCCCTCCCCAGGGCCATCGGGAATAAAGCAGAATGGAGAATCACAGCACTCAGACGATATTTCAGCCAAGCTGGACAAAGTACTAGCAGCAATAGAACAATCTAGAGTGTCCATGGAGAGTAAATTAGGTGAGCTAGCCACGAACCTCAACCGATTGAGGGACAATCACAGGAAATTGGCTGATAAAGTCAACCAAGGGGAAAAGACACTGCAAGTTATGGGACCGCTGGTACAGACACACCAGGAGGCCATAAAAGAGCTACAGAACAAAGTGAAATCCTTGGAGCGCAAAACCGATGACCTGGAAGGCTGCTCTCGCCGGAGCAACATACGGGTCCTCAACTTACCGGAGGGTGTGGAAGGGACAGACAACATACGATATACAGAAACTTGGATTAAAACTTTCACCCAGGCCCAAGACCTATCACCATTCTTCTCGGTAGAGAGAGCGCACAGGGTTCCAGCCCGGAAGCCACCTCCAGGTTCCCCACCCAGGCTGCTTTTGCTCAAACTGCTACATTATCTAGACGGGGTTGCGGTACTGTGAGCAGCCAGACAAGCGAGAACACATGTAATGTTGTTCCCGGACTACTCCCAGGTAGTACAGCATCAACGGGCCACATTCCTCGCGGTGAAACAAACCCTACGTCAAAAGAACATACAATATGCACTCCTCTTCCCATCCTGCCTTAAGATTATTCATGGAGGATCCACACACTTTTTCACAGACCCAGCAGAGGTGAGAAATGGGTTGAAGCAACACAGCGGTGACCTGCCTGAACGCAGAGCCACACCAAACCATATACTCCCCAGTGGGCGGCGACTGCGGTCTAAACGAGTCACTCTCACACAGTTGAGTCGTCCATCGGTTCCCGGCACCAAGAATTCCCCAGATCTGGAACAAATAATAGCGGACTGGAGGAGGGCCTTGCAGGCGGCGGCTGGGGCCCGGCACGCGGGAGATAGCTCAGAGGGGGAACGTGGCCCACATCTCTTCACATCTGAAGAGGAACTCAGCGATGCGCGCACCTCCAGAGAGGGCTCAGTCACGCCACCACTAGTGACCACACAAACGGACGATACGCTGATATGAAACACAGCATGATGGCGACACAGCAAGGACAGGACATCCCATGAAGGCGTACACCGCCAGGCACCGCGAACCACAGATGAGAGGTAAAGGCAACTGCGGGCACACTCACATGTACAATATGAAGTCGGCAGCTAGGACACTGACCACCAGTGACGACGCCAAAGCACCCCCCGCACAAAACGAACTAGAGACAGTACGAGATGTACAGTTTGGACTTATTGTATCAAGCAATAGGCCCCTTACATTGGGAAAGTTTCCTGAAAGTTGTTTTTAGGTTCCCCCTTTTCAATCATTTTCCTAGAACCCTTGTGGGAGCAAACAACTGGGACGATATCAGAGATGTGGAGGGTGCTTGTGCTGGCAGGGGTAGTCTTGACTGTATGATGGAACAGAATAGAAATGTGGCTTATATAAACAGTTACAGACATGACGAGAGCCCCTAATACTGACATTACATTTGTCACGCTAAATGTGAGGGGAATGCATACGGCAAGCAAACACTACTCAGTGTATGCATACATAAAGAGACAGCAGGCACATGTAGCCCTCCTACAGGAGACCAATCTGACGATGTTGGAGGTGGAACGAATGCGTAGGAAATGGAGGGGCACCATTTGTGACACTAGGTGCTCAGCGTTCGCCAGAGGGACATTAGTCTGGATTAGACCAAGTACCCCCTTTAAAGAACAGGCAAGAGTAGTGGATATGGAAGGGCGATATGCGAGGATAGAGGGTTTATTGGACGGGCAATCAGTACTGATAGGCAGTATATATGCCTCTAACATAGAGCAGGATGCGTTCTGGAGCGTCTCATGAAAACACTAGCCCAACATACGCACACCTCATGGATACTAGGTGGAGATTACAACTGTGTTTTAGACACTGACCTGGACCGTTCCCACTCCCCACCTGCACATTCACCGATCTACAGGCAAACCGAACTCTTTAACGTATGGGCATTGATAGATACATGGAGGGCATGTCACCCCACCACCAAATTGTACTCATTCCATTCCATTCCCCATAACCTACAGGTACGCCTAGACAGATTTTTATGCTCGGCAGCCTTACACTCCAAAGTACAACACACAGATTATTTGGGGAGGGTGCTATCAGATCACGATGCACACTTGCTGACCCTTAGGTGGAAACCGCCTCACCCCTCAGTACCCACATGGAAGCTACCGCAGGAGTGCCTCACGGATCAGGTCTCAAGCATGAGCATGGGGGACATTTGCAGGAACACTTCACACTAAATGAGGGAACAGCATCTTCACGACTACTAGAATGGGATGCACATAAAGTGGTGGCGAGGGGTCACTGTATACAACAAGTAGTGGATGTGCGCAAAATACTTGAGAAGGTGCTGCAAGACACAGAACGCACCTTAGCAACCCTATTGAAAAAAGTGGACAGTGGTGAGGCCACCCCCGAACAAGTGACCAGAGCCAAAGCAAGATACGCGGAAACACTGAGGGACCCCGCAAATATAATTTCAGGGTATATGCTGCCAGGGTACACCGGGAGGGCAACAGGGGAGGGACACTTCTGGCCTGGCTCGCTAGGTAAGACCCCGCCTGAAATCATTCACAGAGGTGAGGGTTTAGACAGGACGGCTTCAGACCTCACAGCCCGCGATATTACACGTTTTCCACACATATTATTCCGGTATTTATCAGGCCCTGAGACAGGGAGACCCCCAAGCAATTACCAGATTATTACAAGCATTAACTCTCCCCCAGGTCCCGCAAGAGGATAAGAAATTGTTAGAGAAAAAGATACAACCTGCGGATGTCAAACAGGCGATTAGAGCATTGGCTCGGAACAAGGCTCCAGGGTTGGATGGTTTTCCACTTGAATATTACATCACGTTTTCAGCCCAATTGGTCCCACGTATGGTTACCATGTATAACGATGCACTTGATAGAGGGGAATTACCAGGGTCCCTTAGAGAATCGATTATAGTCACCTTCCGAAGCCACACATGTACTCAACACTCCCATCCTCCTACAGACCAATTACTTTACTCAACCCGGACAGCAAAATATTGGTTAAACTTTAAGCAGAGAGATTTGCCCAAATCCTAACCCCATTGGTGCACCCAGACCAATGCGGTTTTGTTCGACGCCGTAACACATCGCAAAATATACGCAGACTGTTCCGCATACAGGACACAACAGGGGGGGCGGTTTCCCAATGCAGCATGCCTAATTTTAGACCTTGAAAAGGCATTTGATACTCTGCTATGGCCGTATTTATTTGAGGTCCTTCGAAGAAACAATATTGGCCCGGGGCTAATAGCATATACGAGGCTCCTCTACACGCGCCTCACCTCTCGGGTCAGAATGGGCAAATACATCTCCTCAGAGTTCGTAGTAGAGAGAGGAACCAGGCAGGGATGCCCACTATCTCCTCTCCTGTTTGCCCTAGCGGTGGAACCCCTAGTGATCCGCCTGCGACGGGAGGGAGAAGACTGGGGAATTCCTCTAGCAGACACATTGCACTGTGTGTCCTTGTATGCGGACGACCTATTGATATATGTCCGTGACGCCACCAGAGATCTGACAACCATCTGGAGGTCACTCTGAGACTTTGCAGAAGTCTCTGGCCTCAAGGTGAACTGGGAGAAATCTACAATCTACGCGCTGAGCCCCCACTTGGCCCATTCGAGGCCCGGATAGGTACCCAGTCTCATATGGAACGCAGAGGCCCCTAGATATCTGGGAGTGCGGCTGTACCACATCCCTGAGGACCTTTATGAGGGGAACCTAGGACTTAGGTCGGCAGTAGGATTCTGGAAAACGTTACCTCTAGCCCCCATAGACCGAGTGGCGCTGGAAAAATGATAATGGTCCCCCGACTATTATACCATTTCACTAACCTCCCAGTTATTCCACGAGATCATTCTTTGAAGAGCTGGAAGTCTCTCACTGAGCTTATATGGGGAGGAGGGTGACGACGGGTCACGTTATCAACATTATACCTACCCATGACGGAGGGGGGCTGGTGAGCGCCGGCATTCAAAGCATACTTCTTAGCGGCACAGCTCCAATGGCTATCGTATTGGATGGCGGGGTGCCATGTAGGGGAGACTATCACCACGGAGGGCCCCAAGCCACAACCGGCGCTTCGTAGGCTACTACTGCCAGGTACTAAACCCGTGCGCACGCGGCCACTTCAAGTGTCTATAGCCCGCACCTGTATGATGAGAATACATCGCATGTCTAAAACTCGACCACCATTCTCGCCCCTACTACCATTGGCGGGCTTCCCAAAAGAGGATACATACTACACAACGGGTGCCCTCTAGGCATGGACTGATCTGGCAGTCACGGAGGTGGAATCATTGTTCGAGGAGAGGCAGTTGAAGACATATGACCAGATGATTGAGCAATATGATCTCCCACCCGGAAATTATTTAGTACATAGACAGATTCTAGATAGCAGCCGTAGGTACTGGAACCCTAACACAGGGGAACCTTCAACGTGAGGAAATATAAATTTTATGGTCAAGAAATGTTCCCTAACGTGTACCCCACCGTCTCCATGTACGAGCTTAAAGTGCATGTAACTTCCCTCCTGTGTCAGCTATGAAGACGCAAATACATTTGCGTTCAACGTTAACATGTCCTCTTTCAGATCCACCCTGAATGGGTCGGATATTCCGTTCCTAAGTATGCCTTGCCACCGTCTTTGTATGGTGCACTTTCACGTATTTCTGGCTCTGTGCGAGCTAGGCCCTGTTTTCTGTCATCGAGCCTCTTTTCAAAGTCATCTCTGCCTCCTGAAACTGCAACGTGGGATGCCCCCCGTGAACTCTGTCCTACTCCCTGCGAGGCGAGCGGAGCCTGGCTCGGCCTGCTTGCCTGCCAAAGACAATATTTTACCTTCACGTTATCAGCATAGCCAAGCTCAGCTTCCCGAAAACACATTCCAGTCCAGCAGAATAGATAAACAACCCTTCAGCTGCAGAGTAAAGGGCCCGGCCTTTCTGTCTCCATGCAAGTAATTCATAGCTCCCGTTACCATGGTAGGCCCATGGCCCCCTCGCTTTACACACAGACACGTAGGCACATATGCACGCATTCATAGTCAAGTATAGGATAGCCTCTGCCCAAGAGACCTTTCCTTCTAGATAATATGGTTCCCAAACATCAGATATCAGATATGATATAGGAACGAGTTGATCTGACATGCCAGACTTCTGTCTCTTTCCTCTAGTGTAAATGTCAAGTCCCCTGCACCCTCCAGCTTCACGTCAATCACACGTCATGCAGCTGCGCGCGCATCCAGACCTCAGATTTCCGCTGACATTGCAAGATTCTGCTATGTACCCACCCACTTGTGACACTTTTTTTGTGACGTTTCTAGCACACACCTTTGTGTACGCCCTAGTTCACGCCTTCTGATTACGTATTGCTAACACGTGTGTGCCCTTATCTTGTTTCTCTCAGCTGTTACGCCTTCTGCATTGGTTTTCATTATGTGCTTTAAGTATAAAAGTTATGTATTGTCAATAAAGTATTCTCTATCCCTTCCTGAACCCCAGTGGTGTCAGGAATCCGATATCCGGTTCAAGAACCATTCCTTTTTAAGGAATAAAACCCCTAAGAACTCTAACACCACGGACTCTGCGTCTTTCTTTCCGATTGAGTTATTTTATAAGTACTTACCTGCATAGAAATTAGGACGGTAATTAAATATTTACCACATTAATTTGGCGCCCGAATAGGGACCCCTCCCCCACCTCACGCGCCGGTTGGTGCGTTGCAACCTTTGCCCCCTGCCATAGTCAAGACGGACAACTACGCGTACCCGCAGGATTTCCTGTATCTCCCTCAGGCCTACGGAGGTGACGGAGACTGCGATCAGCACCCAGACGAGGCGGTGAGGAGTGCGGAGGATCCCGACCAGAGCCTAGCCGAAAGAAGCAAGGTCCGAGGTGTCAAGAGGCCCACCAGTTCCGAAGTATTCACGTATCGAGTCGAGTCCAGTCCGGTCCAGTCCAGTCGAGTTTTCCGAGGCCTTCTGTTCCGTGCTTCCCGGTGAGTACCGTTGCTGGGGACGCATCTAGACGGGTGCATTATTATGTATCCGGTAAAGACGGGTTTGGGTACACAAACAGGGTCTGCACTGTTTTAGACAGTGTATCTGTACTGTTTAGCAGTACATCTAGTATCAAGGGTAGTCCATATGTGTTCAAAATGTTTCATGTGATTAATGTCGTGGTATGAGTGACTGTTTGATGTACATTACTGTGTTTTTGTGTAACTAGCTGTGTTCAGAGTAAGTAACAAGTACCGAGTGTCCAGTATCAAGTAACAAGATGCCGTTTTTCAACAAATTAAGACAGATAGGAACTAGGAAAGGGATACTAGAGGAAGAAATTCCTGTCCCCCCTAGGGACACTCCTGGACATTTTATGTACCATAAGCATGGCTTAGATGCCATACTGTATCTAGATTTATGGGCTGATTATACCAAGCACCTAGAAGAGAGACACAGGTGGCCTGCTACAGGAACATGGGATGCCGAGTGCATCATGAGAGTAGAGGAAGCGCTATGGAAAAAGAAAGCCAGACAATCCCAGAAAGATGCCATAGAATTGTGGCGTAAAGAATCGCATAAACGTACAGAAAAAGCACTCCGAAAAGCAGAAAAACATAGAGAAGAGTCAGATGAGGTCCGAGAAAACGAATTAGTTATTGAAGGTATCCGAGTAAAAGCGGAACAAGTAGACCGCATGCGAAACACTCTTGCAAACGGCATGTATTTAGTGGCCGAGGGTTTGCCTAAGGCCACTCCAGAAATACCGAAAGATCTGCCGCCACCATTGGTTCCGACTAAAGTAAGTCACAGGACCACCAAAGACATATTCCTTGCTTCCTATCTAGACGACGTAGCTCCCGCTTACACCAATTCACGTACCAACGTACCGCCTACTGACGGTGACGGTGGTGGCAACCCACTCCCAGACAATGCCCAGCCCGTACCGCAACAAAGTTCACCCGTCCGACAACCTGTACCACCTGTTCCTCCACCACTTCCTACACCTAAGATTAATACACTGAATCCGTTTGGGCCTGATCCTGGTAAAAGACAAGTTCAGTTACATACACAGACTCCACAGACAAGTCATGCTCAAGCCTCCGCCTCAGGAGGTGCGACAGGAGGTTACCAGACCCCGCCACAAACCCACAGATTAAACCTTAGGGACATATTAAAGCAACGTACACCCCGAACACCAAGTTACGACATGCTTAAAGAACCCCTTCCAATTTGCAGATACGATCCAGTACCCGGTAAAGACGATAGAATGCTGTTAGCATCTCTACGCTTACGAAAAGTTACAGATTACTTAGTGTTATTCCCAGGAATGACTGAACACCTAGATAGAATATATCATTTTATCCAGACTGGGGAAGATCCTGAAAGTATTAAAGAGGCCCTGGCTCACCAGAAAGCTGACACTCAAGGTTGTATATTACGTTTCTTCATAAATTGTTTAATAAGAGAACGAGACAGGCCTGGAGTAGACAAAGACGAGATGGACGCACTAAACAAATGGGGTCAGAATATAGCCGATGGAAACCATGATAAACAGAGTTCTATAGCAAATATGTACAAAAGAATCAGAAAAGCAGTGACAGAAATACACGAAAAGGAACAAGAAAAGGAAAGAGATAGCGACAGGAATAACTCCTCCGAGGAGGACGAACCAGAGGAACAAGACGCGGCTAAAGAAATGATAGCGTATGTAGGTAAGGGAAATTACCTAAAGAAAGGCATTCGTCCAGAAAGCAAGAGAGTTTTTCTCTCTGGCATCTCAAAAACGAGTTCTCCTGAATATCTGTTTCAGGTTACCGATAAAATTCTTCAAGAACGAATGGGGTACCATGTACTCAATTCTATGGATGAACAAGAACTAGCCCGGTCAGCAGTACTATGGGCTGACAATTCTAGCACATATAATGATGATACAGTAGCACAGACATTTTTGAACCTTTCCCCAGACGAGCAGAAATTAGCTGGTATGTACATGATTCAACATCTCATCACGTTATACAGACATCAACATTCTGATCCAGGTCCCTTACCTGATACATTAGAAGCACTACTTATGAACAGAAGGAGAGGCCTAAGTACCAGGTTAATTCAAATAATTCTAGAACAACGGCACAGATATAACGCTTTCTTAGGCCCACAATATGTTCCAGCTCCGCCCCCAGAAAGAAAAATGTTTCATTTTGACAGGCAGAATCCTTTACGAGAAGTACACCCAGTTATGAATAATGATAATACCCTACGACGTGTGTTTGTGTACACACCTTTAACAAAGTTGGAATTGTTAGAAATGAAGAAACTAGTACCCTGTCACGATAAAGACCCTGCAGGTTTTCACCGGGAACTTAAGGACATGTTACTCATGGGAGATTACACGTATACGGATATTATGAAACTGTTAAAAGTACTGTTGCCCACGGGCATTTACGAGAAACTCAAGGAAAAGGAATGGGAGGTAGGAGACAAAAAGATTATTTGGACTGAAATAGAAGACGAGGAAAAAGGTCGTACTCCAGGGCTAGGCCTTGGGGACAAAGCTAAAGCATTACCAGGTTTAATAGTACAGGTTTTGCCAAGATTACTGACAACTAAAAAGGAAGACTGGGACGCAATCTCAGCCTGTAAACAGAAACACGATGAAGATACTAGTGACTTCTATTCAAGATCTGAGAAATGTTTCACTATTAATAGTGGCCTGAAACCAGGTAGCGAGTCATACCCGCACCTTTTTGTAACAAAATTAGTCGAGAATTCCCTGACACAAGTAAAGAACCGTGTATATAAAGTCAAAAGTACATGGCAAGCAAATACGCCATCCCAGATGTTACAAATGTTACAATACCACCAGAACAGAATTAGAGAAGAACAAGATCACGAACAGAGACGTATGAAAGACACGAAAATGAAAATGTTAGTGGCCCAGTCGGTTCCAGCCGACGGTCAGAAAAAGGGTGTGACCCAGACAAGTAATTCAGCAGCTCCTGTCAAAGGGACATGCAACTATTGCAAACAACCAGGTCACTACGTAAACGAATGCCCAGTCCTGAAACACAATATATCAACAGGTAAAACTAAAGAAAGACCACGTCAGCCTAGACAAGATCAAGTCCAGCAACAGACTTCACAGAATATGCAGCCTATGCATGCTCCACCACATACAGTACAGACCGTAGCGGTATCACAGCCACAGCCCATTGCCGCGACGCAGCAAGTTTCACAGCAGATGTACCAGTATGCCCAATCTGATTATCCCGATTATCAGCGATACACATGAAACAGCCTAGAGAGGGAGGTTGGCTTGCCTCTTATTGAGATTCCTGTAGATCAAGAGGGTCCTTATGTACATAGTCAACTATTGGGAAAAGACAGAAAGTTTTTAATTGACACAGGGGCAAGTCGCACAACGATCAGTCATGACGAAGTTCCAGGGGCACCCCTCTCAGGCTCACAGAATGTTTCCCTTGGTTTTTCAGGACAGCCTATTGTAAATGAAGTATCAAAACGTGTCCCTCTAGCAGTAGGTCCATTATCACGTGTTACAGACCTGTTACTCACGAAGTCATGTCCAGAAAACTTGCTAGGTATCAAGACACTGAAGGCTCTAGGAGCAGTGATATGTTGTTCTCCGGAAGGAGTTAGACTTTTCCTACGTGACTTTAAAGGTCACTATGTACTACGAGAGTTTGATGTCAGATTGAAAAATGTACCGAAACACCTGTGGGCACAAGGCCCAACCGATGTAGGTTGTATGCACATTACACCATACCGTGTTACACTCAAACCAGGAGTTGTTTTACCCCGAATCAGACAATACAAGTTACCGCCCGATGCTGTAGTGGCTTTACTGGAAATGATTGAAGAGCTCATTGCCCAAGGAGTGGTTGTAGAAACCGACTCCAATATCTGTAATTCCCCTATCATTCCGATTCTTAAACGTACTGATCCCAATGCACCGCCAGTATATCGGCTGGTGATTGATTTACGAGAACTGAACAAATGCATTATCCCACAGTATCCTGTGGTTCCCGACATCTCATCCTTATTGACTGCTATTGATTCAGAAGCGACGTTCTTTACTGTAATTGACCTCAAGAACGCCTTCTTCAGTGTACCCATTGATCCAGAGAGCCAATATCTCTTCGGATTCAGTTTAAATGGCCGAAGCTTCAAATTTTCACGCGCACCTCAAGGATTCACAGAAAGCCCCAGCATCTATAGCCAAGCACTGAAAAGACAACTTGACTGTATCCAAATGCCAGTTAACACTGCCTTACTCCAGTACGTCGATGATCTGCTGATCACCGCACAAAGTGAACCCGAATGTGAACAAGCATCACTGACAGTTTTACATTTTCTGGCCGACAAGGGACACAAGGTGTCTCCTTCGAAGCTGCAATTCTGTGTTCAGCAAGTGGTGTACCTTGGGCACTTGCTGTCCAAGTGGGGAAGACAGCTCACACCTGATCGAGTTCAGTTAATTGCACAGTTACCACAACCCAAGACACAAAAGGAAGTGCGGGCCTTTATAGGCCTCACCTCGTACTGCAGACAATGGATTCCTCAGTATGCATTTCTAGCTAAACCACTGATACAGTTGACAACACAGGAGGCAGCGACTTCGACTGTCCTCCCTTGGACTCAGGAACATACACAGGCTTTTGAGGAATTAAAGAAAGCTTTATGTCAAGCACCAGTTCTAGCGACACCATGTTACAGCAAACCTTTTACACTTTTTGTTACAGAACGTGATGGTACAGCGTTGTCTGTCCTCACACAAGATCAAGCAGGTTCACATAAGCCTTGCGCTTATTTTTCAAGTACATTGGATCCAGTGGCCCAGGCTCTGCCTGCGTGCTTAAAATCAGTTGCAGCAACAGCCCTAGCAATCAGACAAAGCGACTCAATAGTATTAGGACATCCACTGACAGTACAAGTTCCACATTCTGTAGAAGTCCTTCTAAACCGAACACAGACTCAACACCTGACTATAGCACGACTGACAGGTTATGAACTGACACTATTCCAGCCACACATAGAAATCAGACGCTGTAACATTCTAAATCCTGCAACATTGTTACCCTCGGTTATGACAGATTCAGCCCCGCATGATTGTATAGAGATCATTAATGCAGTAACAAAGCCCCGACGAGACTTAACAGATGTTGCACTGACCAATCCAGACCTGACACTTTACGTGGACGGTTCATGTATGAGAACAAGCACAGGAGAATTAGTGGCCGCATATGCAGTGACCACCGAAACTGAAGTCAAAGAAACACACCGTATTGATACACTGTCTGCTCAAGCAGCAGAGCTTATCGCTCTGACCCGAGCCTGTATACTAGCCAAGAACAGAAATGTTAACATATACACAGATTCACGTTATGCTTTCGGAGTCGTACACGACTTCGGAGTGTTATGGCAAGAACGAGGTTTCTTGACCTCTCACGGTGCCAAGATCCAACACGGTCCCCTCATTCAAGCACTGTTAGAAGCAATACATCTGCCTTCAGGCATATCCATCATGAAGTGTAAAGCACATACTAAAGTTACAGACTCTGTTTCCCAGGGTAACGACCTGGCAGACCAAACAGCAAAACATACCGCATTGACTCACACCCAGACAACTGATGTGACAAAGACAATAACACCGACACATTGTATGACAGTTAGGGATCCCACACTAGATGTAATCGATATTCAGACACATGCTACTCCAGACGAAATCAAGAAATGGATTGAACTAGGAGGGATCCAGACAGATCAGGGATGGATGACGAAGGGAAAATCTACATGGTTTCTCCCCGACTCTATGGTTCAAGTCATAATAAATACAGCACATAGTCCAGCACACCTGGGAGAAAAAGCTATGTTAGACAGTCTACAGAATCTCTGGTACAACAAACATTTACGAACAGCAGCAAAACAGAAAGTGCGTACTTGCATGATCTGTTGTCAGTTCAATCCAGGTAAAAGCGTCCCTGTAGAGCAAGGTGGATTTCATCCTCCCGATCACCCTTTTGAAGTCCTCCAGATGGATTATATCCAGATGGAACGTTGTCGAGGATTCAAGTACGTCCTCGTAGTTGTTTGTGCACTTTCCCGTTGGACCGAAGCATATCCAGTCCCAGATTACACTGCCCCGACCACTGCCAAGCAGCTGGTTCGAGAATTCTTCCCACGGTACGGCTTGCCTCGTATCGTGTACTCAGATAACGGACAGCCATTCTCATCCGAGCTCATGAAGCAGGTTTCACTCCTGCTAGGATATCAGTGGAAATTCCATTGCGTCCGACATCCCGAGGCAGCTGGCCTTGTAGAGAGGCACAATCAGACACTGAAAACCCGTCTTGCTAAAATATGTAAAGAGAAAGGGGTCGACTGGATAGTCGCCCTGCCAGTTGCACTATTCTATATGAGAATGGTCCCACATTCGAGATCAGGACTATCCCCGTATGAGGTGGCCTTTGGCCGGCCACCAAATATGTGGGGGATGCCCATGCCTAAGAAAATAACAGATGTTGACTGCAATATGCTGACAGATTACCTTGCCTCCTTGATGTCTGCACTCCAATCATGTCGTTCACAGGTTGCCGCAGCCTTTCCCGACAACACTGATGTGAAGCCACACGATGTCCGTCCCGGAGATACTGTCCTGATACGCAATTTCGACAGGAGGAGTCCGCTGGAGCCCCGTTGGCAGGAGCCGAAGCTCGTCCTTCTGACCACGAGGACTGCAATCAAGGTTGAGGGCCGCAAGGGGTGGATCCATACGAGTCATATTAAAAAATGTAATGAACTGTTGCCAGAGACTGACTCTTCCACCCCCTCAAAGGACTGCCCAGATTCTAGTGACTCTAAACTTCCCATGGTAGAGAAAACTCCGCAAGAAGAGTATAAATTAAAGTTGCGGTCTAGCAAGTCAGACAGTTTAATTGTTTAAGTCCTCCCCTAGGTGAATCGGTTAAATAGTTTCTGACATGTATCCCCTAGACCCCAATAGAGAGAGAGATAGAGAGAAACAGATCAAGAAGCAACGATATTGCAAATCTCTCAAAAGTTACTGTATTGTTACCTTATGGATTATGTTTTCTTTAAGTCTCACTATTATTGTCACAAGTGTAATTTTGCATATCTATTTTCCTATTGCTACACGTGCACATTCTTCCTCTAATAACACTGCCGAGCATTCTTTCAGCGAATTACCCCCTCACGAGTTGTCTTACCGACTTGCGCTGCGCAACAATACATTCATTAGTATGTTACATCACTCTCATCAGACCAGCAACGCTACAAATTGTTGGATATGTGGCCGACTCCCTCCCTACCAGAAATACAGGGGAGTTCTGCCCCTCTTCCCGTACCCGTTCACACACAATGGTTCATGTGGCGCCTGGTTTAGTTTGATTAATTCCTTAGATTCAAATTCTGTAGTTTATCAGGGTAACTGGGTATGGGGAAACCTGAATACAGTCTTGCATAGAATATGTTATCCTGACAAAGAGGGACTCCCCAAAAGGACAGGGACTGATCTAGAAAATGAAGTATATGGACTAGGAAAGTTTACACTTAATCTCATGATTCTGAATGTTGAATCCGAAACCGAGCCAGACTTGCCCACTATGTCAGTACTACCAGTCAAAGGTGAATTATGTGTCAGAAAGAATGGTTCAGTACACCTGGGTCATAGTAAATGTACTACTGTGGTCAAATTTAGTGATAAGGGCAAGTCCACATTCAAAGCTACACGTCATTCCTATTTCATTTGTGGTCAGACAGCATACATACGTTTGCCTCTAGATTGGGATGGGACCTGTTATATTGGATTCTTACTGCCACCTGTTTTCCTAGCTCCACCAGATTATCATAGAAATTCCCGTCTAGTTCACAGACCAAAAAGAGATCTCCCAATTGTCGACTATACTGAGACAGCATGGGAACAGTACACAGATTTCAATAAAGGTTTCTTTCCCTATTTAGGAGCTATCTTTAATAGTAAGTCTATCCGTCACTTGACCAGAACTCTTGAAGCAGTAGTAAAAGAGACTACTTCCGCCTTAGGTAACTTGACTGAGGAACAGTCTGCTATGAGACTTGTCGTTCTTCAAAATCGTCTTGTTATTGACGTCATACTAGCCGATCGAGGAGGAGCCTGTAAGGTCCTCGGGTCAGCTTGCTGTGTTTTCATTCCAGATAATGCTCCGTCCGTATATAAGGCTATTACACGTCTCCATAAGATAGCTAGTCAGATACATCAGAATCCAGGCACTTGGACTTGGTCCGGTTGGCTCTGGACTACTATTTCAGCTTGGGGATGGAAAATACTGTCACTCCTTGGAACAATACTACTTATCGTATTCAGTTGCTGTCTATGTTTACAATGTGGGCCAGCGATTTGCGGCTTGTGCGCCACATCCTGCACTCCCCATTCAAGTCAACGTTCTAAATCCCATGTAAAAAAGGATGAGCAGATGATGCTAACTACACAAATAAATGGATTAATGAAGATTGATATATCATGAAGGGTCCGTAGGGAACAAGGAGGGAATGAGGAAATATAAATTTTATGGTCAAGAAATGTTCCCTAACGTGTACCCCACCGTCTCCATGTACGAGCTTAAAGTGCATGTAACTTCCCTCCTGTGTCAGCTATGAAGACACAAATACATTTGCGTTCAACGTTAACATGTCCTCTTTCAGATCCACCCTGAATGGGTCGGATATTCCGTTCCTAAGTATGCCTTGCCACCGTCTTTGTATGGTGCACTTTCACGTATTTCTGGCTCTGTGCGAGCTAGGCCCTGTTTTCTGTCATCGAGCCTCTTTTCAAAGTCATCTCTGCCTCCTGAAACTGCAACGTGGGATGCCCCCCCGTGAACTCTGTCCTACTCCCTGCGAGGCGAGCGGAGCCTGGCTCGGCCTGCTTGCCTGCCAAAGACAGTATTTTACCTTCACGTTATCAGCATAGCCAAGCTCAGCTTCCCGAAAACACATTCCAGTCCAGCAGAATAGATAAACAACCCTTAAGCTGCAGAGTAAAGGGCCCGGCCTTTCTGTCTCCATGCAAGTAATTCATAGCTCCCGTTACCATGGTAGGCCCATGGCCCCCTCGCTTTACACACAGACACGTAGGCACATATGCACGCATTCATAGTCAAGTATAGGATAGCCTCTGCCCAAGAGACCTTTCCTTCTAGATAATATGGTTCCCAAACATCAGATATCAGATATGATATAGGAACGAGTTGATCTGACATGCCAGACTTCTGTCTCTTTCCTCTAGTGTAAATGTCAAGTCCCCTGCACCCTCCAGCTTCACGTCAATCACACGTCATGCAGCTGCGCGCGCATCCAGACCTCAGATTTCCGCTGACATTGCAAGATTCTGCTATGTACCCACCCACTTGTGACACTTTTTTTGTGACGTTTCTAGCACACACCTCTGTGTACGCCCTAGTTCACGCCTTCTGATTACGTATTGCTAACACGTGTGTGCCCTTATCTTGTTTCTCTCAGCTGTTACGCCTTCTGCATTGGTTTTCATTATGTGCTTTAAGTATAAAAGTTATGTATTGTCAATAAAGTATTCTCTATCCCTTCCTGAACCCCAGTGGTGTCAGGAATCCGATATCCGGTTCAAGAACCATTCCTTTTTAAGGAATAAAACCCCTAAGAACTCTAACACCACGGACTCTGCGTCTTTCTTTCCGATTGAGTTATTTTATAAGTACTTACCTGCATAGAAATTAGGACGGTAATTAAATATTTACCACAAACGCACTCAGTGATTCATACGATCTTACACATGCGAGTGGGACGCCATTTGGTCACCTGGCTTTACAAAGCTGTGCGTCAGCTGATCCTCCCATCCCTTCAACCCTTATGCCAAAAATGGGAAACGGACATGGGGGGGGTAGTCCATGATAAAGAATGGAACACAACTTTGGAGTACCCCAAAAAGGTTTCCAGAAATGCGCGATTCCGGAACATACCGTTTAATATTCTCCATAGAGCCTACCTCACACCGCACCGCGTCCATCAATTCTTCCCAGATACACACTTTGCATGCCCCCGCTGTCTGGCCCCTGCAGCAGACTTCAAACACATGTTTTGGGATTGCCCCACAATTGACAGTTTTTGGGACAGGGTTCATAGGACACTCAGAGCAATCACCAACATCACGACTATGTCCACTTGGGAGGCATGTAAGTAAGTATGTACATTTTTATTTGCATAGTTAATTAAAACCATTGCAATTTCTCCATAAAAAAATTCATCTACACACAATATATTTTTCACCATAACCATGAAATTACTTCTACATAAAAAAGGTATATATTCTATTTCACGTTTCCTATTTAAAATCATGAAGTTATTACATTTTAACCAACATTATTAAATAAGATTCAACTTGATTTTAATGTCCACGGCTTAGTGAAGGGTCGAAATCCACCATCCTCTTTTCCACCACCTTCATAGATTTAATCCTTTTTAGACAAACATTATTAGATATAACTCAGCTTGATTTAATAACCACTAAGTGCTTTGTAAAGGGTCAAGTTTCTGCATCTTTTTTTCTACCTCCTTCATAAATTTCACCAGGCTACAGTTCAACTGCGGGTCGTTAGGTGCAAAACAGGCAAGAACTGCATGTCGTCATGAACGTATTCCTCGCTGGTTAAATTGAAATTTCAGCAAACGTTTCCTTTCCTCCAGCAGTTTGTCGCAGGAGCACACAAATGTGGTATGTCCTCAGGTACAATGCCACATAAGCGACAGAGTGATCCCCCTTAATCCTTAAGCCAGTGTGGAAGATGGGATATACAAGGTAACAGGCCCAGTCTGTACTTTAAAAACTTCAATTTTGTAGTTCTTGAGCACCCCAAGTCAAAGTAGCTCTGTTGACCTTGTTTAGAATAGGAGTTTAGGATAATCCATCCATGTGACCTATTGGCAACAGACGCCTTATCTTCAATCCATGAAAGATGTTTTGTTGTTTTCTTTACTAATCTTTTGACCGTAGTATGATTAGTAGGGGTATTCCACAACTCCTGTAGTCCTAGGTTTGACAGGCTTTTTTTCAAATACTTAGCAGATGGCGAAGCTGGATTCCGCCCTAGTTCCGACCATAAGAAGCTGTTTAAGGTTCCCTTTTTGGCCTTCCGGACTTTGTCCCACGTGGTTATGTAAGCCCCCTGTCTTGCCAGAGACTGCTATCCAGAATCGCTCGCTGAGTCTCTCCCTCTCTGTACTTCACTCCCATAAGTAATTGTGGGTAAGAGTTTAGCTTGTATAACTTGTACCAGGGGCAAAAGAGTTGGACTGGTGAGTCTGCCATTTAATTTTTTGAGAGAGATTGCTATAGCAATGCCTTTTCCACTAATGCTGGCTTTCTGAGTAATAAAGTGGCCTCTATTGTCAATTTTAACTCCTAGATACTTGTACACTGTTTTATCTTTTATACAGATGTTGTTCCAAAACCAGCCGTGTGGTGTTTTCCCTTTCTTGTTGATTGACATTGTTTGGGTCTTCTCCAAATTTATCGTCCATTGTTTTTCATCAGAATACCTCTGTGTGGCATCCACAAGATTGTGCAGCCCTATTTTTGTATGACTGATTAGAACTATGTAATCCGCATAGAGTAACGGCAGTATTTGACCTCCTAGTTTCGGTGCGTGAGAATTACAATTATTAAGAATCTGTATAAGATCTCCTAAGAACAAGTTAAAAAGCGTTGGGCCATAACACATCCCTGTTTAAGACCCTTATTAGTTGGGATACGTCTTGACAAATGTGAGCCGTCGCCCAGCTTCACCTGTATCCATGTTTCACTGTGCAAGTTAATCAGCAGGTCTAGCAATGGTCCTGCTATCCCCCACCTCTTTAGTTTGGACCATAGAAGATTGTGATTGATATGGTTGAAAGCCCCCTTGTAATCTATAAAGCACAAGTGGATTGGCATTTTAGTAATTTTGGCTTTATCGATTAGCAGACCCATAGCCAAAATATTCGTTGTTGTCCCAACCGATTTGGCAAAACCAGTCTGATTAACACGAATTAGGGAATTTTCTGTAGCCCAGGCCTGCAATTCCTCCAAAAGGGTCCCAGCAAAATACTTCGCCTCGTTATCTATTTATTTTATTTTATTTTATTTATGTTCTCATATAGCGCAGGATTCTCCGCACTCACGCTTTACCAAAAGAGCTTAAACCTAGTCATGAACTGTGAGGGAACTCAAGTGATGGTATCTTAGCAGGCAGCAAATAAAAACGTTTTTAAGGTCTTCCTAAAAGACTGAAAATTGGTGATATTTTTAAGGGTTGGGGATCATAGAATGGGGCCTTTGTAGGAGAGGGCTCGACCTCCCTGCCTAGCTTTTTTAATCCTCGGAACCTGGAGCAGTTGCTGACTGATAGAGCGCAGGCAGCGAACAGGATTATAGGGAGTGAATTTCTCTTTTAGGGATTTAGGTCCATTGCCGAACAGACATTTGTGTATTGTGCAGCAAATTTTAAATTTTATACGCTGCCTAATTGGCAACCAATGAAGTTTGTCCAGGAGGGGACGTGAAGCAGTCCTTGGCTGAGCATTGAGAACTAGTCTCGCTGCGGTGTTCTGGACCACCTGTAGTCTCTGTAGTTGTTCCTCATTGGCCGAGATAAACAAGCCGTTACAGTAATCCAGTCTACTGATTACCAACGCCTGGACAAGTGTTTTCCTGTAGGTGTCAGCTAGGAACGGGAAGACGCGTCGTAGCAGTCCAATGACCCGAAAGCAGGATCCTGCTACTTGATTTGTGTGCTCTTTAAGCAAAAGTGTCTTGTCTAGCCGCACACCGAGATTTTTTACGGTCTGTCTGGGACTTGGTGCTGGTCCCAAATCCGGGGGCCACCATTCAGGAGACCACAGAAGGGTGGCTTCCCCGAACAGCATGAGCTCTGTCTTGCCTACATTACACTGGAGGCAATTTATGACCATCCAGTCCATATCCATAAGGGCAACCAATCTGTAATTATGTGGTTGGGATTTATCCCCTGACTTAAATATTGGAGAAATAATAGAGCCCTTCCAGGAACCAGGTAGTATGTTAAACTGGTTAATTTCCAAGAATAATGGCTCAAGTTCTACAGCCCATTTACTTTCTTTCTGTTTGTAAAGAATGGGAGGGATTCCATTCGGGCCTGGCACCCTCTCTCTTCTTCCTTTTTGGATTTGGCGCATAATTATCTTTTGTAAGTTTATCTCTCCTATGTTTGTAGTTATAATACGGCCTTCTTGTTTATAGTGAATGCCGCACAATGGCATTCATTTTTTGTTGTCATTTTCTGTCTCCAAATCAGAGTCTCTATGTTGTCTGAAGTGATCTTTAAGATGGTTTGCCCATGCTTCTTCAGTGATATTTGAGGAGACTCCGTCATGCCTAGAGTTTATAAAGGAATTGATAGTTTTCCAGAATTTGGCCCCGTCATTCTGCTTGGTATCTGCATGTAATTTTGCTCACAAGCTGTTCTCCATTGCTCTATTTGCTTCCCATTTTGTTTTTTTCAAGGATGCCTTTAGTTCTCTTAGAAGGTCATATTTTGCTGTATCTTTTGGGCGATACCTAAGTTGACGCATTGTTTGAAATGGACGTTTTTTTGTGCGTTTTATCTTCACTTTGTATTCTTTTGTAAAGGAAGTCATATTGCTGTCATTCCGTCCCTTTTGGAGCTTTGGAGTTGTGGAGTAACCTGCCATGGTTGTTATAAAACTCTCCCATTTCTCAACTTCGCTTACTCCAGTTCTCCCCTCAAAGTGTAGCTTCGCCATTTCTTGCAGGCCTCCATCATTCACTGCCGAGTACTTAATCCTTTTATAGTTGATTGTATAAATTAAATCTTTAGGTACCAGGGATCGCTCAAATTTAGGCTGGCTGATGTTAAGTATGATTTCCTGTATGGACCCATTGGCCCGACAGTTTTAAGAGAACCACCTGCAGCGGGGGTTGCAATTTCGCACTGGCCCTTTGTTGATGTCCATGTATGCAGATGACATGGTATTATATGTTCAACAGCCGCAGGATAATTTATCTCCATTAATTCGGGAAATCATTCGGTTCGGCGATTTTTCCGGGGTCCATATCAATTGGCACAAATCGGTTATATTTCCCCTCATGGCCTGCACCAAGCCTTGGTCGTTCGATTTTCCGCTGGAATGGTGTGACGACTCCGTTAAATATCTGGGTATTCACATACATTTAGACACTTCGTCGATCATCCATCTTAATTATGGCTCTGCTATTGCTGCACTGGGCTCACAAATTCACCGTTGGCTCCGCTTACCTCTTTCCATGGCTGGCAGGGTCGCCATTATTAAAATGATAGTATTGCCCCGCTTTTTGTATTATTTCAATAATATTCCCATTCCGTTGACTAAGGTGTTTTTCACTCAACTCCGCTCTTTGCTACTTTGCTTGGTCTGGGGAGATAGGAAGCCCCGGGTTGGTTGGAGTGTGCTGACTTTGCCACCGGACCGTCTGGGGCTGGGTGTACCAGACTTTTATTTGTATTATTTAATTGCGCAGTGCACATATGCATATGCTTGGTTCCATCCTGACGCGTGCATACCATATTTATGGCCGGAGGCGGATCTGGTTCTCCCCAGACGTCTCCTTACAATTCTCGCCATTGGTTTTCCTCATGACCCCCGTGGCATCCAGACTGTTTCCAACACTTGTTGGCCGTGGATTAAATTGCGCAGGCTTCTTAGTCTAGATCTTTTATATTCCCCGGCCCTGCCCCTCCCCAACTCTTCCCTTTTCCCGATTATGGGGAAGGCTTTGGTAGAACGCACCTTGGCGAAATTCGATATTTGTACCCTGGGTGATTTGTTCCCGGACGGGTACGTCTTCTCTGTAACGGAGGATTCCCGGTTCAGTGAACACTCCTTTATGGACATGTTCATCCTCACCTGAATTCGCTCGGCTTTGAGGGCAGGTTCCCCTTCCTCTCCTTTGGCCCCGGATGAGACTCCTCTCCTCACGTTGGTGATCCAGAGCCCAAACAATGCACACCTGATTTCCAAGCTGTACAAACAGTGCGGGTGCGCAGGCCAATTAATGACTCAAAGATTAGGGCAGCTTGTGAGGAAGACCTGGGTGGGCCTATCACTGATGACCAATGGGCGTATTGCTACAAAACCACAACTGACGTCTCATTGAATAGTAGTCATTAGTTGCTTCAGTTTAAATTTCTTCGTCGGATGTATTTCACTCTGGCCCGTGCCCACAGAATTGATAATTCCCCGCCCGATCACTGTCCGAAATGTCTGGGCCCCTTTGCCGACTTTGCGCGTTTGTCCTGTACTTGTCCCAAAATTCACCAATACTGGTTAGATGTCCACTACACATGGGGGGATATACTGTCCATGCCACTCCTTCCTACTCCTGAGATTGCACTGCTGGGGTATGTGGAAAACTTCCCTAAGAAAGTTGGTAGATTAGCTGCACTAGGCTTCCTATTAGCCAAAAGGGAGATTGCTTTGTTGTGGGGCAGTAGACGTGCCCCTACTCTTCGCTCCTGGTTGAACAGCCTAGCATTCTGCAATGTGAACTGCGAGGAGTTTAGTACCCTGCTCCCCCCCTCTTCCAGACCAACTGATATATGGGGATTGTACAGAGACTATATTTTCCGGCAGCGGCTTGCCCGTGTTTCCCAGGTGCATTCCGGCATCACTCCTACTGGGGTGGGGTAGTTACTCACGCCCTCTGGACTAGAACGGCGGGGTGTTGAGGGCGTAGTGCTATATTGTTCTTGGTATTTGTATTTGGTAATGAGGGTTGATTGCAATTTAGTCACGATCCCGATTATGCATCTAATGTAATGTGGATTATTGTTGTCAGTATTTATGTATCACGCTGTCCCTTTTAGTCCTCATGATTTATGTTCATATTTTATGGCTGTGTTTCTTTTTGTTTTTTGAAAAAAAGTATGATTTCCTGCGGGCAGTGGTCACCATCAGCTTTTTCCCCTATTTGAAATGAGCCAGTTTGATGAAATAAGGATAGCAACATTAAAGTATAATCCAATATTTTGCTGAATCTTGTTGTATGAAATGTACACGATGGTGGATTATCTCCTATAAATCTCCCATTTAGTGCTCTGATGTTATAGGATTCGAGGTTCTCTAACAGCTGCTTATCTAGCTTGGAGTGTTTGGATATTTCTGAAGTCTCTTGGTGTGGAATATTCCAGGCTATATTTTGATAATGGTTCTCATCCTCTGTCAAGTTTCCCATCAGGTTAAGATTGAAGTCCCCGGTGATCATAAGATCTGTTTTCTGTGTATCGTTTGTAATATCCTCCAGATGTTTACATAATTCTTTTACTACCTTTCCTTTCCTTTTTGGATGGATATAGACGTTGATCAAAATAAAATTTGAGCCCTTCTTGCCTGATTTCGTTGTGGACATTTTTTTTATATCACATATATATATATATATATATATATATATATACATATATATATTGTCTTTATATCAGGGGTGATTGATCCAAGTTCCTTGACCTCATAGGCACTTGTGATCGAAACGTAAGTCACTAGTCCCCCTTGAAGATGTCCATATTTTGCTGTTCTCACTGCACTGGTGAAAAAATGCAGAAAACCGTGCAGATGCGGGGGCTCTACTTGCCATGTTTCTTGAAGGGTCACAATATCAAAAAATCTTATATAGCTGACAAATTCAGGATTGGACATTTTAGAAGCAAGACCGTTGATGTTCCACGAGCATATTTAAAAATGATTATGCCTGCTTGATTTAGGGAGATTGTTTATTGGTCAATTTATCTGGTTATTTATTGTCCTGGCGATCCATCTTAGGTCAATTGGTCCTATTGATGCGCCATCTAAAGTACGTCACCTAATTTTGAGATCTTCCACACTTCTTACTCCGTCTGTCCCTATTGCTCCTCTAAGTACTGGTATTCCAGATCTGTTGGAAGAGTTCTGTTCTCCATCTATTGCTGCTGGTAGTAATAGATCAGGATATTTTGGTTTTACATGAGGAGCAATTGTTATTCCCCAATTTTTAAAGGTTTAAGTCTCTGCCAGTATTTTATGTGCAACTAAAGACATTTTCCATGTTGCTTTTGTTTTTTCCGACTTCGTTCCATCTTCTGTTATAAATTCAATAGAAACCAAATCCAGAGTTGTCACACCCGCCAGGGATGGAATGTGAGATAACAGCCGTAAAATATTGCCTCTATTCAGTATATCGTGCCTTCCTTTCGAGAAGTAATCCAGGTTAAACCATACAATATTTATATCTTCCAGGCTCCTGATATTTTTCATATCGTCATTTCTTCCTTGTCCAGATTCATGTCCTTGCGATGCTCTCAATAATGCTTGATGTGTAGAGGATTCTACTTCCTCGCTCCCTTCCTGGCGGAGTGTTTGTTGTCCTCCGTTGATTGACTTTTGGTTAGCGTCTTCCTGGCCGAGGACCGCTAGTTCTATTCCCGCACCCCTTACATGTACCTTGATATCAACTCTCAGGTTTGCCCTTGAATGTATACTAGAAGTCAGTTCGCTGTCATCTGACTCTTTAGATTTCCCCTTCGTTATTTTGGATGGTACATGCTGGGCGCTTTCTCTCCCGAGCTTTATTCCATTTATTCCAAAAGAGTTCCTTATGATGTTAGTGTCCGAACGGTTCATGAAGTTCTGCTTCACTTGCTGGCTCTGAACTGGATCTTTGGATTTATATCCTTTCTTTATTAGTGGAGAAGGTCTGCTAGTCTCTTCTTGATGCGGGACATCTCCTTCTTCGATCTTATTGGTGTCTTTTTTGGGCTCTCCTTCTTCATTCTTATTGATGTCGTTTGAGGATTCGGATTCGCCTTGGTCAAACTGTGACGTCGACCCGAAAAGACGCTTAAATCCTTCTCTATCTAAGCTTTTTTTTTTTATTTCTGCCTTTGCGTTTTTTTGCCCGCCTTTGTTTTGCATTCAGTTGTTTATCAGCCTTGTCTTCCATTGAAACTGCTGGCAATTGGTCATCTGCTGTTGTGGTCTCTTTGGTTCTTGTAGATCTGTGTATCCTTTGCCCCAGGGCGTACATTTTTAATAATTATTGGAGTTCCTGTACTTTCCATATTGTCTGTTTTGTTCATAGTGCAGTTTCCACAGGAATGCTTATTTCTTTCAGCATCTGTTTGTCCGTCACACAAATGACTCTCTTTTCCTCGCAGTTTATTATTTATTTGTATACATAGGTCGCTCAGCATTGATGGTAGTGTGGCCAATTTGTCAATAATTGGGCCACATCCACATCCCAGAATCTTATTTTGGGCTTGGTCCTGCTTGTTTTCTAGCAATGTATTTAATGTACCCAGCTTCCCATCAATAGCAACAACAAAAACAGCCAGGGTATCTAAAAGCGTCAGCTGGGTATCCATCTTATCTGACTGGTAGTGGAGTGATTCTACCAATAGTTGCATTGTTTTTAACAAGCTAGGCCATGCTATTCCCTGGCTAGCATTATTTGGTGATTATTCCGCACAATCTGGATTTTTTGTCTCATTTCGATCTCCATTTATTATTCCTCCCTCATGTGATTCCTGGTTATTTTCAGTTATTTTATCATGAGTTTTGATATTAAGCCCACTTCTGCTTTTGTCTTGGGTATGAGCGGCCTTAAGGCCTTCCCATTCTTCTGTTCCAAGGTATGAGGAGATCTCTATGTCTTCTGTGTTTTCAGCTGAGTTTTACGCCAAGATCAGTTCTTTGTTTCTCTCTCCCCCACTGTTTGGCTCTATTTGATGGTTTGGTATTTCTTTATTTAAGGTTGGGGTTGGTGGTGCCAGTTTAAATCCTATTTCTTCCCGCACCTCACCATTCCTTGTTTGTTTGGAGTCAGTGCTCCTGTGCAGTGCACTTGGGAGGCATGGGTGCTCGGGATCTTCCGCAGGCGGAAGACTGAGAAAGTACAATATTTTCTTATGTCCCTAGCCATCCTCCTGGCAAAACGGGGAATAGCCATGTACTGGAGATCCCCTACGGGGCCCCCAAAAGCAGCCTGGATAGGCACCATGAACAAATGGGGGAAAGCAGAGGAAGAGACACTCCGGGAAGAAGAACTGAAGGGAATCCGCAAACACCCTATTTCCTTAGAATGGGCGCAATTAATGCATGATTTTACACAGGCAACGAACCCACCAGAGATGCCCACGGCCTCACAGCCTCAGATCCAGCCGGCCTTTCCGACCCCCCCCCCCCATTGCAGAGGTGCCACAATAGAGTCCGCCACTTCGGGCCCAATCCTGAATGGTACCCCTTTTTGTTTCTCTCTCCCTATTATTTGCCCCAACAGTTGGAAAAGTTTGCAAGTTAGACCTGGCGGAGTACCCCGCCAGAGATTTATTGGGAACGCACACAGACAAGGTTGACATGGCAACACCAAGGGGTGCATATCACAGCGGCCCGTCACGTACACCTAGAGCGACAGATTCCACCAAAATGAGAGGTAGGTTCGCTAATGAGCTGGGAGAGATGTGTCGACTCCCCCGACAGTTCTTTATCATAAGTTGCAAAGTACTGACATTGCCGGAACATAATTTATGTAAGCACGGACCAAACAGTTCAAAAGTGGTCGGACAGCACAATGTTCATGCTTGGGAATGTAAACCTGGCTTTTCTTATTATTGTGTTATTACAGCATTGTACTAATGTATTGAGCCAAAAATGTCATAATGAATGCTAAAACCCAATAAACAAATTTAAACAAAAAAAACCCATACCGTTCTCTTATCCTCAATGCTTACCGTAAAAATACAATAATTTCCAAAGTGTATTGAGTCTGTGGCGTTCAGCGTGGGACCCATATTGGTTCCCCTATTTATAACTGCATGATAAAGGATCTGCGTAATTTCTTACCACACTGTGCAGCCATCTTGTCATGTAAATGATATTGCCCAAATCAATGTGCCTCAAATGGACAATAGTGACTAGTAAGTCATAGGTGTGATAAGTATACCTATTTAGTCAAGTATGACATTGTGAAGAGCACAAAGTAAATAACCATGTAAATTACCATTGCTTGATAGCGTAATAATAAGTTCATATTATCCTATGTTTTTGATTGTACCTTCTCAGATAACGGGAAATGGAATGACCTTCGACAATTTTCCATTCTATTCTGTATCTATAAATCCGACTATTAGGTCACGAGCTACCCATATCTATGTACATCGAAAACGCTGCCATCTTGAAATAAGCTGGTAGTCAGAGAATCACATAATGGTCCACAGGCTTCATAATATGAGCTAAGGACCGAATTTTTTAAGGTGTGACCATCTGGCTATAGATTCCGAATACTAATTTGACCAGTAATTAACCCGAGTGAAACAAAAAAAGCTGTGATTAAAATGGTAGAAGAAGGTGAGACAAAAGATGAGACATAATAATCCGATAACAGTAAATCTGATCCATCATAAATCTTGATGGGCATGCATTACCATGTAAATGATGACTAGTCATACATATTACTACAATTCCGTACCCTATTCAGGGTGCACAGTTAACAACTGATCTACAACTACTAAGTTCAGTAGAACTTAAATATGCTAAGCTTTGTTTATATGTACCTAAGGTACTTGATGTGATCTTTCAATTTGATAAAAAGATTGCAATGATAAAACAACAGCAAGCTCAAATCCGCACCGCTGCGCACCAATGTGAGAAGTTGGCCTGATATATGATGTCTCCAATTCTGGGGGCACCTTGTATCAGTCCAAACAATCCCTTATGGTGTCTGGCTGTAAGTCAACCTTATAGACAAGCTATCCTAAGGGTAGCATGGACTAAGCACTCAAGAGGTTGTGTTAAGCAAGCTGTTTTACCAATCACAATCCTGTAATATCAAATGAAAGGACACCACACAAGTTATATATTATAAAAATATATGTATTTATTACTAGAATAATCCTCTGTACTCTTTATGAGTGCAGAGGCACAAGCGTTTAAACAAAAGCACAGTTAAACATATAAAAGTTGCACAATTATGGATGAGGCCGGGGGCCACACAAACCATATATTAAAAAAGTGGTATAAGTATCACTAATCGAACAGTGGTCAGGCCTAGGGCCTGGCGAATCGCTGGGAGCAATCGGGACTAGCAATGCTGGAGTCGGGAAAAGCCCGCGGGAATTGGGTGCAGCGCTTAAATCACACACATGCACCAATGCAAAGTCAATGGTGCGTAAAAGTTATCGAGTTACTGTTTTAAGACTCTTCTGACTGGTGACTCTACCGGTGGTGTCTGAGCAGACTACACTGAGGCGAGGGCCCGAGAAGGACAGACGCTGGGGTTAGAGGACGCCCCGCATCGGGCCCGCTCTCGGACACGGCTAATACCCGGAGTGAAGGCACCCTGGTCCGGAAAGGGGCAAAAACACTAGCTGGCAAAGATGGAACATCGGCGGGACACACCCTAGAATCTGGCCCAGAGGGTTCCACACAAACGATGGTAAACTCAGCCCTACCTGTAGACCAGCAAATGGACAAACTAGATCTTATTCTGCAATAAATCAGAGACTCCAGAACCGCAATAGAAACACTGATGAGAACCCTTACCACGAATCTCTCGCTACTAAAAGCTGACCATGACAAATTGGGGGACAGAGTCAAGGACCAAGGGGTAACACTAACGGACCTCACCCCGGCGGTGGCAGAAAATACCACCTTCATCCAACAAATACAACAGCAAGTGAAGACCCTAATGGAACGCGTGGAGGATGCAAAAGGCCGCAATCGACGCAACAACATCCGATTCATAGGGCTTCCGGAACGGAGTGAGGGACCCCAAGCAACGGAATTCATGGAACAATGGTTCCGGAACAACGTGACCTCGGAAGCCCTGTCGCCGTTCTTTTGTGTGTAGAGAGCTCACCGGATCCCCACTGGACGGCCGTAACCGGGAAAACCGCCACAACCACTGATTGTCAAAATCCTCAACTACCGGGACAGAGACATACTGCTGCAAAAGGCCCGGGAGAAGTCCCGCATATCGCTCTACCTGGACTACACTAATCTAGTGCAAAAGCAGCTGTCCTCCTACTTCGAGATAAAAAAAGAGGCTCCAAAATGCCAACCTCCGCTATGCCCTACTGTTTCCAGCTCGCCTCAAGGTGATACACGACAATAAAACTCACTTTTTTGAGAGCCCCACTGACGTAGAGGAATGGCTGGAGGTGATGGACATTGAGGAGAATCCGAGATCAACCCAGAGATCGTCGGCTAGCGGCTCCAAGGACAGCGCGGATCATACAGGAGGTACCTCTAATACGCAGACTACGAGACCGAAACGACGAAAACCCACTAAATCCCAACAGAAAGAAGGTCAGAAAGAAGCAGTCGCAATGGTGGGCTCCTTTCGGGAAGAGCAAGAGATCATCAATACAGACACTGACGACAGTACTATACACTTGGACTCAGAACACAGTATGGCATTGTTCCCGACTGTAACGCCAAGAGCAGCAGATTAACTTTTGGACGCTGCTCAGGAGAAACTGCATAAACGGAAGGGGCATGAGGCCCTAGGACCTACTAATATCCTTTCTAAGTTGTATTGATTGAAACGCTGGGCCGGGGAGGGGAGGGAAGGAGGGAACCTGAGGCAGGAGCACCGGCCTTTGGTTCGCCGTTTGTATGCTGAGGTCCGGCTTAAATATTTTTTGTTCACTTCTTGGAAGTTGCGATTGGTGGACCTCACAACCCACACTCCTGCAGAAAGGTGAGACACAGAGACACGGAGGCGGGAAAACCCCCCTCGGAGGATACCAACAGTAGACACTCTTAGGGATGACTTCCCTGGTGGCACAGTAGAGCCAGCAGCGCAGAGCTGCAAGACTCTGTAGACACGGCATATGCTTAGTCGACCCCCCAAAGGCGCATGCACCGCAAATTGTTTAGTTATGTTTTGCATATTTTGGTTGGGAGGGGAAACGTCTCCTGGCTAGCACTGACAATACAAACACCACATCATACAGCATTGGCAGTTATGACATCTGTACTCCAGTATGGCTGACACAAAGGGGAAATATAGGCTGGCTACCTGGAATGTACGGGGGCTAGGAGCAGTACAAAAAAGACATAGAAACATGCTTATTTACTTCGCCAACACACCCAAATAGTATTTCTACAAGAATCACACCTAACGCAGGCTGAGGCACATTCATTACGAAAAAAGTGGAGGGGTACTATTTTCTCTACAACGTACTCCGCCTTTTCCAGGGGGGCCACTATATGGGTACGCCACGGCACCCCATTTGTAGAACTTGAGAGGAGGGTAGATGACCAAGGGCGTTATATCTTGGTGAAAGGCACACTAGACGGTACACTGCTGCTCCTGGGCAGCATCTACGCCCGAACTTTGACCAGGACAAATTCCTAGCAAACGTGGGCCGGGTCTTAGCTGACTGGATAGATATCCCCTGGATTCTGGGTGGGGATTGGAACGTGATCCTAGATGTCGACCTGGACAGGTCACATCCCCCCCTCCAGACGACAGGAATACACAAAATGGCCGACTCCTTTAGAACCTGGCTCCAGAGATGGGGACTGGCAGACGTATGGCGCACCCTGCACCCAACACACAGGGATATTCTTACCACTCCCTAGTGTATGCCCTGCATACTCGCTTAGATAGAATCTTGTGTACCAACTCCCTACTGACCAAATGTGTGTCCTCAGACTACCTGGCAAAAACATTCTCGGACCACAGACCACTGACACTCGACCTACACTGGGGGAGGGTACCACCACCGGTGCCCACCTGGAGACTTAACCCATTGCTACTGGAGGATGGCCCATTCTGCGAACACCTGTCGGATACTTTAAATAATGATTTCAGGGAAAACTGGGACACTGCGTCCTCGAACCTACTGGTATGGGACGCCATGAAAGTTGTGATAAGGGGAGCCGCTATTGGACGGATGGTAGGGCCCAGACAGGAAATTCACAGGAAACTCTGTGAGATCGAAGACCGCTTGAAAGATCTAGAGACTGCGGCAGGAGTAGACCCCGGACGCAAGGGAGACTTACAGTTGTTCAACATAGAACACGCGGGAACTACTAGAGACACTGAGAGTCATTGATCACAAGGACTATCTGAGGCGCCAGCAGGTGGAGGCAGACAGATCTGGAGCCTTACTAGCTCGCCTAGTCCGAAACAACCCTGAAGCCCCAGTGATTACGAAAGTTAGGGACGGGGAGGGCAGAGAGGTGTCCACGCAATCGGATATTAACACTGCATTTAGGGTTCACCTGGAGAGGCTTTACGCCCCCCCCCCCCAGAGGGTGGTGGAGATGAAATGATGGAATTTCTGAGAGACCTCTCGATCCTAACCCTGAACTGGGAGGAAATCACTGAGATGGATGGACCCATTACGCAGCAAGAAATTAAAATAGCTATTGGCTCCCTTAACCGGGGCAAGACCCCCGGCCTGGACGGCCTGCCTGTAGAATTTTACCAGACTTACTCTGCAGCGCTAGTACCCATTTTAGAGAAAATTTATAAGACAGCTTACGAAGTGGGTCACCTGCCTGCCACGACGATGCAGGCCTCAGTGATCTCCATACCAAACCCCGGCAGGGATGCCCTTGACTTGAGTAACTACAGGCCCCTCTCAATGCTCTCCACAGAGTATAAAATACTTAGCAAAGCTATCGCTATGCGCCTACAGTCTGTCTACCTGCTCTAATACACCCAGACCAATGTGGCTTCCTCCCGGAGAGGAGCACTTCCCAGAACACGAGGAGGCTCCACGCCCTTATGTCAGCCACGTCAGCGGACCTTCCCCAGGCCGGTTGCATTGCCCTGGATCTCCGACAGGCATTCGACTCCCCGACATGGGATTTTATGTTCGAGGTTATACGACGTTTTGGCTTCCAGGACTCCCTAATCAAATGGATCCGTCTATTGTACACGAACCCGACGGCTAGAGCGCGCACAGGCAGGTATATCTCCGAAAGTTATGACATTTACAGAGGAACCCGGCAAGGCTGCCCACTATCGCCTCTACTGTTTGTACTGACACTCGAGCCCCTAGCGGTAGCACTCCGGACCCGAGCGGGCTAGGTGGGTATCTCCATAGGGGGAACACATAATTTGATATCAATATACGCCGACGATATTTTAGTGTATCTACGGGATCTGAACGGGAACCACTCAACCCTGGCAAATATATTTGCCCACTTTGAGACCGTATCTGGCCTGGCCATTAACCAGACGAAATCCCTAGGCTATTATTTCCGCGAAGGGTAACGACCCCCTCACATACAATTTGGCGACTGTCGGATTCACATAGAACCGACTCACCGGAGCTTGGAACTGGTGCTGAACTTTGTACTTTGTCCTGCTGTGCGAGGAATCCTCCCTCACTGTCTGCAACCTGTGCTGGCTGATTGGAGCTGACGCTCATTGAACATCGTCTCGTGGTGCTGCCTCCCCCTGACTCGCTGGTGTGAGCGTGAGATGCACTCTGCACGCTCTGCCTGTCGCTCCCAGCTGGAGTCAGAGGGGTTGAGGCCAGGGTGTATACTGCGAGCGCACCTAGCCTGGGGGACTGCGAGGACCAGAAATCTTAGTTGAGATCAGCTGGTTCCTCTTCCCCCAGGCGAACCGCCCACGGACACGCCCCCAACGAGCTGGATATAGCTTCGTGACACCGCTTCGCGGGCGCCACTCACCGGAGCTTGGAACTGGTGCTGAACTTTGTACTTTGTCCTGCTGTGCGAGGAATCCTCCCTCACTGTCTGCAACCTGTGCTGGCTGATTGGAGCTGACGCTCATTGAACATCGTCTCGTGGCGCTGCCTCCCCCTGACTCGCTGGTGTGAGCGTGAGCTGCACTCTGCACGCTCTGCCTGTCGCTCCCAGCTGGAGTCAGAGGGGTTGAGGCCAGGGTGTATACTGCGAGCGCACCTAGCCTGGGGGACTGCGAGGACCAGAAATCTTAGTTGAGATCAGCTGGTTCCTCTTCCCCCAGGCGAACCGCCCACGGACACGCCCCCAACGAGCTGGATATAGCTTCGTGACACCCGCTTCGCGGGCGCCACACACCGGAGCTTGGAACTGGTGCTGAACTTTGTACTTTGTCCTGCTGTGCGAGGAATCCTCCCTCACTGTCTGCAACCTGTGCTGGCTGATTGGAGCTGACGCTCATTGAACATCGTCTCGTGGCGCTGCCTCCCCCTGACTCGCTGGTGTGAGCGTGAGCTGCACTCTGCACGCTCTGCCTGTCGCTCCCAGCTGGAGTCAGAGGGGTTGAGGCCAGGGTGTATACTGCGAGCGCACCTAGCCTGGGGGACTGCGAGGACCAGAAATCTTAGTTGAGATCAGCTGGTTCCTCTTCCCCCAGGCGAACCGCCCATGGACACGCCCCCAACGAAACGTATAAAAATCATCTCGCTGCCCGCGACGCGGGACGCGCGCGGGACTAAGCGCTGGGATAAGCCCGGGCAAAGGGCGGGCCGTCTAAGGCCGTCCGAGGTCGTACCAGGACGGGACGGGCCACCCTACTAAGCATCTGCTCTTGGTAAGCCAAACCTTCTTCTGACTTGTTCCCCTTACTGGAGCTAATCCTTGTTCTAAAACGACGAGGGATTAGAAATAAGCAAATATCAACAGAAATCGTGGTAACAAAAAGAAATGGGGCTCAAAAAATTACGGTCCAGGACTATCTTTATGAAACGGATGGGTACGGAGGACGCTGTTCGTAAATCATCAGACAAATCAATAAAACAAGGTCGCATTACACGGACCCCGGCCATAACTGAATATTTCTCTACTCTAATATCTAAAGGTGAAATTGACAAAGAATTTCACGTGGCAGAAGAAATACCCAACTCTCTATTGCATACAGGGTTAGAAGACTGTACGCTCACCAAACTTGGGTCAAATCCAAAACTAAATTTGAGCGACATTGTTTCCGACAATATCCAAAAATCTTTCAATAAATCAAAAAAATTTCAAAACCAGGGTCATGAGGAAAATCACTTAACATCCTCAACACCAAAAAAAGGCCCTGGAAATACCTGGCATCTGGAAGATCTTTGTGCAAACAACTCCAAGATCACACAAAACCAACCTGAGTTAAAAATAACTAATAGTCCCCCTTTACAAAAAAACCAAGTACAACCTCAAACACTTGAATCATCTGTAGACCCTTTTCTCATAAAAACCAACTTCTCAGCTAACATAGCTACACCTATGTCAAAAGCCTTGTTCTCCTTACAGGAAATACTTGAGTCGGTCCTTTCCTTTCTAGGGAACATATTAGAAAATTCAGACCAAACCCTGGATGTTCAAATTGGAATCCTTAAGCATCTAGTAGAGGAAAAAAAGAAAAGGAAAGAACCCCCTGAATTGGAAAAAAAACAACTGAAGTTCAACGACAATGAACAAAGGAACAATACAAGTCACCAAAACAGCGAAAGAGATATTGGAAAAAATGATTGTGGTACACAAACATCAGTAGTTTCAAAACAAAAAAAGGAGAAGCTAGTACGACAACATGAAACACCAATATTCTCCCTGAAAAAACTCTTTAAAGAAAAATCCGTTGATGATAAACAATATCCAATTTTCACAAAGGTAATGAAATCAAATATACCAAAAGATGAAGATATGGATGAAAACACCCAAAAAGTCACTTTTAATAATACTTCAGAAAGCAAAAAAGGAGAAAAAATGCATAAAAATACTGAGCAAGTAGAAGGAAAAAGAAAGAGGAAAAAAACAATAAGACGTATCCATAGGAAAAAAAATCGCAAGCTAAAATTCCAAAAGTCCACATCTGTCAATAACAAACAAGAAGTACAAGAAATTGAACCTATTAAGCTCGGGACTACTGGTAATACGGAATCTAGCTCAAATAAAAGAGAAGAGAAAATTGAAATCATTAGATCCGGCTGCAAAGGATTTTGTCTCGTATAAAGTCCCTGAAGAATTACAACACCAAAATATGACCAAAAGTAATAACAAAGGAAAAAACCAACATGGAGCAGGAACACCATACTCCAGAAGACTACAACTTGAAGAACTTTTCCCAATGGACCTAGCACCACTAAATAGAAGAAGAATCATCAATCTCCTTCACCACATCAAACCTTTAGAATCCTTGAATAGCAACGAGATAGATCTAGTAATCTTTCCACAGCAAGATAATAATAAAATAGCTACAGTAACCTTCTGGTCAAATGTTATACCTGGCATCATAATCAGTGAAAAGGAAACACTACACAAACATGGATACGATGTCTACATAAGAAGGGATCCTAACGAAAACAGATTTCCCCCAAGATATGATGAACAAATATGGAGAATCTCTAACTCTCAATGCAAAAATCCTCTGGGAGAAACTGATGTGTCCCGAGCAACATACTCAGGAATCAAGTATACAGGGAAAGACACTCTGAAGGTAAAAGTGGAAAATGGCGAAAGGCTAGTATGGCAACAAGACCCAAAGGGAAAGGAGTACAGAGAAAGCATCAGATCTTGGTCATGGATATCTGAGAACTTGAACAGCAACAAATCCACATCATGTTCGGGACAATCTGTTTAGCAATGGTCTAAAAATAATATCATGGAATATAGCGGGAAACACTAAGACCAAATTGACGGAAGCCATAAGTAACCACCCGGATCTCTTAATGCTACAGGAAACCTGGGCTACAAAAACATTTTCGCAAAATAATTACTATGTATATGACATCCCAGCCAAAGCATCCATTCGGGGCCACGCAAAGGGTGGTCTGGCCATTCTATTGAAGGTGGATTATATGTGGGCCCAGGAAATTATCCAGACCAAATCACAATATCTGCAATGTTTAAAGGTCCTTCTAAAAACTCATAATGTAGCAACTAAACAACCATTCCTGCTATTCAATGTCTATGCCCCTCCGGGCAAGAACTACTATAACACTTTTCTAGTAATTATGGAATCCATTACACAAATTGTTGAAGAACAATCATGCATTCCATACATAATAGCAGGTGATCTTAACGGCAAAATTTCAAATACAGAAATTGGTAAATGGATGCAACTTTATGAAGAGGAATTTGCCGATTTCTCAGCCCCGCAATTTCCCCAGGGTGCAAAATGTGACAAAAGAGGGAAATTACTATTATCGACATTACCTTCCCTAAGAGGCGTAATTCTGAACGGAAACATAGAAGGAGACATTCCGGCAACAAACACCAGACGGGGTAATGGAAGCGCATCCATCATTGACTATATTATTTGCAATACGAATATAATGGAGACTGTTACTCACCTAAAAATACAGTTAAGCCAAGAGAGCGACCATGCTCTGTTGATATTAAATTCTGAATGGAGGCCTCAAACAGCTACTAACAGGCAGCTAATATTTCATAGAAGTAATGTCGTGGCAGATAGTGCCCAAAGAAGAATCTTCTGGAGTTCGAAAGCATTGGACAGAATATCGACACTGATTGAACAGAATGATCTCTTATTAAAAATAATCTCGGATGACCCAATAGAAAATTTTGAACACATTATTAATGAGCTAAAAAATCTTCTATTGAACAAACTGCAATGTGCACCTAAAGGTGTGAATTATGGAAACAATAGCCGCAATAAAAATAACAAACAAAATACCCAAAATTCTATAACTAAGAAAAAATTGAACAGACTGGTACGTGCACAATATCTGAATCATTCAATGTCAATTAAGAAAGAAATAAATAAATTAAAAAACAAACTCAGAAGAGAAAAGCAAAAAATAAAAAAAGAAATTCAAGACCGTAATTGGGTGGACATACAAGAAGCTGCAAAAGATAAGAATTCCTGTAAATACTGGTCCCTTGTAGCTAAGCTAACCGGCACGAAAAAGAAGCTACAAGCGATACCTGTTACACCAAAGGACTGGGAAACTTATCTAACAGACCTATATAAAGCGAACCCGATTACCTTTGAGGTGAAAAGTTCAGAACAAGACAAAGGAGACGTTGACCCACAAAAACAAAGAGTTACAGCTATCTCAGTGGAATGGAACATAAGAAAAGCAAGGAAAACAGGAGCTTCTGGCCCAGACCAGATTCCAATAAAGATCTACCAGGCAAACCCAAGGGAATGGAGTAAGTTGTTATCAAAATTATTTAATTACATTCTTAAAACTGGACAAATGCCTATATCTTGGCAGGGAAGCACCATCATCCCAATACACAAAAAGGGAAGTAAGACAGTCGCAGGAAATTACCGGCAAATCGCCTTAATGGATGCTGCTGGAAAAATCTTTGCAGCAGAGGTTTTACAAAGATTAAAAGACTGGGCTTTTTCACTGAACAAAATACCAATGTTCCAATCTGGCTTCAGGCCAAAACATTCAGTTACGGATAATATTGCTATAATACAAACAATAATAGACAAATACGTAACAGGTAAATCTCAGGCGGTATACGCAGTGTTTGTGGATTATTCGACTGCGTTCGATCAAGTAGATCGACCTACTCTATGGCACAAACTCAAGGATCTTGGCATTCCAGATTTACTGCTCCAAACCATAGTGAACCTTCACACCGACACTTGGTGCCAGGTCCAAATGGGAGGCGAAAAGGGCTTGACAGAAAGGATAAAAACAGCTAACGGCCTAAAGCAAGGGTGTCTTCTGGCCCCACTACTATTCTCCCTCTATCTCAGCGACTTACCTAAGCAATTACATCAAGGCTCAAATTTGTCGCCTAAAATCGCTAAACAAAGCATACAAGTGCTACTCTACGCCGATGATATCGTGATGCTTGATCTCACTCCCTATGGTCTGCAAAAATCCCTGGACATTCTTCATGACTATTCAAAAACAAACTTCCTAATCCCTAATTTAAAAAAAACAAAAATTGTGGTTTTTACTAGGAAGAAATCTACTGTTAAATATAGTTGGAGTCTAGGAGGAGAGAAAATAGAAACAGTAAGCGAATAACCATATCTAGGCAGGATCCTCTCGAAGAATACTACAAATGGAAAACATATAGAAAATCTAATAAGGAAGTCAGACGTGCATACTGAGGCCCTCCTAAGACTATATCAAACAACTGGGAATCGACATTTCTCCTCTTTAATAAAAATATATAAGGCAAAAATTCCTCCTGTATTGTCATATGCAACAGAATACATTCCAATGAAACAATGGACCTATATGGACCGCAAAGAGGGCAAAATCCTAAAAAGGATAATGAAAGTCTCTGACTCCACACCAGTACAAGCGTTACGTATGGAATTTTCGATTACTAGCTCCTATGCCACGGCGGTATCAAACGTAATCAGGTGGAGCTACAATCTTCTCCATGCAAAGGAGGGCACATTAAGACATTTGCTGAAACAAGAAATCTTCGAGGGAGCATTTAAAAATCAGACGTTTTTAAAAAATATGACAATTATTTTTCAAATGGCAGAGATTACCCCGGAAATACTAAAAGGCTGGACAATCGCTCAAATGAAACTCTTCCTAAAATGCTTCACTCCAAAGTTAAGCTACGAACTAGATCACCAACACTGCAAAAAACTGTCAACATACAAATCTTTCGTAGATTCTTTGGAGTATAAACAAAATCAACCATATATTGGGTTTTCACTGACTCATGGTGCAAGGAGGACAATCACCTTGTTAAGACTGGGCATCTTACCCATCCTAACTTACACAGTAAGATGGTTGCCAGAGGGTTCTTCGATATGTCCCCAGTGTGAAGGAGGAGAACAAACCCTAGAGCACCTGTTGTTCGTGTGTCCCAACATGAAAGTAATTACTGCACGGACAAGATTCCTTGCCCCTATTTATCGATCTTGCAGAATCACCCGAGTGAGCGAACTAATAGATTTATGTAAACAGCCACCAAATGAATTTGTTTGTTTTAACTTTTATAAATTTATTAAATCCTTTTTAACACTGTATTGATTAAAATGTGTAACTACTTCTTAAAATTTTGTAAAATGTAAATTTGTGGTCCTCTGTTGAGTACCTATACAAATAAAAACTTTTTGACTTTTGACTTTGACTTTGACATAGAACCGACTACATTTAAATACCTGGGCATCAACGTATATAGAAGACAGGAAGACCAGATTGAAGGTAACCAGAGGAGGGCCATTAATGGCCTCCGAGGTAGTGTAAACTTTTGGACATCCCTGCCACTATCTGTCATGGGTCGGATAGCAGTTTAAAAAATGGTCATGCTCCCCCGCATACTGTACTACTTTGTAAACCTACCGGTCCTTCTCCTGCAGCACATATTCACCACACTGAACACAATCCTAATCACTCTCATATGGGGCCCTAGGAGACGGTGAATAAGCCTCAAGAAACTACAACTGAGCACTATCAGGGTGGCCTGGGTGTGTACCAGACCTACGAAGTTACTACTACGCAAGCCAACTGCAATGGCTGTCACGATGGTTGGCGGGTAAGAATTTACATGAGATTGATTTCACTTAGGACCAACTAGCATGGGGAGAATTGCATTCCCTTATGTTACCCAGAGCCAGGATCCCTCGAGACTGCCATCCCCTGCTGCATACTGCCATAATGTGCTGGAGGAAGGCATTGGCAGACACAGCAGGGACCACACCCTATGCAGATAACATTCCCCTGTTAGGGATCCCAACACCGCACGGACGCCTGACGCAACGCAGGTTACAGCCCTGAGTGGAGGCAGGAGTGGATAGAGTTGGAGACGACACTTTACTGGACCACGCCTCCTTTGCGCAGTCAACGGGTGCCCCAATGAGACTGTACTTCCTGTATGCCACAGTGACACATTATGTGCGCCGTACATGAGCCCCGCAGCGTAGCAAACTGACACAACATGAACTGGTGCATCTCCTCCATTATATGGGGACAGGGGGACACTTAGTTAAATGGCTCTATGTGGGCATTAGGGAATACGCTGCTCTGTCTCTTAATACGCTCAGGGACACCTGGACACTGGACAAGGGAGAGGCTATGACGGACGGAGCCTGGAAGATTGTCCTGGAACATCATAGGAGGGTGTCCAGAAACATCAAATTCGAATTCATTCAGGCTATGATACTGCATAGAGCATATCTCACCCCACAGACACTCCATAGAATGTTCCCTGCCTCCTCCCATAGATGTCCCCAGTGTCAGGGGGATGAGGCCGACCTCCTTCATATGCTGTGGGCATGCCCGAGGATACGCAGATATTGGGGTACAGTTCGGCATACACTGCACACTATCACAACCATGCAGATCCCGGAGGGGGCACTGCCTTGCCTGATAGGGCACAGGAAAAGGACCAAGACCCACAAAGCGCAGCTGAAGTTCTTAGACTTAGCACTCTTACTAGCAACCAGAGTCATAACTATGAGGTGGAAATCGGCCAGACCCCCAGTGTAGAGGTATGGCGGTCTGATTTGCTAAAATGGGGCAGGGCAGAAAGTGTGGTCCTGTGTAGAGAGGAGGAGAAAGGGCTCAGGAAACATCAGATTGCGCAGGACTGGGAGCGGATGCTGGTAGAGATAGAGGAAGAGGACCTAGAGACCTCACAAGTGATTATCCCATGACCAGAAATACAAGATAGGAAGAGAGAAGAAAACAGAGTGGGGATATAACAGCCGGAAGTACAGGTTAGACAGCCACTCAAAAATGCAGTACTGGATTAGAATAAGGTTGTCATGCCAAGGTTTACAGTGCCTAACTGATGGAGAAGCTAGGAGACGCGGAGGGTGGGGCCTTATAGAGTCCGTTAAGAGGCAATACTATCATAAAATGCAATGTAATTCTTGTTATAATAACTCTGAGATAGACTTTATAAATGTATAGGGAGGAAAAGTTACATGTACATGTACATTAGCCGGAAGTTAAAGGGAGAAAATGTGAAAAGACTGCTGAACGATGATATGAATAAGTGTAAAATGTAATAACTGACACAGTCACGAATAAAGAGTGTAAAAAAAAAGGCTGCTTAGTCCATGCTACCCTTAGGATAGCTTGTCTATAAGGTTGACTTACAACCAGACACCATAAGGGATTGTTTGGACTGATACAAGGTGCCCCCAGAATTGGAGACATCATATATCAGGCCAACTTCTCACAGGAAGCATAGAGGTGGCGGTTGAGGAGAAATTCTTTTAGTTCTCTCTTGAAGATCTGAAAGAGGGATTCGCCCTGATGTAAGTAGGGAGAGAGTTTCAGATTTTGGGGGGCATTCCCAGAGAAAGAGCAGGAGAGAGCTTTTTGTTTATGTCTTTTTGGGGGGATTAAGAGGAGTGAGTTGGAGCTTCTTAGGTTTCTTGTTTGGCCAGCTTTTGTGAGTTTGGCAGCGAGGTAATCCGGTTTGCATGTGTGCAAGGCTTTATGAGTGAGGCAGGCCATTTTGTAAGCGCAGCTTGCTTCGATGGGTAGCCTTTTTAAGGCCTGTAGAGTAGGGGTGCTGTGGTCAAATTTCCTGGTCCCTGAGACCATTCTTGCTGCAGAGTTTAGGGTGGCTCTCAAGGGGGCTGTGTGTGTTCTTGCTGTCCCGGTTAGAGTGGCATTACAATAGTCAAGTCCGGAAAGAACTAGAGATTGGGTTGCAGTTTTTAGGTCATTGGGGGGTATGAAAGGTTTGATTTTGTTGAGGAGTTTTAGGTTGTAGAGGGTGCCTTTTGCAGTGGATTTGATGTGGGAACTCATGTTGAGGCTTGAGTCCAGGACTGTTAGTAGTATTTTGGACTTTGGCTGACTACAATCCGAAATCCTGAAGGTGAATCCCTGAAACCAATTGTACTTACCATTATGCATATACATATTTTCTCTTCATAGGATTGCATTGTGCGTAAAGGCGCCCAACTTAAAAACGTTTACTAACCTGTAAAAATTGAGAACAACAACTGTACTTACTTTTGAACTAAGCTCTTCGTTTTCCAAAATATATTAAAACAAGCATTTGCAATGCAATAGGTCTCGCATTTACGCAAGTTTGAGCTATTGACATTGCAAATGACAATGCCTTTTATTTTTATTTTCGTTTTTTAAACCTAACCCCTTCCAATGGCCGACGGCAAAGCTACCTCGCTGGTGCTGCTGTCGGCCGAAGGCCGACTCGGCCCGCCCGTTTCGCGGAAGTGTCGCACTTCTGCAAAATCGCGGGCGCAGTAGAAGGGTTAAATAAAAGGTATTGTCATTACAATGCCAATAGCTTAAAATAGCATAAATGCGAGACCTATTGCACTGCAAATGCTTGCTATCCTCTGTCTCTGCTGTGACATTGATGTGACATTGTGTCTTGTCATTGTTCACTGTTATTCTTCATTAAGGGACTTGTTGCATTCTGTGGAAATTTGACTTGTTCAATGACAGATCTCAATAAAGAGACTTTCAATATTAACAGCTTTTCTTCCTGTTTTCATTTTTATAGCTGAAATTTGTGCACAATTCACCAAGTGGTACCGTGAGGGAATAAAGGTACCACCGCTTGTTAGGTAAAGCACTTAGAATCTGCAGAAACACGGTATGAAGTGCTATAAGAAAGCACGTTGCTGATAGTATTAATATGTGCTGGGAGAGCTCCACGCACAATGTATTAGTTTGCTTCACCTCCTTGGGCACCAGGTGTCCGAGTTAAACTGGTTGTTGTCTCGTGTAAGTGTGTGGGTGTGCCCCGCACACTGCTGTGAGACCTGACACACTCCTACAGTACACTTTCATACACAAGGGAGGTCTGACACCACAGAGAGTAGGGCGGGGCACTGATCACGCTGAGTGCTGCCGGAAGTGAAGGTGGCACTGGTGGATGGGCATTCTTGGGGTTCGAGGTGCTGCATGCAGCACTTTTTATATTTGCACGCATAGATATTGTACACCATGGCATTCACCCTGATAACAAACATGGCTGGGATACAGGTCTGCCTCTCCCTTATAAATTAGCCTCAGGTGTTAATGGTGCTGCAGTAACTCCTATGACCCTCCCTCTCTGACCCCTCCACACAGCTGACACCTCTCGATCCCAGGGAGGACGGGGTGCTTTGGTGGTGCTCACAGCCGCAGCCATGTGGCTGTTTTTTACTGTCTTACATAGATAAAACTCGAGCCAACGAGCCTCATCTACTGGCTTTGCCAATGTTTGTTTGTAAGACGATCTGACACACTAAACTGTGTTAATAGCGGATGCAACCGTTTCTCATGCTCTGCGCATTGTCTGATGGAAACCGAGAATTCTCTAGTTTTTTATGTCAATAGAATTCTGGGCAGCAGTACTCATTTTTTTGACAAATTAAGCACTTCCCGTAATTGTATAAGCAGCTGTACAAGCATACGAATATTCTATTAGGCTTATTTTTCAAGAGTCCTTCACAAGCAGCACAAACAAGGTGCAGAGGGAATCCGAAAATGTCGCCAAGTAAATCAAAACAAGAGTGCAAGGAAAGTTACAAATCCAAGGCTGTGGGAACCTTGGGGAGCTACTATAGCTATTAAAGGCATCCTGCTGACATGCCGATTGGCCCGCAGGTGCACATTGATTGATTGCCTCCAGGGTGATTGGGTGGATGGCTGCGCGACGATCAGGTTAGTGATTGGAAGGGGCTTAGTGATGTCAGAGGTTATTTGAGATGGAAGAAGAGGGGGGAGTGGAACCAAATGAAGGCGTGTCTGTATCGAAGCCTGGCGGGAGGCGCTGACTCTGAGCCTAGGCAGGTGGGAGGCCCTGAGGCAGACTCTGGACACACACACAGGATATGGGTGCCGGCCTGCAACGTGGGCCTGCTCGTGTGCCAATACTGACTGGGCTGTGCCGGTGCCCTAGCGCCAGAACAAAGAACCGGTAAGGGCGCCTGTTACTACCGCCTCAACAAAGCTGGACTGTTGTGCTGGGGCTGAGAGTCCACGAGTGAGAACACCGACCGGATGGAGAGGTGGGCCACTGGGGGGAGGGAGAGGTGGGCTGCTGGGGGGGGGGAAGGTGGGCCGTTGGGGGGGGAGAGGTGGCCTACCCTCCCCCCAACGGTCCACCTTCCATTGGGGGGGGGGGTCGGGGGCGCCGAGCCTGATCATGCCTCAGGCTGAATAGGAAATCGGGACAGCTGCCTGCTGTATCCGTGCTATCATTGTAGCAATAATCGTTGCAGGACATGCGTGTGCAGATCAGCATCCCCAGAGTGTGATATTAAAAGGAGAACGTGTTAGGAGTTTTCTAGGGCAGTCAGAACACTCTCAGCGCCTGTGACAGTTTCCACGTTTCCTCTTAGCGGGGGTGGGGGTGCTTGGTCGTGCCGGGGAGCCGGTGTAACAGGCGTGTGTACGATGCGCGTTGACGGGCTGTGGAGCCCACGGTAGAAGGAAGAGGGAAAGTGAAAGTTACTCCACAAGGCAAGGGAGACAGGAGATGGGCACAGCGCGTGAGTGTCCGTGGTGAATAAGCGCGTTCACCAATCAGATCTGAGCTGCAGACTGCGCATGCCCATCTTCTCTCCCCCTTGCAAGTCTTTGAAAGCAGAGTCGACAACTATAGGTCTCGCATTGCAACAGCGCTTTGCGCTGCATCACAGGTGCGAGACCTAAAAAGGGTTGTTTTTTTCTAATTTAGTCTCAGATGTGTGTCTCATTCATTGCCCCGGTGAGTACAATAAATGCTTATCCTTGGATAAGCAGAACTGTTTGCCCACACCACCACAAAATAGAGCATTAGTGTTACCTATGTTAGCCTCTGTAAACCAATTGGGGATCCACTAGACCCTCTGCACAGTGCACTTCTTTTTAGTGTACTTCATGGAGAACTAGCTTCTTATATTTGCCCAAATGAAAGATGTTTTGGGGTACCCTCTGTATTGCAGTTCAGAGTTCGTTCTCGAGGGGCTGAGAAACGAGTCCCTCAAGTACCAAATCTCTGGAGACTGTTGCATCTTCTGGTTTGGCTTAAGGGCAACGTATATGTTAAAAAGTAAGAACGAGAAGACGAGGTAAGAGCTGTAGAATCTTGTTTATTGTCCAACCACTCTCTGACTCCGCTTCACTCTGACCAAACACCAACATTCAAAAGAAGGCTACCAGGGGGAGTCCAATAGGGGAAACTATGTGGGAAGGGGAAGGGGTATACCAACAGGAGAACAAGCATAGGAGTAGAAGAGATTATAACACACCTCCCTTAAACACAAATATATATTTGATATATATATATATATATATATATATATATATATATATATATATATATATATATATATATTACCTACTGGCGACAGCCAGTAGGTATATATAGTTAGGATTTTTTCTCTATGGAACTTTTGAAAATTCTATGTCTAATAACTTTGGCGTTTGTAGACGGAATTGGCTGAAATTTTCAGGAAAATGGCACATTTTGTTTCTGAGCAGCCCCTGAAAATTTGGGGGGGGTCGTCAAGGGGGGGCCGAGAAAAAAGGGGGGTCCCAAAACACGTTTTTCCCATTAATTTTTCCATAGGGCGGTTGGCCTCACTTTTAGCTCGAACGGCTGAATGGATTTGCACGAAACTTGGCAAAATTGTAGGGACTGTTAGCCCGATGTGCCTTTGCTAGGTCTCAATATATGTGCTTCAGTGGATTTTGAGAAATTAACGTTTAAAATAAGATATATATCTGTAACAGCGCTCCGGGCAGCGCTCCGGTTCGCGTACTTTTCGCGTAACGGAACTTTGCGATGCGAAGCTGATTGGCTCTCCGGTGTCTGTCAACATTCTAAACAGTCCGGAGCTGCCGCCATCTTGTCTCTCGGTAGGATCGAGAGACAAGAGGAGGCCAAAACAAAGGGGGAATGAAGGAAAGGGGGCAAGGTAGACCCCTTCTGACCCCCTAGGATTGATGAGGGGGATATTATAGAGCCACACGGGGCCCAAAAAAAAAATTCCGATTTTTTCGCCGTAGAGACGCGTCTTGGTACGCGAACCGGGCAGCTAACCGGGCAGCTAACCGGGAAGCTAACCGGCAGTGTAACGGGAGTCTGAGGAGTAGCTGATTGGCTGTCAACATTGTAAACAGTCCGGAGCGGCCACCATCTTGTCTCTCGGTAGGATCGAGAGACAAGAGGAGGCCAAAACAAAGGGGGAAATGAAGGAAAGAGGGCAAGGTAGACCCCTTCTGAACCCCTAGGATTGATGAGGGGGATATTATAAAGCTACGCGGGGCCAAAAAAAAAAAAAAAAGAAATCCGTTTTTTTCGCCGTAGAGACGCGTCTTGGTACGCGAACCGGGCAGCTAACCGGGCAGCTAACCGGGAAGCTAACCGGCAGTGTAACGGGAGTCTGAGGAGAAGCTGATTGGCTGTTAACATTGTAAACAGTCTAGAGCGGCCGCCATTTTGTCTCTCTGTGGGATCGAGAGACAAGAGGTGGAAAAAAAAAAAGGTGTAAATGAATGAAAGGGGTAAGGCAGACTCCTCCTGAACCCCTAGGATTGATGAGGGGGCTATTAAAGTTCCCTGCGGGGCAAAAGAAAAAAAAATTGCGATTTTTCGCGGTAAAGGTGCTTCCTGGTACGTTAACCGGGCAGCTAACCGACAGCGTAACGGGAGTCCGACATATTGTGTTTTTTGAACGTTTGTGATATGTGCACGTGTGGATTTTGTCTAATTAAGGTTAAAAAAATATATATATATCTTTAAGCGTGTTCTGGCGCGCTTACGTTTTGGGTTTGGTTTGCGCTGCAGAGACGATACGTCACGGTTATGCGATGCATCATGAGGCGTCTCACGGGCTACGTGATACGTCACTTAATAAAGAATATATTTTACAGCTATAAAAAACCAATGAAATTCACAGAAAAAACTATAGGTTATAGACCATATATAGTTAGGAATTTGCATTTACAAAACCTTGAAAATTCACTGAAAAAACCATAGGTTATAGACCATATATAGTTAGGGATTAGCATTTACAAAACCTTATTTTATTTGCACAAAACCATTGAAATTCCATGTATAGTTAGTTGCACTAACTATATATCGCGGACCCGCAATCCACTGCTAATGATGTCACATATTACATCATTCATGACATGGTCAGTGACATCACTGATGACATCACTGATGACATCTCAAATGACATCACTGATGACATCACTGATGACATCTCAAATGACATCACTGATGACATCACTGACATCTCATTTGACATTACTGATTACATGACTGATATCATTTATGTGATAATACATCTTCAGACTCTAATATAACCTTAGATACACTCAGTGTAAACAGGCACTCACAGACTGTCACACATCCATGGAGTTACTCGCACACCTAGTCAGTCATGCAAAGAATCAATCACATCTCCATTTCCTCAACTATACAGTTATACACACCTTACTTATTCAAACATATACTAACACATATTTACTCTCTTATACAATCCTTGAAACAAGTTCACAATGATTCATACAGCCACTCTCACATTCACTGGCTCTTATGTTCAGTTATTTATATATGTCAACTCTCACATGGAGTGTGTTTTACATATGTACTTACTTTGACATGTAGCACTGAGATATCCATTCACTCACCAATATACTCATGCACACAGTCAACCGCCCATACAGCTGTTTCTACATGCACTTTTGAACCCATACACCTAGGAAATCAACTGCTCACACATCTATGCACAGAGTTATACACCTCCCAGCCACCCACACACATACTCAGTCTACCATACAAATACTTGGGCAACCATTCAATAACCCATATAGTTACTGATATAGCTACTGATTTAAACATGCAGCAGTTTACAGAACAACATAAATAATGATTGCCAAATTAAGACACTTTAATCACTAACCTATGCACTCAGTGAGACACATTTAATCATTCTCTCATACAGTCAGTCATGCACCTACTAAATCCTTCATCCAGACACTTATACATCCACTCATTCTTCAATATGTAAGACATATTTTAACTTTACAGAAACATACAGTCACTGGGTGTTGTCATCAGTGATGTCATCAGTGATGTCATCAGTGATGTCATTTGAGATGTCATCAGTGATGTCATCAGTGATGTCACTGACCATGTCATGAATGATGTAATATGTGACATCATTAGCAGTGGATTGAGGGTCCGCGATATATAGTTTGTGCAACTAACTATATATGGAATTTCAATGGTTTTGTGCAAATAAAATAAGGTTTTGTAAATGCTAATCCCTAACTATATATGGTCTATAACCTATGGTTTTTTCAGTGAATTTTCAAGGTTTTGTAAATGCAAATTCCTAACTATATATATATATATATATATATAGCAAGCGTCCCTTCTGGGAGGAGCGGCTTTCAGCTGGTGCCGGCGACGAGGCAAGGACTAGCCTCGTTTAACATTTGTTGCAAATATCACAAAGAACGCCACCCTCTTCCTGGGTAGTTTAAACACGGTTTATTTCAACTCCAAATCTCTTCCTTCACCTACGCGTTTCGAACTAAACAGTTCTTGATCACAACAGTAATAAGTCCATCTTTAGTTTCATTTATTTGTACTCTAACACCACTGTAGCAGTTATGATGCATTGTGGGTTGGGTAGTTCTAACTTGGCTTGATCTAGCCTATCGATGTCCATTCGCAATCAGTTTGCTGAATTCAATTGATTTTTACTTGTGCATTTGTAATTGAGGCTTGTTTGTTTGCCATAATGTTGGCCTCGCGATGGGTTGGTAGCACTTGTGGCTGAGTGCCATTTGTATCTACATGTGCTAGTCAGTTTACCGGGACTTCATTATTTAAACAAATTTTATAAAGCTAAGTGCTTTGGCCGATGACTGTGAATTACAGCTTGCTGGATTGCTATGGACGGCGATACTGACATTTTCACATTCTTCAAGATTTTTAAATACTTCCAGGGGAAAAACCGTTTTTATGCAATTTATCATTTGTGTATATACAACTGGATTCTTGTAACATCCCTCAGACGTTAGATAGCTAAGAGTCATGAACAATTGGCTCCAATCCACATTGAATCGGCAAAAATGATCAATTTCATAATTAATTTCATCGATGTGGTTCTATTTTTTAATTATCTACATATAATACTTTACAGTCTATTCGCTTTGCATGTCATCAATATAGTTCCATTTATGTGATTTTGTCTATTGGGAAAAGTTATACTTGTTCATTCCAATTTCTCTGATATCACATGTTTACATTTATCAGTTTTTTTCAATTATTGTAAGCTGTTGACTTTTCACAGGTGTACATAAAGTTCTTCGTCCCCATTCAATCCATTGGGGATTTTTGTTTTAAACCAGTTGAAGAGTTTCGATTCAAAGGGCCAGATGTAGGTAAATCTAATTTACCGACTCATAAATACTGAATTTTACCGATTCGGTATTTATGAATCGGTAAATTAGAAGGAGGGAGATGTAGGTAATTTTTTATTTTGAATTACTGAATCTGTAAGATTTGGTATTTACCGATTCGGTAAATACCGAATCGGTATTCCCCATTAATTCCTATGGGCTTTTGAGCCCATAGGAATCAATGGGGAATACTGATTCGGTATTTACTGAATCGGTAAATACCGAATCCAGCAAGGGTGCAGGGCCCTCACCTTTACTGCGCCACTTTGACACCCTCTAGCACCCCAAGTGCAGGCTTGTGTGCCATGTGGCACAAATACATGCCCTAAGGGCATGTCTATGTGTCACATTGCACAGGTGTGCATGCACAGATGTGCATGCACACCTGAATTCTGTATTTTACCACCCAATAGGATTGGGTGGTAAAATACCGACTCTTAAGGGGCTGTGGCACTCTGTGGAGTGCCACCTACATCTTGATTTACCGAATCGGTATAATTACCGATTCGGTATTTTACAGAATCGGTAAATTTACTGATTCAGTAAATTTACCAATTCTGTAAAATAATGGCACCTACATTTCAATCACCAATTACCGGTCGGTAACGGCCGAATTCGGCCGTTACCGACCGGTAATTGGCGACCTACATCTGGCCCTAAGCGTCTTAGCTTTTGAAGTCGATTCCCTCCTCTTTCGTGTTCAGGAATCATTGCGATTATTTTTGTGATTCATCATATGCTTGGCAATTGCATATGATGTGTCCTTGTTTTGAATCTCCCTGATGTGCTCTAGCATTCGTTTCTTGAGAGCACAGATTGTTGATCCAATATATCGTTTACCACAGTCGCATTCTAACAGATAGACTACAAAGTGTGATTCACACGTGATTTTATTCTGGATTTCAAAAATTAGTCCTTTTGGGTCCTTAAGCGATTTCAGGTTTTTTCCCACTTTGCATGACATGCATTTAGTAAATCCTTTCTGTCGCTTTTGCAGCCATGTTTCTGCCTTTTTGTCTGTGAAGTGGCTGTTCACCAGTGTGTCTCCAAGAGAAAGTGCTTTTCTGAATGAAATTCGAGGACCATCACCTATTAGGTCACCAATGTCCGGATCCTTTTTGAGCACATTCCAATATTTGGTTACTATTTTTCTGATTTGTGCACTCTCTTTGGAGTATGTCAATATAAGACGTGGTTTGTCTTCATCTTTCTTTGATTTTTCTTCTTTTTTGTTTTCAATTAGGGTCTCTGTTCTTGTTTTCCTTCTTGCTCTTTGTTCACCACGATTTATGATCTTCTGCTTATACCCTCTTTTTGTGAGGCGTTGTTTGGTCTCCTCAAATTTGCTCTCCATCTCCGTTGTTTCGGAGCAATTACGCTTCATCCGTAGAAATTCACCATATGGAATGTTTTCTTTCAGTGACACCGGATGGAAGCTAGTTCCATGAAGGGTACTGTTGGTCGATGTTTTTTTCCGGAACAAGGTTGTTTGTATTTTGTTGTCTTTTATGGACACTTTGGTGTCCAAGAAATCTATTTCCTTTTCTTGTATATTATATGTAAATTGAAGTCCCAAATCATTATTATTGATTATGGCAATATATTGAAGGAATTCTGATTTTGTGCCTTTCCATAATAGGAAAAGATTGTCAAAAAATCTTAGCCATAACACCACATTTGTGGTGTATGGATCGTTTTCCTCTCTCCAAGCTATGTGTTTCTCCCACCATCCCATGGTGAGATTAGCATAGCTTGGAGAGAAGGAAACGCCCATTGCAGTTCCGCGCTTTTGTGAATAGATCTTGTTATTGAAGAGAAACACGTTGTTGGTTAAACATGTTCTTATCATTTCCAGAATTATGTTGGCATGGTTTAGTTCCCTTATCGGAAGTTGTTTCAGGAAATAAGCAATTGCTTGAAGGCCAAGTTCATGGTTGATTGATGTGTAGAGCGGCACAACGTCGATTGTGACTAGTAAGTACTTTGGTTGCCATTCTGTTTCCATAAGGATGCGGAGAAAGTCTTCCGTGTCCTTTATGAATGAGTTTAGTGTTGGCACTAGTGGTGCGAGAAAGAAGTCTACATATGACGCTATGTTCTCATATAGTGATCCAGAATAAAATCACGTGTGAATCACACTTTGTTAGAATGCGACTGTGGTAAACAATATATTGAATCAACAATCTTTGCTCTCAAGAAACGAATGCTAGAGCACATCAGAGCGATTCAAAACAAGGACACATCATATACAATTGCCGAGCATATGATGAATCACAAAAATAAAACATGGCAAAATATGAGATACTCAGGAATCGCAATGGTGCCTAAACACGAAAGAGGAGGGAATCGACTTCAAAAGCTAAGACGCTTAGAATCGAAACTCATCATCCGGTTTATAACAAAAATCCCCAATGGATTGAATGGGGACGAAGAACTTTATGTACACCTATGAAAAGTCAACAGCTAGCAATAATTGAGAAAAACTGATAAACTGTAAAAATGTGATATCAGAGAAATTGGAATGAACAAGTATAACTTTTCCCAATAGACAAAATAACATAAATGGAACTATATTGATGACATGCAAAGCGAATAGACTGTAAAGTATTATATGTAGATATTTGAAAAATAGAACCACATCCATAAAATGAAATATGCAATTGATAAATTTGAGGAGACCAAAACACGCTTCACGAAAAGAGGGTATAAGCAGAAGATCATAAATCGTGGTGAAAAAAGAACAAGAAAAAAAACAAGAACAGAGACCCTAATTGAAAACAAAAAAGAAGAAAAATCAAAGAAAGATGAAGACAAACCATGTCTTATATTGACATACTCCAAAGAGAGTGCACAAATCAGAAATATAGTAACCAAATATTGGAATGTGTTCAAAAAGGATCCGGACATTGGTAACCTAATTGGTGATGGACCTCTAATTTCATTCCGAAAAGCACCTTCTCTTGGAGGCACACTGGTGAACAGCCACTTCACAGACAAAAAGGCAGAAACATGGCTGCAAAAGCGACAGAAGGATTTACTAAATGCATGTCATGCAAAGCATGCAAAGTGGGAAAAACCTGAAATCGCTTAAGGACCCAAAAGAACAAATTTTTGAAATCCAGAATAAAATCACGTGTGAATCACACTTTGTTAGAATGTGAATATGGTAAACGATATATTGAATCAACAATCTGTGCTCTCAAGAAACGAATGCTAGAGCACATCAGAGCGATTCAAAACAAGGACGCATCATATGCAATTGCCAAGCATATGATGAATCACAAAAATAAAACATGGCAAAATATGAGATACTCAGGAATCGAAGTGGTGCCTGAACACGAAAGAGGAGGGAATCGACTTCAAAAGCTAAGACGCTTAGAATCGAAACTCATCATCCCGTTTAAAACAAAAATCCCCAATGGATTGAATGGAGACGAAGAACTTTATGTACACCTATGAAAAGTCAACAGCTTGCAATAATTGAGAAAAACTGATAAACTGTAAAAATGTGATATCAGAGAAATTGGAATGAACAAGTATAACTTTTCCCAATAGACAAAATAACATAAATGGAACTATATTGATGATATGCAAAGCGAATAGACTGTAAAGTATTATATGTAGATATTTGAAAAATAGAACCACATCCATGAAATTAATTATGAAATTGATAATTTTTGCAGATTCAATGTGGATTGGAGCCAATTGTTCATGACTCTTAGCTATCTAACGTCTGAGGGATGTTATAAGAATCCAGTTGTATATACGCAAATGATAAATTGCATAAAAATTGTTTTTCCCCTGGTAGTATTTAAAAATCTTGAAGAATGTGAAAATGTCAGTATCGCCGTCCATAGCAATCCAGCAAGCTGTAATTCACAGTCATCGGCCAAAGCACTTAGCTTTATAAAATTTGTTTAAATAATGAAGTCCCGATAAACTGACTGGCACATGTAGATACAAATGGCACTCAGCCACAAGTGCTACCAACCCATCGCGAGGCCGACATTATGACAAACAAACAAGCCTCAATTACAAATGCACAAGTAAAAATCAATTGAATTCAGCAAACTGATTGCGAATGGACATCGATAGGCTAGATCGAGCCAAGTTAGAACTACCCAACCCACAATGCATCATAACAGCTACAGTGGTGTTAGAGTATAAATAAATGAAACTAAAGATGTTATGTTATGTTATGTTAAATAAATTTGTAAGGCGCAACTAACACCATTAGGTTTCTTGGCGCCATAATGAAGAGAGCAGATGAGGGAGCAACAGAGACCATTTATTTGTAGGATTCAGTAAAAAGAAGAGTTTTGAGGGAAGATCTGAATTTGGGATACGGAGTAGACAATCTGAGAGGCAGAGGGAGGGAATTCCAAAAGGTGGGGGCCAGGAAGGAGAACTTGAGCCCGCCGTGTTTCTTCCTCTTGTATCTAGGAGTGGATAACAAGGCCAGTTGGGAAGACCGGAGAGTGCGAGGAGGGACGTAGGGTTGAAGGAGGGAAGAAATAAAGAGGGGGCCCTGGCCGGCAAGGGATTTGAAGATAATGCAGCCCAGCTTAAACTTGCAGCGGGCAGCTACCGGAAGCCAATGGAGGCTTTTTAGGAAGGGGCGGACGTGTTGATCTCTTGGGAGGGAGTGGATCAGGCGGGCAGCCTGATTCTGAATCAGCTGGAGCTGCCTAAGTTGGTAGGCTGGAATGCCAACATAGAGCGCGTTGGCGTAGTCGATCCTCGATATTACTAGCGCAAGCAGGGCCAGGGTAAGGGCCTCAGAAGTAAGTAGCCGGGAGATTTTCCTAATTTTCCTTAATTGAAAATGGCTGGAGGAGACTACCGCGCTAATCTGGGGCGTCATAGAGAGGTCGCTGCTGATGATGACTCCCAGACTTTTGGCGCAGTTGGCAGGGCGGGGTGGACTGCCAAGGCTAACCGGCCAGAAGGAAGAGTCCCAAGGGTTGGAAGAACCCCCGACAAGAACCAGCTCGGTCTTGTCGGGGTTGAGCTTCAGATGGTTTGAGCTCATCCAATTGCTAATGAAGCAGAGGGTGTTTTGAAAGGTAGAAATGAAATCAGCAGAGGAATCAATGTTGAAAATTAGTTGTATGTCATCAGCGTAATTGAACTCTGTGACATTAAACTGTCGGAGGGCGCGAATAAGTGGGGAAAGATACAAATTAAAAAGGAGGGGGGAAAGAGAAGAAACTTGTGGGACACCACAGGTAAGTTTAACCTGGGAAGCAGAGAACTGGGATAGTCTGACAGCTTGATGGCGTTGGGTCAGAAAGGAGCGGACCCAGTCCAGGGCGGAACCCTGGATGCCTGCCTCCCCGACACGGTCGACCAGAATATCATGGTCGACCGTGTCAAAGGCGGCCGACAAATCCAGGAGGACCAGAGCCTGGCAGATGTTAGCGTCCGCTCCCCTGCGCAGTTCCTCCATAACAGAAAGAATGACGGCTTCTGTTGAGTGCGCAGGTCTAAATCCAGCCTGCTGGGGGTCCAGTACACTAGAGTCTTCCACAAAAGAACTAAGAATCTGAGTGACGTGCGACTCTAAAACCTTGCTGAGAAAAGGGAGAAGGGAAATTGGACGATAGTTGCTCATAATAGAAGGGTCTGCCGAGGGTTTCTTTAGGATGGACTTATTACTACCGTGATCAAGAACTTTTTAGTTCGAAACGCGTAGGTGAAGGAAGAGATTTGGAGTTGAAATGAACTGTGTTTAAACCACATAAGAAGAGTGCAGCGTTCTTTGTGATATTTGCAACAAATATATATATATATATATATATATTGGGATTCACAACTCTGCCACAGAGAAACGGAGACGCACTCTCCTTCCAAGCAACATTTTAATTCTGTCAAGCAGCAATCCGGGTAAGAAAATCAATGCAGGCCCAACGCGTTTCAAACATCATTCTCCTTGATCACGGGCCATTTTAAAACACTGTGTGCATGCCGCGCTTTATAGTCCCTCATTAGCATATCTTGCTCATGTGAGCGTCGTGATGCCTTCTGGGACCACGAGTCTGCGGCAGAATTATCACTTTCACAATCATTCTGAAATAGAAAAATAAAGTGCTTTAGTCCATAGGCATGTTACACAGATTGTCTCTGCACTGACAGAATTGCTGAGGATACATCCAGAGGCTCCTTTCCATGCCTCGTGCAGTCGCTACAATCTGCGATGGTGCTGTCTCCCTGCTGGCGACCGAACAAATTGGGATTCACAACTCTGCCACAGAGAAACGGAGACGCACTCTCCTTCCAAGCAACATTTTAATTCTGTCAAGCAGCAATCCGGGTAAGAAAATCAATGCAGGCCCAACGCGTTTCAAACATCATTGTCCTTGATCACGGGCCATTTTAAAACACTGTGTGCATGCCGCGCTTTATAGTCCCTCATTAGCATATCTTGCTCATGTGAGCGTCGTGATGCCTTCTGGGACCACGAGTCTGCGGCAGAATTATCACTTTCACAATCATTCTGAAATAGAAAAATAAAGTGCTTTAGTCCATAGGCATGTTACACAGATTGTCTCTGCACTGACAGAATTGCTGAGGATACATCCAGAGGCTCCTTTCCATGCCTCGTGCAGTCGCTACAATCTGCGATGGTGCTGTCTCCCGGCTGGCGACCGAACAAATTGGGATTCACAACTCTGCCACAGAGAAACTGAGACGCACTCTCCTTCCAAGCAACATTTTAATTCTGTCAAGCAGCAATCCGGGTAAGAAAATCAATGCAGGCCCAACGTGTTTCAAACATCATTGTCCTTGATCACGGGCCATTTTAAAACACTGTGTGCATGCTGCGCTTTATAGTCCCTCATTAGCATATCTTGCTCATGTGAGCGTCGTGATGCCTTCTGGGACCACGAGTCTGCGGCAGAATTATCACTTTCACAATCATTCTGAAATAGAAAAATAAAGTGCTTTAGTCCATAGGCATGTTACACAGATTGTCTCTGCACTGACAGAATTGCTGAGGATACATCCAGAGGCTCCTTTCCATGCCTCGTGCAGTCGCTACAATCTGCGATGGTGCTGTCTCCCGGCTGGCGACCGAACAAATTGGGATTCACAACTCTGCCACAGAGAAACGGAGACGCACTCTCCTTTCAAGCAACATTTTAATTCTGTCAAGCAGCAATCCGGGTAAGAAAATCAATGCAGGCCCAACGCGTTTCAAACATCATTGTCCTTGATCACGGGCCATTTTAAAACACTGTGTGCATGCCGCGCTTTATAGTCCCTCATTAGCATATCTTGCTCATGTGAGCGTCGTGATGCCTTCTGGGACCACGAATCTGCGGCAGAATTATCACTTTCCCAATCATTCTGAAATAGAAAAATAAAGTGCTTTAGTCCATAAGCATGTTACACAGATTGTCTCTGCACTGACAGAATTGCTGAGGATACATCCAGAGGCTCCTTTCCATGCCTCGTGCAGTCGCTACAATCTGCGATGGTGCTGTCTCCCGGCTGGCGACCGAACAAATTGGGATTCTGCCACAGAGAAACAGAGACGCACTCTCCTTCCAAGCAACATTTTAATTCTGTCAAGCAGCAATCCGGGTAAGAAAATCAATGCAGGCCCAACGCGTTTCAAACATCATTGTCCTTGATCACGGGCCATTTTAAAACACTGTGTGCATGCCGCGCTTTATAGTCCCTCATTAGCATATCTTGCTCATGTGAGCGTCGTGATGCCTTCTGGGACCACGAGTCTGCGGCAGAATTATCACTTTCACAATCATTCTGAAATAGAAAAATAAAGTGCTTTAGTCCATAGGCATGTTACACAGATTGTCTCTGCACTGACAGAATTGCTGAGGATACATCCAGAGGCTCCTTTCCATGCCTCGTGCAGTCGCTACAATCTGCGATGGTGCTGTCTCCCGGCTGGCGACCGAACAAATTGGGATTCACAACTCTGCCACAGAGAAACGGAGACGCACTCTCCTTCCAAGCAACATTTTAATTCTGTCAAGCAGCAATCCGGGTAATGTTAAAGATTAGACTGCAAACGTCAACATTATCGGCGCCATCTTGCCCCTTTCAAGCTCATTCGTGCGCATAGGCGGCATCCATTTTAAGCACCATGACCTTTCTGTCCCTCGCTGATAGCCAGCGCGTCTCACTCTCTCTTAACCTCACAGGCATCCCCCGCACGCTGACAACCCCCTCGCTCTCACATGCCTTGGGTCATAAACCCCTCTTCAGCGCAGATCTGCCTCAGAATCCCATCCTGTTCCCAGCGCGACACCTCCCTTCATTCCTTTCATAGTCTCAGGCCCTTTGATGCAAACCCCCCCCCTCTTTCCTGTGTGTCCGTCTGTCTCCCCTGTTCCCAAGCCACCACCTGGCCCTGCGGATACTGTTTATTACCCCGTACAGTAGGAAACCTCCCCTCCCCATCAAAAGACCCTCGAGCCGATCAAAAGCCCCCCACTCTATGAGATCCGATCAAACTCCACACATTCCGTGAATCGGCGGAATGTCCAGCTGCGCGATAATCATCACCTGTTGTGACCGGGGTGGGGAATCCAACTGTAAATGTATGTGGGAACGGGCCTGAAGGGGAGATTCCGAGGATGTTCTTTCACACATCAAAGTGTTGCAAGAATGTGTTACGTGCAATAAAGATCATAAACCTGTGTATAAGAGGCCAGGCCTCAGAGATGCGGTTAGAGCACCTCGTGACGATACTTGCTGTCCGAATTGATATGTTCTCCTCCGGAGAGAATAAACCCTCGTTTCCTGCCTTTCAGTCTCCAGCGCCTGCTTCTTCATTGATTAATATTGGTGGGTCATTGAGGCGACATCGCCGGGCAACACTAAAGGGTCTTTGGTCACTGGTTGTCTTTGAACCCTTTTACAATTGGCGTCCCAAGCGTGGGGCCCATCAGCGACTCGTGGATCCAGTGGGAGAGGTCCTGACGACAGAGTGAACGACTGCAACGATCGGAAGGTACCCTGTCCGATAGACCCTCGTCTGACAGCCGATCATCCGAACTTCACTGGTTCCGAACGGACCTCTCTCGAGTGATCTACGGTCCTGACTGGGAACCATCAGGAGTGCCACGAGGAGTACGAAGAGAAGAGGACGATCGGGCGCTGGATTCGGAAGACAAGAAACTGTCCATGCGGTCCGGGTAAGGTCGTGTAAACACGACAAATTGCGAAATGATTGATAATTGATGAAAAATACTAGTATTACTTTTTGTTAATTTATTTGGAGATTCGCTGTCTGCAAACGGAGAAACAACAGGCTCTCCCTTTACAAACAGTGAAGGATAGGTACGCGTCCGTTGGACCTATCTTTCTCCCCCACTGATCAATTGCCCCTCCCCATTGATTAACTGTTACGGATCGTTTTCTGGAGATTCTCTGTCTGCAAACAGGAAAGAATAGGTCCCCTCTTTGCAGATAGTGAAAGGGTAGGTGACGTGGACCTTTGCGGGCCTACTTATTCTCCCCATTGACCATTTTGTATTTTTTTATTTATTGACCAAACACTGATTGCCCGCTATTGGTTCTTGAGGTATTCACTGCCTGCAAACAACGTAGAATAGAAATATTCTGTCTAGTCTTTGCACGCAGTGATAAGATAGGTAGTGCTGACTATTATCCCCATTGCGATTCGTCATGCCTGTCTTCTCCCCACTGGTTAGTAGCCTGTTTAGCCCGGACCGCTTATTAGAGATGAACCATCCGGCTCCACTGGAAGGCACCCCTAATAAGGACATGTTCATGAAGCATGGATTGATCGCTATAGCCTATAGCAAGCTGTGGCATAAATATACGAAAAAGGATCGAGAAAGTCAGTGGCCACTGATAGGATCCTTCGATGATGATAAAATAAACACGCTAGAAACAGCCCTTGGTAAAAACAAGACAACGCCCACTATGCTTGATAGTTTCGGCATGTGGCGCAAAGAAACTGAACAACGAAAGAAGAGAACTGAGAGTAGGCTGGGAAAAGAGCTGCGAAAAGCAGCCCACCTAGCGGCTCAGAAACTAGAAAAAGAGATAAAAGAAAGGGAGGAAGCCAAACAGAAACTAGAAATAGAAACGTCAAGCCAGTGCCCAGTTAGAACGTCTTCCACGCTCTACCCTGAATTACCCTTGAAACAACGAGCCAACGATGATCTGCTGCTAGGTCCTCCGATCATCTACATGCCCCCTCCATATACCCCTTCCCAACCCTTAGCACAACACCCACCACCCCCAGGTACAAGCGAGAGTAGCGCCACAGCTTCGGCCCCCATGGCCTCTGTGCCGGCCGAACCCCTTACATTAGATGCTACGCAAACGACAACGTTAGGCGACCCCGAGGCCCGAAGGGTTGGTTCTGCAAGAACACACAGACTAAGCAAAAATTAGCGAGCAGGGGTTGACAAGATAGCAAGGATACTGGTAGAGAAGAGGGAAGATGAAGAGTCCATCACGGATGTGTTTAACTCTTATACAGGGAGTCACAGACGACACTTTACTGTACAACTGTGTTACCACGTCTTGAACGCATACGAGGACCGATATCGAGACAAAGGTCCCCAGAGCCTAACGACTCTGTACCGGAAGGTCGATATCGGGGATGAGAGTGAGAGTGATGTGACGGACCTCCTTATGCGTACGCTTGAGGTTTTCCGCCACCTCACTGAACGGAAACCGACAATCGAACCCACGGCATCCGTAGTGACCAAACCACAAACTGAACAATCTAACGCCATGATGCCGATACGAGAGGCTGCCCCTTACTGGGTTCCTCCACGAGGTGAAGGGACTCACGATGACGCAAACAACAAAGATGCAAAAGGAAGGGTAGTGTACAATTGGGTCTACCAACCATGGGACCGGCAAGAGATTCTGACATTCCGGAAATCTCTGCCTGACCTACGTAAAAACCCCACTGCCTTCTATACTGAGTTGGGTACAGCCCTAGGATCAACGATTATGACCCTGGCTGACATCGACTTGTTTTTCGGGTTATGTCTACCAGCTGATGTGTGGAAGCAAATCCGGAAAGTCGACCACCTTGAGCTGTTTGGACATAACTGGTCACAACTCGATGGCATAGATAAACAACGAGAACCCGGACAAAAGCCTTTGAAAGCCATTTTAGACCTCCCGGATAAAATCGTACAGAAATTAAAAACCCTGATCCCAGAAAAGAAAGTGGACTGGTCGATAGTAACGGCCTGTCGCCAGAAATCTCAGGAGGATGTATCGGACTACTTCTCCCGGTTTGAAACGGTGTTCTCCAATTACAGCGGCCAGGACTTGACCACTGCAACCGGACACCATCTTTTTGTCCAGAATTACGTTAAGGGTCTGTCACCAGAGGTCTCCCAGAAACTACAGGCCAGCGAGAGTAGTTGGGCAGCCTCCAAACCTACGGCTATCCTCCAGATGGCCCAATATTATGAACATCAGAAAAATGAAAACGATAGAGCAACAGAGAGAAAGAAGAAGGACTTAAAAGAGAGGGTGATGATTGCTCAACTGCAAGGGGTGACTATAGGACGAGACCAATACCGGGGAAACTATCAGACGAACGTCCCTAAAACTGCACCTCCCAGGGACCGCACTTTGACTCCCCACGTTGGACGTACAGACATTAGAGAGGACCAGTGTGCTTTCTGTAAAGGAACGGGCCATTGGAAATCTCAGTGCCCAGTTCTTTTGGAAATCATCAGAAATAAAGATCCTAGGGACATAGCAAGTGGGCCGAGAAATAGGGGACAGCAGCGAGGGCCCCCAAATGACGCAACTAACGATAGATCAGGCAGGCCAAACACATTTGACCGACCCAGACAGAACCAATGCCAGCAATCTGACTACGATGACGTTCACGACTTTGCATAGGACTGCCTAGGGCAAGGGAGGGATCCATTCGAGCTCCATGTTGACCAGCAAGGCCCTTACGTCACTGCTAAGGTCTTGGGTACAAAGTCTCCATTTCTGGTAGACACTGGCGCAACACGTAGTGCGTTATCTAAACGACTGATTCCAAGGGCACCCTTGTCTGGCTCACTAATAACGTCGACAGGTTTCGATGGAACGCCCTCCACTAACCCTTTGTCCGCCCCGATCCTCTTCGACTTAGAAAACAACACCACTGACACCACGTTTTTGCTTTCCTCCAATAGCCCTGACGCAATTATGGGACTTGACTTATTGAAACACTTCCGAGCAACAATTAGATGTTCTCAAGACGGAGTTTGAGTTTTTCTTTACGACAACCCCGTTCTGCTTAGACATTGCCCTCCCCGACGCATGTTTTCCATCACTGACGTTGACACATCCCTGCTTGACACTCTGCCTCCGTATCTGTGGGCCAAAACGGATTCGGACGTAGGGCGCATGATGATTGACCCAGTACACATTACTGTCCGACCAGATGCAACACTCCCAAAACTTCCACAATATCGGATATCGCCCGAGGGCGAGAAGGCATTGGTAAAGATTATTCAGTCACTGATAGACGCAGGGGTGGTAGAGGAAGTGGTTAGCAACGTTTGCAACAGCCCAATCCTGCCCATCATCAAGAAGCAGGGAGAGGGAGATGAGAAAGCATACCGCTTTATCATCGACCTTCGAGAGATCAACAAAGTGGTGGTACCCCAGTACCCCGAGGTCTCAGACATCACCACCATCCTGACTTTGATTCCCTCTACTGCCACCACCTTCACTGTCATTGACCTTAAAAACGCATTCTTTTCCATCCCCATCCACCCAGACAGCCGATATCTCTTCGGTTTCACCCTCAAAGCCCGCTCATATAGGTTCTGCCGAGCACCCCAGGGCTACACAGAAAGCCCTAGCATCTACAGCCAGGCCTTCAAGAGACAACTGGATCAAGTCCAGTTACCCGATGGAGTGGTGTTAGTGCAATATGTCGATGACATCCTTTTGGCAGCCGACACCCCTCCATTAGCTGTCACAGCCACCATTCAACTCCTGCACTTCCTTGCAGAAAATGGCCACAAGGTCTCCAAGAAGAAGTTGCAATTCTGCCAACCCCAGGTCACATACCTAGGCCACCTTTTGTCCAAAGACGGAAGGAAACTCACTCCCGACCGGATCCAAACCATTCTCGAAACTCCTATCCCTAAGACCCAGAAACAGGTTCGCTCCCTACTAGGCCTCACCTCCTTCTGCCGACAGTGGTTACCCAACTTTAGCCTCATAGTAAAACCCCTGCTTTCACTGCTAGCTAAAGACGTCCCTTTCCCACTCCCCTGGACCCCTGAGTGTCAGACCTCCTTCACGCAACTACGAGATGCCCTTTGTTCGGCCCCTGTGTTAGGTACCCCTGATTACACGAAGCCCTTCTCCCTTTACACTCACGAAAGGGAGGGGTGCGCTTTATCTGTCCTGACCCAGTCCATCGGCCCAAAGCAACGACCGTGCGCTTACTTCTCTGCCACTCTTGACCCTGTAGCCAGAGCCTTGCCTGCCTGCCTTCGAGCTGTAGCTGCTGCTGCGATCTCTATCCGACAGAGTGAGGGGATCGTGCTCTCGAATTCCCTCACAGTACTGGTACCCCATGCAGTTGACACCCTCCTAAACCAAACCAAGACGCAACACCTGACGAGTGCCCGACTGACTGGATACGAACTGACTCTGCTCGCACCCCACATCACTCTGAAGAGATGCACCACACTGAACCCGGCAACTCTGCTACCCTTACCAGAAAACGATCCCAATGTGCACCCTGTGCATGACTGCGTGACCCTTACGGACGAACAGACTAAAAGTAGGGTTGACCTCAGAGACACGGCTTTTCCTGACCCTGACGGAGAGCTGTGGGTGGACGGTTCCTGCATCAAACTCCCCGATGGCACCACTTCAGCTGCCTATGCAGTCACCACGGCTCGAACTGTAGTCGAGACAGCCCGCATCACGCAACGATCTGCCCAGGCAGCGGAACTGATTGCCCTAACACGAGCCTGCATTCTAGCAGCAGGAACCACAACGAACATTTACACCGACAGCCAGTATGCCTTCGGGGGTGGTTCACCATTTTGGGCTCCTTTGGAGGGAGAGGGGATTCTTGACCTCACACGGCACCCCCATTTTGCACGGGGATCTAGTCTCCACCTTGATCGAAGCCGTCCTTCTCCCCAAAAGGCTTGCAGTCATCAAATGCCAGGCACACAAAAAGGTGACAGACATTATAGGACAGGGAAATGCACTAGCTGACATCACTGCCCGAACGACAGCTGAAAGTAGGACGACAACACATATGTACGTGACCAGGTCACAAGCAGAAAAATGGACTGATGCTAGGGACACTATTAGAGACATTCAAATGGCTAGCACACAACACGAACTCACTGAATGGACGCGGGTGGGATTAAAGGATGACGAAGGCTGCTGGCGGACAAAAGACACAAACAAATGGTTGCTACCTGACTCGTACCTGATTCCCATACTGACTATGGCACACTCCCCTGCCCACATAGGATCAGCCCCCATGATTGAACTTGTCTCCAGGGTTTGGCACAACGATAAAATCACAGACTCCGCCAAACGTCTGGTCCAGCAATGCTTGATATGCCTGCAACACAACCCCGGGAAAGGAACTGTAGTACCCCGGGGAGGGTTTGGGGTCCCAAATCACCCGTTTGAAGTCCTGCAGATGGACTACATCCAACTAGACAGATGTCAAGGCCTGAAATATGTACTTGTTGTGGTATGCGCATTTAGCAAATGGGTGGAAGCATACCCAACCCGTGACAACACTGCTATGGCCACAGCAAAAGTTCTGTTAAAAGAGTTTTTCCCCCGTTACGGCCTTTGTCGGATTTTGTGGAGCGACAATGGCCCCCACTTCGTAGCCGAAGTTATCCAACTCATTTTGAAGGGGTTGGGTGTAAAACAAAAGTTCCACGCAGTCTTCTACCCCCAATCTGCTGGACTAGTTGAACGACATAATGCCACACTGAAACTAAAATTGGCCAAAATAGTGGCTACCACAGGACTAAAATGGCCAGACGCACTCCCACTGGCATTGCTCTCAATGCGTTCCACCCCTACCAAACACCACTTGACACCATATGAGGTCGTATTCGGCCGGCCTATGAATGTCTGGTCTGCACCGAAACCAACTTCCATTCATGACGTCCCGGACGTCCTAATGTCTGATTACTTATGCCAGTTGACTAAAACACTGTCTGTTATCCATCAACAGGTGCTGCATGCCATCCCTGACACTTCCAGGGGTCCCGGACACACCATCCAACCTGGGGAGTTCGTTCTGATCCGGAACTTCCAGCGTGCCAAGAGTCTGGAACCCAGGTGGACGGGCCCCTGGCAAGTCCTCATCACCACCCGAACAGCACTTCGAGTGGAGGGAAAACGCAACTGGGTGCATGCGCACCACTGTAAGAAGATCTCCTCGACCCTGGCCACGACAGAAAACATCGACAACCAAGAAGAGCTCCTGAACAAGGACCGACCGTCACTGACCTGCTATCCTGATACCGAAGCACTTGAACTTTCAAAATTCTCTGATCCCACTGTACCATCCAGAGAAGGGTATTTCCTGCGCCGAAGGGAGGGAGCTCCGGCTAAGCAGACCACGGACTAAGTTGAATCTCAGAACGGTGACCTAAACACAACTAAGGGTTACCGGGAGAGAAGCTAAACGAAGTCTGAGGTTCTGCCCACCACCGAGCACCTTGAAGATGATGGAAGCGCCAGATAAGAAGATGATGGAAGCGCCAAATAAGAAGATGATGGAAGCAACAGGAAATTCCCACTACAGAAACCCAAGAGCAGACAGACTCCTCAGCTCAAAGACAATTGCACTCTTCATCACAATCCTTTTCTGCTTTCTCCTCATGACCACACTCTGGATTGTGGAAGAAAACACACCTGCTCACGAAACTTTCCTGACTACTGCTCAGCCTACCACCATGAAGGAACATTATTTGATTTCGCTCTCTCCCCAACTCAGAGAGAGGCGAAAAGAATTTTGGAATAACTCTTTCGTACAACTACTTCACCAGCACAACCTTGCCACCAATGCCACCAACTGTTGGATCTGTGGGTTGCTACCCCACGCCACTGGACACTCGATACCATTCATCCCTTCACCTTTCTCAGTTCACGGCTCCTGTCTTGCTTGGCTGATCCTTCTGCAAGAAAGCTTTAAGGACAATGCCACCTCCAGCAAAACCGTAACGCATTTCTACCACGGGGTCTGGCGGAACAGAACAAAGACACACTTCTGCCCGCAGACCACCAACAACACAATCCACTTGGACATTCCTGCTAAAGAGCAAATTGAAATGCAGGTGTTCAATAATCCAACCAGAACCACCTTCTCCTACCTGCGAAAACGAACGGCTGCCACTCTGACTGTGGCCCTGTCAGTCATCAACGTCACCGGCCACATGTGCATAGAAGGGCTTGGGACTCAGCTGGTAGGCCACAGTGCTTGCCGGTTTTCCAGAACTCTGGACTCCACCGACCCACCTTCCTTTGTGGCATCCCCAAACATGTATTTCGTCTGCGGCACGAAGGCTTACACCTGGCTCCCCAAAGGCTGGGGGGGCACTTGTTTCATTTCCTTCATCCTTCCTCCGACTTATGTGGCACCAGCAAATCATCACAGACAAAAACGAGCCAAGGACATTGAACAAGCCGACTCAACAGGAGCGCAGTTCCTCGATGCTATGAAGGGACTTGTCCCCCTCTGGGGCCCGATGGCAAACAGCCGTGCCATCCGACATCTGACTCAAGCAGTTGAGACAACAATGAACATCACGGCTGGTATCCTTGCTAACAACACCGCCGAACTTCAAGCGGTCCGCTTGGTGGCCCTCCAGAACCGCCTTGTCCTAGATGTGGTTCTTGCGGACCGTGGTGGAGCATGCCGCATTATTGGGTCCAGCTGCTGTACGTACATACCGGACAACTCACCCTCAGTGTACAAAGCCATCGAACATCTTCATAGACTCTCTTCAGAAGTCCACCAAGAACAAGAAGAATGGTCGCTTGGTGGTTGGTTCTGGAACACCGTTAAGAACTGGGGCTGGAGACTATTCACCATTATCCTGATTCCTGTAGTTGTAATATGCGGTTTATGCTTAGGAATTCAATGTCTGCCACCTCTGTGTACATTATGCGTAAATTGTATTTGCCCTAAGACTGTGGACTTTGGAAACGAACGTATGAGAGCATTATATGATGCAGAGGTTAGGAATTTGATGAAGATTGACATTGAGTAAGCAAGTTGGCTAAGATATGTTGAAAAGGGAGGACTGTTAAAGATTAGACTGCAAACGTCAACATTATCGGCGCCATCTTGCCCCTTTCAAGCTCATTCGTGCGCGTAGGCGGCAGCCATTTTAAGCACCATGACCTTTCTGTCCCTCGCTGATAGCCAGCGCGTCTCACTCTCTCTTAACCTCACAGGCATCCCCCGCACGCTGACAACCCCCTCGCTCTCACATGCCTTGGGTCATAAACCCCTCTTCAGCGCAGATCTGCCTCAGAATCCCATCCTGTTCCCAGCGCGACACCTCCCTTCATTCCTTTCATAGTCTCAGGCCCTTTGATGCAAACACCCCCCCTCTTTCCTGTGTGTCCGTCTGTCTCCCCTGTTCCCAAGCCACCACCTGGCCCTGCGGATACTGTTTATTACCCCGTACAGTAGGAAACCTCCCCTCCCCATCAAAAGACCCTCGAGCCGATCAAAAGCCCCCCACTCTATGAGATCCGATCAAATTCCACACATTCCGTGAATCGGCGGAATGTCCAGCTGCGCGATAATCATCACCTGTTGTGACCGGGGTGGGGAATCCAACTGTAAATGTATGTGGGAACGGGCCTGAAGGAGAGATTCCCAGGATGTTCTTTCACACATCAAAGTGTTGCAAGAATGTGTTACGTGCAATAAAGATCATAAACCTGTGTATAAGAGGCCAGGCCTCAGAGATGCGGTTAGAGCACCTCGTGACGATACTTGCTGTCCGAATTGATGTGTTCTCCTCCGGAGAGAATAAACCCTCGTTTCCTGCCTTTCAGTCTCCAGCGCCTGCTTCTTCATTGATTAATATTGGTGGGTCATTGAGGCGACATCGCCGGGCAACACTAAAGGGTCTTTGGTCACTGGTTGTCTTTGAACCCTTTTACAGTAAGAAAATCAATGCAGGCCCAACGCGTTTCAAACATCATTGTCCTTGATCACGGGCCATTTTAAAACACTGTGTGCATGCCGCGCTTTATAGTCCCTCATTAGCATATCTTGCTCATGTGAGCGTCGTGATGCCTTCTGGAACCACGAGTCTGCGGCAGAATTATCACTTTCACAATCATTCTGAAATAGAAAAATAAAGTGCTTTAGTCCATAGGCATGTTACACAGATTGTCTCTGCACTGACAGAATTGCTGAGGATACATCCAGAGGCTCCTTTCCATGCCTCGTGCAGTCGCTACAATCTGCGATGGTGCTGTCTCCCGATTGGCGACCGAAGGCATCACGACGCTAACATGAGCAAGATATGCTAATGAGGGACTATAAAGCGCGGCATGCACACAGTGTTTTAAAATGGCCCGTGATCAAGGACAATGATGTTTAAAACGCGTTGGGCCTGCATTGATTTTCTTACCCGGATTGCTGCTTGACAGAATTAAAATGTTGCTTGGAAGGAGAGTACGTCTCCGTTTCTCTGTGGCAGAGTTGTGAATCCCAATATATATATATATATATATATATATATATATATATATATATATATATATATATATATATATATATATATACATATATATGTGTGTATATATATATATATATATATATATATATATATATATATATATATATATATATATATATATATATATATATATATATATATATATTCACTGATAAAACCATAGGTTATAGACCATATATAGTTAGGAATTAGCATTTACAAAACCTTATTTTACTCACACAAAACCATTGAAATTCCATATATAGTTAGTTGCACTAACTATATATCGCGCACCCGCAATCCACTGCTGATGATGTCACATATTACATCATTCATGACATGGTCAGTGACATCACTGATGACATCACTGATGACATCTCAAATGGCATCACTGATGACATCACTGATGACAACATCCAGTGACTGTATGTTTCTGTAAAGTTAAAATATGTCTTACATATTGAAGAATGAGTGGATGTATAAGTGTCTGGATGAAGGATTTAGTAGGTGCATGACTGACTGTATGAGTGAGTGATTAAATGTGTCTCACTGAGTGCATGGGTTAGTGACTAAACTGTCTTAATTTGTGCATCATTATGTCTGTTGTTCTGTAAACTGTTGCATGTGTTGATAAGTAGATATATGAGTAACTATATGGGTTATTGATTGGTTGCCCAAGTATTTGTATGGGAGACTGAGTGTGTGTGTGGGTGGCTGGGAGGTGTATGACTCTGTGCATAGATGTGTGAGCAGTTGATTCACTAGATGTATGGTTTCAAAAGTGCATGTGGAAACAGCTGTATGGGCGGTTGACTGTGTGCATGAGTGTATTGGTGAGTGAATGGATATCTCAGTGCTACATGTCAAAGTAAGTACATATGTAAAACACAGTACATGTGAGAGTTGACATATATAAATAACTGTGCATAAGAGCCAGTGATTGTGTGAGTGGCTGTATGGATCATTGTGAACTTGTATCAGGGATTGTATAAGAGAGTAAATATGTGTTAGTATATGTTTGAATAAGTAAAGTTTGTATAACTGTATAGTTGAGGAAATGGAAGTGTGATTGATTCTTTGCATGACTGACTAGGTGTGTGAGTAACTCCATGGATGAGTGACAGTCTGTGAGTGTCTGTTTACACTGATTGTATCTAAGGTTATATTAGAATCTGAAGAGGTTCATCGTATTATCACATGAATGATATCAGTAATGTCATTTGAGATGTCATCAGTGATGTCATTTGAGATGTCATCAGTGATGTCATTTGAGATGTCATCAGTGATGTCATCAGTGATGTCACTGACCATGTCATGAATGATGTAATATGTGACATCATCAGCAGTGGATTGCGGGTGCGCGATATATAGTTAGTGCAACTAACTATATATGGAATTTCAATGGTTTTGTGTGAGTAAAATAAGGTTTTGTAAATGCTAATTCCTAACTATATATGGTCTATAACCTATGGTTTTTTCAGTGAATTTTCAAGGTTTTGTAAATGCTAATTCCTAACTATATATGGTCTATAACCTATGGTTTTTTAAGTGAATTTCAATGGTTTTTTAAAAGCTAATATCTGTAGCTGTAAAATGTATTCTTCTTTAAATCTTAAAATATATTTTACATGTTTTTTATACAATTTTTAAAAAAAAATTTTTTTTTGTTTCGCTCCCAGTCCGCGAACCGGTCAGCTTCCCGTTAGCTCAATTTAAAGCCGCGACGCGGTCCGCGAACCGGTCAACGTTCCTTTAGCGTAACTGTTACGTTAGAATGACGTTTTGCGTTGTCGCGTAATACGTCATTTGACGCGCCAAGTTAGCGGACCCGGAAGCGGACCGGAAAGCGGAGCAAAGTGCGAAACGTAAACACAGCTGGTCATGTGACTCGGTAATAACACTTTTCATTGGTTCATTTCACTTTTGGTTTCCTAATGATGTACTACTAGGTCATGTGATCTAAAATTAACACTTTTCATTGGTTTAGAACTTATACTTTTCCCAAATGATGAAAACCCCTCCTTCTTTCCTCACTCTGACTTTCATCTTGGTGAGAGAAAGACCCTTTTTCATAGTTGAGAAATGGCTTCAGTAGTTGCTTCAGCTGGTGCACCCCCACCACCACCTCCACCTCCTCATGGGAAGAGAGGACCACCTGCTAAAGTAATCATACAAGAAGAGGAAGATCAGGAAGAGGAGGAAGAGCAGGAAGAGCCAGAGTTTTTGCCAGAGGAGCCCAGGAGGTATAATCGAAAAGAAAACTACATTTGGCAATTTTTTAAATTTCCTGAGGGGCAAAAAAAAGTGAATGCAAGATATGTGTTTTGCCGTATATACGATGATAGACTGTCAAGGGGGACTGATAAAAAATACAGCTACGGCAATTACACTATGCATAGGCATATGAGTAGGTGGCACCCAAACAACTATAGTGCTGCCCAGCTTCGTGATGAGCAACAAAATCCCCCTGCGATGGCAAGAAGATCGGTCGTTCAAGAAGTGTCGGGACCAGAGGCGAGGGAGATGGTCCCAAACATTCAAATGAACTTTGGGGAAGTGAAGCAAGTGTAACCAAATCATTTGCTACAGAGAAAGTAGCATTACTCTAATTATGAAAGCTATTAATAATCATGTTTGCCCGAAACGCCCCAAACAATAAATTCTTCTTTTTTTCGTTGCTCCTGTTGAGCCCTTTTCAATGAATCATTTTTGTTTCCCCCCTCCCCCCAAAAAAACAAAAAAATATCAAAATGTTCAGAAAATACAAAAAAAATAAAAAAAATGTTCAGAAAAATAATAAAAAAAATTTAAAACAACAAAAACCAAAAAAAAAGTTCTTTTCAGAACTACCTCCCCATTATAAAAAAAAATGGTAGAATTTTTGAAACTCTGCCAACCTCTATTTCTTTTAGTTCGCTTCCCGGTTCGCACTCCGGTACGCGAACCGGGAGCGAACCAAAATTTTTTTTTTTTTAAAAAGAACAGTAAGTATAAGGGAAGGAAACAGACAGTTATGTTACAAGAAAGACAGCTATAGGGAGTAAACAAAAGATACTGTTACCCGCAATCCACTGCTGATCATGTCACATATTACATCATTCTTGACATGGTCAGTGACATCATCAGCAGTGGATTGCGAGTAACAGTATCTTTTGTTTACTTCCTATAGCTGTCTTTCTTGTAACATAACTGTCTGTTTCCTACCCTTATACTTACTGTTCTTGTTTTAAAAAAATTTTTGAGATCATTCAGAAACAGTAACATTAATAGAGACAGAATGAGTGAATAAGAATGAAGAAGTATGAGAAGAGAGGGACTGAGAAAAATACTGGAAGGAGTAGAATAATTAAGTAATAGAGAAAGGAATGAGGGAAGTAGCAAACGCAGGAAAGTAAGGATTAAAGAAATGAAGCAGTAGAACTAATAGATGTTAAATGTGATAGATTAAATGATTGATTCAGGATGACGATAAGGTGTGTCCTCTCCAAAAGTTTGTTTAAGGTGAGGCCTACTCAGGGTTGCATATCAAATTTATGCTTGTTGAAGAATACAGAGGAGATAATACATGTGAAGGCCTACCATTGAAGTAAAACATGTCCACTTCACTCTTGAACAACAGCCAGACCTCTTCTGTGTCCATAGACAGACCTAAACTTCATCTGCACAATGTCATTCGTAAACTTAGAAAGCACAAGTAATGTAATTGAAAAACGTGGAGTTTCTTTTGCTCATTTCACAATCACATCACCTGTGTTGCCTTTGCTTAGGTATCTCATAGTGCAGATGTAGTCCAGCATATGAAACAGAACGCAGAAGTGCAGCAGTGTATGCATTAATACATGTGAAGGCCTACCAATGAAGTAAGTCATGTTCACTTATTACATCATTCATGACATGGTCAGTGATATCATCAGCAGTGGATTGCGGGTAGAAAGAGTAGAAAACATTTACCTTATAATTCTTGTTAACTTCTTGAATTCTTTTTTCATACTTTCAATCTGTAAAAGAGAGAACAAACATTTCAAAAATATTAAAACATGTATTTAAAAATTAGAAAAGACAAGGAAAAAGGTTCAAGAACAAACAGTTTTTCAACAACTTTGACATTTACAGAAGCCTCTGCTTCTCTACGTCCCCTACACAATCCTAAAGATATATATTTTAAACAAACAGTATCTTGATGCTGAAAAACTGAGGCCTATTTTGGAACATGGTGCATCTTTTGCACTGCTGATGTCTCACAATAGTGATGCAATAGCAGCGCAAAAAAGATGTAAAGCCATCATAAAATTGTGTCTAACATTTTAAATGATTGTTTCAGGATGCAAATAAGATGTGTCCTTTCAAGAGGTTTCTTTGAGGTGAGGCCTATTCAGTTTTAAAAAAAAAACAGTACCCAGAAGTGCAGCACTGTAAGCATTAACTTTGACACTTACAGAAGCCTCAGTTTCTCCATATCTACCTCACATTTCTAAATGTATATCATAAGTACAAAAAGTCGAACATTAATTATACATGTTAAATGGTTTATTTTTGCTGTTCTCAGAATGTATCAAATTTCACTTAAATCAGTGACTTGAAGGTATCCACCATGTAACAGCGGGGGAAAAAAACACAATCAAAATGATTGTGTTTAAAAAACCCATACAACATAAGAATTCTGAATTCAAAACTCCTTAAAATTAACTTACTTTCCATAACGTCGAAGGATGTCCTATGAACAGCGTACACTCTGTTGTGCTATAAATATTTTCAGCCCGTCACTTTCTGAAAGAAAACCTCCATCATTTTGAAAAATATGTTACATACAATAAAAGACTTCTCACATTCTACCACATGTTTCCACTTGGCCAAATCATGTTGCAGCGATTCACAACTCTTGTAATTCTTCTAATGAAATCCCGTCATTTTCTATTTTCGCAACTTTCAAAAAGAAAACATTTAAGATTACTTTCACAATCCTGGACTACTAATATCTTACCCTTCTTGCTCACTCATGTTCTACTTTTCCTATGACACTGATACTGCTTACTATGAAGCAGACTTACTTGCATCAGGTTTATATAGTTGGATTTTTAAAATGACATTATAATTAAAAGTTTTGGACCAATAATCTAGACAGCATTGCAGACTTACATTCCCTCTACTTCATGAACCTTTTGCAATTCCTCAGAGGAAATCCCGAGATTCTTTCCTTAAAATTTTGGTTTTAAAAACACCAGGTAAGAATTTTTAAGGTCAAACGGCAATTTTTTTTTGAAAGTTACAACAGAATCGTTGCAGAATGACCAGCCGTTTCTAGACTTTAAATAAGCTGTGTAATGTCCTGATGTTGTTGAAGGACCATCGTGATAGATAATTGCTACAGTTACAAAAGTCCTTCCTGATATTGACAGCTGAGAAGCAACACATTTTTTTATTAAAGTTGACAATTTTGATCCATCAGGCCTACATCGTTGGATCATTAAAATGACATACTGGCCATATCTTCGTATAAATAATGTTGACATCATTTCAGATTTACATTGGCTACACTCCATGTTGTGATCAGCTGCATTTACTAGCTTATTAAAGGAGACTGATTTACTGTCTGGCAAAGTTAAATATATAAATCTTTCTGAGTCTACACTAGTAGTACTTGATACCATACAGTTCTCGCAGTCATGCTGCCATTGATAAGAAAGCCCAAACAGGTGATCTACATCTACACCCTCATCTTGCAATACATCTAGCATATACATTAAAAACTCCTGACAATCCTGCTGATTATTTTCAGAGAAGTCTGTTTGACCTGAACATTCATCTAACAGATAACGAACTTCAGACACACTTTCTACTTTTGTTCGATCAGTGCTACATTTCTCTAACACAGAATTCAACAAACAGCATAAACTTTGTTCCGAATTGAACACAATCTGTTCTTTTAAAGTCTCTAGTGAAAAGAGAACATTAACCACTACATTTGCATAGCAGTTGACACCAGAACTGTTTTCAAATTGAAAACCGACAACATCTTCAACAGAATCCGTTTTCTTTCTGCTTACAATTTTCGGTTCATCGACTTTTCGGCTTTTTGCTACAACCTCCCTACTATTAGTGATATTTCTTCGTTTACGGCCTACCACACGTTTCTCAAACAAAGGATATTGAGGCAAATGTGGCGCATACTCTCTTCTTAACCTATTGTATTCCTTAACACAATCTAGATCTGCACAAATGTTTGTGACATCACAATCAATCAAATACAATCCCGATAAAGTTCTAACTCGTGACAATGCCACATATGCCATACCCTCTTTGAACACAGAACTGCCAATATTCACCAATGCACTATCTACACTTAAACCTTGCGATTTATGGATTGTCACCGCATATGCCAAGCAAACAGGAAACTGTTTACGGCGAACATATAAGTCTTTAACAAGCAAAAACTTAGCAGAACAACGACCAATTAGCTGTACTTCCTCAATGCCATCAAATTTAATTTTTAAAAATTCAATACCATCTCTACTTCTGTATTTCTCAAAATCAACAACATTACCCATTGATCCATTTACCAGACCTCTTTCAACACGTAAATTCCTTCTCAAAATGATTCGGCAATTTAAACACACATTCAAAGTCTTTTCAAAACCCGCTGTTTTAGATATAGTCTTCTCTAATGAATCCAATTTTGATTTCAAATTCTCAGACAAAATAATTGTGGATCCCATATGCTCTATTCTGTCAATAGCTTCAAGTTTCACAATCTCTTGCTTTTCTAAATTCAACATTTTGTTGTTGAAGATGGCACATTCTGCAAGAGTTGGCATCAAACATATTCCGGATTTCTTCTCAGTAATTTTCTGAAAAATATTCTCAGGCACAACGTCTTGTTCTGGATATAAATTTGACAGTAATCGTGCATTTAAAGCTTCTTTCCCATGCTCGGTCACTTTTCCAATTCTAATATCTTGTAGAATATTCTTGTAATCTTCATCCTTTGCCTGACGCATATTTTCATGCAGTTCAGCATAATTGAAGTTTAACCATATATTGACGTTGCCAATGCTCCCTAGGCACTTCCTGGTATCTTCATGCGTGAGTATTTTGAATACAGGTTGTCCTTTTACTGGTGTCAGCTGCAGAAGATCTCCGAAAACAATGATGTGTTTGCCACCAAATAACACATCATACTCAGTTTTAAGAACTTCTTGCATTCTCAAATGCACAAAGGCAAGCATGAGATTTGAAACCATGCTTACTTCGTCAATGATAAGAAGTTTCAATTTCCTCAAGACTCTTGAAACTTCACAACAAGCATCTCCAGATAACTTGTGGTATTGTAATTTGTTGTCATGCTCCACTGGCAGCATCAGTAGACGATGCAAAGTAATACCTTTAATGTTATGTGCTGCCAGTCCAGTTGGAGCGGTGACAACACAAGACAGCGATGACTCAGTCCTTTCCTGCAAATAACAAGAAATTGCTTTAATGAGGAAACTTTTTCCAGTTCCCGCTTCTCCACTCACGTACAATCGGACAGGCTTCAACGACGTACATGAGCACTCTTTCTTCTCATGATTTAATCCATGCTCAATTTGCTTGGTAACTTCGTCATATATTTTCCTCTGCTCAACGTTGAGTTGTCTTTCCAAGTCTTCTAAGTTAACCGCATCCTCCTGAGCATGTGCCATGGCTCTTTCTACTTCATTCATGGCAGTGGCGGCTTCATTTTCGATAATAGGTCCTCCTAGTGGATCCTGACTCAATGAAACAGAACTCTGACTGTCCTGAGAACTGTCTCTGGCAATCTCGGCTGCAATCGTTGCTTCCTGCTCAATTTCCAAAGTCAACATTTCTTGATATTTGGGAAAAGCAGGACATTCTATGGTCTCCTTAGCAGCAGTGAAAGAGTCTTCGTAACAGAGGAAATCTCCAAGCAGTTCCTCTTCTGCACGCCAAGGCTTGAAAAGTTGCAAAAGTGCTAAATAGAAAAACTCCTTTTTTTCTGGAGATTCGCCACTCAATTTTCGATGGTTTACTAATTGGCATTTTCTTTGCTTGACCAGACATCCCTCACTTCCAATTACAGCATACACTCCTTTCTCAATATCTTCTTTGATGTTCCTCTTGAATATATAATTTTGTAGAACCTCATATAGACAAACATTCTCAAGGTGACTGCTTCGATTTGGATAATATGTATCCAACATGTTGGTCTTCAAAATGTCGGTACTGTTTGGTTCCTTTTCCGCCAAATACTCAATTTCCCGGACAGGTTTTAGAACTCGATTTCGCGTTGCAGCAAGACCAAGACTCGCCCAAACGATACTCCTAGATTTGGCATAGAGACTTGCTGAAGACAACCGGTCAGAACATTCGTAAGCTCCGATTTCTCGATGCGACAACATCTTCAGACTGAAACTGTACAACTTCTTGCTGAGGCTCTTTTCATGGGAAATGTCCTCCCACATATCCTTCAATTCTGTCTTTTCTTTTTTGGTGATGTAAGATGTCACATACCGAGCCACAGCCATACAGTCGTCAGCCACAAACTGTATATCCATGTTAGCATTCCACATGGACAAAATCACTGGGTTGTAGTCGTTGATGTACTTGGACTCTTCGTTCCTTTTCAAATTGTATGTATTTTTGGGTGATTTCCTCGTCACATTATGTCGCAGAGAAGACATCAAACTGTTCACTCTTCCTTTAGAAATCACCGGTCGTGGAAAGTTGAAACGACATTTGGTGTAGAACTTGTCCTTGTTTCTGAATTTACGACGACAGTACTTTCCACAACGATGGCTTTGGAAACGTAGAACTTGTTCTCCTAGGCTTTTCTTCTCCGTTGCGTTTGGAACAGCACACGTAGAATACTGTTCTATGAAATTCATCACTACGTCATCCGGATCTGTTCCAAATTTAGGTGCATCCTTGATCCACAGCAACATATGTATATGAGGAGCACCTCTTGCTTGGTACTCCTTTCTCCAGAAGAAATCCAACACCTCTCCAAGAGGTGGATTCTTCTTATTTGTGATGAAAGACATCATAGCTTCAAATCTATGATTGAAGTACCTGCATACATTCACTGGATCCAAAGAACACAGTTCTCCAGGTGTCTTGAATTCAATGTTTTCAATATTTCCATTTGCCTCTCGTAGAAATTCAAGTAAGTCTTCCCAGCCATACTCGGCACAGCTCAGAGTGAGGAACCATGTTGGAGTTCCTAAGTTCCTCAGCATACATTTTAAATCACCATGACGACGGTACCAGTACTCATTAGTACCACGCTGACACGCCATGAGATTAATTAGGTGAGAATCCAAAATACTGTCTTGGACATTGACTTTATGCATAAAGTCACTTGCCGAGATGTTTCGCATCTGTATACCACTTTTTAAGATGTGGTTCACTGCATATGACAGTCCAGACAGATCGCTTTCAAACAGGAGATGAGACAAATAGGGAATGCATTGACGAAACCTAGGATCTCCTGCATACAATCGTAAAGTCCGGTATTCAGACGCAGGAATTTGATGAGGTCGCTCATCATATCTTCCTCCTTGACCTGTTGGAAATAGTTGTGGGAAACACCGAGCTTCCAAACTTTCCTCCCAAACACTAATGGGACTCCCTTTGGCTTGTTTCATTTGAAACAACTCAATAGCATTCCCATGACTTCCTTGGAATGCAAAGGATGAACACTATAATGTTCATATATTTCTTCACTTTTAGAGGCCTCTACTTTCTCAATTTGGCCAGCACACAAATCGCTATCCTCTTCATCACTTACTTCCTCTTCTGCAACATATACATTCTTATAGTACTTATTATTTTTCTTCAAATACACTGTTGCCTTTTTGACTTTCCTAACATCCACTAAATCTTGCCATATTTTCTTATTCTTTGTCGGAACCCCATTAACCAAGATAACCAGAGGTTTCTCTTCCATTTTTTCTACTCCAATTGTGTTAATGTTTTTGTTCAAATCTAGAGGCAAATAAACAACTCTTCCCTTTAATCCTCTCTGTAAATCTGATGGAGGCAACTTCCCTGTCTTTGGCTCCATTCTTACAATAGCCTGAAAGGGATGGATACTTTGAATCAAAATAGATTCATAAGTATTTAAATCCTTCAACTCAGAAGGAATCTCAACCAATTCCAGATTATTATGAACCGCCCTAGCAGGCATCTGGTTTTGGTTTAATTTGTTACAACAATAAGTACACACACGTTGATCCGATCCCAAATCAAAACAATTTTCTACCATCAAGTATGTGGCAAAATCCTTCCATTCACTATTATTTTCCCTTTCACTTTTTGCATATAAATCCACTAACTTAATCTGATTCTTGTAATAAGTGCGTCGACAACACACACAAGTGAAATTAGGCCTCTCACTTGATTTCATCTGAAACGTGGCAATTTCCTTCTGAAATTTATCTGTACTGGAAACCTGTACATTATCTTCAACATTACCCTCTACTTCTGGGTCAATTTGAACATTCTCATCTTTACTTCCAAAGTAACAAAACTCAATTTCTTCACAAATATTCTTGACATCTATTTCAGAACCATGGAAAAGAGCAGCACATAATTGTTTAAGCATAATTGCTGGACTCTTAGCATGATACAACATTCTCACTATTTTCCTGACTTTATTATGATGCACTGCTAGCATCCTGAAATGATGAAAAACACTCTGGCATACTCTCCTGGAAAGACAAGCCAGTGAATGACCACGCAAACCTGTCATTTGTCTCACTCTGCAAGGATCTAATTCTTGCAACAACTTCATTTTCTGCTTCAAACTTTTCTTATTAAATGTCAGTACAAAATCACAAAGCAAATTGATGGAATCCTGTCGCACACTGCAAATAGAACTACACTTCCAAATGTACACAGGACCCTTAGGACGTCTTCCTAAAACCTCATTACCTAACACCTCGTCTGTCTCTGTTGTCACAAGTTTTTCTTTTTCAACTGGACAACCATCCTTCACTTCATAAACTCGACCACTGGTGTCAACTGCAAACACCAAATCATTATCCTGAAAATAACTCTCCTCATTAAAAAATGCCTCACAACTTGAACTATGCATCCATTCTCCGGAAAAAACTTCACAAAAGTTACTACGATTTACTACTCTCTTCCATCTACTATTTGATTTGAAATTAGAAATTACCTTGTTTAGTTTCCTAATTCTATTGATTACCAAAATAAATAACTTTCGCTTAATTTCGAAAGCATGATCAATAATTTTCTCTACATTTTTCTTCTTCTTATAAAATGCCACTTTCTGTTGGCCTTTCTTAATATTTTTTAATAAATTAACTATTATCCTGTTGCGGAACATTCGTTTTCGAATGTCCCTAAACTGTTGTTTCCTTCTACTATCATGCACAGAGTTATCTCTTGCTCTAGCAGTAACATTTTTGATTGGTCTTTCCTTTCCATTTAAATTGCTTTTCTTTTTCTGGACTGAAACATTTTTTGGAGAAATACTTTTTTTACTACAAATATTTCTTATGAATGATTTCGTGCTCTTACCCGGAGCTTTCTTGGTGATTTCACAAGTTTTTTGGGGAGAGGACTGCTGCAATAATAGATGATCCTGCTGTCTTTGACGTTTTCTAGCCTTTCTAATTCGATTCTTAGTTGGCATTTTTCAAATTTTGAAATGATCTGCAGTTGAATCTGTGGAAAAATATAATAAAAAATGTTATTAACCACTATTACTAAACAGTAAATGAATAACAGTCATCAAAAACTTAACACCCTACTTATTATTTAACATAGCAAATCTTTTGCACCACCACTGCGTCACAAAAGTGACGCACAGTGGTACAAAACAGGCATACACCTATCATAAATCTCTCCCTAACATTTTAAAAGATTGATTCAGGATGACGATAAGGGGCCTCATTTATGAGGCGTTGCGTCAGTTTTGCGCTGCGGATGCGGCACTTTTTGTGACGCATCTGCGGCGTAAAACATGCGCCTTGTTGCGCCATATTTAAAAAGTGACGCATCTAGGTAGATGCGTCACTTTTTAAACCCCTGCGCCACATTATACCTGCGTCAGGTATAATGTATGCAGAGGTGGCGTTCCCCCGCAAAAAGCCTCGTAATAGTGACGCAGTGAAGTCTATGAGATTTCACTGCGTCACTTTTAGGATGCTGTTGCGTCAAAATCTTGCGCCTGCCTCACAGCAGGCGTAAGGCTGACGCAAGCCCTTTCACATGGGGCTTTCCCCATGTGAAAGGACGCATTGCTGGAGATGCGTCACTTTTGTGACACACTCCAGCAATGCGTCACTTTTGCGCTTACAGATGCGTCAGAAATACTGACGTATCTGTAAGTCCTTGCGACATGATGCGTCATACATTAAATAGGACGCATAATTGGTGTCGCAAGGAGTGCGCAGTGAAAAGTGACGCATCGCTGTTTTCACGCAGCGATGCGTCACTTTTCATAAATGAGGCCCAAGGTGTGGCCTATCTAGAGGTTTGTTTGGGCCCAGATCTTTGGACTGGGGTGAATGTGTGTCATTGATCCACATTCGGTCCATCACCTGTTTTGTTTGTTTGAGGTGAGGCCAACACACGGTTGCAGATGAGATTTTTGCTTGTTGAAGAAAACAAAGGAGATAGTACATGTGAAAGCCTACCAATGAAGTAAGTCATGTCCACTTCACTCTTGAACAAAGGGCAGACCTCTTTTGAATCTGTGGTCACACCTAAACTTCATCTACACAATGTCATTCATAAACTTAGGAAACACTAGTGATGTAATTGAAAAATGTGGAGTTTCTTTTCCTCATTTCAGAATTACATCACCTGTGTTTCCTCATTGACTTAAAATGTCCTTAATACACATGAAAGCGTTTTTTTGATTGCCCTTGCACCATTTTTGGGTCATTTTTAACATGGCTATGTAACTCCCATAATCAAAATCTAAATTTGCCAAGCACAGGTGGGAGCATATTTACAAGAAACTTGCCCCATGCAGAAAGCTCTTCAGTTTAAATGGGAAAAATAACATCATAGACACTCAAATGCCTTTTAAATATGCTCCAAACAACCTATGAAGTTCTAGCAGTACATATCCAGAAATATAATTGATTTCAAAAAAGTTTTAGAACACAACATATAAATCAATTGTATACCTACATTCAAGATGAAATGACTGAAAATGTCCTTGAGACACATGAAAGCGTTTTTTTTGAATACCCTTGCACCATTTTTGGGACATTTTTAACATGGCTATGTAACTCCCATAATCAAAATCTAAATTTGCCAAGCACAGGTGGGAGCGTATTTACAAGAAACTTGCCCCATGAAGAACGCTTTCCATTTAAAAAGGGAAAAATAACATCATAGACACTCAAATGCCTTATAAATATGGCACAAACAACCTATGAAGCTCTAGCAGTACATATCCAGAAATGTAATTGATTTCAAAAAATCGTTTTTAAACACAGCATATAAATCAATTGTATACCTACATTCAAGAGGAAATGACTGTAAATGTCCTTAAGACACATGAAAGCGTTTTTTTTGATTGCCCTTGCACCATTTTTGGGACATTTTTAACATGGCTATGTAACTCCCATAATCAAAATCTAAATTTGCCAAGCACAGGTGGGAGCGTATTTACAAGAAACTTGCCCCATGAAGAACGCTTTCCATTTAAAAAGGGAAAAATAACATCATAGACACTCAAATGCCTTATAAATATGACCCAAACAACCTATAAAGCTCTAGCAGTACATATCCATAAATATAATTGATTTCAAAAAATCGTTTTTAAACACAGCATATAAATCAATTGTATACCTACATTCAAGAGGAAATGACTAAAAATGTCCTTAAGACACATGAAAGCGTTTTTTGGAATGCCCTTGCACCATTTTTGAGACATTTTTAACATGGCTATGTAACTCCCATAATCAAAATATAAATTTACCAAGCACAGGTGGGAGCATATTTACAAGAAACTAGCCCCATGAAGAAAGCTCTTCAATTAAAATGGGAACAATAACATCAGAGACACTCAAATGCCTTATAAATATGGCCCAAACAACCTATGAAGCTCTAGCAGAACATATCCAGAAATGTAATTGTTTTCAAAAATCGTTTTTAAACACAACATATCTGTTTCAGCTTACATGAGAGACCATGGAATGGGCTCCATGTACAACAATATCTTGTGTTACTGCATGCCAGAATACTAAACCGAATATGCAATTACAATTTCTCAAAGAAACAAAATCTATTTGTATATGACTTGAGACAAAGCCACATTTTAAAAACACAGCTTTCTTCGTCATTTTCTCCTTAAATCATACTATTCTCTATCTAAATTAAATAAATCTTTTCTCACCTTAGCAAATACTTTTTGAGTTTCAAAACAGTCTCAGAAATACTCCAAATTGTCTTCAGCAGAACAAAGAGGATGCACTCCAGAGGCTGCAGCTATAGAAAGCACAGAAATACAGATATTCATTACACATATCTCTCATATTAGCCAATCATAACTCTTCCCTCATTTTTTTCAAATCAAAACCCTTCCCCCCTCTGCCCTCTCTGCCTTTTTTGCTTAGCAACCACCTCCTGAAAGACCTCTCATGTTTGCAAGTTCACACAACAATGTTTCAATTGAACTCTGAACTCTCAGTGCACCTGCGTATCCAGTGCAATCTTTCATTAAATGTTTTTTCCTTGACCATTCAAATTACATCTTTCAAAGAACACATCCATGCACCCTAACTTTCTGTTTTCAGAAATGGAAATGCACCAATCACTGCTAATGAATCATTAGCACTGGAAATCCACAGTTTTTTTTCTTTACAAACTCCTACTGTTTCAACTGCCCTTTCATTACCACACTTCATCTGACTGCAGCCCAACCTTCTCTCACCATGTTTAATGTCTGGATTGTTGGACATAGTTACATCTACTGGGCTCAAAGGTATGCTGAGAACAGAAATTTACCTAACCTCAATTTACAAGATGTGGAAATTAAGTGGTTGGGCCAAAGAGGATTAAAATGTCACCAATTGATACCATTGGTGAAAACCTTTATGCATTTGCCACAACCTGACCTGTTAATTGTGCACTGTGGAGGTAATGATTTGGGCACTTTGACTGGGGTAGGTCTGGAAATGCTTTTAAAGGACACCTTTGACCAATTAATGGCACTTTCCCCTCAAACTGCCTTGGTATATTCCAATATATGCCAAAGACAGAAATGGAGGTGGTCCAATCAATTTTGTCCACAAATTGAGAAGTCGAGGAAGCATGTAAACAAATCTGTTTCAGCTTACATGAGAGCCCATGGAATGGGCTCCATGTACAACAATAACTTGCGTTACTACATGCAAGATATCTACAGAGGAGATGGAGTTCACTTCTCAGATGAGGGCAACAGAATTTTCATTTTGAATTTAAGACTGTGCATTGGTACCTACTTATAAGTACCAAAATGTACCATAAACCCAAAAGCTCTTCTCAGAGCTACCCTACATCTGATCACTCACAATTATAATTTTTCTCTAACTTTTTTCTCTAATTTTCTACCCGGTACGCGAACTGGAAGCTAACCGCGCAAAATTAAAAAAAAAAAACAAAAAAAAAAAACCTAGGGGGTCAAGATACATCTACCGTGCCCCCTTCTACCCATTCTGAACATTATTTGCCCTCCATCTTGTATCTTGATTCGACCGAAACACAAAATGGTGTACTCCCGTTACGCTGCTGGTTCGCGGACCGGACCGCTTCCCGGGAAGTGGTCCAATAAAAAAGGTGGGAAAGTAATTCACAGAAAAATGACTGGAGACACTCTCACCAAATATACATTACCTCATACTACATAACAATCCCTTTCATTTTCACAAATTTGATTGAAATTCCATTTAGCCATTAAGCCTGTAGACCTCTCTAAATACCGTGAGGTAAATTACTTCACAAAACACATCTGAAGTGTTGGAATTGACAACCAATGAAAATGTTACTTTCATTTTCTACTTTTATTACTTGATATTTGATTGGTTATATACCTGAATATATATAAAGGAAGAGAAGAAAACACAGCCATTTTGACTGCTACTTCTTGTTGTACATTACATTTGAATAGTTACTAAACACTTCAACTTGTTTGTGAAGGTAAGTTGTTATTTTTAAAACTGAAGTATATTGTGCACTATAACTTAATATGGTAAACTTTTTCTGATAGTTATATACTATCCCTCTGTAGTAGTTATAGATTTAGATAGACTTCTCTGTTATAGTTATGGATGGAGTTAGGCTTCTCTTGGTTAAATCACATACACTTTTTTATAGTCCTACTTCCACTCTGATACTATACACTGCCAAAAGATAAATTCACTGATAAAAACTGCCTATCTAAAATTAATCCCAACAGTGCCCTATCTCTAGTAATATATATTTTTTAATCCAAATTTCAGGCAAAATGGAAGACGAGCAGCAAGTTCAATTTAAAATTGTACTGGAAGAGAGCAGCCAAGGAAACATTGATGAATTTATGGATGAAAGTAGGGACCAGGAACTACTTCAATGTGTGGAAGCAGTGGATAACCTGCTTAAAAATGAGGACATTTTACACCCTCATAGACTTCAAAATATATTCAATGACAAATATGAAATTTCTGACAATGAAATGTTAGAAAATTTAATAAATTATGAAACACAATCAAAATAAAAAAAAATGCTTAAAAAATAAAGAAAAAAAAATAATCAACAAAAACAACAAAAAATTAACATACAGTATTTGAAAAGTCTATCATTCTTTTTTCCTTATAGTACGCTGCCCAGAACGCTTTCCGGTTCGCGGACTAGGCGCTCACCACGCAAAAAAAAAAATTATTTTTTTTTGCCCTGCTAGGCCCTTTAAAAACCTCCACATAAAACCTAGGGGGTCAACGAGCATCTACTATGCCCCCTTATGGTAATTTCCCCCTTTGTTTTGGCCTCCTCTTGTCTCTCGATCCTACCGAGAGACAAGATGGCGGCCGCTCCGGACTGTTTAGAATGTTGACAGACACAGGAGAGCCAATCAGATTCGCATCGCAAAGTTCCGTTACGCGAAAAGTACGCGAACCGGAGCGCAGCCCGGAGCGCTGTTACAGATATATATCTTTTTTTGAACGTTAATTTCTCAAAATCCACTGAAGCACATATATTGAGACCTAGCAAAGGCACATCGGGCTAACAGTCCCTACAATTTTGCCAAGTTTCGTGGAAATCCATTCAGCCGTTCGGGCTAAAAGTGAGGCCAACCGCCCTATGGAAATTAACATGGGAAAAACGTGTTTTGGGACCCCCCTTTTTTCTCGGCCCCCCCTTGACGAACACCCCCCAAATTTTCAGGGGTTGCTCAGAAACAAAATGTGCCATTTTCCTGACAATTTCAGCCGATTCCGTCCACAAACGCCAAAGTTATTAGACATAGAATTTTCAAAAATCCCATAGGGAAAAAATCCTAACTATATATACCTACTGGCGACCGCCAGTAGGTAATATATATATATATATATATATTTAGGTGTGAGCAAGGGAGGGGATCCTTTAAAAACATGTTTTAGCCCTTCATGATAAATAATTATTGGAAACTAACCTTCGGTTTGCTGTGTCTTCTTTCTGGCCGAGAAAAGTTGGAGACCGGAAGTGGTAGAGAATATGTATCATATATATATATATATATATATATATATATATATATATATATATATATATATATATATATATATATGTAAATGCCTAGGTTGCCCAGAGATGAAGCCGCACTCCGTGGTAAGGTGAGGTAACAACCTTTATTTTCAACACAGGCTATTTCCCATTCAGTTAATTTCGTCCCTCGGTCTGACGCGTTTCAGGGATTCCTTCCCTTTCTTCAGAGACCACACACGAGCAGCTTAATTGCGTGCGTCTGCACTGTCCTCCGTACACCCATGCAATCTTTCAAGTTGGCCTCAGGTGTGCCTTTTAATCAATTACCTTGCGCAGAGTGTTCTGGGACCTGCAGTTTTTTCTTGCACCTTGTATCCCTCCGGTGGGTTAGTGGTATTGGCTTCTTGCATAAAGCCCCAGTGGGCATGATCCGCTAAATACTACTGCTGCGCGTGAAGGAGGGTTTGAGACAATTGAGCAATGTTAAGCAATATGAAAAAAGTTCCAAGAAATGTTTTGAAGAGTCTAACAAAAAATATTTTGATGAATTATATGAATGGAAACAAAAGGGCTTGCTTGAGCAGAATGAATATGATTATTTATTTTGTAAATATCCAAAAATGCCGGTACTGTATTTGTTACCAAAAGTCCACAAAGATAAGGACAATCCACCAGGGAGGCCTATAGTGTCATCCAGAGGGTTCAGCCTTGAGAACACATCTAGGTATGCAGATTATTTCTTGCAACAATATATGAAAGAATTACCCTCATATATCAAGGACACAGGCGATTTCTTGAGAATGATGAAAGAGTTTGTGTGGAATGACAATTATTTGATGTTAAGTTTAGACGTTACTAGTCTTTACACCAGCATCCCCCATGATCTAGGATTGCAGGCCTGCAGACACTATTTGAATGAAAGATCCATTTCCTACCTGATGCACACAGAGGTTCTGTTAAGCATGATAAACACATGCTTGACGGAAAATTATTTTCTGTTTGATAATCAGGTGTATAGACAATTGATGGGGACCTCGATGGGCACTTGTTTTGCCCCGAGTTTTGCCTGTCTCTTCTTGGGATGGTGGGAGGAACAATTTGTTAGACCCCACACCTTATACAAAAAACATGTCAAAAAATGGGCACGATTTATTGATGACGTGTTCTGTGTGTGGGAAGGCACAATAGAAGAAGCGGACACCTTTGTGAAAAATCTGAATGATAACCAATTGAACCTATCATTCACACACCAGGTGCACCCAACCCAGATGGAATTTCTAGATGTGTTGTTGAAAGTACAGAATGGCAATATTGAGACTGTACTACATCGCAAAGCCACGGCTGGCAACAGCATGTTGCATGCGTGGAGCTGTCACCCTAAAAGTCTTATAGAAAGTATCCCATATGGAGAGTTGCTGCGTGCTAAACGCAATTGCAGCACGATAGAGGGATATGAAGAAGAGTGCAGAGTGATGACCAAAAGATTTAAGGAAAGAGGATACAGTGACCAGAATATATCTACAGCTTGCTCCAAGGTGAAACTAAGAACCAGAAATGATTTACTAACAAAAGAGGCAGTAGTAGGTAGCATATCCAGTGAAGAAACAATCAGATTTGTTACCACATATAGCAACAAGTCCCATGAAGTTAGGAAATGCCTTGAAAAACATTGGAGTATTTTACAAACAGACCTAGAGATTGGGAAGTCAGTGAGAGATTATCCTCAAATCACCTTCAGAAAAGGAAAATCGATCAGGGACCTAGTAAGCCCAGCCAACCTGCCCAAACTAGTACCCAAAAAAATGAATCCAGTTCAGGGGTTTTTTATGTGTGGCAAGTGCAAAGCCTGTAAAAACAGCAAGAATTGCAAAACTGTCAGGTTATCCACGAAAACTAAGCCATTCAGAATTCAGAAACATTTATCGTGCGAGACAGAATACGCAGTGTATGCCCTCAAATGCCCATGTGAATTATGTTACATAGGGAGTACAGTTCACAAAGCAAAGAAAAGAGTACTGGAACACCTGAGGGCCATTAACCACCATGACCAACAATACCCCATTGCCCGTCACTTTTTTAGTGAGCACAACCAAAACACGAACCTCCTGTCATTTGTGGTGTTGGACTGTGTTCCTAAAAGAGAGAGAGGGGGAGACAGAATAAAAGAATTACGTAGACTAGAATCTAGATTTATAATTGGATTCCAGACATTGTCCCCTTTAGGGCACAATATTGATGAAGGACTGGCATCTCACTTGGGACAATAAGAAGCGTCTAGTTGAAACTGATGTAGAAATTGATCTTTAAGCCTACAGAGTATTCTATGATATATGTTTGTTTTAATGCACTTATGATAACTGAGGTTATGATTTTAATGAATATGTTCTCTTATTTTGCAGGTCACGAGGGGTGAACTAATGGCATGAATGTAATGAAAGTCACAAGCACAACATGGAATGATTCAAGTATTAAATGAAATAGCAGTATACTAATGGATAAGCCCACTGGGGCTTTATGCAAGAGGACACTAATGAATGTGGTATTCTTCAACTGTCAACCCACTGAGGTGAATTATCAGTGAGGTTCAAGTGCGCGCAGCAGTAGTATTTAGCGGATCATGCCCACTGGGGCTTTATGCAAGAAGCCAATACCACTTGAATGTTAACCCACTGAGACAAATTATCAGTGAAGTTATAGCGTGTGCAGAATGAGTGGAACAACTCAATCTAGTCCCGCGGAAAGGAACGGGTCCAATGCTTTCATGAGCAAATGAAATCCTAAACCGTTCATCCGCCAATGCAAACATCTGAGGTGATGTCAGCACAGCACTGCGCAAATGAATGCACAATATCGGCAATGATGCAGCCTTATTTAATTTAAACTTTACAGTTTTATTTCTGAATGAAGAAATTCAGGAGAAATAATCACTATGTAGGGCGAGTAAACCTCTAAAACACTGACTTGTGGGAGTAGTAGTCCGTGAAGGGTAAACGGACTGAATTTCCCGAAATGTACTGCTAAATAACTTAATATGTTTTACGCTTATGTTTAGTAAATTTAATTAACTCGTGACAAAGTATGCAAAAAGTTAAAAATGAGACACTTATACAAAAGAGTATGTTTTCACTTTCACTTGAAGAGTCACATGATGAGCCTTTTTTGTTATTGTATAAAACTTTATTGTATTACACTGCTATTCACTCGTGAGAAAGCGGCGGAGGCTGCGAAACGCGTTGAGTGCTAGTGTTGCGGAATAAAAACACTTGAAAAGCTAATCTGGGCCACGACTCTCTGTCTGTGAAGCAAAGACGGTAAATTTGTTTGGATATATATATATATATATATATACATTCGTTTTTTGCTCACACGCAACTTAGTCCAGTGCACTCTCCCGGCTCCTTATTTACCACAAACGACCAATACTCCAAATTGTTCTTCTGTTATTTAATCATAGCAGCACTCCCAGCAACACTGCTCAAAGCGTTACGCGGCACACGTCGCTTTCTCACGAGACTGAAGTTACAAAGTGTTAGTTTCGGTGTTTGTAAATAAAGTGCAAAATAGTGAAAAAAAATTGTAAGTGGAACAGGAAATGACATAATGTCTGTCCGATCCCGCCTTGTGCCGCTAAGCCTTCTGGTGTTTGTAGTGTTGTCCTTATCTATTGTCCCCTCTGGTGTGGGTTTTGGCATTACGATTTTGATTTGATTCCTACGGTGGGGCTACTTTATGTACGATGGGGTCATGATCTGAACAAATTTCTACCCTTCAGGCGGAATACAGATGATTTTCCTATTCACTATATGCTTTTCCCTCTGGTGGGTGTTAGTGCCCTTTGTTTGCCTGCTGCATTTCTATCAATTTGATCATCCCTCTCATGGGTGTTTGCGACCTGCGCGTATTTTGCCCTCTAGTGGGTATTAGTGACCGATATTGGCCTACTGCAGCTCTATCGGCTTACTTTGCTGGGGGACGTGTAGATATCCCTCTGGTGGGTATTTGTGATGTATGTGCTCACCTAGGTTTTCTTCTCATAACTACCCCGGGACCCGGATGTGATTTGGCGGCTACATGTTAGCGGTGTATGTGAAAATGTGCAAGTGATGCTGAAGTGAATTAAAACCAATACATTGAAAAGGGAAGTCAAAGTCAATAAATTTCAAAGTTCTGATGGTCTTTGTGTAGGTCAGGGGAATTTTAAAGGTGATAATGCAGTTCTACATCCTGGTTAAGACATAAGGTGTGAGGGTTCTGAAGTTCAAAATGTGTTTAGACTCCCTCTGTCGTAGAGTTCGTTCGCGGTCACCGCCGCGGGGATGAGGTGCCACAGTTTCAATTGCATAGAATTTTAGTTCCTTCCAATAACTGGCATGTTCTCTTTCCATATGTTTGGCGACAGCATTGCTTCGATCACAGTTAACTGTTGCCCTGACATGTTCCAGGATGCATTTCTTAAGTTCGTTTTTAGTGCTCCCTACGTATTTCAATGCACATGGGCATTCTATAATAAAGATTGCAAATTAGCTTTTGCAATTTATAAGTTGTTGGATCTTCCATGTTCTTTTGTTGGTCATTTGAATATCTTTTTTCTGGAGAGCAATTTCACAAACCTTGCATTCTGTGCATTTAAAAAAACCTTTTGGTTTCAACCAAGTTTCTGTTTTTTTTGGAAGCTGGAAGTGGCTGTGGACTAGTCTTTCCCAGAGATTCTTGGCTCTTCTGTAAGTCACATTTGGATGATCCCCTACGATTTTTGCTACTGTGCTGTCCATTTGTAAGATATGCCAGTTTTTGTTTTTAAGGATATGCATGACTTGTTTGTTTCCAGTGGAGAAGCTAGTTATTAATCTGATGGCTTTTTCTTCCTCAACCTTCTTTGTTTTTTCTTTCAATACATCAGTTCTATTTTTCTGTTCAGTTCTCCTCAGAGCTGTATCAATTGATATTTTGTTGTATTTTCTCTTTTTAAATCTTGATGCGGCTTGTTTCTGATGTTTCTTCCATTCTTTGTTGCCTGAGCAAATTCTTTTTATCCTTAGGAATTCTCCGTAGGGGATATTATTGATGAGGCTGGCTTGATGGAAGCTTTGTGCATTTAGCACTGAATTGGTAGCCGTTGTTTTACAATGCAAAGTTGTTTGTATTTCATTGTTGGCTATGTAGATTTCCGTGTCTAGGAATACTACTGATGTTTCGCTGAGGTCACACGTAAACCTAAGATTATAGTCTGAGCTGTTTAGAATTTTGAAGTATTCACCAAATTCTTCCTTACTGCCATCCCAAACCAATAGCAGATCATCGATGTAACGCAGCAACGTTACAGTTTTGTTTTGAAATCTTTCATTGTTGCTGTTCCACGCCCAGTCCTGTTCCCAAAGCCCCATAGTTAAGCAGGCATACGATGGACTGAATGAAAATCCCATCGCCGTCCCTTTTGATTGCTTATAGATTTGATCATCAAACCTAAAGGCGTTTTGTTCCAGGCACATTTTTATCATTTCCAGAAGCATTCTGTTGTGGTTGGTGTATTGTATGTTCCTTTCGGCTAGGAAATGTCCACATACCCTTAGGCCGATGTCATTTTGTATGTTTAAATACAGTGATACCACATCCATGGTGATCAACTTGTATGTTGACTGCCAGGGAGTCTCTTGCAGGTGCCTTAACAAATGGCCCGTGTCTTGAAGGTACGACGTGAGTCCTTTAACATATAGTAGCAGGAATACATCTAAGTAGGTGGCCATTGGTTCAAACAATGACTCTTTGGCGGAGATTATTGGCTTCCTTGGTGGTTTCGTGGGATTTTTGTGGATCTTGGGAAGGAAGTATATGGTGGCCATTTTTGGGTGTCTGTTTTTAGATATTTAATTTCATCTTCATTCAGCAAATTTTGTTTCAGCCAATCATCGAGTTTTGCATCCAATTCCTCCTTCCATTTGAATGTTGAATTGCTTTGTAGTTTGGCATAATATTCTTTGTTTTTAAGTTGTGAATATGCCTCCCACATGTATGCATCTTTTGCCAGGATGACGACGTTGCCGCCTTTATCCACCATTTTTATTTCTATGGTCTTATCTTTTTGTAAATTTGTTAGCGTTTCATGTTCATTAAATGAGAGATTATCCTTTACTTTGTAGTTAGGTAGTTTGTAAAGATCCTTTATCACACACTCGTGAAAGATATCGATTTTGTTCCCTGGGGGCAGCTGTGGATAGAACTTGGATGAAGGTCTCATCTTGTTACATCCCACTCGTAGTTGTGTTGTGTGTGTTTCAATCGGTCCCATAGCTGTTTGGGGGTCTCTGTCCAGTTCCATCAGAGTGACAAAGCTTTCCGTGTCCCTTGTAGGAAGTGTAATAATGGTTTGAGGGGTTATTCTTTGATATTTCGCCATTTTTGAGTTTTCAGCAAACAACTTTGCTAGTTTCATTTTTCTTATATATTTATATAAGTCGGTTCGTGTTTCTGCGATGTCTATCCGATTAGTTGGGCAGAAGCTTAGACCTCGTTTTAGGATATTAATTTCCAATTCCGTGAAAGTTTTATGGGAGAGATTGATTATTTGGAGTTCCTGATCCGTATCTCCATTTTCGGTTTCAGGATGTTGATCTTCATCTGATGTTAGTTCCATTTTTGTTGCATGCTTCGGGTCATTGTTGGTTTCTTTGGGCATTTCCTCGGCCTCTTCCTCTGCCTCTCGACATGTTTGGTGCTGGTCCCATCTTTTCCCAGTTCTTTTGTTGTACGGCTAGTTTTATTTCGTTTAAAAAAGAAACCTTGGCCCTTTGTGCCCTTAGTTCCCCTTCGTCCCCAATTAAGCTGGCATCTGTGGATGTTAGAGATGACAAGCTACCAGTTTTTGCCTCCCACAAGGGGCCATCAGTATTTTTGAATCAGTCGAATTTGCGTGCGTACCTGAAAATGCGACCCTCTTGGTAGTCTTCTTTATCACGTTGGAATTTGTTTTGCTTTCGTGTTTTCACTGTCAACTCATGTTTGTTGATATATTGCTCAAGTTCTTCCTTTAATTTTTTCAAATCCGTGTCCATATCAATAGTGGCCAGTTCTTTCTCCAAATCTTTTAGATGTTTAGTGATCTTTGTGAGTGATATTGTAATATGTTGAATTAAGATTTCCATTAGATCCAAAGAGGATTTTAAGATGTATTCTCCCCATTCACTCAGCAATTCGTTGCTGGTATCTTGGTGGTTTGGCATGAGATTGATTCGTAAGCCCCGTGGGACTCTTTGTACTTCCACACATTTTCTTAAAGCTGCCACCTCTCACCAATTGTTTTATTTCTCTCTTTGCTAATTTCTCCCAAGTTCTTAATTTAATCTTTATGTCAGGTTTCCTAGTCCCCGTTGTTCCAACACTGTTAGTAACTATTCCATCTTCAAAGAAAGTTTTTATGACAGCATTTCTGTTGACTTCCCGTTTATCCATCAGTGTGCTGGGACTTTCTTGTACAACGTTGCTGTTTGATTGTTAAATACGCCGTGATTGAAGGTCGTCTTACAATGGTTTGTGGATGTTTATGGACTAAGTTGCGGGTGAGCAAAAAACTGATGCATTTTCGAGCAGCAAGGCTCTGCTGCACCTGATACGCACCGCCAATAGAGCGCTTGGGAGCCCTCACTGGGGCCACTTTGTTTTGGATATACATATATATATAAACACATATATATGTATATATATATATATATATATATATATTCACTGATAAAACCATAGGTTATAGACCATATATAGTTAGGGATTAGCATTTACAAAACCTTGAAAATTCACTGAAAAAACCATAGGTTATAGACCATATATAGTTAGGGATTAGCATTTACAAAACCTTAATTTACTCGCACAAAACCATTGAAATTCGCATATATAGTTAGTTGCACTAACTATATATCGCGCACCCGCAATCCACTGCTGATGATGTCACATATTACATCATTCATGACATGGTCAGTGACATCACTGATGACATCACTGATGACATACATCTCAAATGACATCACTGATGACATCACTGATGACATCTCAAATGATATCACTGATGACATCACTGATGACATCTCATTTGACATTACTGATCACATCACTGATGATATCATTTATGTGATAATACAATGAACATCTTCAGACTCTAATATAACCTTAGATACATTCAGTATAAACAGACACAGACTGTCACTTATCCATGGAGTTACTCACACACCTAGTCAGTCATGAAAAGAATCAATCACACCTCCATTTTCTCAACTATACAGTTATACACACCTTACTTATTCAAACATATACTAACACATATTTACTCTCTTATACAATCCCTGATACATGTTCACAATGATCCTTACAGATACTCACACATTCACTGGCTCTTATGCACAGTTATTTATATATGTCAACTCTCACATGTACTGTGTTTTACAAATCCATTCACTCACCAATACACTCATGCAGACAGTCAACCGCCCATACAGCCGTTTCCACATGCACTTTTGTACCCATACATATAGTGAATCAACTACACACACATCTATGCACAGAGTCAAACACCTCCCAGCCACCCACACACACACTCAGTCTCCCATACAAATACTTTAGCAACCAATCAAAAACCAATATAGTTACTCATATAGCTACTGATCAACACATGCAGCAGTTTACAGAAGAACAGACATAATGATGCACAAATTAAGACAGTTTAGTCACTAACCCATGCACTCAGTGAGACACATTAAATCACTCACTCATACAGTCAGTCATGCACCTACTAAATCCTTCATCCAGACACTTATACATCCACTCATTCTTCAATATGTAAGACATATTTTAACTTTACAGAAACATACAGTCACTGGGTGTTGTCATCAGTGATGTCATCAGTGATGTCATTTGAGATGTCATCAGTGATGTCATCAGTGATGTCACTGACCATGTCATGAATGATGTAATATGTGACATCATCAGCAGTGGATTGCGGGTGCGCGATATATAGTTAGTGCAACTAACTATATATGCGAATTTCAATGGTTTTGTGCGAGTAAATTAAGGTTTTGTAAATGCTAATCCCTAACTATATATGGTCTATAACCTATGGTTTTTTCAGTGAATTTTCAAGGTTTTGTAAATGCTAATCCCTAACTATATATGGTCTATAACCTATGGTTTTTTCAGTGAATTTCAATGGTTTTTTAATAGCGAATATCAAAAGCTGTAAAATGTATTCTTATTCTAATTCAAAAATATATTTTATATATTTTTGTATTATATTTTTTTAATTTAATTTATATTATAATTAAAATTATTTTTTATTGTTTCGCTGCCGGTACACGAACCGGTAAACGTTCCGTTAGTGCAAGTACCGCGTTAGAAAGCCACATCATGACGCGTCGCGTAATCGCAACGTATCGCGTTACTACGTAATGCGTCATATGACGCGCCGCGTTAGCGCACCCGGAAGTGCTCCGGTGCGCGAGGCGCAGCTTCCCGGAAACGATCCAGAGCGCGGCGCGCAGCGCGTAACGTAAGCATAACAGGTCATGTGACTTGTTAATAAAACTTTTCATTGGTTCATTTTACTTTTGTTATTCTAATGATGAAAGGCTTGGTCATATGACCTAAAAATAACGCTTTTCATTGCTTTCGAACATTTTTTTTACCCAAATGATGAAAGCCCCACCTTTTTTTTTTCTCATTCTGACTTGTAAAGCAAAGGACCCAGATGCATTTACAGTTTATCACTAACAATGTTCCAGGCTAATGTATTTTCCCGGGAAATTTACAACTGTCCTGCAAGTAAAATATTCCTTTTTCGAGAAAAAGGGTGTTTCTTCGTCCCATGAGGGAGCCGTTGAGCAAAAGGGGCTCGGCCTGCTGTCTTAGTCGCTGATAGGCATGAATATCGGATTCTTATCGATCACTTTATGTTGCAGGAGTGGAAAACACAACAGCCCTTGACCATTTATCTTTACTGCGTTCCTGCGTATTATACCTTTCAACCGTCATGTAATCGGGCTGCTTTATTTCACTTGCCTTTTACTGATTCGAAAACAGTGGCTATTATTCAAAACTTTACCAAAAAAGGTACTACTACCATGTTTTGTTTTAAAAACCTTTATTGTGAAAATGTCAGTATACAAATACGGGCCTGTAACCACGTGGGCCGGCCACGGAGCAAACTGGAATCGTATATGATGAGGGGACATTTACACTGTAGAAGAACGTAACGGGCGGGCCATTCGATTGCAAGAAGTAAGGTGTCTAACAGTTGCGGAATCGATAGACGTACATTTTATAATTAAAGTACGACAGGGCCAGTTACAATAAAATTATCTAGATATACATTTGCGGGCAAGTACCATGGGTGACGTTAATTCAAACTTTCAATAGTACAGTAATCAATAACACATCAGAACTTAATATCAATAGGGATGTCCAAATGTTCAATCAGTTCTCGTCCCCGCCCGCCATGTGCTTCAAAACTGCATATGTATCTCGTGATATCAAGGTTGGGCAACCAGTACACAACAAGGAGTTACGAGTCCCATTTATACCGGTGCCATTTTGGGCGAGGCCGGGCAGGTCCAGGATATAGTCAAAATGTCTCCACCAACCAGCGGTCGGACCAGAACCCCTTTCGGCAGTCCAAAAAGGTTCCATTAAATGACAACAGAAGAGATAGGCAACAAGAACAATCAGTCAAAAGAGGTGACGCTTTCGTGAATGGGGCCCATGCCCTAGCAGGCAAGCGTCCGAGATCCAAGGTGTCCCAGGGCCATTTTAGTGGACCAGGCCCAAATCCAAAGAGCCGTCCGCCATTTTGAAAGTCTTGTTGCAGCCGCCTTTCGCTGCACCGCAAAAGTAAACGCAACTCAGCTGGATGGGGGGTGAGGCACTGTGCCGCAAGAGCGGGCGCAATGCAGCTGGAAGGAGAGTGAAACGCTAAGGGGCGCCCCACTGCAGATGAGGTGCCTCCACCTGGGGAGGCGGGAGAGGGCCGTTTGCGCCGCCTCCCCCCCCCCGGGCTCCCCATGCCGTATTTCGGCGCAGCATTTTAGGATAGCCACACCAGTGCGGCAACTTGCTGGACACCACCTCGGTGCCATCCGGATCTCGGCGCGTTGTGCTGCCTTCGGCCTATTCGCACATCGGTCTGCTACTGACGCCGCCTCACAGGCCAGCGGATTTTGTAGGCTTTTTATAGCCCAAAGCCGCATAACAGGTCATGTGACTTGTTTATAAAACTTTTCATTGGTTCATTTTACTTTTGGTTTCCCAATGATGAAATGCTTGATCATATGACCTAAAAATAACACTTTTCATTGGATTGAAACATTTTTTTTTCTCAAACGATGAAAGCCCCACCTTTTTTTTTCTCACTCGGCAATCCAAAAAGGTTCCGTTAGATTACAACAGAGGGGACAGGCAACAAGAACCATCACTCAAAAAAGGGGAGGGCAATATATTCCCTACCGGGTCACGTTGGGGCTCCACCGGAAGTCATCGAATTGATAGTCTACAGTGTTTCTGGATGTTTCAGACTGAAGCTGGCGTCAGCATGAGAGCACCACCATCCCGTAGCTCCGTCGTGGCCATTCCGCAAGCAATCATGGCAGCCGCTCCCCACCGGAAGCCTGCGGGAGTCGGGGGCCCCAAGACTTTTGTAGAATCTTCGAAACTGAGGGGACGCTTTCGAGAATGGGGCCCAAGCCCTAGCAGACAAGCGTCCGAGTTCCAAGGTGTCCCAGGGCCATTTTAGTGGACCAGGCCCAAATCCGAAGAGCCGGCCGCCATTTTAAGAGTCCTGTGGCAGCCGCCTATCGCTGCACCGCAAGAGTGGGCGCAATTCAACTACATGGTGAGCGAGACGCTGTAGCCGCAAGAGCGGGCGGTAAACAGCTAAATGGCAGATGAGGCACAGTGCAGCAAAAGCGGGCGGAAAACTGCTGATTGGTGACTGAAACGGTAAAAGGGCGCCCCACTACAGCAGACGAGCCTCCACCTGGGCCCGTTCACGCCGCCTCCCCCCCCCCCGGGGCGCCCCACGCCGTTTTTCGGTGCAGCATTGTAGGATGCCAAGACCAGTGCGGCAAGTAAAGGACATCACCTGGGTGCCGTCCAGATCTCGGCGCGTTGTGCTGCCTTCGGACTATTCGCACAACAGACCGCTACTGACGAGACACAGTGCAGCAAAAGCGGGCAGAAAACCGCTGAATGGCGAGTGAAACGCTAAAGGGGCGCCCCACTACAGCAGACGAGCCTCCACCTGGGGAGGCCCGTTCACGCCACCCCCCCCCCCCACCCGGGGCGCCCCATGCCGTTTTTCGGTGCAGCATTGTAGGATGCCAAGACTAGTGCGGCAAGTAAAGGACATCACCTGGGTGCCGTCCAGATCTCGGCGCGTTGTGCTGCCTTCGGACTATTCGCACAACAGACCACTACTGACCATTGTTGCTGTGTTTAAATTTTTTTTTTAACGTGTTTACTGTTTTTGGTGCTTTGTATATATTTATAAGTTATTAAAGTGTTATAATCCTACTACTTTGTTGGAGTGCTATATATTTTTAATGTGACACATAATTGTGAAGACTTTGATGTACAAAAAGGCATCCCTGGAATCTTCCTTTTCAGGCTCGGTCCCACACACCCTCGCAGTGAGAATCCCCTCCCCAATCACAATACAGGATCGTTATCAGATAGTAGGAACGCGTGTGGTGTGACGGATCTCATGAGGTGGGGGCCTTGATCTACTGTAACTCCTTTCAAGAGGGTGATTCTTTACAGTTGAGGCCATAAACTACATCCGCAGGGCTAAGTGATAGCCTGAGACTGGCCTGGACAATCAGACACAAAGGAAGAGGAGTGTCAGAGGGTGCGGTAGTGAATAGGGTGAAAGAGAGGTGTCGGGTGGGCACAGGGTGTGATTCTCAGGGAAGAGCAACGCAGATGGGGGGAGGTTTATGGCCCATGCATAAGAGAGAGAGCGGGGGTGACCAATGTGTGGGAGAGATGCTTGCGAGGGTGGGGAGCCAAGCTGAGGATCGGCGGCGTGCAGAGAGTGGGTCTGGTCAAGGCATCTAAAATGGCTGCCGTGCACGACAAAAGTGTGGCATTGGAAAAAAAGCAAGATGGCGCAGACAATGTTTATCAATACGGATTAATTTATAACAATTATTTTTAACAATATATTTACTCGCAGTGTCAAAATGGCGGTCAACACTTCCTGATTTCCTTCGAATCGAACGTTAACAGACGTCACGATCGGCGTCGTGCAGACAGTGGGTCTGGTCAAGGCATCTAAAATGGCTGCCGTGCACGACAAAAGTGTGGCATTGGAAAAAAAGCAAGATGGCGCAGACAATGTTTATCAATACGGATTAATTTATAACAATTATTTTTAACAATATATTTACTCGCAGTGTCAAAATGGCGGTCAACACTTCCTGATTTCCTTCGAATCGAACGTTAACAGACGTCACGATCGGCGTCGTGCAGACAGTGGGTCTGGTCAAGGCATCTAAAATGGCTGCCGTGCACGACAAAAGTGTGGCATTGGAAAAAAAGCAAGATGGTGCAGACAATGTTTATCAATACGGATTAATTTATAACAATTATTTTTAACAATATATTTACTCGCAGTGTCAAAATGGCGGTCAACACTTCCTGATTTCCTTCGAATCGAACGTTAACAGACGTCACGATCGGCATCGTGCAAACAGTGGGTCTGGTCAAGGCATCTAAAATGGCTGCCGTGCACGACAAAAGTGTGGCATTGGAAAAAAAGCAAGATGGTGCAGACAATGTTTATCGATACGGATTAATTTATAACAATTATTTTTAACAATATATTTACTCGCAGTGTCAAAATGGCGGTCAACACTTCCTGATTTCCTTCGAATCGAACGTTAACAGACGTCACGCAGCAAAAAAAAAAAAAAAACGCTCACGCGCAGCCGCTGGAAGACAAGTATCAACATATATGAGCATCCTCAGCCACCCTCAGAAAACATAGGGGGTCAGGATACGTCTCCCGTACCCCCTTATACCCATTTCTCACATTGTTTTTCCTCCATCTTGTAATTTAATTAAAACGAAACACAAAATGGCGAATTCCCGTTTCGCGTCCCGATTCGCTACCCGGTTCGCGAACCGGAAAGCGCTTCTACTGCAAAAAAACAAATTTTTTTTATTTGCCCCACGGGACCCTTTAATAACCCCAACATCATTCCTAGGGGGTCGAGAAGGGTCTACCTTGCCCCCTTTCATTAAATTCCCCCTTCGTTTTTCTCCTCTTCTTGTCTCTCGATCCTACCGAGAAACAAGATGGCGGCCGCACCGGACTGTTTAGAATGTTGACAGACACCGGAGAGCCAATCAGCTTCACTTCGCAAAGCTCCGTTACGCGAAAAGTTCACGAACCGGAGCGCTACCCGGGACACTGTCACAGATATATCTGTTTTTTAAAACGTTAATTTCTCAAAATCCACTGGAGCACATATATTGAGACCCAGCAAAGGCACATCGGGCTAACAGTCCCTACAATTTTGCCAAGTTTCGTGCAAATCCATTCAGCCTTTCGAGCTAAACGTGAGGCCAAACGCCCTATGGAAAACTCAATGTTAAAAACACGTTTTGGGACCCCCCTTTTTTCTCGGCCCCCCCTTGACGAAATCCCCCCGAATTTTTAGGGGCTGCTCAGAAACAAAATGTGCCATTTTCCTGAAAATTTCAGCTGATTCCGTCCACAAACGCCAAAGTTATTAGACATAGACTTTTCAAAAGTCCCATAGAGAAAAAATCCTAACTATATATACCTACTGGCGACCGCCAGTAGGTAATATATATATATATATATATATATATATATATATATATATATATATATATTACCTACTGGCGGTCGCCAGTAGGTAGTTATAGTTAGGATTTTTTTCAATGTTAAATCTCAAAATTCTATTTGGAATAACTTTGGCACCGGTTGACGAATCTGCCTGAAAATTTCCTGAAAATGGCCTCGTCGAGCTCCGGTTCTTCCTTGAAAGTTTGGGGGGATACGTCAAGCGGGGGCCGAGATAAAAGGGGGGTCCCAAAACGCGTTTTCCCCATGTTAATTTCCATAGGGCGGTCGATTTCACTTTTAGCTCGAACGGCTGAATGGATTTCCACCAAACTTGGCAAAATTGTAGGGACTGGTAGCCCGATGTGCCTTTGCTATGTCTCAAGATATGTGCTCCAGTGGATTTTGAGTAATTTAGGTTCAAAAAAATATATATATCTATAGGCGCTCTCCGGTGCGCGCACCGGAGTGCGCTCCTGGCGCGACACGCGACTTGCGCGCAGAAAGCTGATTGGCTCTTGGGTGTCTGTAAACATTCTAAACAGTCTGGAGCGGCCGCCATCTTGTGTCTCGGTAAAATCGAGACACAAGGGGTTTGAAAAAAAAAGGGGCAAATGACCATAAGGGGGAAGAGTAGACCCCCTCTGACCCCCTAGGTTTGATGTGGGGGCTAAAATAGGGTCCTGCGGGGCATTACATTTTTTTTTTCGTTTTGCGCGGGGGAAGCGCATGGTACGCGCACCGGGGAGTGAAGCACGGGGAAAATCCAGGACCATATTTATGAAGGCCTTGCGCTGCTAGTTTTGCGCCGCCTGTGCGTCAATTTTTGTGACGCACCAGCGGTGTAAAAAAAATGCGCATTGTTACGCTATATTTAAAAAGTGACGCATCTATCTAGATGCGTCACTTTTTAAATATAGTGCAATGAGGCACATTTTTGTACACTGCTGGTGCGATGCGTCACTTTTCTGTGCGCACTCCTTATGACATTCCAGATGTGTCATATTTAATGTATGACGAATCATGTTGCAAGGAGTTACAGATACGTCTGTATTTCTGACATATCTGTAAACATAAAAGTGACGCGAGGCAGGCGCAACAGCATCCTAAAAGTGACGCAGAGAAATCTCATAGATTTCAGTACGTCGTTATTACCAAGCTTTTTGCGGGGGAATGCCCCCTCTGCATACATTATACCTGACGCAGATATAATGTGGCGCAGAGTTTTAAAAAGTGACCCCTGTACCTAGATGCGTCACTTTTTAAAAATAGCGTCAGGTATAATGCATGCAGAGGGGGTGTTCCCCCGCAAAAAGCTTTGTAATAGCGACGCAGTGAAATCTTTGAGATTTCACTGCGTCACTTTTAGGATGCTGTTGCGTCAAAATCTTGCGCCTGCTTCACAGCAGACCTTTCACATGGTGCTTTTTCCATGTGAAAGGACACATTACTGGAGTTGCGTCACTTTTGTGACGCACTCCAGCAATGCGTTACTTTTGTGTTTACAGATACGTCAGAAATACTGACATATCTGTAACTCCTTGCGAATTGATAAGTCATAAATTAAATATGACATATCTGGAATGTCATAAGGAGTTGGGCGCTAGAGGGCGCACTAGCTGATGGCCGCACCTCTGTGAGGCTCTGGCTGCCTGGCCAGCATAATCCTACTTTGCTCCGCTTTCCCCGCAGATGGATGCCTGAGGATTGCACCGCTGCTGGATATATCCGAGTTGCAGCTCCGGTCCGAATCTGGGGAGGATCCGATGTTCGGGACCCGAGTTGTGGCAATTTGAAGGTGCGCCGAGGTGTGTTGCTGCAGCGGGCCGCTGACCGGGACCGGGAGCTGTGCCACTACAGACCGCTGCTCTACACGAGGCGGCCAGGCCTCGGCGCCGCGCTACCCGGCTGGACCTGCGGGAGCCCTGCTGGACGCCCAGCGTGGACGGGCGGAGGTGAGTCTTGCCCCCCCCCTGTGAACGCTGCAACAAGGGGGAGGGCTGCTCACTGTGTCAGCTCCCATGCTGCGGCGCCGGTCTGCGCCCCTAATCCCGGCGGACGCTGCGGCGAAAGCCCCCGAGGGCACATCCCTTCGCCTGGAGGGCTCTCCCCGGACCGAGGCGGGACAATAGCTGCGCCCACTCCCAGAGGCCAGTGGTGCCACCGGCGATTGCAGGCACTACTGGCGGAGCCTCACTGATGCTTGTTGTTGTGACATTCATGCACTGGACTCGCCTTCACTGATCTCCTTTGCCTGAGGTACACCGGCATTGGCGGGCGGCAGTGCTGGACCCCAGGGGGTTACGACACACCTGCGGGCGCTAGTGCTTTGAACAGAATCGGATCCCAAGACTGGGGGGGGTCGCCTGTACCCCCTTGATAAGCCGCTGCCAGGTTTATATCTGGGTGCTCACGTTGGGACACGCACTTCAAGACAGCTCAGCTGCGGGCGCTAGTGCTTTGAACAGAATCGGATCCCAAGACTTGGGGGGGTCGCCTGTACCCCCTTGATAAGCCGCTGCCAGGTTTATATCTGGGTGCTCACGTTGGGACACGCACTTCAAGACAGCTCAGCTCCAGGGTACTGGCGAGCCCGCCACCCTTTTGCCGCCACTGGGTGCCAACAGCTGGGTCACCATGGGTAAGAACGACGCTAAGCAACCTAAACTGTCCTTCGAACCTGCAACTTCAAAGAAACCAACGCGTGGTGCGACGGGCGCCGGGAGCACCTCGGGACAGCCAAGTGCCGAGGCCCCTCCTGCGGTCATGACGCCTGAATTGCGCCTGATCATAGAGGAAATGCGGCAGGGCTTCGCGACTGTCGTGGATAAGGTGGATCGGCTGTCCTCTAGGATGGACGGTGTGGTGCAAAAAGTGGAGGTGCACGAAGAACGGTTGTCAGAGGCGGAGCGGCGCATCTCCACTGCTGAGGACACTGCCGCGACGCACGACACACGCCTCGACCGCATGGACAACATCCTCAGAGTGATAGCAGCGAAGAACGAGGAGTTGGAGGCGAGAAGTAGACGCAACAACATCCGCGTCACGGGGGTTCCGGAGTCCACCAACACAGGGCGCATGGAGGACTATGTCGAACATATCCTGAACACGGCTGTGGGCAGGGAGGCCTTCTCGAGCCAATTCATAGTTGAGAGAGCACACCGGTCCCTGGGCCCGGTGCCCAAGCCAGGAGCACCACCGCGGCCTATCATCGCCCGGTTACTCAACTACCGCGATAGGGACGTCGCTCTTCGAGCCGCCCGCACACATCGGAATTTGTCTTGTGATGGCGTGCAGTTCTCACTCTACCCGGACTTCACGCCCATGGTACAGGACCAGAGGAGAAAGTTCCTGGACGTGAAGAAGAAATTGAGGGACTTGCAGGTTGACTACGCACTTTTGTACCCGGCCAGGCTCCGGGTGACCCATCAGGGCAAACAACACTTCTTCACGAACCCGCAACACGCTGAGGATTATGTTAAACGGCTTCGCACTGACAGGAGAGACAGACGGAACGAGGGAGAGGATGTAGCGGGAGGGAATCCTGCTGAACAGGATGAATGAATTGTGGCGGCGCCCTCATGATGTTTATGCCACTCGCGCCCTTTAGCACTGCTGGATTGTGGGCTGGGCTCTGCTGACGATGCCATCGCCATTTGATTTGGGTATCTGCCTTTCTGCGCCATGGACCCCCAGCAGACTGCTGACCCAGCTGGTGCGCACTACTCCTTTGAATGACTGGTGCTAGCGGAGCAGGCACTGATGGTACTGCATGTGATCTTGTAGGTGACAGTTGTGAAGGGACGGGGCCGTTGAAGTTGTTGTTGTTTTCTACAATTGGAGTGTTGTGGGTCCGAAACTGTTGGTCCTTTGTTGTGGCTCATATCTGCGGGACTACTATGGGCCAGGCACCACCCCTTCTTCTCTGTCTTCCCCATATGGTATATGCGGGAGGGGAGGGGAGTGTTGGGGTGAGCGAACGTGCACCTCTGATGCCCCCAGGAGGGGATTCCCCACATGGTTGTACTATGGTTATTGAGTACGGGGTTTGGGAGGGGGGGAGGGACCGTAATACTGGCAAGTTTGGGTTGCTTCAGTGGGATGGGGGAGGATATGGGGTATGGGGGTTCTGTTGCTGTGAGCGGAGTGAGGAGGGATGTTCACATGTTGGGGTGGGGAAAGTTGAGGGAATGAATGTATGTGCGGATGGTAGTCATGGCAAGCGCGCTGAGTCTGGACGTGTGAGATGTGTCAGCGTGAATGATCAGGTAACACGACGGTACTGTGAGATGTGGTATTTGGTACAGGATGCGGCACCACAGTGTGCCGGGACTCTTTGCAATCGTTGTTTACGGGGATTTGATGATGAGCATGGGTGACCATACTTTGAATAATGTGTCTATAATATCCTGGAATGTCAGGGGCCTTAATGACCCGCGGAAATGTAGGAATGTGCTGGGGTACTTAGATAGGCACAAGGTGCAAATAGCTATGCTCCAGGAAACTCACCTCAACCCGCGATGCACCCCTCGGTTTGCGAACAGGTGGGCGACGGTGAGAGAGTTTTCCTCCTATTCCACCTACTCCAGGGGCACTGCCATCTTGATTAATAAGCGGTTAACGTTCCAGAGGCTGGGGACTCGAACAGATAGCGAAGGGAGATACGTGATCCTTTGGGGTAGACTGGGCACTGATGTAGTGATGCTCATCAACTGTTACGCACCAAACGTCGACACACCTGGGTTCTTCTTGTCACTATGGGGTCATGCACTTGAGATCGAGGCCACACACGTAGTCTGGGGAGGGGACTTTAATCTCTCCCTACACCCGGGGATGGACAGATCAGATGGTAGCGGTCAATACAACACGAAAGCTAGAGAAGCGCTGAGGGGCATACTGACGGAGGCGGGCTTGCTTGACAGCTGGAGACACTTACACCCAGGGACCAGGGAGGGCACCCACTTTACCACTCATGCGCGCTCATGGGCCAGGATTGACTACTGTTTCATCTCACGGGGTCTGGCTGGTGGCGTCGCCGTGGTGCGACACCTGCCTCGCACATACTCGGATCACTGTCCTGTGCTGGCTGTCCTGGATATGCCTGGATATGCACGGGTACGCCCGCCATGGCGGCTGTTCCCCTCGGCTCTACTTGATCCGGTTTTCAAACAAGAACTCGGGGAGGAAATCGAGGCTTTCTTCCCTAGGAACAAGGGTTCTGTTGCCAAGGTCGAAACGATCTGGGAGGCTTTTAAGGCCACTGTGCGCGGTGTCACAATCTCTAAAAGCTGCGGCGTGTTGAGGGAAATAGTGCGCACGCTGACGAGTATTGAGGCGGAGCTTAAAGCGCTGGAGGCGGAGATGGTTGGAAACCCTTCCCCTGACCTGGCGATCGCATTCAGGGCCAAGTTATCCAAATTTGAGGAGGAGGCGGCCAGGGAAGCCAAGTTTCGTGGCAAGTACTGGACGGCTCGTCGATATTGCGAAGGGGATAGGCCGGGAAAGGTGTTGGCGGCACTCACTAGGCACCAGCGATTTGCCACGCACATACTGGAAATCACTGATGGTGAGGGCAGAACCTGTCATGACACTAAGGGAATACAGGACACCTTCCTGCAGCATTATAAACAGCTGTATACCACACAACAGGCCGGAGAGGTTGACCTCGGAGGGTTCCTCGATGACATCGCACTATGTTGGCTGAGTGATAGTGATAGGGCTTTCCTGGGATGTCCCTTCGAGATTGACGAAATCCGAGAAGCGATCATGTCACTGAGCAACGGCAAGGCCTCGGGGCTGGATGGCCTGCCGGCCGAATTTTATAAATGTTACATAGACATAATGGCACCAGTGCTGAAGGAGGTGTTTGAGGAGTCGTTGGAGGAGGGGATACTACCGGGCTCTATGAGGGAGGTGGCGATCACTTCACTGCTAAAGCCAGGGAAGGACCCACAAGATACTGACGCCTACAGGCCCTTATCGCTGCTCAACTGCGATGCAAAGATTCTAGCAAAGGTGCTCGCGACTAGATTATCACTACTTATGTCTACACTGGTGTTGCCAGATCAGTCTGGGTTCGTCCCGGGGAGAGCTACGTCCCACAACCTCCGCACTTTGTTCTCCCTCATACCTACTATCTCGCCGGATCTGCCGGTCGCTGCCGTGTTCCTGGACGCCACCAAGGCGTTTGATTCGGTGGAGTGGGGCTATCTCCTGGCCATATTGGGCAGGATGGGCTTCCCCCGGATCTTCATTGCCTGGGTGACATTGCTTTATACCTCTCCAGTTGCTAGGGTCATCGTCAATGGCGTGCTGTCATCACAGATGCCGATCACGAGAGGGACTCGGCAGGGATGCCCCTTGTCGCCCCTGCTTTTTGCCCTAGCTATTGAGCCACTGGCTTGCAGGATTCGGCAGTTGCATAAGGACAGCGCCTTTAATTGCAACCAGAGACAGATTGGTATATCCCTCTATGCGGATGACGTTACCTTGTATGTGCGACGCCCGCAGGAACACCTCAACCCCCTATTGAGAGAATTTGTATTATTTGGTGGAGTCTCCGGCGTGCACATTAATTGGAAGAAATCGCAGTTCTTCCCCCTCACGCCCTCGGTGCACCGGTTCCCGCTTGATTACCCGTTGGAGTGGTGTAGCACGGACTTGAAATACCTGGGAATTGTTGTGTCGCTCGCTAAGGAGGACACGATCCGACTGAACTATGGGGTGGCCATCTCCAAATTAGCCGATACGGTAACTCGCTGGTTGGCCCTCCCGCTGTCGATGGCGGGGAGAGCATCCCTTATAAAAATGGTTGTCCTCCCACGCTTCCTATACCTTTTTCAAAATATACCCTACTACCCGGGGGCCTACTTTTTTAAGAGGCTTCGGTCTGAACTGCTTCGCCTATTTTGGGGCGGGAAACAACCGCGCCTCAGCTGGAAAGTATTGACGCAGCCGTATGACATGGGCGGGTTCGACGTGCCCGACTTGGAGGTATACTACCTCAGTGCTCAGGCTCAACACGCTTACTATTGGGTCCACCCCACTCCCTTTATGCCTCAGGTGGCGGCAGAGGATTGGATAGTTCACCCGCTGCCGCTTAAGGGCATGCTGCTGGGCTCGCCTGGCGACGTTGAGACGCCTGCCACCACTGTTACCTGTACCATGGACGCCTGGCGAAGAGTGACTAGATTACTGGAAGCCCCCATGCTATACTCACCGGCGATGCCCCTCTCCTATCACCCGAAGTTATCGCTCCTAACAGAAAATGGGTTTCATTCCATGTGCAACCGCATCCGACTTCATACCTGGGGGGACCTATTTCATGAGAAGCAGTTCCGCACTAAGGAACAGTTCTTCTGTGCTGATCCCCCGACGCCTATGGAGGTGTTTTATTACATCAGGCTCCGGCAGGGTATGAAGGAGATACTTCCTGGCTACCCGGAGGAACCGGGCACGGTCCTGCCGCTACACGTCATGCTCGTTTCGGACGGTAGACACTTGGTGTCGAAGCTATATTCGGCCATTCGAGAGCAACGCCCCCCTGTTCCGTCCAAGGCGCGTGCTGCCTGGGACTCTGACCTACCCGCAGCACTCACGGATGAACAGTGGAGATACTGCTGCTCGGTTACCGCGAGAATTTCCTCTAGTTGTAGACTGAAAATTATCCACTATAAATTTGTGCAGCGGTATTATTATACCCCAGCTCGTAAGCTGCGATTTCGACTATCGGATGACGACAGATGTGCGAGGTGCCGTGCTGAGAGCGCAGGTTTCCTCCACTTGGCCTGGGAGTGTGGAGTAATTCAGGAATACTGGGAGCAGGTTCATGCTGCGCTCCAGGTGATGATCGATGGCCCTCTTGCCCTTGAGCCAATGGTGATGCTGCTGGGATATACCAAACACGTTCCCAAATCGGATCGCAAGTTTGTCGATCTCGCACTCCTTCTTGCTAAACGGAGAATTGCGTGCAGATGGGGGAGAGGGAGGGCACCAAAGTTTAAGGCATGGTTGGACGACCTCAAATATTGCCAAGACCAACACGGCGTTTATGCGGATCTGATGCCTGCCCGTTGTAGGCCCAGTGACTTCTGGTCCCCCCTACAGGCCTATTGGCTATCCCAGGCTGCCGACAGTGACTCCTCTGGTGAAGGGGAGCCGGTACCTGGTCCATGAGCGTTTAGGTGCACACCACACAGCATTCACTGACTTGCATTCCACGCGATAGACCTGGCCCTTAACCAGCAGACATCCACCCGTAATTACCCTCCCATGAGTGGCTCCCTGGCATGCGGAGCGAGGCCACGCACACTAGGCACACACGTGATGCATTGCTACTCCGGGCGCCGAGGTTGGGTCACTGAGCGGGGATGGGGAGGCTGAGGGCTGGTGACATCGCGGATCCCTCTCTCCCTTGCCGGGGGAATGCCTAAATGCGAGGGTGGGGAGGCCCCCCCCCTCGGCTATTTGCACAGCTAGGATGGCGGGGGTATGGCTACAGGCACGGTGGCTGATGGCTCCGGCACAATGTTGGAATTCGTCTATGCTGTCCCATGCCCGGTGTAAATGATGTTTGCCCGCTGAATGTACCATGATCGATACTGTACAGGATTATTGATGTTATTACTGTCATGACTCTATGATGCACAATGTTAATAAAAAAGGTTAAAAAAAAAAAAAAAAAAAAAAAAAAAATGTCATAAGGAGTTCGCACAGAAAAGTGACGCATCGTACCAGTGGTGTAAAAAAATGCGCCTCGTTGCGCTATATTTAAAAAGTGACGCATCTAGGTTGATGGGTCACTTTTTAAAATCCTGCGCCACATTATATCTGCGTCAGGTATAATGCATGCAGAGGGGGTGTTCCCCCGCAAAAAGCTTTGTAATAGCGACGCAGTGAAATCTTTGAGATTTCAGTGCGTCACTTTTAGGATGCTGTTGCGTCAAAATCTTGCGCCTGCTTCACAGCAGACCTTTCACATGGTGCTTTTTCCATGTGAAAGGACACATTACTGGAGTTGCGTCACTTTTGTGACGCACTCCAGCAATGCGTTACTTTTGTGTTTACAGATACGTCAGAAATACTGACATATCTGTAACTCCTTGCGAATTGATTAGTCATATATTAAATATGACATATCTGGAATGTCATAAGGAGTGCGTCCAGAAAAGTGACGCATCGCTGTTTTCACGTAGCGATGCGTCACTTTTCAGAAATGAGGCCTCCAGTTTATTCACTGTGTCACCTCTACGACCCTTTCTTGCGTCAATACGTCCCTTTTGCATACATTACACCTGACGTAGGAATAATGTGGCACAGGGGTTTACAAAGTGATGTATTTACCAAGAAACACCACTTTGTAAATATGAATAAATAAGGTGCATTTTTTATTGGAATGTTGTGTCACAAAAAGTGATGCTTTGGTGGCGTTAAAGTGACGCTTGGCTTCATAAATGAGGCCTTCTACCTTCAACTCCAGCAATGCATCTTTTCTTACCCTTCCACACCCCTCCTTTTCAACATTTTTTTTGAATATCAACATTCCCCATAATCATTCTTCTTCTCATAACTTTCTTTTCTAACACTCACCTTCTTTCAGTCCTCCTACTTCACTTCTTTTTTCCTCTCATACCTTTCTGTTCTTTCTTACTCATTCTCCTTTCAATTATCAATGCACTATATTTCACTTACTCTTCATTTTTTTAAGAATATAGCTCTTTGATGAGAATTGGAGGTAGTTCTGAAAAGAACTTTTGGTTTTCTTCTTTTAACTGAACAGGAACAAAAACAGGGAATGGAAACTGCTCAACAGGAGCAAAAAGAACAATAAAAATTAGGGGTGGAAAGGGCAGCGATGGTTTTCTAATGAGCTGGACACTTTGTTCTCCAAAGGTAAGCAGTTGATTGCAGTATCTGCATCTGAGGACACCATGGTTAAAAGCAGGTTGTATGTTTGGCACCTGCTCCTGCGATTGCCCTCTCCCAGAAGAAGTTGCTCCTCCGGTTGATGTAGAGGCCCCATCTCTGGGAACCTCTTGTGCCAGAGCCCTGACACTTTCCCGGGCAAAATTCTGGGGGTGCCTCCTCTCCACATGTCGGATCATCGTAAAGTTCCCAAAAGAGTACTTTTTTTGGGGTCACCCCGTGACAGGACCTGTTTGCAGATCCTGCACTCCACTTTTGGTGCATTCACCTTCTTCTGGTCAGCTGGAATCTTAAAAAATTTCCATATGAAATGTTCCTTCACCTTTGGGGTAGGAGGCTCTTCATTGATGAACTCAGGTTCATCCTCACTGCTGGATTCTCTGGCAGCCATGGTAAATCACAAAAGATCCAGGTGCAAAAAACAGGTCTTTCAGTCACAAAAGTGAAAGAAGAAGTGAAGGAAATGGGTGGGGATTTCATTCTTTGTAAAAAAAACTGTTAGCAACCAATGAAAAGTGTTATTTTAGGGTCACATGACCCGACGCATTTACGCTGCGCGCTCCGGAGCACTTCCGGGTGCGTTTACGCAGCGCGATCGTAGGCGCTTCCGGGGCGCAAACGTGGCGCGATCGTAGGCGCTTCTGGGTGCTTTTACGCGGCGCGAACGTAGGCGCTTCCGAGGGCTCTTAAGTTGCGCGCCGAAGTGACGTCATCAAACTTTTACAGAAATGCATAATCATTTTCCTTATAAAAAAAAACTGATTTTATTTGTATGGTACGAAATGTTTTGCATTATTATTAACTTTTCATTCATATTTTTTTTCACGAACGACAGTAGCGCTCTGGGTGCGCTTTCAGGTGAGCTCACCGGAAAGCTTACCGGAGAGCTTAGCTGAAAGCTTCCCGGAGCGCGCACCCAGAGCGCAAAAGAAAAAAGTATATAAAAAAAAATTAATACTTACAAAAAAACAGCAAATTGTAAAAAAAAAAAAAAGGTTAGAAACTCGATATAGAAAGGAATTAGCATTTAAAAAACCTATTAAATTCACTGAAAAAACCATAGGTTTCACACCAGTTATAGTTAGCTGGAAATTTTACTGATATAAAACCATTGAAATTCCCACGTTATAGTTAGTCGGACTCACTATAACTTGCGCGCCTGCAATGCACTGCTGATGACGTCACATATTACATCACTCATGACATGGTCAGTGACATCACTGATGACACCATCCTTGTGACAGAGTGACAGACCTAATTTCAGTGTAATGTAACGCTTGAAACACATATTCAAAAATAGAAACAAACATTTTCAAAAAAATGGAGATACCCAAACCAGTAACAACAACCAATTCAGTAATTCCACCATCTATATACACATCCACTCATTCACCCACAGTTCTATATAGTCACTCATATATATACTCACTCATCATATGTAGTGATACACCTATACATCCTGGTACACATCAGCAGTCATCCAAAAGTTACTCACACACATACTCACACATGCAAATAAACTATTGAACATCCATTTATTTGCATATACATTTATACACACACTACCACCTTACTTCTAAGGAAACTTACACATACTTACTCTCTTAAACAATCACTTGTAGAAACACATACTTATTTAAACAGGAACTCCTACAATCTCTCACTATATATACTATACTCACTTATATACATCAATACTCACATATACTAGATTAAAAGATATGTTGTTACTAATGAAGACACTAGTGAGACAGTCGTTCACTCACTAACACACACATATACACACTCATCCACCCATACAGTCCTGCACATATGCTGTCTTCAAAACACATACAAACAGTGAGTCAGTCACCAACCCCTGCAGCCACTTATACACAAAGAGAAACACTGATACAAACATTTAAATATTTAAACAATACTCGCTAATATATGTATTCACTAGGATACACTTAATAAGCCACTTAATAAGCCAGTTAACCAACCAATTTTTTTTTTAAAAAACATCCATTTACACACTTATTTAAACATTTATTCTTCCATCGACCTTTACAAATACATATATAAAACAAATTTATTTTTCAGAAAGACACACATTCACTGGATGGTGTCATAAGTGATGTCATGAGTGATGTCACTGACCATGTCATGAGTGATGTAATATGTGACGTCATCAGCAGTGCATTGCAGGCGCGCAAGTTATAGTGAGTCCGACTAACTATAACGTGGGAATTTCAATGGTTTTATATCAGTAAAATTTCCAGCTAACTATAACTGGTGTGAAACCTATGGTTTTTTCAGTGAATTTAATAGGTTTTTTAAATGCTAATTCCTAACTATAACTGGTGTGAAACCTATGGTTTTTTCAGTGAATATATATATATATATATATATATATATATATATATATATATATATATACATATATATATATACACATATATATATATATATATATATATATATATATATATACACACATATATATATATATATTCACTGAAAAAACCATAGGTTATAGACTATATATAGTTAGGAATTAGCCTTTAAAAAACCTTGGAAATTCACTGAAAAAAACCATAGGTTTTAGGCCTTATATAGTTAGGAATTAGCATATAAAAACCCATTGAAATTCCTCCTATATAGTTAGCTGGACATTTTATTGATATAAAACCAATGAAATTCGACATATAGTTAGTTGCACTAACTATATATTTCGCAGTAACCTCCAATACTCTTTTATGCAGTGCTCTCAAATACCATCCACCCGTTAATTTAAATTACAAAATGTTTTTTGTTGGGGGAAAAAAAATATTTTTTTGAGGAGAACAAAATGTATCTCAACCCACCACTTTCTTTGCCTTGGTTGTGTGAATTCGGCAATTACAAAGCTATGCAGTGACACCGAATGCGTGCCTACATAAGTAGATAAGTCTTGGCAGAACAAATAGTTGTTTTTCTGCAGTTTTAATCTTTCTCTTGATCTGCCATGCGGGTTCACTGCTGACGAATTTCCATTCTCTATAGTACGTAGAGTCGAATGCTTGGCATTCTGACATATCTTTCATTCCACAGAAAATATGAGCATTACCTTTCAGCGAGGCATGAAAGCACGGGCATATCTTTGTCACGGGATGCTGGAACACAAGTAAATAGTTCTAGAGCACAAAGAGAAGCAAAAAGACAACAAACGCTTGGCACAGAACCCCACAAAAGAAATTTGGAGACTCTCCAAATTTCTTTTGTGGGGTTCTGTGCCAAGCGTTTGGAGGAAATACATGCAGTGAGTTACCCTACCTCTACCAGTGTCTGGTGCTGACATAGTAAAGCCATTCACTACTCCCCTTGCGAGATTGCAAGCAGTTAGAACCCGGCTCAGACCCCGACATGGTACAGACCCACATACAAGGACTACACTGCAGAGTTTTATGTGGTGAACTTCCCTTCTTCCACTAGTGTCCAGACATAAAAAACAAGCACTCCTACTCCGCAAGTTAACATGCGGTGAGTGTCTCTGTCTTCACCGGTGCATGTATGTGCATTTAAATCAATCATTCACTAAGACACAACCTTCCCACAAATATTCCTCCATTAGCTTACACCTCCATTTGAAATTTGAAATATGTTGCATGCTAAGAATTTGTGGAAAGAAGTGTCCTGCATTGAATGAATTAAAATATGTACCTCAAGAGAGGGAGGGGCGGCAGCGACAGCAGCGATCACAAGCAAGTGGGGGAGAGGGAGGGGCGGCAGCGACGGCAGCGATCACAAGCAGGTGGGGGAGAGGGAGCGACGGCAGTGATCACAAGCAGACGGGGGTGAGGGAGGGGCGGCAGCGATCAGAGCACACACCGGGCAGGGAAGGGGCGGCAGCGATCAGAGCACACACCTGTGCAGGCAGGGCTGCAGGAGGAGCCAATCAGCGCTCACGACGACGTCTCCTCTTTTCCCGGGGCTCCTCAGCACACGGGAGCCCCGCACCAGCCCCGCACCAGCCAGCATCATTATCCGGTCTCCCCCTTGGCACGGGAGACAGGCAGGCACATCAAAGGCTTCCCCCAGGCAGGGGGAAGCGGAAACCACGTCCTCCCGGCCCCGCCCACAACCAGGCAATGCGGCGGCCATCTTGAGGCGGCTCGGGCCGCGGCGGTGATCTCAGGAGTAAAACGAGGGGTGGGCACCCTCGAAAATAAAATAAAACACAATAAAATATAAGACAGAAGCCCCCCAAGCCCTCCCCCAAAAAAAAAAAAATTCCGAAAATTCGCGGGGGTGCGCGCACCCGTGCGCGCTTATAGATATATAATTTGTTTCTCTTCTACTTTTCTCAGGGACCACTGGAGGGATTTACACTATTTTACTAAAAGCGTGATCTGCGTACCAGACACTACCATTTTGACAAGTTTGGTGTAATTCCCTTCAGTGGTTCAAGCTGTAGCCGAGTCTAAAGGTCCTATGGAAATTAACATGGGGAAAACACGTTTTGGGACCCCCCTTTTTTCTCAGCCCCCACTTGACGAATCCCCCCAAACTTTCAGGGAAGGAGCGGAGCGGAGCGAGCCATCTTCTTTGAGAAATTTGCGAAGATTCATCAACCAGCGCCAAAGTTATTCCCAATAGAATGTTGGGGATTTCCTATGGAAACTAGGTCCTAACTATATATACCTACTGGCTACCGCCAGTAGGTAATATATATATATATATATATATATATATATATATATATATATATATATATATATATATATATATATATATATAATATATAATACATATATATATATGTACATATATATAGTGGACCCGTTCTTTTAAAATGCAGTCTGTGTAACAATCCAGTATCAGTGAGCAAGGGCACGGACGTGCCCGAAACGCGTCTGACGACATGCACCGAATTTGCACCAAATAAAAGCATCACGATTTGAAGTCCAGCTCTGACGTTTTCTATTTTGCTGTCTGCGTACCCACCGAAACAAAACTCCACACGCCACCTCCAATCAGTCAGATCGGCGAAGCAAAGAGAGACGGACCACCAGAACTGGCTTCAAGTATATTTAATAGTGCAGGTGAGGTGAAACAGCAGCATATATATATATATATTACCTACTGGCGGTCGTCAGTAGGTAGTTATAGTTAGGACGTAGTTTCCATAGGAAATCCACAACATTCTATTTGGAATAGTTTTGGCGCCGGTGGACCAATCTTCGTGAATTTCTCCGAGAAAATGGCCTGCTCAGTTCCGCTCCTTCCCTTGGGGGTGAATTGTCAAGTGGGGGCCGAGAAAAAAGGGGGTTCCAAAATGTGTTTTCCCCATGCAATTTTCCATAGGGACCTTTAGCCAGGGCTCAGCCCGAACGGCTGAACGGAAATTACACGAAATTTGGCAGAGAGGTAGAGCTCAGTTCGCAGATTGTGCTTTTTGTTAAATGGTGTAAATCCGTTCAGTAGTTTCTGAGAAAATTTCAAGTAAAATCATAGCGATATCTAGAGTCGGAGTTCAGTACGCATACTGAAATCTGTTCAATTACGAACGCGAGCAGTATGCTGATTGGCTGTGAACTTTCTGTCAACACTCAAAACCAGGAAGTGTTGGCGGCCAGCTTGTGCCTCGCTAGAACCGAGTCACAAGAAAACAGTAAAACAAAGTTGAGAAATAAGGGAATGGTGTAGGGTAGAGACATTCTGAACCTCTAGGCTTGCTCAGGGGTTCGTACATGGATGTTTAGGCTCTATTTTTTATTTTTTTTTAAAGAAAAATTGAGGCGTATGCGTATGTAAATACCTACAATTACGAGCAGGAGCTGCATGCTGATTGGCTGTCAATACTCCAAACCAGGAAGTGCTGGCAGCCATGTTGTTTGTCGGGCGAGCAGAGTCACAAGAAAACAGTAAAACAAAGTTGAGAAATAAGGAAAGGGGGCGCGTAGAAACATTCTGAGCCTATAGTCTTGGTCAGGGGGTGGTACATGGATCTTTAGGCTCAATTTTATTTTTTTTATAATAAAAAATGGCAGGGTACTCGTGCAGTACTTGTACGCGGTGGAAAAGGCGGAAAAAAAAGTAGAAGTCTGTTTTATTCATTAGGTCATGGGGGGGCAAATTACGGGGGCAATTTTTCTGCATAATGGGGGCTTGTAAGGTGCCCTGAGCACTGGGGAACGGTACTCCTCTGGTTTTATTTTGAAGTATGTGGGGGGGGGTTACGGTCCTACTCCCCGCAGTCTCGGTGAGTGGCACCCCTCGGGTCTTTTTTAAAAACAAAAATGTTTTGAGCTCTCTCTCTCTCTCCCCGTACACGTCGCGGGGAACGCCACCTTTCTGGGGCAGTGATATGTAAAATGACCTTCTAGCTCCGAGTACCTGCATTGTCTGGAGTTTTTTATTAATGTTGGGAGGGTGGGCTTGATAATACGTACTTGTTAATTCCCATAGAAGCCTACGTTCTGATGTTAACATGGGCTTCGATGGTAAATAACAAGGCTGTATTATCAAGCTCATTTTTGCAGTTTTATCAGCAGTTTCTTGCCAATAAAACTGTGATAATTTTAACACCGGTCCTTGATAATATGCACCTAAGTTTACTGGTAAAAAAAAAGAGCAGTGGGAAAATATTATCAACAAAAGGCGATACATTATTGTCGCTTTTATTGGCAGGAAACTCCAGATAAAGCGGAGATAATGGGCTTGATAATATGTACATGTAAATAAACATAGCAGCCTAGGTTAGGATCAGAACCTGGGCTGCTATGGGAATTTACAAGGGCTTATGTTTTTTTGTTAATGTTGGGAGGGTGGGCTTGATAATACGTCCTTGTAAATTTCCATAGAAGGCTATGTTCTGGTGTTAACACGGGCTTCTATGGGAAATAAGAAGACCGTATTATCAAGCTCATTATCGTCGTTGTATCAGCAGTTTCCTGGCAATAAAATGCCGATAATTTTAACACCGGTCCTTGATGATATGCACCTAAGTTTATTGGTCAAAAAAAGAGCAATGGGCCATATTATCAACAAAAGGCGATACGTTATCGTTGCTTTTATCGGCAGGAAACTGCTGATAAAGCGGTGATAATGGGCTTGATAATGAGCCCTTGTGAATAACCATAGCAGCCCAGGTTAACACCAGAACCTGGGCTGCTCTGGGAAGTTACAAGGGCCTATTATCAAGCACATTTTTGCTGCTTTATCGGCAGTTTCCTGTCGATAAAATCGGCGATAATGTATCGCCTTTTGTATGTAAAGCTTTCTTTTTTTTGGTGTAGCAGTTGTACTCTCTTCGCATGCTCAGCGTCGTTTTGAAGTTCACGTTTTCTTTTTCTCCAAGTTCAACAAGCAAACCTTTCTTCATATCAGTTAGTAAATCTGTCGCTTTCTTTTCCCGGTTCGTGTGATTCATCCGGTGCTGTACTTTTGTACTGTATTAATAGTCATATTTTTTAAATATTTATTTGAATGGTAGTGCAGAGGCGCCAAACTATGATTACGTACTCCGTCCAACGCTATTTTAGTAGTGTCTCCCCATTGTATTTATTATATCAGTTAGTTAGAACTCAGTAGTTTTCAATCCTAGTCTTGAATATCTGACTATAGTATTTTCAACATTATTTTTATTGTGGACCGTCATACCCCTCCCCCACAAAATAAAAGAAGTATGTATTTTTTTTAATTAACTTTTATTAAACAATAAATATAAACGAAACTCAATTAAAACTATATCAGAACTGGCAAAATAACTTAAACAATGTTATAAAGAAATTGTGAAATGGATTCCAAAAGGTGTCCGATTGGTAATCTGAAAAATAAAAAATAAAATTAGAGTTTAGAATTATGTAGATGTGAGTAAATGAGCTGAAGCATTACAAGTTGTGGTAACTCTACAGTTTTAAGTGTGCAGTGTGACTCGTATATTCCTGTTCTATTATAGTGCCGCGTTCAAGTGGTGTCTATATGGAAGTGCCTACTGCATTACTAACGCCCGTTTTGCCGAATTATTTCTAATGCATTCCTATGAAGGATTTGTAGATCTAGGCATCTGTGCTTACCGTTGTGTAAACTTTGCACCAAACACATTAGGAAGTGGAGTTGACAACTTAAGTTGAGCAGATCTTCTACACGTTGAAGCAGACAGCAGTGTCTTAGTTTAAGAGAGAAAGAGAAATGATGTCACAGAGAGTGAGAGAGAGAGAAAACACCATTAAAACTGTGTCGCAGAGTCTGGAGTTGAAATTTTTTGTTGAACCAGACGTAGATTTACTAGCTCCTTGGCTCACTTTACCCATGTTAAAAGTGACTCAAAAGTGGCGTAACAAGGTTGTGGATCTGTTTGTCAGACTGTTGTAACCTATCTGTTGTCATGGCTCGGAGGTAATTATAGATTTTACAGAGAAGCTGCTGTACATTACGCACTCTGAGCCATAATATCAAGCCTGGGCGACAAAAATTATTGCCACTTTATCGACAGGAAAGTGTCGCTAAAGTCGCGATAATGGGTTTGATAATATGCTCTTTAATGCAGATACTAAGGCAAGACATTTGGGATCACTATGATTTAAAAAAAATACTTTTAATAATCCTATATTACTTTTAAAAAGAATTACACAAATCGCGGTAGAACATCATGCGTACACGTATTGAAAGAGCTGCGCAAGCGCATCATAAGCGTACGTAAAGCCATGTGACTTTAAAAGTAGAGATTTGATTAGTTCGTAACTTTTCCTATTGCGAGCGTTGAAAGTTCCATCCCATTATAATTATTCGACTTTGACTTTCTAAGAAGAAGCATTTGTTGTGAGAATCTTCTCAAATAGAAGGAAGATCACCATAATAAGAGCAATTCAGTCATATTCCAGCAGTTCTTCAGAGGAATATTTATTTCCTGAAGAAGCTCCAAAGAAGAGGAAAGAAGCTCTAAGTTTTTCACTTTTACAGAAGGTCAAAAAAAGGTTAATGCTGCAAAAGTAACCTGTAAAATTTGCCAAACAACTCTTTCAAGGGGTGATCCATGTAAAAAATACTCCTTTGGCACAGCAAATATGGTGCGAAACGTGAAGAACTTGCACCCTTGCTCGAGCTGAAAGACGGAGTTTGCATGAGAACCCACCTGCTGCTACACCAAGCACATCAACTGCGGCAGCATTTTCATCAAGCAGTCCACACCCACATATTGATTCTGACTTTGCTAAAGTAAAAATTCTTTGCATTTATTGCGATAAACCTTTGTGTTATGGGGAACAGTCTATAGACCTCATGAAACGCAGCATACAGGATCATTGCTGTCCTCGACATTAGTTGTACTTTTTTTCATTCTTTTGTTCCGCTTGGAATTTTTGAGAAAACACAAAAAAATATACAAACCAAAAAAAACATTTCTTTTTAGAACTACCTTCACTGGTCAAAGAAAGAACTATATTTCTATGTTAGTGTATAAATGTTTGACCTTAAGGTAAATGTGGGCAAAACCAAGTTTAAGTCCTCAATAGGAGCCATTCTGTCCGGAGCTCTGTAAGTTTGAGGGGAGTCAACTTGGAACAAGTTGAGACCATGAAGTACTTGGGGGTTACCCTGGACCGTTGTTTGGGATGGAAAGACCAAGTTGGTGCCCAACAGCTTAAACTTGCCCGACTTACTGGCTGTCTTTTGAATGAACAAAGGAGATCAATTACAAATTGGGTCACCCCGGCGTTAAAGATTTACGATACTAAGATCAACACTGCTATCCTATATGGTGCAGATCTCTGGGGATACATGGATCTCTCAAGCTTATTCAGAATTCAGTGTAAGTTCCTACGGAGCTTGATAGGGCTACCCCAATCATCTCCTTCCATACCCCTCTGCTTAGATCTGGGGTGCAACCCAATTAATGAGATGGCAAGATTTAGACTTGTGGCCTTTTGGAGGCGTATATGGACCTCCCCCGACCTTACCCTTTTTGCGAAGGAATTGGCTGAAGTTAGGTCAATTGGGGGTTCTGGGAGAATTCCATGGCTACAAACGGTAAAATCCATTCTGGTCGAAATGGGACTGGAACAGCTGTGGATATCTCCGAGTACCAACGCCTTTCCCTCCAAGCAGGAATTCAAGGCATTGTACTGGGCCTCGGTCAGTCAATTGCTAGTGACTGCTTCCAGCTCTGCTAGTCAAATGGGAAGGTTTCTGACCATTAAGTTGGATCCCTCCCGTGAGACTTAATGGGATATTATCACCAAACCGCTGGATAAGAAACTTTACCACCAGTTTCGGGTAGGAGCTCTGCCACTGAATTCTTTCACAAAAAACTGGGTTAATGGAGCAACGGAATTTTGCAGTTGGTGTGCAGGTCATAAAGAAACCGAGGGTCATTTTTTGTTTGCCTGCCCGATCTATTTAGCACCACGAACAAAATGGTTAAAACCTCTGTTTCAGCGCCTCCCTTTCAGAAGGTCCTCTGAGGCTATCTGGGTTTTAAAAACTAATACCTCAGAGGCGATCGTGGTGAGCATAGCTAAATTTCAAGGGTGGGCTTGGGCCATCAGGGCAAGAAGCAGACAAAACCTTTAATAGGGCTTCCCAATTTGTTCACTAAAGCTTAACCGTTTTTTTTTTCCTAAATACAGAAAAATGTATATTGTATTAGGAATGGTTTTGCTTATTTTTGTCCTTCTTTAAACGTTTAAATATGTTTTGGTCAGGTTTGTCTTTGTATTTCTTGGATGTTTAATAACTTTTTAACCTCAAAAATGTTTTTTTAGTCTAGTTATAATGAATTATGTCAATGGTGCTGCTATTTTAAAATGCTATTACAAATGAACATTGCTAAGCTGTCCAAAAACTCAAATGTCTTAAATATGTTTTAAATGCTGTCTTTTATGATTTTGATATCGAAATAAAGACTCTAAAAACCTGAACCTGAAAACCTGATTCTGACTTTGCTAAAGTAAAAATTATTTGCATTTATTGCGATAAACCTTTGTGTTATGGGGAACAGTCTATAGACCTGATGAAACGCAGCATACAGGATCATTGCTGTCCTCAACATTAGTTGTTCGTTTTTTCATTCTTTTCTTCCGTTTGGAATTTGTTGAGAAAACACAAAAAAAATACAAACCAAAAAAACATTTCTTTTTAGAACTACCTTCACTGGTCAAAGAAAGAACTATATGTCTATGTTAGTGTATAAATGTTTGTCAGAATGAATGTGTAGTTCATAAATGAATGAATCAATATATTACTAGTGTATGGTGAATGTGAAAGTGCAGAGCTATAAGGAAGTGCTACAGTATAAATCTATAAGGTGTTTACCTATAGTATACTGTAGTATGTGCGAAGCACTTGAATGTAACATATGTACATAAATGTATTAGAAATCTATGCTTCAATGTGCGCTGCTGGTGAAACTGCCTGGGTGAATTTGTATGTGTTAGGGGTGGATTTACAATCCCCTTGTGCCTCTTTTACATAGCCGTTGCATCACTTTTGTGACACAGCGGTGGTGCAAAAGATGTGCCATGGTGTGTGCTATTAACAATGTGACCCATCTGGAGGGTGCATTACATTGTAAAGCCCTGCACCAGAAGAGGCTTTCCTGTGCAGAAGGGGGTGCAGCAACACCTCCTAAAAGTGACTGTGTGAAATGCATAACATTTCATTCAGTCACTTTTGAGCTTATGCTGCATCAAAACCTTGCACATGCTTGAAGCAGGTGTAAGGATTGATGCAGCTTTGTGAGCATAGGGCCCCAGAGCATTGCTGGAGTTGTGTTATACTTGCAACTGAAGTCAAGCAATAATTTATCCAAAAATTACTTTGCAATTTAGTTTTGTTATTATTTTATAATAAGAATATGAAATATAATCTAAAAAATTAAATACATATAAATATTTATATTAAAAATATAAGAAATTAGTATGAAAAGAAAGACATAATAATTAATACATTTTTAACTTATCATTTACAAAACCTTTAAAATTCACTGAAAAAACCATAGGTTTCACAAACGTTATAGTTAGGAATTAGCATTTAAAAAACCTTGCAAATTCATTGGAAAATCCATAGGTTTCACACACGTTATAGTTAGGAATTAGCATTTAAAAAACCTTGCAAATTCATGTTATAGATAGCTGGACATTTCTCTCATACAAAACCATTGAAATTCCCCCTTTAAAGTTAGTTCAGCTAACTATAACTCGCGCACCCGCAGTGCACTGCTGATGACATCACATATTACATCACTCATGACATGGTCAGTGACATCACTCATGACATCACTGATGACATCATCCAGGGAATGTGTGTCTTCTGGAATCTTGAGAGATCCGATTTATAAGGCGCTGTCTGCCACATTTCACGTTTATTGTTCCCATATTATTGGAGTGCTTTGCCTGAGCACCAGTTACTTTACACAAGGAGAAAACACTCAGTTTTGGTTTCCACAAGCAGATCACAGACTATTCCACTTTTCACCCAATAATTGACGGTAATTAGATAAAGCAAGTCTGTTTGAACGTCATTAAGAGCTGAGTATTTGCTACAGCAGAGTGGGCACAAACTACGGTTCTTAATTAAAAGAAAATCCTCAAGAAGTTCTTAAGCACCTTCTGAAAATATGCCACTTCCCACCTTGAGGAAAATTCCCTCACCGAATGCGGGTAAATAACTGCCTTCCACATTTTAAACAGCAGAGGATCTCTGCTACAGAGGCGCAACTAGAGGTAAATTTCTTCTAAGAAAACATTTTTTGGGGGGAGGGGGGCCTGATTCTTCCAGCATTATACAGAGTGGAACTGCAGGGGCTCTAAGAAGGGGTGAAAAACAACAAAGCTTCATTAACACGCAATTGGTTGTTTAAAGACGTGTGAAGTGCTCGGGTGCGGCTGGGTGTGTGCCCGGGAAGCTGACTCAGCTGTGAGGACCAAGGTTCCTGTTTCGGTGGGCCAGGTTTATGTTTTGGTGGGCCTGGCCCACCCGTCTACCCGCTAGAACTGGGCCTGGTGCATATCCCAATAGATGCGGAGTAATGCTGTTCATTAACCACACGTTTCCCAGTCATACCACAATAGCATGAGGGGCGAAGTTTTTGCCTGTGTCCACCTCGATGCCATGCCCCAGCCACAGTCATGACATACCCTCTGCCGAGCAGTCCAGAGATCATTCTCCATCATCTGCGAGACGAGTCCCTCAAGTCCCAAACCTCCGGAGACTACAGCATCTTATGGTTAGGCATTGGGGCAGCTAAGATAGTTCTAGCTGCAGCCTGAAAGAAACAGGAGGCTCCTTCAATGTCAAAGTGTCACGCCCACCATGGAACGTATGGCCAATGTCCCAATAGAGAACCAAAACATTTTTTGAATATATATGGGGGCGGGGCCCCCAATGCATATTCCCTCAATAGGCCTACCCCTCTTCTCCTGTCCCACATGGACTAGAGTGTGTCACCTTTACCAGATTTGATATGCAAAATGATTAATGTTAGTCCTATGGCCCTGTTTGCCCTGACCATGCCGTCCTTCCCAACCTTGATGATTTGGGCTCCTCGCGCATCCTAAGCTACTTCAGATTCTTCACTCATGTTTGTTTCATTTGGGGTATTTGGGGGGAGGGGGGTTACATTGGGCAATTATGTGGATAAGATTCCAGTATTCAATTGACGGCGATAATACAGTTGAATGTTTTTTCGCTGAGAGGCCCATCAATTCTGATAACTGTATAAGACACTGGTATCCTTGAAATGTAAACATGATCTCCCGCATTAGCATTGCTGTCAATGTATGAGTTATGCCCTACCAAACTTAATAAAATTTGGGGGGGTTTCGTCAAGGGGGGGCCGAGAAAAAAGGGGGGTCCCAAAACGCGTTTTTCCCATTCATTTTTCCATAGGGCGTTTGGCCTCACTTTTAGCTCGAACGGCTGAATGGATTTACACTAAACTTGGCAAAATTGTAGGGACTGTTAGCCCGATGTGCCTTTGCTGGGTCTCAATATATGTGCTCCAGTGGATTTTGAGAAATTAACGTTTTAAAAAACAGATATATCTGTGACAGCGTCCTAGATAGCGTACTAGTTCGCGTACTTTTTAGCGTATCTGAGCTTTGCAAAGCGAAGCTGATTGGCTCTCCGGTGTCTGTCAACATTCTAAACAGTCCGTAGCGGCCGCCATCTTGTCTCTCGGTAGGATCGAAAGACAAGAGGAGGCCAAAACGAAGGGGGAAATGAAGGAAAGGGGGCAAGGTAGACCCCTTCTGACCCCCTAGGATTGATGAGAGGGATATTAAAGTGCCCCGCGGGGCCAAAAAAAATAATAAAAAATTGCGATTTTTAGTCGTAGAGGCGCAAATCGGTACGTGAACCGGGCAGCTAACCGGGCAGCTAACCGGCAGCGTAACGGGAGTCTGAGGAGAAGCTGATTGGCTGTAAACATTGTAAACAGTCCGGAGCAGCCGCCATCTTGTCTCTCGGTAGGATCGAGAGACAAGAGGTGGAGAAAAACGAAGGGGGAAATGAAGGAAAGGGGGCAAGGTAGACCCCTCCTGACCCCCTAGGATTGATGAGGGGGATATTAAAGTGCCCCGCGGGGCAAAAAAAATAAATAATAAATTGCGATTTTTCTCCGTAGAGGCGCGTCCCGGTACGCGAACCGGGCAGCTAACTGGGCAGCTAACCGGCAGCGTAACGGGAGTCTGAGGAGAAGCTGATTGGCTGTCAACTTTGTAAACAGTCCGGAGCGGCCGCCATCTTGTCTCTCGGTAGGATCGAGAGACAACAAGAGGTGGTGAAAAACGAAGGGGGAAATGAAGGAAAGGGGGCAAGGTAGACCCCTCCTGACCCCCTAGGATTGATGAGGGGGATATTAAAGTGCCCCGCAGGGCAAAAGGAAAAAAGAAAAAAAAAATTGTGATTTTTCGCGGTAGAGGCGCTTCCCGGTTCGCCAACCGGGCAGCTAAACGGTAGCGTAACGGGAGTCCAACATCTTGTGTTTTTGGAGCGTCCGGTTTGCGTACCGGGTAGCGTTCCGGTAAGCGTAACAAGGGGAAATACCAAGAGAAACAGTAAAATGAAATTTAAACGAATAGATTTCCACCAAAACTTGGCAAAATTGTAGGGACTGTTTGTTTGATGTGCCTTTGCAAGGCCTCAAGATATGTGCACGTGTGGATTTTGTCTAATTAAGGTTAAAAAAATATATATATATCTGTAAGCGTGCTCTGGCGCGCTTACGTTACGGGTTTTGTTTGCGCTGCAGAGACGATACGTCACGTTTATGTGACGCGTCATGAGGCGTCTCACGTGGCTACGTGATACGACACGTAATAAAGAATATATTTTACAGCTATAGATATTAGCTTTTAAAAAACAAATGAAATTCACTGAAAAAACCATAGGTTATAGACCATATATAGTTAGGAATTTGCATTTACAAAACCTTGAAAATTCACTGAAAAAACCATTGGTTATAGACCATATATAGTTAGGGAATAGCATTTTCAAAACCTTAATTTACTCGCACAAAACCATAGAAATTTGCATATATAGTTAGTTGCAATAACTATATATCGCGCACCCGCAATCCACTGCTGATGATGTCACATATTACATCATTCATGACATGGTCAGTGACATCACTGATGACATCTCAAATGACATCACTGATGACATCACTGATGACATCTCAAATGACATCACTGATGAAATCAATGATAACATCTCATTTGACATTACTGATCACATCACTGATGATATCATTCATGTGATAATACGATGAACCTCTTCAGACTCTAATATAACCTTAGATACAATCAGTGTAAACAGACACTCACAGACTGTCACTCATCCATGGAGTTACTCACACACCTAGTCAGTCATGCAAAGAATCAATCACACCTCCATTTCCTCAACTATACAGTTATACACACCTTACTTAATCAAACATATACTAACACATATTTACTCTCTTATACAATCACTGATACAAGTTCACAATGATCCATACAGCCACTCACACATTCACTGGCTCTTATGCACAGTTATTTATATATGTCAACTCTTACATGTACTGTGTTTTACATATGTACTTACTTTGACATGTAGCACTGAGAAATCCAATCACTCACCAATACACTCATGCAGACAGTCAACCGCCCATACAGCTGTTTCCACATGCACTTTTGAACCCATACATCTAGTGAATCAACTGCTCACACATCTATGCACAGTCACACACCTCCCAGCCACCCCCACACACACACTCACTCTCCCATACAAATACTTGGGCAACCAATCAATAACCCATATAGTTACTCATATAGCTACTGATCAACACATGCAGCAGTTTACAGAACAACATATATAATGATGCACACATTAAGACAGTTTAGTCACTAACCCATGCACTCAGTGAGACACATTTAATCATTCTCTCATACAGTCAGTCATGCACCTACTAAATCCTTCATCCAGACACTTATACAAGTTCACAATGATCCATACAGCCACTCACACATTCACTGGCTCTTATGCACAGTTATTTATATATGTCAACTCTTACATGTACTGTGTTTTACATATGTACTTACTTTGACATGTAGCACTGAGAAATCCAATCACTCACCAATACACTCATGCAGACAGTCAACCGCCCATACAGCTGTTTCCACATGCACTTTTGAACCCATACATCTAGTGAATCAACTGCTCACACATCTATGCACAGTCACACACCTCCCAGCCACCCCCACACACACACTCACTCTCCCATACAAATACTTGGGCAACCAATCAATAACCCATATAGTTACTCATATAGCTACTGATCAACACATGCAGCAGTTTACAGAACAACAGATATAATGATGCACACATTAAGACAGTTTAGTCACTAACCCATGCACTCAGTGAGACACATTTAATCATTCTCTCATACAGTCAGTCATGCACCTACTAAATCCTTCATCCAGACACTTATACATCCACTCATTCTTCAATATGTAAGACATATTTTAACTTTACAGAAACATACAGTCACTGGATGTTGTCATCAGTGATGTCATCAGTGATGTCATTTGAGATGTCATCAGTGATGTCACTGACCATGTCATGAATGATGTAATATGTGACATCATCAGCAGTGGATTGCGGGTGCGCGATATATAGTTATTGCAACTAACTATATATGCGAATTTCTATGGTTTTGTGCGAGTAAATTAAGGTTTTGAAAATGCTAATCCCTAACTATATATGGTCTATAACCAATGGTTTTTTCAGTGAATTTTCAAGGTTTTGTAAATGCAAATTCCTAACTATATATGGTCTATAACCTATGGTTTTTTCAGTGAATATATATATATATATATATATTTTAAATATACATATATATTTGTATATATGTATATACCATAAACATATTAACAAATCAATTTCAAAACATAAAAAAATTGCTAATTAATAAATTATAACACATTTAAAATCCAGAGAAAAAATGTACTTAACAATTATAAAAGTAAAATATCTATATATAAACAAATAATTCAAAAGTAAACAATAAACAAATAATAATGATAATTAATATATTTTAACAGTATTAGGAAACAGTAATAGATACACTATTCCCACTCCGCCCTGTGCAACATTAGTGAAAGCGTTGGACTTCGGAAGTGGTAAGATTTACTATTCCAACTACAGTGTGTGCAACAGTGGGGAAAGCATTGGATTTCGAAAGAGTAACATTTACTATTCAGAATTCATCGTAGGGACATCTCGAACTGGAGTAACCATGCGCTTTACAAGTTGCCAACATAACATAACATATTCCCTCTCCAGTCCATAGAGCATTAGGAAAAGCTTGGACTTCGAAGGGGTAACATTTACTTTTCCCCCTCCAACCTGTGCAACGGTAGGGAAAGCGTCGGACTGTGGGGTAAAATGTTCTATTCACACTCCAGTCTGTGCAACAGTAGAGAAAGCTTTGAACTTCAAAGGGATTAAATGTACTATTCCCACTCCAATTAGTGCAGCAGTAGGGAAAGTGTTGGACTTTGAAGGGTAGCATTTACTATTCCCACTCCAGTCAATGCAGCAGTAGGGAAAGCACTTTAAAAATAAAACATATGTTATTACCCTATTAATTTCCAACAAATAGGAAACATTTAATAGCAAAAAAATAATTATCCCAAAAATAAATGATATAGAAAAATAGAAAACACAATTAAACATTTTACATGATTATTAAACTATGTAATAATTAATTACCAATGAAAAAATATTTATCACTTAAGCAACTTCCCACACGATATCCCCACAAACATAGCAGCCCACACTTATATCTAACTAAAATGAATAAGTATAACACAATTAACATAATAATACATTACATGATTATTAATAAATTAATTAGTGCTTTATTAACTTGCCACCCTATGCTCCTGCAATGATAGCAACCCAAACCTAATATATAACCTTTAAAATATAGTTACAACACAATTTACATCAGTAATAATCAACTACAAAATGTATATTAAATGAATAATTCATGATTAATTCATTAATACTTAATTAATGCCCCATCCAAAACCCCTGCAAACCTCGCAACCTGATACAACAGTATAAATGTACTGATAGTAATTAACTTAAAAATGATAAATCAGCTACAATTTAAACTCTCACCTCTGGCCTCCGGTTAAACCCGGCCAAGGCCGTTCTGGTACCACTTCACCTTTCACTGGAGTGCTTTGATTGGCAGTCGAAGATCTCACTTTAGCGGCAGTCCTTCAAGTACTTGGGGATCTGGGTGGCCCTTCTACCTGACCTCTCCTGGTCACTTAACGTCACCCCACTAGTTAAACGAGTCTGCGCTGACCTCCTTAAATGGCGTACGCTACCACTGAACCCTCTGGGCAGAATAGCCCCATTTAAAATGATGATTCTACCTGGATTTCTATACATGCTCCACAATACGCACATCTCCTTCTCCAGATCTTCGTTTCGTGAGATGGACAGTTTGGCCATCAAGTTTTTATGGGTAGGGAGGAGACCCAGACTGGCCCTGGCCCAATGCCGGATCCCGCCCTTTCACGGAGGTCTTGGGATGATGAGCTCATACCTTTATTACTTAGTGACTCGGCTCCTTACCGTGCTTGACTGGTTTAATGGGGGCTGGTTCGACCTGGCATACCATCTGGAACTGCACACCCTGGGGTTTTCTAATATCCAGGGGTTGCTTTACAGAACCGCTGTTTTCCAAGTTCTCCCTGAGGTCACACGCGGAATGCTCTTGGCCTGGTGGACCTCCTTGCACCATACCCGGTGGCAAATTGACCTAGTATACCCCCTTGTGGTGCGGCACTAGACTCCGGGAGGTTGCTACTCTTTCGGGATTACGACCCTGGGATCTCATTGGGATTTCCCTACGGAGTGATGTCTGGAGTGGGACCCACTTACGCTCCTTCCAGAACTTACAGGACCGGTATTCCCTCCACTCTTCCCAGTTCTTCAGATATCTACAGCTACACCATGCCCTCTGCTCCTATATACCAGAGGGCACTTCCTTACCTGAATATAGCCCACCGAAGCTCAGGGCATGACTGGTAACCTGGGGAAAGGAGGAATCTCCTGCATCTATCGCTCCCTTACAAACAACACCCCCAACACACTATCTCGACTCCGGGAACATTGGGGGGGTTGGCTTGGGGCCCTGGAGGATGCTGACTGGAGAGACGCCTTGATGGCTCCCAAAATGATTGCAGTCTCAGCAAGGCTTCGGCTGGTCCAAATATACTTCCTTCACACTAACTAACTTACACCGCTGTGCCTCCACCGCCGGGGCTTCGGCCTGTGACTTCTTGTCCCCGCTGCCCTCAACCCCAAGCAGATATTTATCACATGGTATGGCTTTGTCCTGCGATCCTGAGGTATTGGGAATCCGTGATCAGGGAGCTCACTGAGTTCCTGGGCTGAGAGGTCCCCATTGACCCTATAAATGTACTTTTAGGCATCACGAGGGGCTGGATGGCACCAGGGCTGAGAAGCTCTTTCTTAATACAGTGCTGGCGGTGGCCAAGTGGGACATTGCAGCTCATTGACTGAAAACGACTGCACCTATGTTGGCACGCTGTCGCAGGGGAGTGGACTGGTGTACCGCACAGAAACGGCCTTTATATACGGCCAGAGGGTATCCCAGGAAGTTTAGCTGAATGTGGGGCAAATTGGCCGGGTGATAGAGGACTAAAGGGTATTGATGTACTGTCCGGGACTGGAGTGGGTATGCCAATATCTTCTTTATTTATATCTGTCTCTATATGCCACTGTGATGTGTTTTCACCCTTGTCTTGTCTCTTACAATGTTCGCTTGAATGGTGCTGTTATCTTTGATGCAACCTAAATTCAATAAAAATGGTTATAAAAAAAACGATATTCAAAAATATTATTAACAATTATGCAAAAAACAATAACACATACAATTAATATATGAACTAAACACATAAAGAACATTTTAAAAAGATATTTTTTAACAACTTATTTATTGAAAACAAAATTAACAAAAAAGATATTCTTGAAAATAATATTACTTACCTAAAAATCAATATTCGTGACAAAGATATTTCTGTATCACAATATATTTTTTTCCTATATTTATGCAACTCGATATTTTATACTCAATATTTTGTCTAAATACCAAGGCTACTTTGACGACCCCAATGCTGGTCCCATTTGTTGATATGTTGTGTAGTTAGCAAGTTGCAAAATGTGCTTTCTACTGCACACCGGCTTACTCTTGGAAGCAAAAATTGAGAGAAATTCAATTGATAATTACAAATGTTCCACTATTCTGTGTTACTACACTTCTCCCAGGCCCGCTGTGGCCTATCACTGGAAAAGAAAAAGGCCCCAAAATACAATAAAGAAAGCAAAAGATTTTTACTTTGAATTTCACTCATTCTGGTGAAGTAGGTAGTTCTGATGCTTAGGCCTGGGCTTGGCTGGTACCCATAGAAACCTACCATCTCCAGACATTTTTTAAAACAGGGCACCTAAGGAGGATAGTCTTGGGTTGTGTAGCTTGCATGGATCCTGTAGTAAATGAGTTCCAATGGCCAAGTAAGTAAAGTATGAAGGGTTCTTTATTTGAGATAAAGAGTAGGACAAGAGCGGACCCTTCACTGCAGCAGCAACCAGTAAACTGTCACATAGTGGAATACAGAACATACAAAGCACAGAATAAAGAATACAGAATACCATACAAGTAAGTTCCATAAAGACTAGAAAGATAACTTGTAATGGACTATACATCTTCTGTCTTTCTTTCCAAAACCAAAAACGAAATAAAATAAATTTAAAAAAAACAATTTAACAAATAAAATCCATCAGGTAGGCAGGTGGTCGACGAGACCTTGCAGAACGTGTATCCAGTACATCACTTAGAACAGGAGGAGTATTGCACAAAGGGGCAGGAGCATCCCCACCTCCCGAATTGCTGAGCTCAGTGTAGGGTAAGGACTCAAAAGGGTTATGCTCGGCTAGCAAATACCCACTTGTCGAAGGAACCAAAATGCTAGGAGAATCACAACCATCACATGAAGGAGAGGAGAGAGCATTACCTTGAGAAATGGTCTTCATTTTTTTATAAAGAGCTACCCTCCTAAAATTCCAGCACTCCCCGTTGTTTAGAATGACACAATGATTAAATACTTTTTTCACTTTGAACGGCCCCTTGAATTTTGACAAACCCCTTTGTACTCTCCCGGATTTAACTTTGACCAAGTCACCAATCGAAAAGGGAACAGGATCAGGTGCAATGGTAGGGGAAATGCCATCACTTGGTTGAGTTTGGAGAGTGACAACGTGTCTCATCCATGAAGGAAACAATTTCAAACCAGGATCATTCCCTCTCATTAATTGAAAAGGAGACTGGTGTCCATGGGCAGAAGGAGTTGTGCGATAAGCCCACAACATCTCACTGACCATCTTTCTCACGATATCCCCATTGCTGGAAGCCATCTGAATAATACCTGTCACAACCTTATTAGCCCTTTCACACACTGCGTTGCCTTGTGGATTATATAGAGATGTACGGTGGTGTGAAATGCCACAATCTTTTCCCTAGAAGTGAGTTGAGTCCCATTTTCAGTAAACATGACCAAAGGTAATCCCTCATCTTTAAAAATATTCCCTAAGAACCTAATGGTGTTTCCTGTAGTAATGTCGTTAGTGAAATGTACAACTAACCATTTCGTAAAAACGTCCACAACAACCATAGCAAACCTATCCCTCTCATTCAGTTCACCCATTGGACCAATGAAGTCAAGGCAGATGGTGTGCCAAGGTAAATCAGGACTTTGTATATGCGCATCAGAACTGGATTTAGGACCTGTCTTCAAACGTTTCTCACCTTCTCTACACATAACACAATTCTCAACCCATTCCACAACTTGAGCATCAATGCCTGGCCACCAAAAATGATCCCTAATGCAACGTTGCGTAAGGGTCTGTCCCATATGACCCTCATGTGCTAAAGCTAACACTTTATTCCTCGGACCAAATGGAGGTATGAACTTCTCTCCTTAAGCAACGTGTTATTTACAAGTGAAAGTTCATCCAATACCTTAATGAAAGGCCTGACTGAAATGGAGACTGAACTCTCACGCCTAGGACCAAGCTTGATGAGTTTAACTACCTCTTGTAGAGTGTGATCAGCAGCCATCTCATCCCACCCTCGTCGCCAAAAAGTTGTAGTAAATGAGTTCCAATGGCCAAGTAAATGAAGTATGAAGGGTTCTTTATTTGAGATAAAGAGTAGGACAAGAGCGGACCCTTCACTGCAGCAGCAACCAATAAACTGTCACATAGTGGAATACAGAACATACAAAGCACAGAATATAGAATAAAGAATACCATACAAGTAAGTTCCATAACGACTAGAAAGATAACTTGTAATGTACTACAGATCCCATACATTTTCTTAACCAGAATGTTCTGAAATTGTCTAACTTTTGCTGAAATAACAGATTTTCCTCACATTTCTATAAGGGAAAGGTCCATTTTCTATGGGACATGTATAAACCCCTTCACCTAGGATTTCCACACTTCTCCTGATAAAAATGATGCCCCATATGTATGGGTGAGCCTATTGCGTGACATAGGAAAGGCACCAAATGTAACATGGAAACATTACACATTTTTTACCAGGAAATTCACTCAGTCTGGGGATGTGATTTGCTGTGGCATTTAGGTCTATGGTCAATTGGCACCCAGGGAAGCTTACCAATGTCAGATATTTCTGAAAATTAGACACACAGATGAGTCCAGGAAGGTGTGTCCTGCCTGGATCCCACTAAGTATTATTTATAGTAGACTAGCCTGCAATCATCAAACTTTCTCTTAAATCACATATTTTCCACACATTTCTGTGAGGGAACTCCCTGGAATTTACACCCCTGGTGCGTGCCCCTCACCACTCTGCATGCTTTTGCGATCACCCCCCCCGTCCTGACCCTGGCAGTAGAATCTGCATATACCAGGGCTGTCCAACTGACAAAATCAGGTCCTAAGCCCAGTTTTCGCATTACATGGTACAGGTACGCCCACTCTAAGCTGTCAAGGGCTTTTTCTATGTCTATTGCAAAGACCGCAGCAGAGTCCGCATTGTATGAATCTGCCTCTAATATATGTAAGAGACGCCTGACGTTTAACGCTGTGTTTCAAGGGGGTATGAACCCGGAGTTACCACACTTCTCAAATGCAAAAGGAAAGGCAGTAAAGTGCAATGTGCAAACATTAACATGTTTCCTTTGAAATCCATTTATGCTGGGGATGTGGATTGCTGTGCTTTATTGGGCCTTGGTCGTCTAGTACCTAGGGAAAGCTACCAATTCCAGACATTTTTGAATAACAGACACTCAGGCAAGTCCAGACTGGTATAGCTTATGTGGAGCCTACTATGTTTTCTGAAGTACAGTGACTTGCCAATATCAAACAGTATCTAAATTCAAGGATTTTCTTCAGATTTCTGTGGGGAAAGTTACATAATTTGCAGGAATCAATAACAGTCTTACCATCCACCATTCCCACACTTCTCCTGACAAACACACTACTTCACTTATGTCGGTGAGCCCTATTGCTGCAGCAGTAGACACTCAAATCTTGGACTAGGCATAGTCAATGTATACTCAATGAAGTTTTCGCAAGGTTACAGTTTTGGTCCATTCCTATGATATGCCTTAGGCCCACCCACAGACAGGACAGATGTGTGGAAACACAGGGTGGTAAAACTTCTGCCATTGTTTGGAAGTGCCTGAGTTTTCTGTCACTCAAACATGTGAAAAATAGTGTTTTTCAACCAACACATGGATGTTTGCAGGGCATTTGAGGAAAGAGAGTCTGACAAAATCCAAGTAAGCCATACCCCTTGTAGTATTTTGGATCTCAAGGTTTCAGATATGCAGTGGGTTGACAGGGTTTCCTAGTTGCTGGCGGACCCAGAGCCCAAATACTGCAGCCAGTCTCCATGGCAAGTGAAAGGAAATTAATTTTTTGAGGGGGGGGGCATCGATTTGTCATAAGACTGGCATTATACCTCCCCTGATGACAAAAATAAAGGGGCTCATTAGGATTGCGGATTTTCCGCATCCTCTGGGCCGGCGGAAGCCACCGCCGGCCCGGAGGATGCGGAAAATCCGCAGCGGACCCACCAAAGACCCACCGCCACATTAGGATGGCTGGTGGGTCCTGGTTTCCGTCCGCAGCTTTTCCGCCGCGGCTGGCTTACAACCGCGGTGGAAAAGCTCTAATATGGTGATGGTGTCTGTCAGACACCGTCCGCCATATTAGGATGGCCTGTTTCAGATGCTTTTCCGCGGCGGGTTTTCCGCCGTGGAAAAGCATGTGTAACTTCACTGTGGGGGTCCGTTGCGGGCCCCCTAGGTGAAGGGGGGGTGGGGGGTGCACATGAGGGGTACCTATGGTACCCCCCTGCATTTGTATGCGGATAGCGGCAGGCACCGCGCGGTGCCTGCTTCTTTCTGCATACAAATGCAACACCTGCATTTTTAACATTGCCGCGGGTGCAGCTTGAAGCCGCACCCGCCGCAATGTTAAAAATAGAGGATGTGACCGCCAGGGTGGCGGTCACATCCTAATTGCACAGGAGGGAACCCCGCATGCCATGCGGAGGTTCCCTCCTGCTCTGGGGTCGCGGATGGACGCAAGTCCATCCGCGATCCTAATGAGGCCCTTAGTCTGGTTCCTGGGAGTACGATGTGATGTTAAAATTGTGCAATACTCTGCCCCCTTCCTTTTCTTTTCATTCCCTGGTAGTCTGGTGGGCTGTCAGCCACCTGGGTGGGTAGATTGGGGCATTTACACCCATCAGACTATCCCATGGCACTGAGAAACACATGGAAACTAGGCTTGCCCATTGTTGTATCTCCTTAATGTTATATTTCATACTTCTTCATTGTGTACATTCCTCATGGAATGCTTGGTGCTCCCTGGTAACTGGCTCTATGTGAGCTAAGAGGGTTCTGGAATGAAATTGAAAGCTGTTGGGCCAGCTGTTGTATGTTACAATAAACATACTAAATCCAGTGTCCGAGGGTTGTTCGTTATAAAACTGGCGAGTAGGATGGCATTCTTACCCTATTAAGGACCCTGAGGTTATCTGTTGTGGATTGTTTTTTTTCCTTTCTACACTTTCCTTTGCATGAACCGCAGCCCTTGTTTATATTCCGGCGATTCTTTTTCTTTGTGGACTTCTTGGTGAACATTTGCAGCGAAGGTACGTCTTTTCTTGGCTTTTGGAATATTTTAAGAACTGTGCCTGTTAAGTGGAACCAGCAACTGCAAATCTTGCACTAGATTTCACTCACGCTGATCTGCTCGAGCTTTTCATCAGGACCTTCAACTGCGCATGGCTTGACGTATTCTGATGTTTGCTGCGATGTGAGGTCAATCGTCATCTGCAACGTGCTTCCATTTGGAATCTGCCAACGTAGATATAATCGCGCACCATGTGTGCTTGCCTCTATCTTTCTTTTGGCAGTTTTCGTCATGTACAAGGCAAGCAATGGATAACATTGTCAGTTTCAAGTTATTGGCATTTCGCTAATTCTTGATCAGGTTGACGTACGCCTGCAACGTTTACTTCACATGGGCATACTTCACCACTGCAACGCTCATCTACTTCTTCTTCAGCATTAAGGCCAGCTGGTGATTTAGGATTTTGTGCTGATTTCTACAGCACAATATATACAGTGTTTTGTGTGTCATTACATTAGTGACACACCCACCACTGTTACTTATTGTCAACTGTTTAAAGGATAATTCTGTAGTGTAGTTCCTATTTTCCCTATAGGCCCTGCGCATTGGAATAACATAAACAGCAGTGTAGACGTAGGAGTGCAGTCTCCTCGGTCTCTACTGACTATGTTAGACTAAATTGGGTTTATACCAGCTAGCTCAGAGGTCACTGGAAACTTTCTTGACTGAATAGGAAGTGATCAGCTTCCCTGGCTCAGACAAGAAGGGATTCAGTTTTCCAACAACCGCATTAACATGACACCTTTGCTCCTCAGAATAAGAGTCAATCTCTAGAGTCGTGTGAAACAATAGACAGCTATTTCACTCAGTCAGTTGTGCAAAATTACTTTCACCTGGATGCAGAGAATAGAGAGACGGGCGTTTTCAATAAAAAGGTATTATTTATTGAACAGTCTTTCTTTTTCATGCAAGAGAAATGAATTGCCACAATTGCAAGACTTGTTATTATAAAAAGTGCGTACAGTAAAAGGAGTATTGTGAAATAATACTGTAAAAGCATTGATATGGTTTCTTAGCCATATGATGGTTAAAATGTACATTCATATATATATTTGGCTAACGTCCATAACTGGTGCTTCTAACTACGCCTACCCCAGCGAACCTGACCTAAGCCTAATACTTGGGAGGGAGTAAGCGAGTTTAAGTTAAGTTAGTTTTGCCAAGGGTTTGCTTCAAGAATTCTCTCTAAGGGTTTAGTCAGCACCGTACCTCTGGAATAGAATGTTGGAGGTCTGGTATCTCCTCTCAGGACTCGATATTCCAGTTACCCGCAAGGGTAGGCTGGAAATGCTGGAGCTGGATTTTCTCGGCAGGAGAAAAGACAGCGTCTTTCTTAGCGCGTCAAGGAGGAGGAGGGGCAGCGTCCGTGGGCTTCTCGCATCTGCTGGGCTCTGCAAGGGACAGCTGTTCTGCTCCTGTATTCACCACCACCATCGCATTTGCTTAAGGCAACGTTGGTATTATTTATACCTGAAAGGTGCCTTGTTTGACGTAAGTTTTTGGACATAAGACGTCAATAAAGATGTCACTAAGAACTGGTCGTTCTTACAGTGCTCGTTAGAGTTCTATTACTAATCAAAACAAAGCAAGCGGGGCTTTCCCAGGTTGCTGGGGTTTTATCTGTTGAAAGAACTCGGTGTGTTATCTAGGAATCTAAGGAAGTGGCTTCCGCTGTGTCATGTACTTTAATGAGCTGCAGAGACGAGTTACTGAAATATGGCTCTGATCGTTTTATGCCATATAGGGGATATCTATTGATTATAGCGGTATAGGGGCATAGGGTCACAATATTGATCGGGGTCCTAGATAAAACACAACACTCACTCCACGAATTTATGTCCATCAAATTACTAAAAACTAAAGCAATAAGATGCGCGTGTAATACTTCCCACCTCAAAATACATATTGCATTTGAAATGGCGTATACGAAATACATGAGAGTATAGGTACTGTACGTCTTTAAGCATAGAAATCATTCAAAATTATTGCATGTTATCAGTTGAACGATTTTGCGAAAAATTACACATGAAATGTCTCTTAATACAGAAAAGAAGGGCAAGACTATTTCATCACATATAAATACAATTGCTGTGAATTGTGCTAGAGGCTGAGGTAAAGTTCTTTTTTTTTTCTCTAGATCTACTAAAAATAGAAGTTACGTTTTTTATGAATAGTTCTACTTTAAGCAAAGTATGCGTGCCAGAAAAAAGGTAAATATTTTGAAAAAATTGTCTGATTCAAAAAAAAATGTTCATGGTGAACGGGGGAATAGAGTTCCAAACGCTTTTCAGTAGTTTTTGTTGATCAAAACTGAAGGCCAGATTCAGAGTTCATGGCAACGCTGTGCGCCGGAATGTTTTTTTCCAAAAAATCATTGTTGCTGTTCAGGGGAGAACATCATATCAGACAAGCTCTTAAAGAATAGGTCTACATATTCAGGTGACAGTTTGACCAGGTTCGATAGTGCAGTAACCTGGCAGTTGTGAGAATGATTGCTATCATCGATGTTTGGATCAGCCATGCTCACAGAGGGCCATACCTGGGTGATGTTGCTTTCATTTACAGCTTCACTGCCGCCACCTAGTCGTAGCACAGGAGTCTCAACGAATGCCGTCATCAGGATTGGTAGCCGCTGGGGACAACACGATGCATGAGCGTTACAGGACTTAGCAAAGTATCGATATCCATTGGTACTGCTGATGGTAGTGCAAGACAGGTGTCTAACACGCATTGTTCTCCGCATAGCATACATCGAAGCACAGGTAAGATGCAGGTCTGCCATATAGGTCTGAATGAAAGAAACCAGGTCATGTTCAGATCTCTCAGTCGGGCCAATCCAAGGACTCTAGTTATCAGGTCCCGGTACCGTACTGCTAGGATCGTTTTTCCATCCTTGCCGGAGTCATGTCTGTGTTTTGGCTTGCCATATCAGAGCAGGAGGGTCAAAAATAAAACGCCTGCTACAAGTCCCAAAGTTAGGGGTATGCCACCAAAGACTGAATGGACAAAATTGGGAATAATGCCCAGAATTGCTTTGAATGGTGTTAACAGTCCCGAAAAAATCGTCTTAAGTACGTTTGAGATACCTACGGTATCTGACATATTTTGAATTTTGCTAAGCATTTCTGTGAAATGCACGGGGCAATTTGTTGATAAAAGGTCATGTATCTCCGATGTTGTCCTTGCAACTTGGAGATCATACGTCTCTTTTGATGACGTGATGGGCACTGTTGTCTGTAAAAGCACAGACTTCATTCTGCTTAAAGTATCAATTCGTATAGAAGAGACATTCAGGGGAGGCCAAATCGGCGTCTCGGAATCTTCAGGGCCGTTTGGAAACAATGCTTGCATACAGCAAGTGACCATGGAAGTTACGCTTACGAGATATGCTTTCCCTGGCATCAAGCCACAACAGTTGTGATCCGTTATTAAAATGTAACTCCCGTTAGAAAATTGCTTAAAGAAAGGCTCTATCTGCATTGCAGGTGTGACGTGCTGGTAGCATGAAAGGTTGTTTGAAGTCCCTTCACAGGCCCCATGTAAATTAATACCCTGGCACAAAAGTATACCGCTCAGTGAATGTTTGCAATTTTCACCACTAAGAAATCCATTTTTGTTGTAGTCACTGTAGCATGTGTATGTATATGGTAATTTCCATGATGACTTAATGTACCCCTTACCCAACTTTTCATACTGGCCTGCCGGTATATACTCAAGGCAATTTTTAAATTGGAAAGTTGTTATCGGAATTGTGATAATCCCGTGCATTATCCATTCAATGACAGGTCTTTCTGACATTGTCAATGGTAATTTCTCAAGTTTTTCGATGCTCAGGATTGTATAGTCTGCTCCTTTCTGTACCAAGCTGATTTGTTTATCAGTAAGGTTAAAGATGGAAAACAATGACGTTGTGTTGATTAAACGCCATGGCACATAGCCTGAATGAAGATTTTGCAGCGTCCAGCCTAGCTGTACAATAGAACGTAATTGCGACTGGCCATGTTGTAACATTAGCAAGTCTTTGTCTATTATATCGATGGCAGATGATACAATACTGTCCAGTGAATATATTCTGGAGGACAGAGTCATTAACCCATTGTCCACAACAGAAAGTGATTTTTCCAAATTAATACGATCAATTTCTCGTATTTTTTCGGCTGTTTCAATTTGAGTTTCTCTCCAAGCCTCGTTGTATGCCGCATATATGCTGGCCACTATGAAACGTTTTTCATGCTGTTTGCGTGGTCCCATAATGAAATCACGCAAGTCAGCACCATCTTTAAGTAAAGATAAGTGTTGCTTAATTTCTGCCAGTGTGGATGATTCTAGCCATTCAAGGCACAGCTTCCCTACACTGTATGTTGTTACTATCCCTGGATGTTGTCTCTGGGAGTATCTAGGGTCTGGTCTGGTCATTGTTAACCCCTGTGTTTTGTTCAGGAATCTATCTTGACAGTTATTCGTGTCAGTAGGCCAGATTAACCACTTTTTCCAATCAGGATGTGTTCTGATTAGATGTAAAATTTTTGATACGTCTATTTCAATATCTGTGGATGCATTATCAGGTATTGGTTTTGGAATAGACGGTTTGTTAAGGTCTTTGATCTTAGCTAGGCCAAGACAGGTTGTTTGGTGAATTGTGTCATTTAAGAACATTATTTGTTCTGGGATCATGCAGGCTCGAAATAATGCTTCTAGGCCTTGTACCTGCCAATCTTTTGTACCCCAGATGGTTTTTGTTTCAATGTTGTTTTTCCAGAAATCAAAACCAAATGTCATCATTTTTTCATAAAATGCTTCCGAATATATCAATTTAGTATTTGTCAGCATGGTTTTCGTCCCTGTTTTATCCAACAGTTTATAATAAAATGTTTCTGCATCACTTGTGTTAAACCCTGAGAAGTATTGGAATTTCTCATAGAATGTTTTTGAACTGCTTTTAGGTGGAGTAGCACAATGTTCCCATTGGTTATTTTTAAAAACATTTCTAGGTTGTGCAGATTTTTGTAAGTAATGGTCTGCGTAATGTGAGAAACAGTACATTTGTTCATAACTAGATGAACCTTGTAAATAATCATGTTCTGTAAATTTTGCTGACAGCACTAAATCTGACATCATATTATTTATACCTTCAAAATCCCAATCATCAGCGAATGTACTTGGTTTTACAAAGTCACTTAATGAAACCTTGAACTGGTGAGGATATTTCAAGATTTCGACCGGGCCATATATTTCATAGTCAGTCTTGTCCCACACTACCCCGCCGGGTATTGGAATGGCTGTGACATTTACTGATGATAGTCCTCTTTTCTTCACGTGGGATGATTTGTGTGGTTTTAGAACTAAGTTGATGTCCTGACTTGCTGTGTCCATTGAACTGTATTTTCCCTCAACGAATTTTCCTAAACAAAGTACCATGATGAGCCAAAGCAGGAGGAAAAATACACCTAGCCCAAACCAAAACTCTAACCATGGAGAAATAAGTTAAGTTTCCTTGAGTTGATGAAAGAGTTCTGTTGCTTTTTCTTTAAAAGTCTTTCTTTCTGGTGTCACTTCAGGGTCGCTTTGATCTTCAGAAAAGTTATCGAAATTGATGAAGTAACCAGAGGCAGTTCTGTCAATTGTTGGAATTGTTTTCTCCATTTGTATTTCATTAGCACATTCTGATGCCACATCATTGTAGACTGGTGTTTCATGACAAACTGTTTCAATCTGTGTTTCAAGAGGCACGAGTTCCATGGCATTATTGCATAGTCCTTCTCTGTGTACTGCAGGTTTATCAAATGTGATTAGTCTTTCAGTTTGAACCTCTTGGATTGTTGCAAATTTGGGTATTCTGTTATTTCTTGGGAGTCCACTTGGCCTACTGTTGATTATAGGCCACATGCTTGTGGTTTTACCAGGTCGATTGATACAACTCTGTTCTCCTTTTTACCAGCAAGGGGCGGTAGTACTACTGATCTTGTTCCGTTGATTGCTAAGACAGGTACTGCTTTTCTGTAAGAAGGCCCAAATTCCTTCTTCACCGCTATTTTCTCTCTGACCAGATCCCCAATCTTTGGAATCCAGACAGGTCTTGCTGGGGCAGGTGGTCTGTCTTCAGTGGTAGTTGGCTGTTGCTTTATTTTTATGTTGCTGAAGGATTTACTTGTTTTGTTCAAGTCCGGTAAAATAGCCAAACGATCTTTGATGTCAAAGTCTTTATTTTTATCTTTTACCACTGAAGCCTGACTATCAAGATCCTGAACATGCATTCTAGTTCTGAACAAAAGTTCGTACGGGCTGAAACCTTTTAGAGAATTTCATGGCAGGTTGTTAAGACTGCGTTGGACACTTATTAAATGTTTGACCCACCCATCACCTGAACCTAATACCCTCGCTGTTATAGATTGCTTTATGTCTTGGTTTTTTCTTTCCACTACACTGTTCCCCTCAGGGTGGAATGGACAAGAGAATCGCAACCCAATGCCCATACTGGCCATGGCCTCCTTATAAGCTCGAGAGCTAAAAGCAGGACCCTGGTCAGAATGGAACATGGCAATTGCGTATGTGCCGATAAAGACTCGCAGATCTTTTATAACAGTTTTGGTGTCAGCCGAGCGCTGGGGCCACATTTTTAAAGTGAATGTAGTCTTAAACATTTAATAGGACGCTGGATTGCATATAGACAGCATTACCCTGTCCATAAAGGGTATCTGGGCAACAGGCTGGACCGGTTCACTACTGCGATCTCTGCTGCAGTCTTGACAGTTTGTTTTTTGCAAATATTTGATGTTGCACGCTCATCCCCGGCCACCAGTACTCTGATTGTAATTCGGTCAGAGATTCCTTCATCTGTTTGTGCCTTGGACCTTCACCCATGTGTGCGTCTGCTATTAGTAACTTTCTCCGGTTCATGTTTGAAATTACCCTATCCCCCACTCCAGGGATTCAAGCAAAAGGAACGCAGTTCGCATCAATTACGTATGCATAATTAAGTGGATAGTTCACAGGTAGTGCTGCACAGTCGCCTTTTAAGGACGTTTTTACTGCCAGCATGGTTTCCCCGTCTATATATTTTTCTGAACGCTTTTTTGCGGCTACGGAAGCCGGTTTAGTTGCTTCTGCTGTGGCTGTTTTAGCCAATGAATTCCCTGCAACGTGAACGCCATCACGTTGATGACTCAGAGTGTGTATCACGTGAGTCTTTTGTAGTTCTTTCTGTAAAAGAACTACTTGCTTCCAAAGCATTTTATGCTTGATTGTGGCACCTGTGTCATCTTTGTAATCATTTTGAATCCAGCTCTGCAAATCATTATTGTAGGAGTTGACGCAAAAATGCGAATCGCACACGATTAGTGTCGGGAATTCACGTTCGGCATTTTCAAGCGCCATCTTTAAAGATCTGATTTCAGCTCGCTGAGCCGAACATTTTCTCAGTGATTCAGTTTTTGTTATTTTCGGTCTGAATTTACCGCAGAGCCAGCAACCTTTAACAATCGCACAGGCTGCATTGTAGGATTTATTTTCTACTTTGTAATGCTGTACAAATCTGTCTGTATAGATTATACAGCAGTATTGTTGCAGAGGAAGAATTTCGATTGGCAGAGGATATTCTTTTTCATAATTTAAATCATTCAGTTTTATCATGTGCGGGGCGAAATAGTATTTCACGTCTTCTGCAGCAAGAGAATTTTCCCACTGTATCCATTTCGGATCCAGTGACACTGTAGGCAGGTTTACTGGGCTGAATAGCGCCTCGAAGGCGGATTCTGCTGTGAGAACAGTGATCCTTTTGCCTTGTGCTAGTTCTCGTTCTTTCGCTATAGCAGTTTGCACTGCCTTCACAGTATTTTCTGTGAGACTGAATGTTTTTTCTGCTTGTGTGTACAAATGAGATTTGTAAGCTATTGGTACAGTTTCTCCCTCATTAGAGGTCAGGTACGTGAATCCGCATCTTCCTGGGATGACTCGGATTACAAGGTTGATTGTATTGTCACGTGTATCTAATTTTGTTTTTGCTAACATGTCTGTTTGCAATGATCTCAAAATTTCTGTGTGTTTTTGAGTCCAGTTGATTGGTTTAAAATCAGGTTTAATTAGTTCGTAGAGAGGTTTAACCCTCTCCGCATAATTTATAATGTAAGTTCTTCCGAAATTCAGGAAGCCTAGAATCGATTGTAAGTTCTTCAGCGTCTTTGGTGCTTGGAGTACAGCGCACTTCTCTAAGAAGTTGTCCGCTAGGCTTTTTCCTTCACTTGATAATTCGTACCCTAAAAATAGTACTGTCAGATGGGCAATTCAAGACTTTTTAAAGTTGAATTTGTAACCCTCTGCTGCGAAACCAAGTATTATGGTGTTCACCCTTTTCAAGTGAGTCTCCAAGTCGTCGTCTGTGAGATAGATGTCATCGACATAAGATACTGCCTCATCATCATATATTTGTAGTAACTCTGTTACTCTGGCTGAGAATAGTCCTGGGCTGTTCTTGAATCCCTGTGGGAGCCTACAGAAATTTTTCTGTGACCCCATTATTGAGAAAGCGGTCAAGTTCCTGCTTTCTGGTGCAATATTTTGACAAAAGAACCCATTAGATATGTCTAATGTCGTTTTATATTTTTTGTGAACTATGTTATTCATTAGTGCTGCACTGTGCGAGTTCTGTACCGCAAAGGTTTTGCTACATGAGTTTAGGTGTCTGTAGTCCAAGACTAGACGATATGAATCGTCCGATTTGGAAACAGGAAACAAAGGATTGTTCATTTGAGAGGTGCATGTTTCAATCACCCCCTGGTATTCAAGTTGATCTAAAATCTCCCTGACCTGTTTTTTAGCTTCTTGCTTAACTGGGTACTGCCTTTGTGCAGTCGGTTGACATTTTAACTGGATTTTGTGAGGAGGAGAGTCCTCATCCCATCCTTCATGATTTTTATATAATGCTGGTGCCTGGGCTACTGCCCATTTCCTTACATATATATATTTAGTGTGAATCGGAATGTGATTCGAGAAGGCAGGCATAATCATTTCTTCGCCACGAGGGCACTCCCTGACAAACTCTGGGGGCCAATCTTTCTCAGCTAACAGGATGTCATAGCCTTTTGAGAGGTTATCCCAAAATAGACCCCTTTTTTTTCATAGTCTTATCTCCCTCTATACGCAATGTTATTTCGTATATCTTATGAGGCTCGCTAACTCTGGTGTCGGCAGTTTCTACTTGAATGTATTCATTCGTGTTCACTGTCTCCAGATGACTCATCAGGATCTTGCGAGCTATGGTGATTTCTGCTGCACTGTCTAGCATTGTCTGTGCCCACTCCCCGTTTTTCAGCTGTGTCCTCAGTATTCTCGGCATGTTCGATTACTCTAATACTGGCTACCTTCTTCCTTGGAAATTGTAATTTTTTACTTTGAGCAGGTTCCTTGTCTTTGGACTTGGTGTGCTCTCCTGGATCTGACCGTCCTCTTCTTTCCGATTTCTGCGAAAAAGATCGAGAGGGACGTGTATCAATACTTTGATATCTATCAGGCTTTTTCAAATTATCCCTATTTCTGAGGTTATATCTTTTCTCAGAGGGCTCCCTCTGGGGAGACTGGTGTTCTCGAATCAGAGTTCTTTCCCTCCGTCGAGGAGACCTTCCTCTGGACTGGAAAACTTTTTCCTTGGGAGTGGATTGTTTATTTCCATCCCAGCTCTTTTTTGGAGTGTTTAGATTATTTTTAATAAATAACTTTTCAGGATTTTCGAGTAGTTGGGGTTTTACTGGTTTCCCACCCAAGCTGTCTCTACCTAATTCTTCATAGCATTTTTCTATAATTCTGGCAAGCTCAATTGGTTGATCTGTTATATCTGTTTCCTTCAATTTCTGGCGGATCGCCACAGATGCTGCTTCTCCTTTTATATTGGCTAGTAATATAGCCAAGACTTGCTTGAAGTCTTTCAGTAATTTCATACCAAGAGTTAAAGCAGGTTCTGGACCGTATTCATTCTGAATCTGTTTAAGTACATCTGGTATTACCGCCATTGACGGAACACCATGTGTTTTTGTGTAAATGGAAGCAAAGACTGTACCCCAAGTGTCACAGTCCTCCACGTGTGGTGCGACCCCCATTGGAAGGCAGATGGTCAGAATTATGTGCTTCTCAATAGGGGTAGTATTCGGAAATACTGCCTCTATTTGAGTAATTTTCTGCGCTAACCAGAAAGGAATTTGTTCCCATTTTATGGGTGTTTTACCAAGACATGATTGTATGTTCTGTGGTGTAATTTTATTTGTGTTCCCCTGATGAGGGGTCAGCTGTGGGACATTAACAGCTGTTTAGACTGTTGCAGTCCGCATTACATATTGGACTAATTGTCTATGTATTTTAATTAATGTTTTTAGCTGTCCTAACAGCTCTTCTTTTGACATTTTTTCAATGTCTGGATGTGGTGTGTAGCTGGCTAGAACCGGCCACGTTGCTCCTGGTCTACCTAGTGGACCGAGCCTGGTAATATGATCATTGTGTTTTAGGGCGCCTTTAAACCAGAGCAGGTGCTCTTGGTATTTTAATGGGATTTCAATCTCCTCAAAAGGAGCGTACTCATCCGGTGGATCCTCTATTTTGTAATAGTGGAACTCGTGTGTTGTAGCGTTTGCTGCTGGAAATTTTATCCAAGAATAGAATACCTCTGTCTGCCGATATTCATGTGCCTCTATCACGAAGACGACTGTGCCACCTTGTGTGGTCAGTCCGTTTTCTATAAGTTTTAACGTTATAGTTTTTCTTATGTTGACCGGGATGATTATCGCACCAGGTTAATTAATTCCTGTAACATCGGATTCCCGCTGAGTCGCATTTACTGTGGCATCAGCGGTTCCGTTGTCTTCTACTGACATTGTATAAATGAAAGTTTTTCAGAGCAGGTCTCCAAGAAGACAAAGATTTGGTGCACAATATTTTGGAACACTGTATCCTTCAACGTTGAATAAACCAGAAACATAGGAATCTCTTCCTACTAAGTTCGGGCGGATTTTAACCTTTCACCCACTCCAGTCGTCTATTGGAGTATTTACGGGAGAAAGGGTCTGTGTGAAAAAGCACGACTGAGTTACTCTAACGTCTTGCGTTAGTTTTATCGCCTTACCAAACGTTGGGCGCCATGTAGTGTAGTTCCTATTTTCCCTATAGGCCCTGCGCATTGGAATAACATAAACAGCAGTGTAGACGTAGGAGTGCGGTCTCCTCGGTCTCTACTGACTATGTTAGACTTAATTGGGTTTGTACCAGCTAGCTCAGAGGTCACTGGAAACTTTCTTGACTGAATAGGAAGTGATCAGCTTCCCTGGCTCAGACAAGAAGGGATTCAGTTTTCCAACAACTGCATTAACAAGACAATTTTGCTCTTCAGAATAAGAGTCAATCTCTAGAGTCGTGTGAAACAATAGACAGCTATTTCACTCAGTCAGTTGTGCAAATTTACTTTCACTTGGATGCAGAGAATAGAGAGACGGGCGTTTTCAATAAAAAGGTATTATTTATTGAACAGTCTTTCTTCTCATGCAAGAGAAATGAATTGCCACAATTGCAAGACTTGTTATTATAAAAAGTGCATACAGTAAAAGGAGTATTGCTAAATAATACTGTAAAAGCATTGATATGGTTTCTTAGCCATATGATGGTTAAAATGATTAAAATATATATATTCATATATACATTTGGCTAACGTCCTCAACTGGTGCTTCTAACTACGCCTACCCCAGTGTACCTGTCCGAAGCCTAATACTTGGGAGGGAGTAAGTGAGTTTAAGTTAAGTTGGTTTTGCCAAGGGTTTGCTTCAAGAATCCTCTCTAAGGGTTTAGTCAGTACCGTACCTCTGGAATAGAATGTTGGAGGTCTGGTATCTCCTCTCAGGACTCGATATTCCAGTTACCCGCAAGGGGAGGCTGGAAACGCCGGAGCTGGATTTTCTCGGCAGGAGAAAAGACAGCGTCTTTCTTAGCGCGTCAAGGAGTAGGAGGGGCAGCGTCCGTGGGCTTCTCGCATCTGCTGGGCTCTGCAAGGGACAGCTGTTCTGCTCCTGTATTCACCACCACCATCGCATTTGCTTAAGGCAACGTTGGTATTATTTATACCTGAAAGGTGCCTTGTTTGACGTAAGTTTTTGGACATAAGACGTCAATAAAGATGTCACTAAGAACTGGTCGTTCTTACAGTGCTCGTTAGAGTTCTATTACTAATCAAAACAAAGCAAGCGGGGCTTTCCCAGGTTTCTGGGGGTTTTATCTGTTGAAAGAACTCAGTGTGTTATCTAGGAATCTAAGGAAGTGGCTTCTGCTGTGTCATGTACTTTAATGAGCTGCAGAGACGAGTTACTGAAATATGGCTCTGATCGTTTTATGCCATTATAGGGAAATCTATTGATTATAGCCGTATAGGGGCATAGGGTCACAATATTGTTCGGGGTCCTAGATAAAACACAACAATTCTTTATCCCTGTTTTGGTGTTTCTCGCCATATCTTTTAAAAAGTACATTTTACACTAACTAATATTTTATTTTTAACCACATTATTGCTAGTGAATATTCCCCCTCCTGCGCTGAAATTTTCAAAATCCCATTGTTTGTGACAAGGTCAACTCGTCATAAGCACAGGGCAGGTAAAACCCATGACGAGTTGACCTTGTCACAAGCATCGAAGGGGTTAACATATCATTCAGTGTTTGGTGAACTATTCTACATATTCCTGTCACTATGACATCACAGTCGATACCTGCACCTCTGCTATTTTTACAAAGTCCTGGACAACCATGCATGCTATGGGAAGATTGGAAAGAGACATTCAAGACTTATGTTGAAGCTATAGGGGGAAGATGTCTATTTAGTAAGGGTGGGCGGGCAACTTCGCTACGCCCACGAAGTGGACGTAGTGTTGCCTACTTCGCCCTTTGCAAAGTAGGCGAAGCAGACAACACGAGAAATGCGCATGCGCGGGCAGCGACGCATGCGCATTACCATCCAAGACGCGCGTGCCGGCGCCGCAATGACGAGCGGAAGCCCCGGGGACGCGGCAGGACAAGGTAAGGGGTTTTATAATTATTTTATATATTAATGTAAGCATTTAGAGAGGGTGGGAGGGAGGCGGGTGGCGCGTAGTGGGGCTACGCGAAGTGCGTGGGTGGGCGTAGTGTTTTGCCCACTTCGCGTAGCTTCGCGAAGCCCCACTATGCCCACTACGCCCAGGCTTACTATTTAGCAAAAAGGAAATTAGCCATTCTCAAACATTCTTTGGTTTCAGAAGGAAGAAATGTGTTAAAAACTTTAATGGGGGTTAACAGAGTATTGATGGAACAAAATGCTACTGAAGAAGGGGGTGATAGTGGCGGTAATGAAGTTGATGTTTACGAAATTGTGTTAAAGGCTTTAGAAGAAATTTGTGGGAAGATAATTGGTTTAGTAGTGGAAGAACATAAATTCTTTTCACGTGCTCAATTACAAGGTGAATCAATTGAGCAGTTTGTAGCCTATTTAAGAAAGTTAGCTGTCAACTGTAAGTTTAAGTTTCTGAGAGATAAATTGATCCGAGATCAAATGATTAATAGATTATGTAATGTCAAAGTTGACGAGAAATTGTTAGGAATTAAAGCTCCTACATTAGAAAGAACTATTAAAGTACCAAGAAGATTGGAAAATATGTCTAGATATGTTAAAGAATTGGTAGCAATTCTTCTAAAAAATGGTGCCCAAGATAAGTCGGTTCATAGCATAAATAATTCTGACAAACATATTAAGAGGGAAGGTCAGACCAAATCTAGTGAGAGAAAAATGGATCAGTCAAGAATCAAAAATCCAAATATTGTTTTAGGTGTGGAAGTCCCAAGCTCACTGCGGATGCCAGTCATTGTCCTACAATTAAAAGTAGGTGTTATAGGTGCAAGAAAATGGAGCATTTCGCAAGATTGTGCAAAGGAACCAGTACGTATTCAGTTGGTAAGAAATCTGTAAATATGGTAAAAGAGGATGACATTTCTTGCGAGAGTAAAAATGAGGAATTAAGAATTATTAATGATTGATTCTTCCCAAGTTTGCAATTGTGATGGGACTAAAGATAGTTATCGCCCTCCCAAATGCAGCGTTGGGATCAAAGGACAGGAAATTAATGTGTGGGTGGATTTCTGTTCTCCTTTCTCCATAGTTGATAAAGTCACTTGGGAAAATTTGGGTTTTGGGATAAAGGATTTACAAGCTACTGATGTCATGCCGGAAGGTTATTGTGGAAACAGACTTCCTGTTTTAGGTTATGTGATAACTGAGATCTGTTTTCATGACAGGAAAACTATGGCCAAACTTTACATTGTCGAAAAAGGGAAACCTCTTCATGGATGGAAGAAGCAATGAGCGTTGGACATTATTTGGGACCCTAACCATCCAGAGCAGGTTTTAACTATTGTATCTTCTGGCAACAATAAGTGGGACACCAAATTTTCGGATCTTTTTAAAAGTTCCCCCGGTTTTCTGAAAAGATTTAAACATTGCATTATTTTAAAAGACAATGTTGCACTTAAAGTACACAAAGTAAGAAATGTTCCTCTAGTCTTGAGACAAAAATTTAGAGAAGAACTGCAGAGGCTATGTACTGAAACCTGTGATTGAGCCTATTGAGGCATCAGAGTGGTTAAGTATGGTAGTATTGGGAAAGAAACCCAATGGAAATATTATGATGTGCATTGAAATTAGAGATTTGAATGATTGTATATGGATTGATCGCCATCCTCTACCTCGAATCAATAAAATGCTAGCCAGGGTATAAGGAAGTGCATGCTTCACCACACTGGACCGGTCAAGTGCCTACCATCAGGTTCTTTTACACAAGGAATACAGGTACCTTACTTCTTGTATTACTCCAGAGGGCAAGTTTCCGTTCATTTACAAGCCATTTGGACTTGCTTCTGCATCTGCCATCTTCCAAAGAGTAACGCCGAAGGTTTTATCTGGTGTGGAGAGCACTTTGGTTTTTCAGGACGATGTGTTAGTGTGGGGGCGTGATGTTGTACAACATGACATACTTTTAGAAAACTTTTTGAGGAGCTTTTTGGATGCTGGGCTCACTATTAGTTTAAGTCAAGAGATGCTACAAGGGACTTATTTAAAACCGATTTGCATTCATTAATGAGTCGTACATATGTAACGCACTCTTGTGTATCCACAGGATAACCGTCTTATATCAACTGTAACAAATATTAGTGGAAGGCAAAAGGAACATATAGAGCAAGAATCGTATTTAGTATTCAAAAAATTCTTTATACTGCAACAAAAGTAGGGAGACAAATACAAATGAAATAGGGCAGAACGGTCATGAACAGAGATAAATCAAATTTTCACTACAGTTCATAACTAGGAACATCAACTCCAGATATTCAAAGACACAACCAAAATTAATTAATAAAAAAGGTTGTGAATTGGTGACAGAGCAACGTAACAGGAGATGATGGAGTGTCGACGTTTCGGTCTAGGTAGCAGTCGTCAGATAGACCATCATCAGGACGGTGTTTTTCTATGCAGGAAAAACTCCCTATGTAAAATAATACAACATAATCAACAAATGTCCTTCAAATTAGAAATACATTAATAGAAAAGTGCATGCTCTATGCGTCAAAATAAAATTTATATAACCATTTTTTCTCAGTGGTCACTCCTTCCTAGTGACCAATGAGAGATAAATTCTTAGATAAACCTGAGGCAGTATAGCTCAAATGGTCAAACTGCGTGTTTTTCACATGATAAAATTAATCCATTAAAACAGTAATGAAAACATGTATAGTTATTCATTAATAAAAAGAGGAACAGAGGTTCAATTAAAAAACTTGCCAGCGATTTCAATTGAATTTGGCAAAAGTATTTACAAACATTTCAAAATTACCACACATTCGAAATTTGCCATTCAAAATGCATTACAAACATTGGTGCATTTCTCAAAACATAGATATAAAGAGGTCGGTTTGGTTTGTCACCTTGAATCCTAGATTGGACCTTTTATGGGCACGAAAGCGGCAGTACCAATGGCAACAGCAATAGCGTGTGGCAAAGATGTCCTACACGGAGCCTCAACTAGAAAAAAGTGTGGAGTCCTATAAGGAGCTGGATTAAACAACCAAAAACTAAATTTGTATAGTTGAGGAAACACAATATCATACCTTAAATTTAGGCAGAGCGCACTATGATTGATAGTCGGATTTCACATGAAGACTTAAAGTCAGAAGTTCCTAAAAAAGGGGGGTAAATATTGGGTTGTTTAAGTGATATGCAAAATATTACGAAAATAGACAATTTAGCTGTAGGAACGCGGCGCTAAGTACTAGTTAAGATGTGGCTGAAAGTCTCTGCTGGAAACTGACATGTGTTTAAAGTGTACGCATCTTAAAGCAGAGAAGAGGTAACAGTTGCCACTAGTCAAGATACGATCTGTTTCAAAACGTTACAGTGTTAGTGAGTCACTCGTCTCAAATGGCAAATGGACTATTTTAGATTCAACTGATTGTTGAATACAGCTATGGAAAGTGTTAACATGATGTTAAAACTAAAAATAAATTTTTAAATTTTTAAAAAGGAACGAGGGTCTAAATTAACACGCATTAGTTACATTCCCCTCATCACGAACAAGGCTACTTACTTTCAGTAGTGTGAACCGGCATATGGGCGCGTCGTCATCAGTTGTTTAGAAACACTGAGAAGACACGAGTCAGAAAGTTATATGTCCGTGTACCGGAAGTATTACGGACGGAAACCGGAAGTAAACCACCATTCAATCGCTTCGTTTGTTATTTATATTCTTAAAACCTTGGTTCTGGATATTGTATGCCATGATTTTTAAAGATGGGCAAATGGCATATATTTGGGTTTATCTGTAAATATTCCGGTAATTTTGCAGTGTTATTAACGCGGAGATACTAAATCGGTCGCCATCTTGGATTGGGAAGCTATTGTGAAACGAATCCTTATTATCAAAGGGTCAAATTAACTACACGCTACAATGTATGTTAAAAGGAATTGGAAAGGGAAAAATTTATAATAAAACGCTTGTATATGAGGATTCATTGTGACAAAACAAACAATGTCAGTTATAGTAGTCTTTGTTATTGATACAGAAGTGGCAAAAACTATTAAATATATAAGGATATTCCTCAACTATACAAGTGGTATATTGATTCAAACATATATATATTTTTTAACCCAATTGAATCTGTTATTCTTAACAGACTTTGAATGACATCACTAGTTGACCAAAGAATTCTAATGACTAAAGGCATGCCAAGGCATGACATTCTGTACATGAATTTAGACCATATCTGACTGAGTCTGCCAAGCAGATCCAGCGTTGCTCTTTGAGAGTTAGTAAATGGTCTACATTGGGTTGCCTGATTGTGGGTTTTATCACTTCTACCACATACCAAAGAAGTTCCTGTTCACTATGATTTTTGGACAAATAATGGTCAACTAATGGGGCATTTTCCGTCTGGCAGCGAATTCTTGACTGATGTTGAAGAATTCTTTTTTTGATTGGTTGTGTAGTTTTGCCGAAGTATTTGAGTCCACAGGGGCACTCTATGCAATAAACAACATTGGTTGTGTTGCAGTTTGAAAAATTCTTTAAGAGAAAGTTCTTGTTGTTCAAATTGAATTGTTTTAGATTGGCAGTGGTGGAGCAGGCAGCACAATGGTTGCATTTATAGTGTCCCTTTAATGGACTTAGTTGTCGCATGTTGTCTACTAGTTCATTTACATTGTTCTTATAAGCATGCACTAGCCTGTCTCTAAGATTTCGGCCTCTCTTAAAGGCAAACGTTGGTTTATCAACCAATTCTGGTAGATCTGAAAGAAGAGACCAGTTTTTCGAAATCACCTTTTTGATTGAGTTGCTGGATGTACCAAAAGTGGTGACACATACCAGTTTGGGTTCAGTATCTCTTTCTTTGACCTGTAGGAGTAGGTTTCGGTCATTGTACCAAGCCCGTTTCAAAGATTGTTTGAGCAATCTATTTGGATACCCTCGCGAGAGCAACTTCAGTTTGAGTATTTGTGCTTCTTTAAAGTAATCCGCACGTCTAGTACAATTTCTACGCAAACGCAGAAATTGACCAAACGGTAGGCCATCTCGAAGGGCTTGGGGATGGCAACTGTTGTAAAAACTGCGCCCATGGCGACTCCTTTCAGCTGTTGGTAAAAGGATTTTTCATAAATTCGAATTCTTTGGTCAACTAGTGATGTCATTCGAAGTCTGTTAAGAATAACAGATTCAATTGGGTTAAAAAATATATATATGTTTGAATCAATATTAAGCATGGGCGGAAAATCCGTTTCGCTCGCGGATTTTGCGGATTTTCGGGAAATTCGCAATCCGCGAGATTCGCGAATCTCCCGCAAAATCCGCAAATCCGCGAGCAGCGGATTTTGCTCGCACTGCTCGCACTGTTCGCGTGAGTTCCCGTGAGTTCGCGCCCCGCGAATAAGTGCAAAATTGCAGAAATACGATTTTAGAAAACTGAAAGTAACTACTTACCAGGTTCAAAAGTTCAGGCTCATCATTAGTAGCCATTTCCTGTAGTGCTTGCTGAGGGGCCCCTCCAGAGTGCAGTTGCCAGTTGCAACTATTATGTGACCCTGCTCTGAACCTCAGAATAGTTACACATATGCCACAAAGGTCCTGAATTACAGCTAAGGGAGACAAGCAGGAGCCAGGCTGGCAGTTCAAATCCATTAATCAGCCCCTAATTCATTATTGTCAGTTGGGGCAGGGCAGGTGTTGTAACTAATTTTGCAACAATGAAAGCACTTAGCAAGTGCAAAAGTTCACTAATCAGGAAGCACTAAGGAAGCAGGTGCCAGCTAAAAAAATATTCTGTGACACATTAATCAGCCCCAAATTAATTCAGGTCACTTGAGGCAGGGAAGGTGTGCTTGCGTTGCCACAATAATGTACACTGACTGGACAACCAGAGGGTGCTGTGATGAAACAGAGGGTGGCATGGGTGGGCCAGAGGGTGGCATGAGTAGTCAGAGAGTGGCAGTGGTGACAGAGAGTGGCAGTGATGAAGAAGAGTGTCCCAAACAGGCTGGACACGTAGAAACAACAAGTTCGCGAAACTTGCGACCCGACAGGTAAGTTCGCAATTTGCGACATTGTACAAAACCCTCGCGAACTGGCAGAAACCCGCGCAAACACACAAAAAAAAAAATCCGCAAATTCGCGAGAATTCGCGGATTTTGCGGATTGCGAGTTCGCAAATCCGCAAAATTCGCGAACGCGAGATTCGCAAAATTCGCCCATGCTTAATCAATATACCACTTGTATAGTTGAGGAATATCCTTATATATTTAATAGTTTTTGCCACTTCTGTATCAATAACAAAGACTACTATAACTGACATTGTTTGTTTTGTCACAATGAATCCTCATATACAAGCGTTTTATTATAAATTTTTCCCTTTCCAATTCCTTTTAACATACATTGTAGCGTGTAGTTAATTTGACCCTTTGATAATAAGGATTCGTTTCACAATAGCTTCCCAATCCAAGATGGCGACCGATTTAGTATCTCCGCGTTAATAACACTGCAAAATTACCGGAATATTTACAGATAAACCCAAATATATGCCATTTGCCCATCTTTAAGAATCATGGCATACAATATCCAGAACCAAGGTTTTAAGAATATAAATAACAAACGAAGCGATTGAATGGTGGTTTACTTCCGGTTTCCGTCCGTAATACTTCCGGTACACGGACATATAACTTTCTGACTCGTGTCTTCTCAGTGTTTCTAAACAACTGATGACGACGCGCCCATATGCCGGTTCACACTACTGAAAGTAAGTAGCCTTGTTCGTGATGAGGGGAATGTAACTAATGCGTGTTAATTTAGACCCTCGTTCCTTTTTAAAAATTTAAAAATTTATTTTTAGTTTTAACATCATGTTAACACTTTTCCATAGCTGTATTCAACAATCAGTTGAATCTAAAATAGTCCATTTGCCATTTGAGACGAGTGACTCACTAACACTGTAACGTTTTGAAACAGATCGTATCTTGACTAGTGGCAACTGTTACCTCTTCTCTGCTTTAAGATGCGTACACTTTAAACACATGTCAGTTTCCAGCAGAGACTTTCAGCCACATCTTAACTAGTACTTAGCGCCGCGTTCCTACAGCTAAATTGTCTATTTTCGTAATATTTTGCATATCACTTAAACAACCCAATATTTACCCCCCTTTTTTAGGAACTTCTGACTTTAAGTCTTCACGTGAAATCCGACTATCAATCATAGTGCGCTCTGCCTAAATTTAAGGTATGATATTGTGTTTCCTCAACTATACAAATTTAGTTTTTGGTTGTTTAATCCAGCTCCTTATAGGACTCCACACTTTTTTCTAGTTGAGGCTCCGTGTAGGACATCTTTGCCACACGCTATTGCTGTTGCCATTGGTACTGCCGCTTTCGTGCCCATAAAAGGTCCAATCTAGGATTCAAGGTGACAAACCAAACCGACCTCTTTATATCTATGTTTTGAGAAATGCACCAATGTTTGTAATGCATTTTGAATGGCAAATTTCGAATGTGTGGTAATTTTGAAATGTTTGTAAATACTTTTGCCAAATTCAATTGAAATCGCTGGCAAGTTTTTTAATTGAACCTCTGTTCCTCTTTTTATTAATGAATAACTATACATGTTTTCATTACTGTTTTAATGGATTAATTTTATCATGTGAAAAACACGCAGTTTGACCATTTGAGCTATACTGCCTCAGGTTTATCTAAGAATTTATCTCTCATTGGTCACTAGGAAGGAGTGACCACTGAGAAAAAATGGTTATATAAATTTTATTTTGACGCATAGAGCATGCACTTTTCTATTAATGTATTTCTAATTTGAAGGACATTTGTTGATTATGTTGTATTATTTTACATAGGGAGTTTTTCCTGCATAGAAAAACACCGTCCTGATGATGGTCTATCTGACGACTGCTACCTAGACCGAAACGTCGACACTCCATCATCTCCTGTTACGTTGCTCTGTCACCAATTCACAACCTTTTTTATTAATTAATTTTGGTTGTGTCTTTGAATATCTGGAGTTGATGTTCCTAGTTATGAACTGTAGTGAAAATTTGATTTATCTCTGTTCATGACCGTTCTGCCCTATTTCATTTGTATTTGTCTCCCTACTTTTGTTGCAGTATAAAGAATTTTTTGAATACTAAATACGATTCTTGCTCTATATGTTCCTTTTGCCTTCCACTAATATTTGTTACAGTTGATATAAGACGGTTATCCTGTGGATACACAAGAGTGCGTTACATATGTACGACTCATTAATGAATGCAAATCGGTTTTAAATAAGTCCCTTGTAGCATCTCTTGACTTAAACTACTTTGTGCCCAAGCCTACAAGGGTTTATTGGGTTTCCCCTGCCTTTAACAGGGCTCACTATTAGGCTTGCAAAATGTAAATTTGGTGTGTCTGAAGTAGAATATTTGCCCCGCACTCTCACTAAGGATGGTGTCATACCTAAGACCAGTTTAATAGAGGCCATTGAAAAAGTGCCTCCTCCTCTGACAACGACAAGCTCAGGTCATTTCTTGGTCTTGTGGAGTATTAATCCAAATTTGTCAATCATTTCACAGATAAAGTTCAAGATTTAAGAGATCTCATGAAGAAAGGTGTGAAATTTGTAAGGAGTAAGGAGTGTCAGTTAACGTTTGATGCCATAAAGAGATCAATAGCAAGTGCTGTTTGTTTAAAACCTTTCAATACAGATGATGAAACCATAATCTCTACCGGTGCCAGTAATCACAGTCTTGGTGCTGCATTAATACAAATACATGATGGCAAGGAAAGAGTTGTAGCCTTTGCCTTGCGCATGTTGAAAGGTGCTGAGCATACTTATTCCACAGTTGAGAAAGAAGCTTTAGCTTGTTAGTGGGGTGTTCAACATTTTTGAATTTTTGTGTGGGGCATCAGATTCATCCTATGTAAGGATCACAAACCATTAGTGGATTTGTTTTCAACAAGGGGTGCAGGTAGAGCTACACCCAGGCTAGCCAAATGGCTTTACCGTTTACTAGAGTTTTCTTTTGATGTGAAATATGTTCCTGGTGTAAAAAACGTAAATGCTGACTGCTTGTCCAGATTGCCATTGGAATGTGTGCAATCTGATGATGAGGATGAGTGGATTGTAGCGGAAATCAATGATGAGTGTGGTGCAATATCCGAAGAAGAATGGAAATCTGCCATCGAAGAGGATATCACTATTAAAAATCTTGTTGAGGCTCTTGGTCATGTTCAAGGGTGGAAATTACATACTGAGTATTTAGAGTCTTTCAAGCTTTTTAGGTCAGAGCTCGCCATTGTGAATGACATTGTAAGGAGAGGGTGTCTATTGGTTGTACCTCAAGGATTAAGAGAAAGACTTTTAAGTCTTATGCATGGAGGGCTTTGTGGTATGTCAGCTACGAAAAGGCATATCAGAAAAGACGTCTGGTGGCCAGCAATGGATATGCGGATCGAAAGATTTGTACGAAATTGCATTGCTTGTGCTTTAGTGAGAAATCTCGTTCTACCCAAGAGACTACCATTGACCTTTGCCCAAGTTACCCTGGGAAAAACTTGCCATTGACATTGTGGGCCGTTTGAAATTCTTGGTACCAATGACAGATTCGCAATTGTCATGGCGGACAGAAACACGCACGAACAAATACAACTCACGATATTCACAGGCAACAATGGCATACAACAAACTACAGAAACCACAAAGGTGGAATGGACAGGACCATGCCCCGGGGCTGTCACCACAGTCAATTGGCACTACCCAGCACAGGTCAGCCCCAAACGAACAGGCCGGGAAGTAAAGGCCGTAGTGAATATGCCACTCACGCAAACCCAGAGCAATGGGTATAATTAGGGCTCCCAGTTTTATGGTATTTATTTTTTGACCATTTCTGTCTGTATTTATCCATATTTATTTTGTGGGCATTTTTTCTGTATTTATCCACATTTATTTTTGCCACATGCAAAAGACGCCGCTACAGCTAGTATTTTTCCGCATTTATTTAAATTGACAATGCACACCTGGGCCCGGTTGTTATTGGTCAACACAATACATTCATCTAAAAACTTTGCCATTGTAGTACAAGCACACTACAGTCAAGTATAAAACACAGCTTTAGCATAGGCTTGGAGAACAATCGAGGGAAGGGACGTCACGTAATGCTTAATTTTGTTTAATGTCAGTTTGACTAGAAATGTATAAATGTAGTTGTGCATTTATCTGAACTACCGAATCGAAGAACACAAATTATTCTCATCCCTGGCTGCAGCAAGAGGACGTTTAAACCTTCAAAAGCAGGTCTCTCTGAGGGGGAAACAAAACCTAAAGGTGAATATTATAGGCTGCAATTCTCAGGCACATTTACTTAAATACTGGCATTATTCTCTTCCCAAACCAACTTTATGCCCGATGGTCACCTAGCCACTTCAAGTGGATTTTGGTGAAGCTCACAGAGTGCAAGGAATGGATGACCTTAACAGTGTGCACAATAAAACTAAAGAAAAGCATGCACACGAAAATATGCGTCAGCTCCATAAATGTAATCGGATTAAAGGCAATGGTTTTGGAAGTGATGTTAAACTATCGATTGCACGCTGCTCCCCGCTAACTCCCAGTTATTCAGCAGAGGTGTCGTGTTGTACAAACTGATGCACCCCAGCTGGGCCGGCCTTCAGCATGGACGAGCTGGGCCCAGGCCCCGGGCGCCAATATTCTGATTGGCGCATGGTGCTGTGTGGATTAAGGTCATGCTAACAGCGGCACTTCCGTCATCTAGCTCCAGCCTTGTCAGTGTCGCTAAGAGCTCGTTTCTGTCTCCTTTGCCATTAAGTGGTTTTAATCCTACACTATCATACTGTGGACAATGTTTTTAACACTGCATTAACCCCTTGCCCTCCCTCACCGTCTCAACCCAGCTGACGCACATTAACAAAACCATCCTCAGCATAAGGCAGCTAATGAGCTAAGCAATTGGTGCTCTGGTTGCGCTAAGGGAGGTCTGGGGATGTTTTTATTCAGGGTGCAGTCCCTGCTCAGCCGAGGAGTGACCTGTGACCGCCAAAGGGACCCCGTGCTGCCTCTAATGTTGGTGCTATCTTAAAGGCCGGCTCTGAGCCCCTAAGCTAAAGCCCCCCCCCCTCCACCCACCCCCAGTTCGTTAACCCTCGGGCTAACTAGGCAGCAATCAATCATGGAATGGCGTGACGGCGCTGCCTTTCCCTCCACCCCGAAACAGCACTGCACTGTAAAGACTACAACACCCCCCCCCCCCCCCCCCACGTGATGGCGGAGGATACGATCCCCTGCTGCTGGCTTACCTTGCCAGTAGAAACTGTGGTGGGCTGGCACAGAGCTAACTAACATAAGTGGCAGAGCCCTGGAGATGCTGAACGAAAGAGGAGGCCCAGTGCAGGAACAGAAGGTGATGGTGGCAACAGGAAGGCGTGTTAAAGGCTGGTGGTCCGTAGTGCAGGGAAAGAAGAAATACAGTCAGGTGAGCCCCCCCAAATATAGGCCAAAAGTTATGAGGGAGAGGCCGGAGATGTTGGCACGCCCACACACTGAGACTTGGATCAGACGAGGATTGCCTCAGGGGATCGGCCGTCCTTGAAAAACCCTGAGCCAATAGGTCCACATGAGGGTGCTAAAAGACCCTGATTGGAAGGGATTTAAATGAATTTCAGCGAGCAAAGTAAACTGCATGCAGCGGCAGTGCGGCAACATTTGCTAGTGTTTGGTCGTTTTCATATATAAATACAGACAAAGGAAATATAGATTTCCGTCTGTATTTATATGTAAATATTCGGAAAAACGGAAAACCGGGAGCCCTAGGTATAATCAAATAGCGCAATATCTCCATTTCAATGCAAAGGATCATGATGATCACATATCAACAAAACCCTCATCAGAGGAAAAAGCTCAGACTAGTAGTGACCGACCATTGGAGAAGCAAACAGCTATGTTAGGAAAGATACTTTTTATCCCTAATTACGAGCCCCAAGGCACACAAGACCTACTAAATCGAGGGAATATTCTCCATCTTACATCCTCCATCCCAAGCTTAAGCCACCTAACATCCGCCGATTTATTATCAATCAAATTAATTACATTAGGGGACAATGTGGCTAAGGAAGGCACACTTGCCACCTGGAGGAACGTAGAAATAGTAAAAAACATACTCACTGAAACACGCAAATTTGAAGAGTGGAGAATCACGCTGAAAGAAGAAATAAAAAAGGGTTATCCATCACCCCTACTAAGAAGATGTGGGAAAAGAGATGACTGAAAACCCGAATCACTCACTCAGTACTGCAAGGTGCCAGGGGGGCTGAAACTCCCACTAATAATCACTGGAGACAGACATTGGGCATTAGTGATAATTGAACCCACTGCGAAGCGGGACAGAGCAAAGGAACACTAATAAAGCTGCTCTCCTGGAACATCGCAGGAGCGAAAAACATCTTACACCATAGTAGAAAGACAGCAACCTGGGACCAATATGACATCATAGCACTGCAAGAAACGTGGACAACGGAGCCAATTGATGTACCCGGAAGACCATGCTTCCATGAAAGCGCGACGCGTCCCCAGTGCTATGGGCGCGCAAGCGGGGGTCTTTCAACATATACATCCACTGCACTGAAGATCAGCGTCTCACAAATGGCCATATCAGTACCAGATATGCAAATTATTAAACTGGAGAGCACAATAAAAAAAATGCCAGAACAATCATCTTGATTAATTTATACGCCCACCCGAAAAAAATCGGCCAAAAAGGACCTCTTCGACCGTGTTGTCAATGTAGTAACCAACACCCGTCTTGAACAACCAAGTTGGGAGATTATTGTCACGGGCGATTTTAACATCAACCTTCTAAATCCACCGGAAGATGAGGACAACATCTCTTTAGCAAACGAACTGTGGGATGTTGAACCCCAGGAGATTATATCTGTCAAGAAGACAGATAAAGTGGGTAGGCAGCTGATGTGGGACTTTGAACGCCTTGGCCTACGGGTAATAAACGAAAGAACCTTTCATGATAAACCCCCTGCCGCCACCTATATAGGCCACAATGCAAGCTCCGCCTTGGATTACACATTAGTAACACTACCCCTGCTAAGTCTAATTAAAAAAATCCAAATAATCTGATCACTCAATGCAACACATTGAGATGAAACTGAGTTCCTCCAGGCACGTAAAGGCACCAACTATTCCAGGCATAACTTCAACAGTCAACCTGAAGCGGTTAAGGTGGTCAAGTAACACCCTACCTCAATTAGCGTTAGACGCTAAGAAATTGTTTAAAACATTAACTGCAGAAAAGGACCTATGTTCAGAAACCTGGTCTGACTTCCTGGAAAGGCTACCAAGGTCCAATAGTATTGCTAAAAGGAAGACCTATCCTAAGACCGATATAAAACTCACAAAAACAGCATTCTCAATAAGGAAACATCTTCAGAAGCTCATAAGACGGGCACAAGGTCTAAGGACAAACCCAAGTATCTGGCAAGAAGTCCGATCGACAAGGAGGCAATACAAGAAGCTGGTTTGGATGGAAAAAAGGAACAAAGCTAACGACTTCTGGGCCAAATTGCTGCACAACATAAAAAAATCAGACTCCAGGGCGTTCTGGATGCAAGTCAACTCCATTAACAGAGCAGCACAACCTGCAAATATGACATGAATCGCTGAAAGAGATTGGGCCCAATACATAGTCGATACATTCTCAATAAACCTAACGGCAAACCAGATCACAACGTCAACAACCGAATCTAAAACGCCAAGAGCTATGAACCAGGAAAGAACGACTGTTACCAGCACTAATGGCTTGACCACCGGCCAGGAAGACATGGATCAATCAATACGGATATACGACGATTGCCGAATACTAAAAATAATCAAGAAAGGCAAGCAAGAGAGTGCGACGGGGCCGAATGGCATTCCGCAGGCAATCTACAAAGAGGACCCCAAGTTCTGGGCATGCAAATTCAATATCCTGTTTCGGTCAATTAGCAGCTCAGGTTGGGTCCCGGAAAGCTGGAGGGGTGCCATCATCAATCCCATCTATAAAGGCGGAGACCGCAAAAACCCAACTAATTACCGCTTAATAGCCCTGATCGATGCGGAAGCAAAATACTACGCATCCCTGGTGCTAGCCGATCTAGCTCAATGGTCGGATATGAACAGCAAAATCCCGTTAAACCAGACAGGGTTTCGTCGCGGAACAGGCACTATGGCAAATGCAATGGCGTTATGCTTGATTGGTGAAAAAAGTCTACAAAACCACCAGGAACTTTACACCTGTTTCGTTGACTTTAAGGCGGCCTTCGACCGTGTCAACAGGAAATTACTATGGGCCAAATTGAAGCAGCAGGGACTGCCATACTCAATCCTAACGCCGATCATTGACCTGTATAGTAACACCTGGATGCAGGTAAAGATCGACAACGGACAGAGGTTAACTCGGAAGATCAAAACCTTTGATGGATTAAAGCAAGGCTGCGTGCTGGCACCTCACCTTTTTAATTTATTCATGGCGGATCTAACAGTAAGCCTTGATCAGATTAATGCTCATCCACCGCGGCTAGGTAATCTTTGTATAACACACCTATCCTATGCCGACGATGTGGTCCTACTAAGCCAGACAAGAATAGGCCTGCAACGTCTACTACAGGAATTGACCTGCTATACCCAACAGAATTTGCTAGTAATAAACAGTACAAAAACTAAGACTATGGTCATAACCCAACGCCACAAAGTGCAACCAACCTTCACTATAGACAATGTCAAACTGGAAGCGGTTGAAAGTTATAAGTATCTCGGGATACTACTGGACAAGCGTCTTAACTTTACTACGCATCTCAATAGCATGGAAAAGAAGGGCATGGTCATATTGCACGCTTTCAGTAGCTTGGCGACCGAACTCAGAGGCCCCCTGGTCTCCCCCTTCTAACAATAATGAAAGCCAAGCTACTTCCAACAATAGCTTATGGGAGCGTCTTACATCATGGCAAGAGTGCACAACTCTTGGACAAAGTTCAAATGAAAATCTACAAGCGTGTATTTGCGTTACCAAGCAATGCATCACCCGCACAAGTCAGACTTGAATTCGGTTTGCAATCTCAAGTGCTGCTGAAAAAGTACGAGACCATAAAATTCTGGTACAATGTTTGGATGAACCAAGAAATTGCGCTGTACCGTGCCATGTGGGAAATAATCAGTAAAAGTCCCAACTCGCAATATGCCAAGTACCTCAAATCATCACTAGAATCAACTAACTTGGCTGCAATTTGGGAATCCAAGCTTCCAGTGCTTTCCTTTAAACAGTTGGTAAAAAAGGCTGCCAACAGGCATTCGTTGCTCAATGATAAAATAACTTTAAGTCATCGGTCCCCTGCCTGGATGACAATTCAATCTTATAAAAAATTTGTACCGCTAGCCTTCCTAGACCTTGCTTTCTCGCCATTCATCAAATGGAAACACCTCAATTTAAGGCTGGGTAGCTTACCAACAAATGCTGAGTCACCAAAATGGAAGCCCCAAGAATTTGATGGATGTTGTTTATGTGGCGCAGGAAGACAAGACTTTATCCATCTGATCTGTATTTGCCCGGCCCTAATCCAGGAACGTCGGAGTTGGTTAAAAACCAAGTTTAAGGAATATGGAATACGCACCTGCCGGTCCGCGGTCATACTAATCCTATGCTCAGTAGATCCGCAACTCATTTGCATTGCAGTCAAATTCATTGACAATTTCGAGAAAAAGCAAAATCTTGAGCCCCAAACACTTTTAATTTTCTAACTTGAAAGACGTTCTCATTTTATAACTTTTTATATTCACTCAGCAGTGTACATTTTTTGTGTTTTAATATTGTCGTATTTACATTTTGTAATGGTTTTTAATAACTATACAATAAAATATTATTATTATTATGATTGATTATTTTTCTAAATGGCCCAAGTTGGCATTTGTTAAGGAGGTTAACCTCTTTCATGCTCATGATGAGCTGAGCTCGTCATGAGCCACGGTGCTCCGGTGCTCATGACGAGCTCAGCTCGTCATGGCCCTTGGAACGCTCAGGTGCGGGGAGAATTCCCCTGCTGTGCTGAAAGTTCCACGGAGCCAATGCACCTGTGACGAGCTTAGCTCGTCATGAGCACAGGAGCACTGTAGCTCATGACGAGCTACAGTGACAACAACCCCCGCAGCGAAGGGGTTAAATCCAATTTCATAATAGGTTTTAGTGAGGACATTTTTAGAAGAGAGGGGTGTCCTACTGAAATTGTCTCTCACAATGGTCCTCAATTCATTTCTGGAGATTTCACAAAAGCTTCTATCTACTTGGGGTATTAAGCATACCAAGACCTCTGTTTATCATCCCTGGGGAAATGGTTTAGTTGAAAGGTTTAATAGAGTGCTAGTGCAGTGTATACAACTTGCATGTAAAAGTGGATTACATTGTAAACAACAAGTCAAGGATATGTTATGGTGTTACAGAACCACTCCACATTCGATCACAAAAGAAACTCCTTTCAATTTACTTAAGGGAAGGGTGTCTTGTATGGTCCTGGATGAACAAAGTTGGGAAGCGCAGTGTTGATCATGAGAGTATGCAAAACAGAGTTAAGAAATACAAAGATACGTATGGTCAAAGACACAATATGAGGATTCGTAGTCCTAGTCTCCCTTGCAAGTCTGGCATGTTTGTGAGAGTTTTTGTTGGTGACAAAGAAAAACAAGGTGCTTCTAAATGGTCCTGTCCTACGAAAGGTTGTATATGTAAAAGGTAATTGTGTGAAATTGGTGGATGGCAATTGGTGGAATACCAGAAAACTTTCAATTTGTAATGCTACGGAGAAAAAGGGATGGTTGAAGCTCCAAAATGCTGGAAGGTCTCATTCCAGTCTTGATCAAGAAATTCCACAAGATGAAATTATAATTGATTCTGCTGTGCCATGTCAACACATTCTTACCAATATGGATTCCAACATCAAGACGGGGGGAGTGTCTATTAGTGATCGTTCCTCTCGTGTCAGATTTAGACCTAAATATCTTGATGATTATGCATGTTCTTAAGTTTTCTTTTGTTTCTTGTTCATAAGTAAGTTCCATGATGTTTTTTATTGCGCTTATTTTTATTTACTTTTTTTTTGTTAAGAAGGGAAATAAGTTGTATCTCCTTAATGTTATATTTCATACTTCTTCATTGCGTACATTCCTCATGGAATTCTTGCTGCTCCCTGGTAACTGGCTCCATGTGAGGTAAGAGGGGTTTGGAACAGGATTGAAAGCAATTGAACCAGGAGCAGCTGGCAGACCATCGAGTTAGTAATATCGACTGTCATAATATAGTTGTTAAAAATATCAATGTTTTTTACAGTGTTTTAAGTGTTAGTATATGTGTTAAAAGTATGTATTATTTTTGTAATGTATGTTTGAATTTTTTTTTAGTAATGAATTTTGTTATTTAATTTTTGCGTAATTTAATTCCGTAGCAGGTTGTGGGTTTATAGGGGAATAGGGTGGGTAGTAATTTAATATATAGTAAATTAAATATACATTTTTCGGAATTATTAATTATTTTTAATTTAATTTTGCGTTCCAGCTCTGTAGCAGGTTGTGGGTTTATAGGGGAATAGGGTGGGAACTAATTTAATTGTAATAAAGTAATTATTTATTTTTGCGTAATTTAATTGCGTAGCGGGTTGTGGGTTTTTAGGGGAATAGGGTGGGACGTAATTTAATTATAGTAAATTAAATATAAATTTTTCGGAATGATTAATTATGTTGAATTTTTATTTTGCATTCTATCTCTGTAACGGGTTGTGGGTTTATAGGGGAATAGGGTGGGAAGTAATTTAATTGTAATTAAGTAATTTTTATTTATTTATTGGTATTGATAATTTATTGTTAATTAATTAATAATTGGTAAATAATTTTGATTGAGTGGTCATACATTTGTATTAATTAATTAATTGAAAATGTTATTAATTGTATTAATTTATTATTCGGTGCGGGTTGTGGGTTTATAGGGGAATATGGTGGGAAGTAATTTAATTGTATTTAAGTAATTATTTAAATTATTTTTGTGTATTGATAATTAATGTACTGCTAATTATTAAGTGGTATTTTATTTAATTACTTATTAATTTTTGGTATTGAAAATTAAGTTGCTGTTAATTAATTATTAATAGGTAATTATTTGTAATAAATAATATTTATTGATATTTACAAATAACTAGCTTACCCGTCGCGCATTGCTGCGATCTCAGAAGAAAGGAAATTCAAGTAAACTTGTTATGAAACATTCAATTTACATTGTGTCATTTTTATTGAAACGTATTCATTTTAATATGGAAAACATTTCAAAGTGTCGTTTTAATTCTATTTTTTTATTTAAGTGCTTGTGGATACACAATACTTTTTGGTCCGTGCACGAATAAATCAGAAGGTTTTCCGATGCGTGAGCTGGCCACTTACAGTTGTCCATGTGAGAAGCATGGATTCTCTAAATGTTGTCCACACACTTGCAGCGATTGGCCTTGTGCTTTGTTGATGGGCATTGCAAAAGCGAGTCGTACCGGAAACTGTAAACGTTTGAATTCAAATGGCATATCTGTTGGGATCATTGGAATACGTGGCAACAGTACATCTTCCCCCTTGAATTTCCCATTCAAAATTGTAGCTTCAATGACATTGTTCATCATCTTTTTCACCGAAAGTCTTGTACCGTTGCAAAGTCGGGTTTGCAAATTCAGTATTCGATAGATTATGAGGGCCCTGGGGGCCGATCTTTAAAGAAAATGTATCCCAGAAACCTTTGCGGGAGTGTACTCAACAACTTCCCAAAAATTTCATGGCGATCGGATGAATGATGTTCATCATCTTTTTCACCGAGAGTCATGCACCGTTGCAAAGTCGTATTTGCAAATTCAGTATTCGAAAGATTATGAGGGCCCTGGGGGGCCGATCTTTAAAAGATTTTATGCCAGAAACCTTCACAGGAGTGTACTCAACAACTTCCCAAAGTTTCATGGTGATCGGATGAATGGGGTTCATCATCTTTTTCACCGAAAGTCTTGTACCTTTGCAAAGTCGTGGTTTCAAATTCCGATTTCGATAGATTATGAGGGCCCTGGGGGACCGATCTTTAAAAAAATGTTATGCCAGAAACCTCCACAAGAGTGTACTCAACAATTTCCCAAAGTTTAATGGCGATCAGATAAATGGTGTAGTAATGCGTAAAGGACAGACAGACAGACATACATTTGTTTTTATATATATAGACTAGCTTACCCGTCGCGCGTTGCTGCGATCTCAGAATAAAAAGCAAATTCAAGTAAGCTTGTTATGATACCATTCAATTTACATTGTGTCATTTTTATTGAAACTTATTCATTTTAAAATGGAAAACATTTCAAAGTGTCGTTTTAATTCCATTTATTTATTCGAGTGCTTGTGGATACACAATATTTTTTGCTTTTCCGTCAGGTGCGTACACGAATAAATCAGAAGGTTTTCCAACGCGTGAGCTGGCCACATACAGTTGTACATGTGAGAAGCACTGATTCTCCAAATCTAGTCCACACACTTGCAGCGATTGTCCTTGTGCTTTGTTGATGGTCATTGCAAAAGTGAGTCGCACTGTAAACGTTTGAATTCAAATGGCATATCTGTTGGGATCATTGGAATACGTGGCAACAGTACATCTTCCCCCTTGAATTTCTCATTAAAAATTGTAGCTTTGATGTCATTGTTCATCATCTTTTTCACCGAAAGTCTTGTACCGTTCCAAAGTCGTGGTTGCAAATTCAGTATAAAAAAAATTATGAGGGCCCTGGGGGCTGATATTTTTAAAAAAATTATGCCAGAAACCTTCGCGGGAGTGTACTCAACAACTTCCCAAAGATTCATGGCGATCGGATGAATGGTGTAGAAATTCATTAAGGACAAACAGACAGACAGACATACATTCGTTTTTATATATATATAGATTAATTATTAAATATTATGTAATTGGTAATTAATTTTTTACATTTTTTATTGGTATTGATAATTACTTTCGTTTTATTTAAATATTACATCATTACTTTCCCTACTGTTGCACTCACTGGAATAGTCAATGTTATCCCTACGCTATCCAGCACTTTCCCTACTGTTGCACTCTCTGGAGTGGGAATAGTAATTTTTACCCCTACGCTATCCAACACTTTCCCCACTGTTCCAATCACTGGAGTTGGAATAGTAATTGTTACCATTACACTATCCAACACTTTCCCTACGGTTGCACTCTTTGGAGTGGGATTAGTAATGTTTACCTCCACGCTATCCAACACTTTCCCTACTGTTGCACTCATTGAAGTGGGAATAGTAATTTTTACCCTTCCGCTATCTAACGTGTTCCCTACTGTTGCACTCACTGGAGTGGGAATAGTAATAGTTATCCCTACGCTATCCAACGCTTTCTCTACTGTTGCACTCACTGGTGTGGGAATAGTAATTTTTACCCTTCCGCTATCTAACGCGTTCCCTACTGTTGCACTCACTTGAGTGGGAATAGTACATTTTACCCTCCCACTATCCAGCACTAAAAATATTGAATATTTTGAAATATTATTAAGCTAACATATATATGTATTAACAAATTAAAAATGCATTGTTATTTTTATTTTTATTTACATTAAATATTTATTAATTGTAAGGTTATTTAAGTATTTGTAAGTATGTTTTACTTAATTATATTCATTATTTCATTATTTTACATTACTTTTCAGACATTTAAAAAATTCGATATTTTAACAAACTATATTATTTACAACGATATTTTGGATTCGATATTTTTGTACTTATCTGTTTGTAGATACGAATTTGATATTCTGGTGTTTTATATTTTGTCCGCGATATTCTGGCAGCTCGATATTTTGATCGTCTATATTCTGTCAATGATTCGGTAAAACCCCAATCTGCCCGCTATGGAAGGGCAAAAAGACTGTTGGGACTTTAGGGATGGAGTTGCCACCCAATGTTAGTACAGGTCAACTCCCACCCCATTTTTTCTAACAATACATCAACCCCAGGTAATTAGTGAGCTTTCTACCTTCCCTCACCTGAAGGGCAGATTGGTTGTAAATCTCACAGTCTGCCCACCAGAGAGCTGAAAGTCTGTCTGAGCACTGGGAATACAGCCTAACATCCCCACCCCATTATTTTATCCCCTGGTGTCTAGTGTGCATTCTGCCCCTCTACGTGAAGCAGAATGACTGTCGGGCTTTAAGGGTCTGGGTGTGGCCAGAACAGGCCAGCCTTTATCCCATTCTTTTTTCAGAAAATAGATCTATCCTTGTTATTCAGTGGGATTTCTGCCTCCCCTGCTATCTCATCCTTGGGGGTGAGGCTGAAACACTATTGGGGCTTTAGTAATGGGGCATAAAGTCCAATGTCAGGATGGGCCATCCCTCACCCCATTCTTTTTTTTTATATAAAAAGGAATCCCTGTTATCAAGTGTGCTTTCTACCAACCAAAGTCCCCGCAGACGGGCAGATTTATGGTAACCACCGGATCTATCACCCAGTGGGGAAAGAAAGTCTGTCTGGGCATGAGGGGCATGGGGTGCTACCTGATGCCTGGATGAGATGGCACCCACCCATTTTTTAATTAAAATGTATCCCTGATCTTGAGTGAATTTTAGGCAGAAGACTGTTAATCCTTTCAGAATTTGTGGTGCGAACCGAAGCGAGGACAGACCCGCCATCAAGTCATTCTTTTTTCTAAAAATAAATACATTCATGCTGTCTAGTGTATTTTTTCCTCCCCCACACGCACCTTCCAGGGGATAGAAGATTGGGGGAGATAATAAAATCTGTCCCCCAGAGAGCGGAATGTATGTCTGGACTCCAGGGTGAGGGTTGGCTCCCTCACCACTAATTTTCTTATACATAAAAGTGAATCCCTGGTGTCTAGTGGGTTTAAACCCCCCTCCAGCATCCTGGGATGGCAATTTGAGGTAAATCTCACAATTATACTTAGAGGTGAGGATTGTAGCCAGATTTCAGGTTTAGCCAGCCTCAACCCCATTCTCTTTATTGAAGGATATCACCCAGACGTCTTTGGGGTAAACCCCCCCCCCAATGACCCTCACTAATGGTGGAGAGGTTGAAAGACTGCTGTGTCCCTTGTTGGACTTGCTGCAATTGGCCTTGCCTAGGGGTGTTCCCCTCCCTTGAAGCCTTCAATGGTGGGTAGTGGGTGGATCCCTGCTAAGCGGGTGCTTCCAGTGACAATTACCAAGCAGCCATCCCATAGGGAGAAGTATCTCTGGAATGGGGAGATACCTATGATACCACTCCCATTGTGATTGCTGCAGGGGGACTGAGTTGTGCTCCCTAGAAGCCAAATGGGTCCTTTTACTTTCACTTTCTGTAGTGATGCTGCAGCGGCAATGCTCACTGTTCATTATTCAGGAAAAAAACACAGGTTGTTGGAAATCATTTCCCCAGCAATTCTAGCCTAGGTTATAATAAGCAAATCCATCTTTTTGCTCTCATCAAAGGAATTTTCTGCCCCTTGTATGGGGAGGTGACATTTACGTGCTCCAAGCTACAGAGGTAATGTCGAGCCCATACATTTTAAGTAACCTGCACATGCACTATTAAAGCAAACATACCATTCATAGTGGTGAGAACTAGAGAGCACGTTTAAGGCAAGACTTTGCCTAGAGGATGCATGCTTGTCCAATGATTGTTTTGAAAATGTGCTTTTAACACAGATTAGGCTAGTAGCAATGGGCAGAACAGAATATGAATGTGATGAATATGGAAGCAATAGACGGGCAACCCGGGGGAACAGATTACTGGGAACAAATGGATAGCAGATGCATTTGTGGACTACTACCGATAGCTCTATATTTCTGTCACGGGAAACAGAGAAAGGGAAGTACCGGAGCTTCTGGTAGGCATACTCGACATGTAGATTAATGTAGATGGGGCCAATCTTTGTGAGATACAGTGCATTTTGTACACATTGGCGAAAGTGACTGATCTATAACTTATCAAAGTAGACCACTAGTGCACCGATTAGAGAATAGTTGCTGGTGAATCGGCAGGGATTCAAATATCTAGGCATGTACGTGACTCGAATCCTCTTTAAAATGTATTAAGTGTAGTGTGTATATTCTTCGTTAAGAATTGATCTAAGTTTCTGGAAGACTTAGACGTTATCAATGCTGGGCAGAGCAGAAATGTTTAACATTTTAGTGCTCCACAAATTTGTTCATGTTCTGCAAAACACGAGCGATTTCATAGCAGAGAGCCCCTTTCAGAATATCGATAGAGAGTCAGTGGCGTCACTAGGGGGGTGCGGGGGATGCGGACTGCACCGGGTGACACCATCAAATGGGGTGACACCGTGACAGACTATTTGCGGTCACCTGAGGTTTTATTATATAATTGCATTTGGAGTGACTCGCGCGGAAGCCCAGCCTGGTTCAGCAGTGGTGTAAGGCTCTGTGAGCCCCCCTCCTCCCCATACACACCCCATCAGCTCCCGGGCTCTGCCCTTGTGCAGCCGCACAGCAACAGCCGCCTAGCCTCGGCACAGGAGAGGGGCTGCGTGCAGGGAGGTAGTGATTAAAATGTGCAAATATCCTCATGGCTTTGTTCTGGGCAGCAGCAGATGAATCAATTTAAGGTTCTGAACCTGGGTGCAGCCGAGCTACACAAGCAGAGACAGCCCGTGCAGAGAGACAGCCTGCCTGTGCAGAAACAGTGCGTGAAGCGACAGCCCTTGCAGAGAGAAAGCCCGTGTAGTGAGACAACCCGAGCAGATGCAGCCCATGCTGAGAGACAGTCCATGCAGAGACAACCGGAGCAGACACTCCGTGCAAAGAGACCCCCGGGCAGAGGCAGCCCAGGCGGAGAAACAGCCCCTGCAGAGACAGCTCGAGCCAACACAGGGCACGTGTGCCCCAGGCGCTTCAACTTGCCCTGAAGAAGGGGTGGGTTCTGGGGAGAGTTGAAGTCGCACAATATGATTCTTTCGTTTCCAACGGGCAGATCCCCTCCCCACCATCACACTCACCATCATCACACACACTCATACTAGCTCTATGAATTAACATCCCCCAGAACCTGGGAAGGGGGTGTTGAGGTGAGGGTGTGTATGTGGTTGGGGCAGGTTTTCGGAGACTTGTAGATACATTCATGTGCCGGGGCATGAAGCCGCTGTTACACTGCTCAGCATGAGGAGTGAGGGGTCCGAAAAGGAGAGATTCTAATGCCCCTTTCATTGGTGATTTGTTTTTAATTGTAACAAGTGCGCCGTCGTCTGCCTCGGCAGTAATTACAGGAGCCCCCCACCCCGCTTTAATGACATTACGTCAGCAGCAGGGGTCACATTTCTGAACAATTAATACAAAGTAAACTGTTGTAATGTGGAGTCTGACAGCGATGTAGTTAAGAAGGATGTTTATTAATAAGAAAGGCTCAAAGGTGGTACGGGAGCAGGGGTCAGGTCAGGGACAAAGATAAGGGCGAAAAAGCAGAGAACACAGGGTGACGTCACATAAATACAGAACTAACATTCCAAAATGGAATGTGTGACGTGTGTCACCAACATCAGGAAGTATGGCGTCAGCGACATACGGTCGCTGACGAGGATCAAAGTTAAACGAATCACAACATAAACATGTATATTTCAAATACCTCCTCTGTTTACAAAAACGTAAATGTGAAACAGAGGTGTGTGTGTGTGCTTGGTAGTTGCTGCATGATGGTTTGAGGTATTTCAGTCATGGTTTTGTGTGGTACAATTTGTGATCTCACCCTTAGAAAGATGTGAAATTAAGTAAGTGCCTTTAAGTGCAAGAGTGTATAGCATAGACTAAATGGAACGCAATGTATGCTTTGCAATGCATTATTTAAAATGCTGGTGGTTTTTTGTGCACATTAGAAGTGGTGCACCCCAAGAAAGGGTGTTTGTTCATGGATATGTATGATCGCTCTAGTGGGAATACAGGAAGGGGAATTCTTTGCTGTGTTTTCCCAAATGTCATTTCCTACAAGATTCCGAACAGCGTCTATTATTCATAGGACAAAACAGACCTGGGATGTATTGGCTGTCCCAGTCTTAATAGTAATAATAATAATACATTGGTGATCACATTATCTGCGTCATTAGTATGAGGTAACTGGGGACCTGACTGCCCACATGAGGGCAGAGTCCCACCAAGGGGATTTTTCAGCGATCATATTTTGCCAGACAGTGGCTGCGGCCACTAGTATCCATGTAACATCGCCTCCTCTTGATGCCTAGAAGTCTGTATGGTGCTAAAAGTCGTGTGGGGGTGACACCACAAGTTACCCGCACTGGGTGACACCAACCCTAGTGACACCACTGTAGAGAGTTACAACAACTCCTTTGGAATACCCTGAGAATACGCCCACTTAAATTAGTGCAGATGGTCTATGATGGAGGGACTGCTCTCACAAACATAGGGAAACATTACTGGGCAGCCCAATTAGTGATTATGAATAAATGGGCATATGCCCAGCAGGATAAACCATCCCTTAGTCATGAGCGACATTGGGAAACGGCGCATAATGAGTCTCTTGTTGTGCATGGTAATTTTTCTGCAGACATAGGAAAACGTGCTGGCTCAAGTAGGATGTTAGGCAGTGTTAACACGAGAAACCCCACATTGGGATTCGCAGCGACACAAAGAAGCGAGTAAACTGTAAGACTTTAGAGGATGGGTCTTGATAGGTATCAACAGGTATGGGATTAGAGACCCTGACTGTGGTGCGGCAGTATTAAGGTTGCAATTTGTTTGGCGTGGCCGCTGTGGCCCCACTAAGCTTATTACGATTTTCGGTAAACATCCTTCACAACGCGGTCAAAACACCACGGTGCCATTACGACGCGTCTTTTACAACGCAAGTCGTTACCACGACTTGCGCTGGAGGGCGCTCTAGACTAAGGAATATTAGATTTACTATTCCAACCCCTTCCCTACTGTACGTAGGCTGGAGTTGGAATAGTAAATCTTACTATTCCTAAGTCCAGCACCCTACAGCGCAAGTTGTGGTAACGACTTGCGTTGTAAAAGATGCGTTGTGATGTACCGCAATCATTTTGATCGCGTTGTAACATCATACAACCCGATTTTCCGACCACCACGCTATTCATGGAACTGCGACCACCATGAAAATTGTGGTGGAGAGGAAACAAAGGGGGCCCTACAGGTCCCCCTGCTGCCTCACGGCATGTGAATGCGCACAGGGGGCACAACATGTGCCTCCCTGTGTGTATGCACACCAGTACCTGCATGGCATGGACAGCAGCAGTTCAATCTCTGCAAGTACTACCTTTGACGTTCCCATTGCGGTGCCTATTTCATAAGCACCGCCATGGGAACGCCAAAGAACAGCCCTCCAGACAGGAGAAAACTCCTAATCTGGCAGGCAGGTCAAACATGGATTTGGCGTTGTGGGAGTGGGGCGGTCCCACTCCAGCACTGCTACACTCGTTATACGGCCAAGGTACAGGATGGCTCAGCACACACCTAAAAGTCAAAATATAATAACAGGAAATACAGTACCATATCCTGATTAGTGATTAACAAGCAAGAGATAATCTCTCAAAAAAATAGAATGAGGCTTCAGATTGTTTGAAAAAAATATCCTTCTTTTGATCCTTTATATGGTATTTCTTCATCAGACGCTTTTTCTCAGACCCGGACTTCGGATCATACGCTAATCTATATCTGTACAAATGGGGGGCGAGCATACCCCTTAAAAGTAACAGCACACACAATTTACGAGAGTGGTGCTTTTTATCATAAGAACTTTGGGTGACCAATACCTGCCAACACACGAATTTTCAGATTTACAAACAGTGACGTACTAATAAATTTGACCAAGCATTTTACTTGCTGCAATGCAACCTGCTATGCCATGAATTGATGTTGTGCACTTCTGTTGTGAACAAAAAAACCACAAACAGCCTTGAAGAAGTCCCGTTGGGACGAAACGCGCCGCGTCTGCTATGAATTTTATATTGTGTTTTTAAAATAAACAAAGTCTGATGAAGAAATACCATGTACAGAAATAAAAAAAGGATATTTTTTTCAAATAATCTGAAGACTCGTTCTATTCTTCTGGGAGATTATCTCTTGCTTGTTAATCGCTAATCAGGATATTGTAATGTATTTCCTGTTATTATATTTGGACTTATCCTGTACCTTGTGTTTTTGGTTTACCAAAATTGTGGGAACTAGGAAGGTCAAGTTCCCAGCTCTGTGCACTACCATTCTTGCCAAAACTTCTATGTACAAAAGTTACTGGTGCAGGCCTTGAGTGCCCTGACCTTTTATCTTGTGCTTTACTCGTAATAAGCCCCTTAGAGCATCAATGCCAGATGGCGAGATACAAATGAAACAAGAGTGTAAGACATTGACCCCTCTAGAGGACAGATTGTTGACGAAGCCACCAGTGTAAAAAACAACCTCACTTATTTACAGGAAGATAATTAATAACTTACAGGAGATGCTAGGGGGACTATGGCAGAAACAAAACAGGATTTGGATAGATTGTTGGGCGGGGAATTGAGTGTGGGACTTCTCTGGCCCTGAGTGGTTACCATCAGGTCAGGATTCCGCCTGATACAAAGAAAAACAAGCATTTACAATGCAACGGTTTTGCCTTTGGAAAAGTTTGAGCTATTGGCATTGTAAATGACAAAATTTGTATTTATGTGTTGGTTTTGAAAACAGATAAATAAATGGCATTGTCATTTACATTGCCAATAGCTCTAACTTTTCCAAAGGCAAAACCGTTGCATTGTAAATGCTTGTTTTAGTGTGTGAAGAGAGTGGAGAGAACACAGTGAATACTGTTCAACATATAAGTTAGTGGGTGTGCACAAACTCAAAGGTCATTTGAACACCACTACTACGCTTTCACACCTTCTTTGAGCTACAGTATGTAGAGTTGCAATAATGTGTGAAAATCTGAGACCTGCGACAATGCAAACGTTTATATAATATCGGCATAATCAGAGAGGCTCCCATAATTTGTCACATCACTGCATGGCACCAATTGGGACAAGTGGTGTCCATTTCAGAAGCATTACACGAAGGAATTTTTTTTAAAAAAAATCACACCCCTGGGGTGCAAGTGGCGTTTATTCCAATCCTAGCACTGCCCTCCCTAACTCTGTTCTTTTTCTGCTTGCTGCTTGGGGCTGCTCTATTGCGAAAAATTGTATTATCTTAGTGACGCACGCTGTTAGACCGCTCCATGTTTATAACTTCACCCCTCAATAACTTTAACAAAGTACGAGACCTATTTCTTTAGCCAACTAGCCGAGCTTGTCGATTTTACATTCTGCAAAGCCACCAAATGCGCTGGGCTCCTTTTATCGACACAACCTCGAGTCTAATATTCATAAAAATAATTCTTGATCTTCAAATAATAAAAAAAGATGGAACGTTGCTGACTTAGTGACTCTTCGTAAAAAGAAAAATCGTGGAAATAAGAAAGCTGAGCCAATTCCCCAACGTTGGGCCTCTGGCTGGTTCAGCTATCACACCACCATATAATTCCAACCATGTGCTGGATAGCAAGGAAGGCGGGGTGCAGGGGAGCCTGGGGGAGGGGAACAGAAAGTTAAAGGCAGACAAAGGAACACTAGTCTACCACCTCTTTCGTGTTTGACTTTTTAATTTTTTTATTTTATGAGTTTTTATGTAGCGCAGACTTTACCCGAAGGTGTCAGAGCGCTTCACTATAGGAACAGTACTGATAAATGAGGAGCAAATTACAAGTAAAGACGTGCACCCATTTCACTATTGCAACAACCGTACCACAAAAATGATGTAGTAGTGGCAGAAACCCCTTGAATTTTGATGATGGGAATACCAAGACTACCACGCGGGTCCCCCACAATTAGTTGCTACGGACCAGCTAACCCTCCAAAGCGATCTCTGTTTTTGGGGAGTTTTAAGTAGCACGAACTCGAGCCGAAGGTTTTGGAGCGCCTTACATGAGCACCGGTACGTTACAGAAGGACACATTCATTTGGGGGAGGGGGTAGGCACCGGGGGATAAAGTGATTTTCCAATTTCACAGGCTGTTGAGCTGAAATGGAGGATGGACTGCATTTACTATGTTTACGCCCCGCGGAGTCCACCCCCATTGCTGTATTCATAAAAGGTATGGGGATGCACTGGCCTGCTGGCACCAGAGCACCACGTGGTTTATACCTTCCCTGCTCTGGGTGTGTGTGCATAGCGGCTGACTGGGTGGTGCAGCCATGCCGTGGGCAGAACCGCGAGCGCTGTGGTGAAGCGGCGGGCAGGCCTTTGCTGGCCGGGCCACTGGCCTTCGATGAACTGCGCTGCTGATTGCAGCGTGTTGATGCACCAGGACATTGAGACCTGAGGCTGGCAGACTTGCTGCATTGTGATTCGGCAGACATATTGCAGCGATTCCCGCTGTGGGTCTATCCAGGCTGGTATGGGCTGGACTGCTGTGATGAAGGTTGCGGGCTGGCGCTGTGGGTGCCATGGTGAATTGCTGCATGTGTGGTACCTCCCGTTTGACTCTGGGTACGAGATTGATGCAGCATGATGTGAGGGCACCGCCGCTCTGGATGTCTGGCTGAGACATTTTCAGCATAAAGCAGCTCCACTATATTTAATTTTTTAGACACCATTCAGCTTCATTTGCCCTGATTGTGTCGATGATACTGCCCTCTTGGTTACATATGGTTGCTGCCCGCGTCTCTCATGAGACTCTCCCTAACGACCAATGCACTTTGTGAGTGATTAACTGCTGCCTAGAGGTACGTGGAAGACATCTACCCGTGCTCAGGGTGAGGCGCTGAGACAGTGACTGTGTGCATACATCAACTACTTATACAGTGTTGCGAGGTCTGGCGGACTGGCTGCCCGTGTTCTGGCCCAGCGAGGTGGCGCTTACTGGCAGCATACAGTGTTAACCTACACTGAATTACAGCAAACCACCCTGATCTCTCTACTGTTGAGGGCCAATCCGTTTGCATCGGAATACAAGGCAAGGGCTACACAGATATCTGTGGCAGGCACATGAACCCGCAAAGTCATTTAATGAGACGGAACCTCGCGCAGGAGCATTCACCCCGAGAGCTCCACAGTTCAGAGAGTGGAATAAACAAATAACGGTCGGTGAACCCGAGAGAGTACTATTTCCGGGGGTGACACGAGAATATGAGGGGATCAGGTCAAACAGCGTCACGGGGGCCTCGGTTTTGGAAGCCTCGCAAGCTCGTACCTCTCCGGCGGCCGCTCGAGGCGCACGGGCTGCGGTCTCCGAGTCTTGCTGCAGTTCGCGGCCGAGCACTGCCACTTCCTTTTTCCTCCACAAAAAAGGGGAACAAGTAACAACGGCACAAACAGGGGGGCAGAGGCTTACCTCATGGCATGGCCTCGGTAGACGCTGCTCGAAAAGCATAGCGTCCTGTAGGGATTCGGGGGCGTGCTCTCCCCTTCCCATTGGCTGGAAGGTAAAATTCCAGCCAATGGGAAGAGGAAAGGGCGTGACTTAAAAAAAGACACGGAAACGCCCCCGAATCGCGTCAAGGCGGGCCCTGAACTCAGTGACGCTCCTCTCCTCCAATGGCTGGCCAGCATTTACGAGGCCAGCCAATGGAGAAGAGGGGCGTTGTTAAGGCCCCTATACTACTAACAAAAGATTTCGGCTCCGCCCACCCACTGCTTACGCAGTGGGACGGTAGCCGAAACCTAAAAAAGTGGGCATAGCTGGTGAGTACCAACCAGCAAGCTCTATTGGTGGTGTGCCACTGGCGTAACAAAAAGTGAGGGGGCCTCCCTGCACGGTACTTAGAGGGGCCCCCTCCAAGCTCAATCAGGAGCTCTTCGGCCACAGTGCAGTGCCGAGGGGGCCCCTTGGAGCTAGAGGCCCCCCCGCACAGCGGGGGCTGCGTGGGCCTGTGTTACGCCCCTGTGGTGTGCATGTGATGTATCATCTTGCCCTTTCACCATTTTTTGATTGTGATGTTTAATTTGTATGCACCATTCACAGTGACACTCCTGTAGTACATTGGTCAGGGGCAACATAGTGCGGTGACTACCATTTGTAAAAATGAGACTAATTTAAAAGTTTAGGGCAATAAAGCAGGAGGTTACTACCTCGTAATAGAAAAGAGGTGTATATGGGAAATAATGGTTTGTGAATCCCTACCTCCGCTTATATGTTTGGCCTCAAGAGAGGTGCCTTGCAGACCAGGTCTTAATGTATTGATACCGGTCGTTGTGTGGAGGGTGACCTGGTTGGATTGTTTCCCTCTGTAGCGCCTTGCTGTTTGTATGCAACTTTTACTTCAGCCTTAAGTACTTTTCTATCTAGGTCATTGGCAGCCGCACTCACACCACGTTGCAGTTTTTGCTGGGATTTTATTGCAGTTACTCGATTTCTATGACCCTCCGAACTACTGTGCACTTGTACGTCCCTGACTCATTGATGCCCACACTTCATTATTTTTAGGCAAAGTAAGACACTTGTGTGAAAACGGATCATTATTCTTTCCACAGATCGGGTACTCTTTACCCCAAGCTGGTTGAAACTTTGTTTTGTTTTTTGCTGCGTCATCCAACCTCTTCGTGTTAATAGTCTGACCACTTCCTTCCTGGCTATGCTCTCTGTTTTTTGGGGTAGGACACCCATCTTCACCATCCATCGAGTTTTCTAAACTGGACAAATATCCTTCTGTAGTACCCTCTGCAACAGACATTCTCAGCCAAACTGAAATAAAGTTGAAGATATTGGTCAGACTCTGAAAGTCATCCTCTCTTTAAAGCCCTTAATGGAGTAAAAGCTAATAGCTACAGAACTCTTTGCCCCCAAAATACATTCACTGTGAAAAAAAAAAAATACTGCACAAAAATAACAAAAAAAATGTAATAGATCGGCTCCCCACCAAAGCCCCACACCTCAGCAATGTAACTGCATGAATGATGAAGCATCGCTGGTGCCTGATGAAAAGGACTAGCTGCTTAAAGCTGGAACACCACCACCAGTGGGGCAAAAGACTATACCTTAAAAATACAACCAAAATATCTGCTTGTACATGTATATGGGAAATGAGCTCAAGTTTCAAAATTAACCAAATAGTTGCACATGTGCAGAACAATAAGCAGATGGTTTAATGAGGAAGAGCATAAGGGTGTGAACAGTTGTAGGACGTCATGAATGAACCTCGTGCGTTGAAACCCAAGACCTCCTATTTTGACCCAATATTTATATCTGAGAACGGCCTAAAACATGGGGGCTAGAATCTTGTGTTTCACACAGCATGCAACATGAGCCGTGTGTGAGCTTTCTGAAATCTCACTCAGGCATATCACACAATGACGAAGACCAGGCACCTAGAACTGCCTCATATGAGCTATAAAAAAGTTCTATGTTACATGGGGGAAAAAAAGACACAGAGGCCCGATATGTGGAAAATCGGGTGTTAAAGATACTCCAAAGCCATTAATGCCAAAACTATTAGGTTACTTAAAGTATTACATTCCAAAGCACCACCTTCTGCTTTCAAATGGTTGAAATACCCACTGGAGATATAGTTGGTCAGATAAAATGTGGCATTTCTCTGCCACAAAACAACTTAAAGCAGTTTCAGACTTCTGAACCTATCTCTAGTTTCTGGGAGTGTCCTGCTCCGACACTTGTAGGCGGGAACCATGCCTAATATTTCGCAAAACCACATAACAAATGCATATACAATTGATCTAGATTGGAATAATGTACATAGGTAGTGAATTGTCCGATAACATGGCTGACTGGTGCTAAAAGGATTTTCTTAAGTGGAACAACACACTTTTCTGAACAGGTCTCTCACACTGCCGATATACTTAATGACTGTGGTTTGCATTAAATGTGTAAAATTCCCACAGACTGACCACCTGTCTCGGGTGTAGCTACAGCTGTAAGGAGACACTTCAAACTCAGTAAACGTGTTTAATCGCTGCCGAGTCTGAACGCTGGCATGACCAACTCAAGGCAAGCAACAGCTGCCCGGAGAATGTAAAGTACAAGAGGAGGCAGAGGCATGATAAGAGCAAGGAGGGAAGACCGAACAAATGAGTACAGAAATCCTACGAGGCCGACGAGCGTAAAAGGAGCTACAAAGAAACAGAAGATGAACAGCCCAGGTCAGTTCGATTAAATAAAATTCATACCTGATGAGTGCAGCAGCCCTTATTAACTCGAGTTCGTGGAGCTGAAGTTAAAGCAAAGTCTGGCCCCACGAAGCTCTAAAGAGCGACGTACATCAGAGGCATTACATGCATCAGTAAACAAGCCTCGCACCAGCAGAACCTTGGCTGGAGCAGCAGGAACAGCACACAGAAAGAAGCCTTCGGAGCGTTTTGGATACGATGCGAGAATGAAAGCAAGGTACAATAAATATGCAGATGATCCAACCTTCACCCTTTGGGCCGACAAAGAAACCACAGGCGTTTTCCAACATCTGATGCGTCCGGGGAGGTCAGCGTTGTTGAACTTGGCTGGTCAAAATGGATCCAACTAACGTCGGGCTAGCCACGCCCACCATTACTACCTGGCGTTTGCCGAAAGGGCTGCTCTCCGTTCCACAACTGGGTGAATTGAAAAGCCAGGCGTGGATTTCACATGTTTAGCAATTTTACGACAGGCTATATTGGAGCGGGAGACGGTGGCAGGTGCGCGACAATAAAACAATTCCCTGAATTAACAAGTCAGGTCCCGGGCCGCGCTGTGATTGGCTGACGTCACGGGGGTGTCCCGGCCGGCAGCCAATCACAGCGCGGCCCGGGAATGACGTCACGGGGGTGTCCCGGGCCGGCAGCCAATCGCAGCGCGGCCCGGGACAAAGGGGCGGGGCTTAAAAAAAGCACCAGAAACGCCCCCGAATCGCGTTTTCGAGAGAAAGCGCGATTGACAGCCTCTGCCTCCCAATGGCTATCCTCCATTTATGGAGCTAGCCAATGAGAGGCAGAGGCGGGGCCGACATCCATACTGAAGACAATAGTTTTCAAACTGGGAGGGGCACTTCGTGCCCCTCGCCAGGTTCGAAACCTAAAAATCCCAGAGAGTTACTAGACTAGATAGTTAATGGTGATGATTGGATGGGCTGACTGCAGTGACTGTCTTAGAGGGTGTGGCCAGTTGGGCACATTCATGCATACCGTTTGGGATTGCCCTGGATTTGGAACAAATGGGAGACAGGAGTGAAAAGGGTAGGAGAAGTTACTGCCCTACAACTGATGGCAATCTGTATTTTCTCGGTAATTAGAGAGAGGAATCAGTTACTAGATTCCGGAAACTGTTCTTCAATGTGGGCTTGGTGGTGGCCCTAATTAATATAACATTGTGTGTTAAGTCTGCAGTTACAGCCCGTCCCTCCTGCCAAAGGGGCAGACCAGAGGAGGGAGCGGGGGGGGGGGCGGGGTCGGGAGCAAACAAAATACAATAAGCGTACCCAATTGCCACCGCCTCTTCCATCTGCCCCATCGTGCTGATCCTGCTTCTGGGGCAGGCTCCCAAACTGCACTGCGTCCAATCATGGCGCTGCCGCAAAGAAGCATCAGGATTCACCTGAGTGCTATGACTTTGCACGCCCAGTCAGACTGGCAGCCTGTGTCTTCTTTCTGCTGCAACGCAGCTGGGGCTGGAGAAAGCCTCACTGCGCATTGTATGTTTGGCCAGCTGGATACGGCCGGCCAAACACCTCATGCACAGTGAAGCGACAAGGGAGTGCACTACCACTCCCCCACCACAGTGTCATCCTCCTGGACCTACCCCCAAGACTTGTCAGAGTCCTGGGGCCAGGTCCAGGGATATTCAAATAAAACGATAATAAAACGGGTTGGAATTCCGTATTATTATTGTTTTATTTGTGGTTAGTGGCACGGAGGCGGCGCAACTCCACCCTAATGGAGGGGCCACTGCTGCGAGTCTGCTACCATTATTGGAACAGTGGGGTAATGACATGTATTGGTGTATGGGGACCGAACTGTTCATATATGTAGAAAGAGGCTGTCCCCGTAAATATGAAAAAGTAAGGTGAGCATGAAAAAACTACAGGGGCTGTAACAAACCATATGTTCTACCTGTTATGGGCACCGCAATGAAATTTCAATGGCGCTATCCTTCACAAGTGCTTACTAGTCCAGAACTGTTACATCTGCTCTAATGTATGGAGACTGGATGTACTGTATATAAAATGGAACAAATTCATGCCTCCTGACTGTTTCTGTTATGATTTTTGCAATAAAACAATGAAAGTGTTGTAAACAACAAAGAATCCTGGCTCTGTGTTCCAAGTGTTTAGTAACTGTTGCCTACAACTTTGAAATATGGGCATGGGTAACGAGGACTGAAAACCCACAACAAACCTTACATAGGAGGGAATACTATGCAATGCTTCCTCCTAACCACTCTACATAGTTCACATGTTCATAACCATGTGCACAACTGAGGCCAGTGTGCACCACCGGACACAGAGCTCTTTGATTTGCCAGGTCCATTGGTGAGTAGTGTGAGCAGATCAAGCACTTCAGGTTATTTTGCTATGCATTTGGGAACTTGTGGCCCAGCATATCTCATTATAACATCAAAACTACAAGTCACAGGAGCGTGGCCAACAACATGGCCAACTAGGTCGAGTCTCCCGGTAGCTCCGGAGAGCCGACTTTGATCCGACGAGCTAACGGCGCCCGAAGGTCCCATTTTCGACTCCCAGCGCAGCCTGATGACCCTGTGCGCTTGAGGGGAGGGAAGCCCGTGTGCGGTGCTCTAGCGGCGGTCCTGGCAGCTGCTGACTATTCCGGTGTGGGACATGAGAGGGATTAAAATGGCGCCCACCCGCTACTGAAACGCCGCAGGCGCTCTTGCAACGGACCCGCTGTGGATCTCGGCGTTGAGCGGAGTGACCAGCCGGGCTCAGAGCCTTCTACGGAGCCGGCAAACGAGTGGACCCTCCGGTGATGCGGGCGGGAGTGCCCGGAACTGCCTGACGAAGGGACGGCGCGGCCCGCGGTGACGAGTGGGAGCGCGACGTGGAGGCCGGGATCAACTGGGCTCCCTGTGAGACCCGTGAGTGGCACTGGAGTCCCTGCCTTGGTCCTGCGCAGGGCCTGTGTAGCGGCCCGAGACAACGGCGCCCTACCCAGCGGCTGACCCCCGGCGCAGAGCAAGGAAGCGCCCGGGTCCAGAAAGCGGCCTGGAGAGGTGGGGACGAGGTCAGTAGTGGTGACCTGCGACAGGGCCTGGAGGAGTCCGCAAGTGAGTGGAGCGGGGACAGTGGGCAGTTTGACCCACAGTGGCGCGCTTGGGTCAGTGGGCCTTGGAGACGCGAGACCGGTGATTGGAGGCCGCATGGCCTGGGGGCCCACGGTCAACGCGAGGCCTACAAACTCCCTGGGACTGGCGGCGGTGGAAGGGAGGCCGGGCCCCAGGAGTACTCGACTGCGGCGACGCTCCGTGAGGCACTGTGAGGCATCGTGAGGCCCTGGAGCCCTGGGTGACAGCTGGAGGTGGCATAGGGGCCCGCGCATAGCCTGGGGCAGGAAAAGCAGTACCCGGCTGTGGCCTATATCTGGACTGTGAACCGTGACCTGGAGGCCCTGGAAGGCGGTGAGTGGGAGCGTACGGCGCCGGGACTGCCCCGGAGGTGTACCCGGTGCTCCTGGCCTTGAGTGTTGCTGCTTTGGACAGGGTACCTGGCGCTCTGAATAGCTATCAGTGACCGAAGAGAAGACTGCCCCTGGGCATTGACCTTGTGACGGCTGCAGCAAGTCGGGAGCAGGGTGTGGCGGGGACCCCGTACTCAGTGGCTGGTTTCTGATAACGTGGAGGACGGTGGACTGTCATACCGGGTCCTATCACTTGGACACTCAGGATGGGGAAGAGGGAAGCGCCGGCCAGGAACCCTAGGCAGGGGACGTTGGATAGGCATGCCACAGGGCCTCCTGCCACGGACGCTGACACTCAACCCCCACGCTCGGACACAGCTCTGCTGATGGGGGCCATCCAAGCATCTAGGGATGACATCCAGGCTTCACGAGCGTCCCTTGAAGTTAAAATTGGTGAGGTGGATCGGAGGTGACTCTATTGCGCCAGGACTTCTGTAACTCGACGGAGAGGGTGACTACTACAGAGAATAGATTGGGTGAGGCGGAAGATATTATACAGGGGCTCAGGAAGGACGTCGCAGAGCTCCAGGCCTCTCACAAAAACCTCTAGTGGAAGGTGGATGATGCGGAAAACAGGGCCCTCCGCAACAACCTCCGCTTTGTGGGCTTTAGGGAAGGAATCGAAGGGAACAATATGGAGGCCTTTCTGCACGCGTGGCTCCTAAAGACCTTCCCGATGGCGCGCTTCTCCAACTGCTTTATCATAGAGAGGGCGCATCGTGCATTGCTGGTGAAGCCACCAGAGGGGGCCCGGCCGAGGCCTGTGATTGCCCGTTTTCTGAATTTCGCCGATCGCGACACAATCCTGAGAGAAGCCAGAAGACTCGGGGAGATCCGGCTGGCGAATGCGACCATCATGATCTTCCCGAACTACAGCCAGGAAGTCCAGAAACAACATCGTTCCTTCGGCCAAGTGAAGGCGAAGCTCAGAGACATGCACCTGCAGTGTAGAAAGGTAGCAAAGGCCCAAGGGTTTCAAGGCTTTGGACAACACTTAAATAAGTATGATTAGTTGGTGGATGGAGACACACTCGAAGCTCTGGACCTCTTGGGCTTCAGTTTAGAAAGACAAGTTTGAGAAGTTGTAAGTGTAATCTCCACATGAAATTAATTTAGTTTGCCAGGATTAATATCCGTTTTTTCCAGCTCGTAGTATGGAGGACAGAGACATTTCTGTTTGCAGCAAGATTTCTTTATTTTGATTCATACAGCAAGGACAGCCGACACGTGTTTCGCCCCCTCTTGGCGATTTGCGCCGGGGCTTTCTCAAGGCTAAATAGGGTGAGTCTCGTAGGAAAATCTCATTTTAAGGTGTGTACAGTGTCCAAAATATAAAAATATAAATCTTCAGTAGTAAAATATTTCTTTTTAGGCTAATGCCCTCGCTCCTAGAGTCCTCCCGGCATGGTGGTTCCTAGGTCAGTACCTTGGAGGTACTGACCTAGGAACCACCATGCCGGGAGGACTCTAGGAGCGAGGGCATTAGCCTAAAAAGAAATATTTTACTACTGAAGATTTATATTTTTATATTTTGGACACTGTACACACCTTAAAACGAGATTTTCCTACGAGACTCACCCTATTTAGCCTTGAGAAAGCCCCGGCGCAAATCGCCAAGAGGGGGCGAAACACGTGTCGGCTGTCCGTGCTGTATGAATCAAAATAAAGAAATCTTGCTGCAAACAGAAATGTCTCTGTCCTCCATACTACGAGCTGGAAAACACGGATATTAATCCTGGCAAACTAAATTAATTTCATGTGGAGATTACACTTACAACTTCTCAAACATGCACCTGCAGTACATGCTCCTCTTCCCGGCTAAATTGAAAGTTATGTTTAAGGGGAAGACGCACTTCTTCACTCATCCGGAGGACGCCTGGCAATGGCTCGAGGAGCACCCGCCTCGGCGGGACGAGGAGGGCAGACGGGAGTCCGGGCCTGGCGAATCAGCAGAAGGGGTCCAGTGGCAGCAGCTGAGATCTCAGAGGTCCAGGGGGTCTCGTGGCACCAGGAGGCAACTGTCGACTCCTTATCCTGCCCACAACTCTACTCGGAAGACCCAGAGGAACTCGTCCTCCCCTGTGATGGGTGACAGGTCGGGCTCTAGATTCAGTTGTTTGGCAAGGAACGTAGGGTCCGAAGGGGAGGAGGGCACTGGCGGACACTCTTCTGGGGATGAGGACGCGAGCACTCCGCCGATGCATCCTCTGGTGGTAGCAATCAATGAAAAAGAGAAGGAGGTGGATGGTGGGGCTGCGGCATCCCCAGGCGATCTCCAAGATTCACATTCGTGAAGCTGGGACTTTCGGGACATTACTGATGCAGGTTCGTGGCCGGATAGCACGCAAGTCGGCATACACCTCCCTGTTTTCTCCCTTTCTGACTCTTGGTTTTTGGAAGTGCATTGTTTCCTAGTGTTTGTGGAAAGCTGAGAACGGGGTTTCAGGGCCCCAGGGTGGCATTGGGGTTGGGTTCCTAAGGGGTTTACTAGGGTGGGCGACAGACCCTCTCCTCCTGGAAAGTCTTGTACGTGACTATTTGGCGGGAATGGGACTGAAGGGGGGAGGAGGCGGGGTGGGGGGAGTGGGGCAGTTGTTTCCAGTTTTGGGATTTGGGACGGGAGACCGCACTAGTTTGTGGTTCTTCCGGGGGTGGGGGGGGTTTGGGGGGGGCAACAGTTTATTGCATGTCAAGTCACCTTGCGACTCTGCATCTGTGGGCTCACAGCATGGCTCCTACTGGATGAATCACACAGTCATGCGGGATAGGATGACGACAAACTTGCTAAGGGAGGACCCCTCTTTAGGGGGAATTAAGGTTTTAACGTGGAATGTTAATGGCCTGGGCAGCAAGATTAAGCGGGGATTGGTGCATAATTATGTTAAGAGAATGAAAGCTGACGTGATATTACTGCAAGAAACACATCTGCAGGGCACTAAATGTAATTTCCTCGCTAGAGGACAATACAAGATGCTGGCACATGCAGGCTTCACCTCAGGTTCCAGGGCGGTAGCTATTCTACTCAGGAAACACCCGCCATTTCACATCTCACAGACATGGGTGGACCCGCAGGGGACATACGTGGGAGTGAGGGGGCGCTGGAGGAGGAGGGACTACACGTCCCTCTCGGTATATGCACCACCTACACTGCAAGCAGGCACATTGAGAGCCATCACTGATATCCTATTTAACACTTCAGACACGATTCAGGTTCTCAGGGGAGATTTTAATGATGTTATGGACCCCGGCAGGGATAGAACGGGCAAGAGAGACAGACCCCTGACTGCCACTTTGTTAGCGAGGACAATGGCGACGTTGGGCCTTATTGATGTGTGGAGGTGGCAGCACCCGGAGGCTGTGGAGTGCTCATTCTTTTCTGGGGTGCATAAGGTTTACTCCCATTTGTATTATATCTTTATGGCCAGAGGGGTGCTGCAGTCTAATGACCGGATAGAATACCAAGCGAGGGGCATATTGGGCCACTCTCCCCAATTAGCTGAAATCGGGGGAGGCCAGGGGATGCCGAGAACGGATATGTGGCGCTTAGCGGCCTGGGATCTGCAAAACGTTGACATTGTACGTGGCATTAGGGCTGACGTGAAGGTATACATAGTGTAAAATGAAGGCTCAGTACCATCCCGGGTGATGCTCTGGGAAGCCCTTAAGGCAGTCCTGCGAGACAGGGCCCAAAATAGGGTAGCGGGAGAGAGGAGGAAGGCGGAGGAAGAAGCACGTGCACTGGAAGCACATATCTTGGCCCTGGATCAACAGCACCAATTGGGGAGGGATACGGGTACCCTCCGACAATTGTTGGACGTGCAACGCCAGTACAGACACCTGGTGATGGGTGAGTCGAAGGCACAGGCCATGGCGACACTGCATCGCCTGTATGACGTCGGGGATGTCCTGTAGGCTGTTGGCATGGCTTAGTAGGAGAGAGAGAGACGCGAGGTGGGTAGAGAAAGTGAAAGACAGTCTGGGGAACTGGGTGCAAACGGACAACCAGATAGCTGATACTTTTGCAGTATATTATGGCGCTGTCTATGAGGCCAGGGACCTAGGGACGACGGATGATGCGCTACAATGTATGTCTTCTATAGACCTCCCAGGCCTTGAGGAGGCGGAACAATGCAGCTTGGAAGTTGACATTACAGTAGACGAGGTCAGGGACGCATTGTCAAGGCTCAGAGCAGGGAAATCCCCGGGCCCCAATGGTTTCCCGGCTGAATTCTTTAAGAAAACAGCGGGCCTTCTGGCCCGTCATTTGCTAGGGCTATTCGAGGATGCAGCGGAGGAGGGGGAACTGCCATTAGATCTCCGACGGGCCACGATTGTCCCCATTTACAAGGAAGGTAAACCGCCGGAGTACTGCGCGTCCTATAGACCCATCTCATTATTGAACGTGGAAGTCAAGCTCCTTGCGACGATCTTGGCCCTTTGCTTTCGGGGAGGTATTACTGGACTGGTTCACCTTGACCAGACGGGCTTTCTTCCTGACAGAGCGACTCGGTACAACCTTAGGCGGACGCACAACTCGTTGCTTGAGGTCTGTGAACGGGAAGACCCTCATCTCTTTTTATCCCTTGACGCAAAAAAGGCATTTGACGCCGTCCACTGGCCATTTTTGGAGGGGGTTTTGCTTAGATTTGGGTTTGGGCCTAAGTTTAGGAAGTGGGTGAGCTTGCTCTATACAGATCCCAGGGCAAGGGTTAGGGTGAACGGAGTATTATCCACAGACTTCCCGGTCAGGCGGGGCACCAGGCAGGGGTGCCCCCTATCCTCGTTATTGTTTGCTTTGACTATAGAGGTACTGGCATGTGCAATTCACCAAAATGAGGAGATCGCGGGGTTTCGACTGGACAGGGTGGGAGCCACAAACGAGAAAATATCCCTCTACGCGGATGATGTCCTTCTTTATATTACACACCCGGACACGACGATCCCTGCGCTGTTTGAGGAACTGGCCAGATATGGGGCTCGGGCAGGATACCAGATAAACTGTCACAAATCAGTTCTTTATGACCCCAGGGAGAGGGACGGCTGGCCAGCTCTCCCGGAGAGACTCCAGACGACTAGGGAGGGCTTTACGTATTTAGGGATCTTTGTGACTACAGACAGTTCCCTCTCCTATGACAGGAATATTAAGAGAATATTGACCAATTTCACGGATGATGCGACGCGGTGGAGGCTACTCCCGCTGATGCTCTTGGGCCGAGCGGCCATGTTTAAGATGATCTCGCTCCCGAGATTCTTGTACGCCTTCCAGAATGAGAATTTCCCCCTCCAGAGGAAGGTCTTTCGTGACATTCACGCGGAACTGCGTGCATTCCTGTGGCTGGGGAAGCAGCCCCGGGTGGCGCTGTCTACCCTGCAGAGGCATCAATATGATGGAGGTATTTCGCTGCCCAATATAGAAGCATATTATTGGGCTGAGCACTTGACGCCTATAAATGAATGGATACATGCCCCGGCACATCACCCCACTTATGTCCTAGAACGCTACTCAATGGATAAACACACTTGCATACACTTTTATATGGAGGCAAAGGGAGAGATAGGCTGCTCCCGGCTACGAGAGTTACTCTAGGGGTGTGGATGAAGGCGACAAAGGCTACGGGGTGGAATGGTAGACCAACACGTCAAACTCCCCTTTGGAAGTGTGCCTGGCTCAAGGAACTGCAGAAGTTGAAGGGTTTTCTGGCCTGGGATGCAATAGGTATTTCTACACTGGGAGATGTGATGAAGAGGGGGGAACTGCAATCGTTTGCTGAGCTGAGAAAGGAATATGGACTTAGACACACACAGTCTTATAGATACGCGCAGGTAAGGCAGGCCTGGAGGACTGAGAGGGCGCTGGCAGGTCCCCTCCCGAAATATGCTCCACTAGAGGGCCGCCTACTGAAGGAACAGATCACACATAGGGCGGTTTCCTTCACATATAGGACCCTACTGAATAACATGTCTAACGGGTTGGTGAAGCTGCGGGAGGTTTGGGAGAGGGACGTAGGGACCATGGACGAGGTGGACTGGGGGACGGTCTTAATGCACCCACGCGAAATGGCGATTAAATCTCGGCTCCGGCTGATACAATTCAATGTGCTGCATAGGACATACTTTGACAGGGCGAGATTACATAGAATAGGGAGGGTGCCTGACCCCTGTTGTCTGAGATGTGGTTTTGAGAGGGGAGATTTCTTTCACACTATTTGGTCCTGCCCGAACATTCAGGTTTTCTGGAGTGAGGTGCTCCGGGAATTGGGAGTGGTACTGGAGATTGCTCTTCAGTCCGACCCTAAGTTGGTCCCCCTGGGAATGACGAATGAATTGACGTGAATCGCACACAATAAATCTTTTTAGTACTGGCTTTGGTGGTGGCTAAGAGGGATGTGGCCAGGAAGTGGGGGCTCCAGAGTGCCCACAGCTGGAGGAGTGCCGCAGGGGCATGGATCTGTATATGGCTGCGGAGAGGGTCACGTATAAAGTAAGAGGGTGCCCCAAAAAGTTTAGAAGAGTATGAGGGAAGTGGCGTCGATACCATGGACTGGATGGCGGTGTTTGATATGGTTGAGGTTGCTGGGACGCGGGGGGTGAGCGGGTTATGGGTTGCTGGTTATTACTCTATCCTCCTAAGTTGCCGAATAATTACAGTGATCGTATTGACTGTGTTACTTATTTATGTACGGGGATCCGGGGTGCTGGGAGGAGGTGGAAGGGTTCCGGGATGGGATGTGCTGAGTGTTGATGGCATGCTTGTTCTTTTGTTTTGCACTGAAAAATCAAATAAAGATATTAAAAAAACAACTAAAAAAACTACAAGTCACAGAATGTAAAGACAAAATCTTGACTGTACCAGGGACTCACACTCATGGGCGTCCGCAGGGGGGGGCAAGGAGGGGCGCTTGCCCCCCCCCCCCCCCCCCTGGAGCGACCCTCCTTGTCCCCCCTGCGGACGCCCATGAAAACTGTGACTTCAAGACGGGGTTCTCACTCTCTTTCCTCTCCTTTCTTTTATTTGCTTCCCTGTGAAATGGATCCAAAAAAGAAAGACGCTTTTGCTGGAAATGTAGTATTTTTCTGACATTTTAATTCCAAAGTGCAGCATTGGGAATAAAAGGCTAAAAATATGAAAAGTAGATAAATAACTAAATAAAGTAAGACAGAGTGGTAGCAAACTGGCCAAACTGATTTTATTCACACTGAAACACATTAGCGCCACTTTTACAGAGTTTGCCAGTGAAGCGCTATTTTTGTTTTCTTGTGTTTGTTTTCCCTGGTCTTGAAACTAGTGCACCAATCCTGGAGATACCAAAATGCGTGGATTGGAGAAGAAAATGTGTGCTGCGGCTCTGCGTCCAGTGATGTGGTCTTTTTACCATACTGCTTACGTTTTGTAAGGATATAAGCAATGGCCATTGAAATGAGTCCATTCAGGGCCCTGTAGTCATGTCCTTAACTTTTCATGCAAAAGCACTCACTGATTTATGAATAGTCAGTGTAAAAGCATTAGGGTAACCATGTTGCTCCTGCTTACATTTCCCATGGTTTGCTAACGTTTGCATTCCCTATAAGTGTTTGCTTCTTCCAGGATGTTGTTCCTTTTTTTTTGTAGGCCGCATATTGCTCTTGTCTAGTGCGTAATTTAAATTGCGCATCCAGGTGTTTATAGCCAGCAACAATTGGGTTGTAGTTGAAAACAGTGGGAGTTTTTCTCAGTGGTGCAGTATGGTGTTCAGTGGGGGAGAGGATGTGGCACTATGGTCAGAGCTGCTGAATTTGGAACTGGGAACTAGGTTCAGCCTTAATAACCAGCCCACCAGACCATCTCCTGCGAGAGCACAATCACATGCTAGACCTTAGAAGGCTTCGCAACACCTTAGAAGTCCTGGTGTCTTCGCACCAGGAGGTGGAACCTAGCATGACAAGTGTAGGTTAACCTTCAAGGCTTGTCCACCACTTTCCATACTGAAGTTCACCTCCAGTCTTGCGGGCAGGACTATGAAGCAGCACACCCTAGAACAACAGTCACTGAGGTCACAGGACCCTTGAGAAGGGCCAGCTCTAGGGCAGTGCAACAAGTGTGACCGCACCGGGTGCTGACTCTAGGTGGAGGCATCATGTTTGCAAGTATATTATGGTTTTAAAAACTCTTGCTGCCTCCTTCCTGGCTTCCAGCAATTTTCGACAACAAAAAAAATGTCATGATGACTCTGGTGATTAATGTTCTTCCTAGACAGAGATCAGAATTTTGTCTAGTGGAAGTTTTGACTCATGGAAAGGTAGCTCAGATGGTTATTGTACCGGCTGCAAAGAACATGCGCCATGCAGATCACAAAGTGCACATAATGTAAATAGGTCAGTGGGCTACTGCTTTTGTCAGAGATCCTTTTGTTACTTGCAGTTTATAAGTTAAAATCCTAACTTAGAACAGTGAGCTATTAACTGTCAACTAAGAGCTGCATACAAACTGCAAGGTATAAATTCGAGCGTTATGTTCCCCCCTTCGTCCCCCAGTCTTTGATTATCCTAATGTTCCAAAAAGTGTTCTTTTGGACAGAAATCAATTCTGATTATTAAGGAGAACCCCCAACCATGGTATTACATTTTAAATTCCGGGTATTGTGTTTCTCCAGACCAATCACTATAAAACTATACGGGCTACTAGTATGGTTGTCATGTGACTCCTACACCTTGTAGTCCTTAGTCTTATGTAACATTTTCTATACAGTGATTTACACACATATTTATTGTGTCTGTGTAATGTGTGTGATGTAAAGTGCTCTGACACCCTACAATGGTATGAGTGGCGTTGTAAATCAAATTAAATGCATCTGAGAGAGAGTGGTTATGGAGACTTGGGGGGCACAGTTAAAGGGTGGTAGTGAGGGAATCAATTCAGAGGTGGTCATTGGGGTGCACTAACAAACATTACTGCACAGGACACCACCAGTGCTATGGCTGGCCCTGCCCTTGAGGCCAGTCTGCCTCACCCACAGGTACCTCCATTGGCCTTGTTTCAGCAGCACTAGCTGCAATTCACCAGGGATTGGCAATGCAGGATTTGCACACACCAAACTAAGTTCGCAAACTTCACAGTCTCCCTGCTTCATTTACAAGCACTTTTAACATGTGCTGCCTGCTGTGGGGCCACTTGAATTAATTATGCAGCAAAGGATGACAACATTATGCCGTAGTGTAGACTAAATTATGCATTAAAAAAAAGGCTGCAGCGTAATGCAGTATATTTTCAGATATTTTATTATTTTGATGTGTGTACACATGCTAACAGTCTCTGGAAAGATTTTGCCTTATTAGTACCAGTGTAAGATACAAATGCAGCAGTAGGAAAGGTGACCAGTCAACCTTTACAATAGGCCATCCACTCTGCAGCAACACAAGTCACATTTTATATTAATTTTTTATATGTTTGAGCTACAAACAATTTATTAGTTTAAATGGTCAGATCATGCAGCAGATCTTGCATTATGAGGCAAATATGGCAGAGCCATAATTTTAGAGAAAACATTTGCAAATTAGGATATTTTGCCATTCATGTTTGAACTGATGTTGTTGAAAAAGGGTGAAGTGCTGATGACAGAAACTCCATGGCTCGGAGACAAAGTGCTTGTGTTTCCACATTTTATCGTATTTGGTACATTCTGTGATTAGAAGCATATCCCACTTTGTGAATATATTTTAATGTCAATAACCATTATCACCTTAAATAATCATGTGTATCCATTGGTTGATAAAACTGGGAAGTGAAATGCCAAACAAATACTAAAACTTGGGATGTCTGCGCATTCTAGCCACACCTCTGGCTCCACCCACAGATCCAATCCTTGGGTTATTCCCGCCCTCTGATTCTCTGCCCACTGTTCCCCTACTTTTTTTCCCCCACTTCGACCACTGTGTAAGACTCAGCATCCCTGGACCTGTGATGTGGCGCAGCTGCGGGCGCAGCATGTGCCCCACATTTACGTGCCGGGCTTCCGCATTAGGGAGCTGGCCATTATTGTATCCCTAAATGTGCGCACAATGTCAGTTTGACATTGACTACACGTAGAGGGACTCTAAGTTTCTTTTAGAAAATATAGCTAACATTTGGACCTATACATTTTATTTTGTATAAATTAATTGAATGTGTGTAAAATTTAGCAATGCCCGGGGAATTCTAGTAAAGGGAGCACCCACTGTCAAATCCCTAGCGTGTGTGATTGCTGCATTATTTATTACTAACTTTGACATTGTGCTTTAACTTTGGATAAAAGTTATCATGAATTCTAGCACCAAGAAGCCAATATTGGTAAATATGTGTGCTACAAATAATCCCTAACATACACTGTGCATATAGTATATTTAATCTGGTGCTTTAATCATAGGCTGTTTTAAAGTATTCTGATTAAAATTGAATCATGCTGAAGACAGCCTTGATTGGTGTTGGGTCGAGGACCCAGAAGTCTGCACACCTAGCAGACAGAGATAAAGCACCTTGTCAGAAATTTTCGCGTTCTCCCTACAGGTGGTGTTTGTTGGCCCGTGGCAGGGTCAGTCACATGCCTGGATTCCTGGCATTTAATTGAGTCTATCCTAGTTCTGCGCCCCAGTGTTTTGTGTACCCCACCTGGCACACATCATGTCGGAGGATTGTGATGACGTTAACATTTTGCCCCCCCCCTAGAAACATTTCTGCGGACGCCCATGATAAGAAGGTTCTCATTGCGAAAGATGTCGATGCCAGACAGGAAGGAGGATTAATGAGAAAGAGAATGTGATAAACAAGAACGATGTACTCAGGGGCGTAGCTTAGTCAGTACGATTGGTGGGTAGGCGGGGGGGGAACAGGTGGGGGGGGAGGGTGAGCTTCAGATTTCCTGACAATCACGCTGGCATATAATGTTAAAATATATGCCAAGCAGGGCACCAGTGGGAGGTGTAAGGGGCAGCAGAAAGAGAACGGAATGCTAATTGGGATGAGCACTAAGTGAGAAAAACACAACATTTTCTAAAATGAAATGTATTAGGACTTTTAAAACAGAGATGAAATAGAGGGTGTGTTTTTGTCAGTGTGACCATGCAAAAATCCAGGGTGAAATCCAACACACCCCTCACCATACCCGACTGAAAGCACTTGCATCAAACTATTCATCATAAAATACATTTATTAGTGGGGTGTAACATCCCAAACACCCCCCTGAAGCTACACCCCTGGATGTACTGGAGCATTCCAGGGCTCATGTATGAAACACAAATGTACTCTGGTGAGAAGATGGGCATTAAAGTTAAACCTGTTCCGAGGAGGAAACACTATTGGTCAACATGAAGAAGAAAGAACACTAGTGTTGCAACATAGATGGGTGTGTTTATGTTAGTGTGTGTTCCTAGATTAGGCTCAGAACCCCTATTTCCTTCCTTTCCTTGAAAAAGGAGACTCTGATTTGCTCTGAGAAACCCACTTCTTTACTCCTGATTCCTTGATTCTCTAGAGGAGACTCTTTACTAAGTTTCATAGATATCTCTTCATGAGAGGTATTAGCCAATTTTATCTGTTGATATTTAGCTGAGATTACTGTCAGGCTTATGAAAAAGTTTCATGCTTATGCTAATTTCTCTCATCAGAACTCTTCATGGGTATCTGAACTGACACCTTTGCCCTTCTCTCATCTAGCCTTGTGTTTATTTAGAATAGAGAGCTTTTTTATGGAACACGCCGGTAGTATTGATCTGGTATTGTTTGCTATATTAATAACTTCTATTTACCTTATCAAATATCGATGTATGGATTATATTAACAGTTAATGATAATAACTGAATAATAAATTCTTTGATAAAAACAACGAACTGAGGGCCAGATGTAGGTAGCCAAATACCGGTTGTAAAAGGCAGAAATTCGGTCATTTCGGGCGTTACGACCGGTATTTAGAATTTGAGATGTAGGAGGCAAAAATTTCCCAAATCGGTAAATATGAGTCAGTAATCTACCGAATCCCAATTTACTGAGTTCTTATTTACCGAATCGGTAAATAAGAAATGGTATAAATTGTCACCGAGATGTAGGAAACCCAAAAAATAACGAATTCCATGAAATTCGATATTTAAGAGTCGGTATTTACCATGGATTGAAAGCAGGTGGTAACCATGTGCAGACTACAAAATAAGGTCCCAAAATGCAACAGTGCAACCAGAATGGCGGCATTCTATGTCATTGCAAGGCGGCTACGGCTACAGGCAGCAGGAGAGAGAGTATGGAGAAGGGAGGAGCAGGTCTACAGGCAGAGGATAACCCTCTTCCAACTGACTGAGCCAGAGATACTGCAGAGGTACAGGCTACACCCCAGAACCATCCTGGACTTGATTGGGGACCTCCACCCACATTTGGATCATCCAACACCAAGGGCGCACGCAATCCCACCCCATGTGCAGGTATTGTGTAGCCTACACCTGCTTGCCTCTGGGAGCTACCAGAGTGTGATAGCTGCAGTTGGTGGTGTGTCCCAGATCTGCCTGTCCCGTTTCTTCAAGAACTTCCTTGAGGCCATGATGCAGAAAATGCATCATTACATCCGGTTCCCTGATACACCTGCGGAACTTGCCAAAACCAAAACTGATTTTTATCAACGGGCACACTTCCCTCACGTGATAGGCTGCATAGATGGCACCCACATTCCACTCTGTCCACCTGCAGCCACTGAACACATATACAGGAACCATAAGTCAACGCAGTCCATCAATGTGCAGGTGATATGCAATGCTGCCAACATCTTTACAGCCCTTGTGGCTAAATTCCCTGAGAGTACCAACGACTCGTGCATATTCCAGAACAGTGGGATATACACACGCTTTGTTGCTGGAGAGTTTGGGGATGGATACCTGCTAGGTAAATAACTGTAACACACCCTGATAGTCATAGCAGATGAAATCATGAGTATGTAACTAATGGACCTTTCATTTCAACCTAGGCGATAGTGCATATGCCCTGCGGTCCTTTGTGCTCACACCCTACCTCAATCCAACTACCAGGAGTGGGAGGCGTTATAATGTGGCTCACAGGTCTACTTGCAACGTAGTGGAGCGCACATTTGGACTCCTCAAGAGCAGGTTCCGCTGCCTCCACAAGAGTGGAGGGGCACGCCAGTATACTCCCATCCTGTGCTGTAAGATGATAGCAACCTGTGCCATGTTGCACAATCTTGCCACCAAGGAAGGCACAGATGTGGAGCTCACACATCACGAGGATATTGATGATGACCAACAACAGGCAGAACCCCATGCAACAGGAGTAGCAGCAACAGATGGGAGATTGAGACGGGCAGAGATCACACGTCGATATTTCTAAGTAAGTAAGGAGACACAGACAGGCGTAGTATGTGAAGTATGTAGTTTAATTGTCACTACAGCATGTAAAGATACAACACCATGGTCCTGCAATGTCTGTGTCCATGACTGGGTGGTCGCAGTTATCTTCACTGTGACCTGTCCTGTGGGTTGCGGGGATTATTAATGATTGCGGCCACGCACTACAGTGCGGGATGCACAAGGCTGGTCCACAACACTTCCGGTGGTGCCTGGGTCTGAACTTTGGCGCCTGCCGCTCCTATGCATCTCAGGGACAGGAGTGCTGGAGCCACTCCTGCTGGTGGATCTTCAGTTTCATCGACACCTGTGTCTCCAGCAGTGCCTGCCTGGTTTGTGAGTATCTGCTCCATGGCAGAGGTGACTCTCCTCATCCCCCTTGACAAATCTGTGCAGCAGTGCACAATTGCATCCTGCATGGTGACAGAACACCAGCACAGCAGGGAGGTGGCTGTGGCAAAGCGGTTCAGGGCTTTTGACTGCTGCCGCATACACTGGCGCTCCCTGCGGTGCTCGGAGTAGGCACTATCCAATTTGTCACAGAGGACACTCATGTACTGTGTAATGTCTGTCATCCCCTTTGCAATTTGCATGCTCTCAGCCATGTTGCTAATTCCTTGCTCAATGTTGGATATTTTGCAATTGGTACTGCGCACCTGCCTGTGCACTGCCAAATTGCCTTCGCCTGCAGGCGCTGCACCTTTACCATGGTGGCCTCTAGTCTACAAAAAAACCCCTCTCCATCCTGGCCTTCACCTCTCTCCCGTGCCCTTCGGCCAAGGACACTGGCCCGCACAGCACCTGCAATACTCTGCTGCCTAGCCTTGTCAGCCACAGGTGGAGTAGTTTGCATTTCACCCTCCTCCTCCTCCTCATCTGAGGTTTGCAGGATCCTCAGAGGGGGCATATCAAGCCTCCTTGCCCTTTCCTGCACAGTTGACTGTGTTGTTGGTGTTGGGGAAAGTGATGCTGGTTCCAACTCTTGTGTCCCAAACAACAGAGGTGACTTAGGCTGTGATGTTGTGGTTTGCTCATGTGTTGTGACTTCCTGCGCTGTGGTGTTGTCTTCCTCAACAGCGCTGTGACCTGCTCTTTCGTTCTTTTTTTCCCTCCTCTCAGTTGTTGGTGCCCTCTCATCCCTTTCTGGAGCTGTACTGCGTGAGGACTCTCCTGTGGACAGATATGGACATTGGGTTAGTGGTGTTGTTCACCTGTGTGTCATGATTAAATTACATTTCTATCACACAATTGCCTAGTCTACATCAGCTTCTCGAAGTAGTGTGTGGCATGCCTTGCTGAATGCTATGGTGACTGCATTGAATTTATGTACCTATTACTACGTCTCCCATGATGCATTGCTGCCCATCAGTACAACCTGTGCTGGAGTGTTATGCTTACACACACAGTGGGGAATGGGGACAGGGAAATGGGTGGGGATTACTCTCCATGCATCTTACCTGCTTCTTTGCGGCTCTGGCAGAGCTATCTGCATCCCCAATTCCATGGATGCTTTCTGGCTCCAGGGCGGATTCCACCAGCTCCTCAAGGTCTGTTAGTCTTGGTGCTCTGTTTTTTCCACCACCTGTGGCTCCAGCTTCCTTTCTTTGTGCAGCAAGTTTCTTTTTTGTGATGATACGCAGATCGTACCATCTTTTCTTGAGGTCATCAATCTCCCTGTGCGTCACCCCATTGGCATTGACCTTTGTCTGGATGTCAAGCCATGTATTGCACTTCACAGACTCTGCAACATGCAGAGACTGTTTACCGAAAATTTGGGTGTGGTGCTTGACCACCTCTTCAACAAGCACCTGCATTTATGCTGGGCTGAATTTTATTTTCCTCCTGCGCTCTGATGCATTCTTCTGGCTATCCTGGGACTCCAATCTGGTGATCAGGTATGCTCAGGGAAGCCTGCTCCTCTCTGTTTACTCCTGCTCTGCAAACAGTTCAGTTGCTCTGCACCTGCATGGGTGTGACCACTCCCAGGTACTGGGGAGGGGTGGTTGCATCTGATTGGTTGGATCCTCTGTAGCTTTGTTTTGGGGTGTGGTAGGTGTTACTGATTAGTTCACAGGCTCACATGGGTTCTTTTTCATATTTCCGATTCTGTATTTACCGAGTCGGTATTTACCGATTCGGTATTCCGATTCAGTAATTCCCATTCATTCCTATGGGTAAGGGGGACCATAGGAATGAATGGTATTACCGAATCGGTATTTACCGATTCTAAAAATACCAAATCGGTAAATACCCATTTCATTTTCCGAGTGATACAGAATCGGTAATTTTTACCGATTTTTTACCTATATCCCGTTTTCCGATTTTTAAATACTGATTCGGTATGAGTCTGTATTTAAGAGTCGGTAATCAGGATTTACCTACATCTGGCCCTTGATGACTCAAATATAACCCCTTAACTCACATGAGCTCTCTTTATTGACTGAGAATTTCGAATGGTATTTATTTACATTGAATAATGTTTTCCGCTCCCACCTTCTCTGGTCGACATCAAAGATCCATGGACCTGTACGCGGGGTGTGAGTGAGAGGTTAAGGTTTGAGTAATCCCTGTGCCCCAACTCTACTAAGATACAGCACTTTTTTTGCTCTGTCCTTGCACTGGCACTCTTTCTGCTGCCTTACACCAATACAAACACCCTGGAGCTACAGTGCAAGGGTGTGTACTTGACTAAGGGTGGGCGGAAAATCCGTTTCGCTCCCGGATTTTGCGGATTTTCGGTAAATTCGCAATCCGCGAACGCTCGCGAATTTACCGAAAATCCGCAAATTCGCACGCAGCGGATGTTTTTTTTCTTGGTGATACAATTTTGCGGCGCGCGGCGTTCACTTACCGTCATTCAGCGTTGTTTTTCTAGATATTTTGCGAGCGCTGCGCCATTTTGGATCTTGCTGCAAGATCCCGCGGGAGTTTGGCGACCGCGATTACGTCATCGCGCTCGCCACCTTGCACAGCGAGAGTTTGTCAATGCGAGTACGCCGTGATCACGTATCGCGAGAGTTCGAAATCGCGAACTCGTACATGCGGCGGGCAGCAACAATCTCGCACTCGCGAAAATACAAAATTTGCAATTCTGCACAAGAAATCCACCAGCAAGCAGCATAAACCTTCTGAAAATGATGATTTTTATCTGAATAACTCCTCAGGTTGACATTTACCTGCACTTTTTTTGCAAGGAGTCCATTTTGGGGTGGGGGGGTGGGAGGAAGGAAGTGCCCCACAGTCTCCAACTTCCTGTTCCTGTCTAGCAGGCTCCTCCCAGTGCTTTGTCCATCTCCTGGTCACTTTTCATTTGGATCTGGAGCTGGAAGGATTACTTTTTGTGGATGCTGCTGGATATTTGGATTTGAGGCCTTTTTGACTTTCTTTGGATCACTTTTGGATTAGAAATTACACAAGTAAGTTTGTTTGGGGCATTACAGTTGCTGCAACTACAATTTTGTAATTTTCAATTTTTGGGCTGTTGTTGGGGCCTTTTGCCCAGGGGTACTCAGTGGTGGGTAGACTGAGTCTTTCTGTGGGGTCTCTTTAATAAAAACATCATGGAGGGCCTGGATGGCTTGGGATTATGCTGATCTTTCTGTGATTTTCGTTCTTTTGGCCTGTTGTTGTGGCCTTTTCATCAGGGCTAGTGAGTGGTGCATGTGCCTAGTCTTTCTGTGGTGTGTCTTGAATTTAAACATCATGGAGGGCCTGGATGGCATGGGATTGTGCTGATTTTTCTGTGTTTTTCGATTTTTTGGGGTGTTCATGGGGACAGGCCATGTGGCTGGGGGCCATTTTGAGTGCTGCTACAGGCCCTGGCCATGTGCTGGGAGGGAGGGGGGCATTTTGAATGCAGGCAGTGTTGTTAGGTCTGCAACCATTTTGCCTAGCTTTCAACCTTTATGCCCAGGGGTACTGAGTGGTGCATAGGCCTAGTCTTTCTGTGGGGTGTCTTGAATTTAAACATCATGGAGGGCTTGGGATTGTGCTGATTTTTCTGTGATTTTCGTTTTTTTGGCCTGTTGTTGTGGCCTTTTCACCAGGGCTAGTGAATGGTGCATGTCCCTAGTCTTTCTGTGGGGTGTCTTGAATTTAAACATCATGGAGGGCCTGGATGGCATGGGATTGTGCTGATTTTTCTGTGTTTTTCGATTTTTTGGGGTGTTCATGGGGACAGGCCATGTGGCTGGGGGCCATTTTGAGTGCTGCTACAGGCCCTGGCCATGTGCTGGGAGGGAGCGGTCCATTTTGAATGCAGGCAGTGTTGTTAGGTCTGCAACCAATCCAATCCAATCCAAAAATTCTTTATTTCGGCCGTTTAGGCCATAAAAGATGCATACAAACATACATAAAAGCATTTGTTAACATTAGGTACACATAATATTTAACAAGAACATAGTATATTGAGAAGCAATGCCAGTAGATGGTAAGGGTTACAGTGGCAGAAAGGAAGGTTGACAATACAGTCCTATAATGATCTTACTTTCAGAAACTTACTCCTAATGTGCCACATGGCCAAAAGAAATTTTGCAACTGCAAATACAATGTGTGGGGAGGAATCAGTTTTCAATATTCTGAACGAGATCGCCAAGTTCCTTATGCCCATATTCCTACACAGAGGCACAAGCCAATGTTTCCTAGGTGTCTTGTAGGAAGGGCAGAAAAACAGAACATGGATTTCCTCCTCATCACAGGAATTGCAGCCGGGGCATATTTTGTCCCCCCCATTGGCCCATTTGCACGTAAAGGATTTAATAGGTAAGGTGCCAAACCTCCATTGGATAAATAGCTTTCTTGCCAGAGTCGGGGAAATAATGTCCATAAAACTTTCGAAGTGGTAAGAATTTTTGGAATCCATAAAACGTTGGGTTAAAATGCCAGCACATGAGAAGCACATGAGAAGCAAGACTTTGTTCCTTATAAGCTTCTACGAGTCTTTTCCGGGAGACCCTTTGACAGCCTATTTCAGGGGCCTCCCACAGCTCGTCGAGGCCCAGCCGGTACAGTTCTTGCTTTACAAATGATAACCAGGGAATTTTATCACTATGGTTTAGGTTCATAACATGAACAAGATCTTGCCTATAGTGTTTCAGCTCGTTTGTTGACCAGAGCCTCTGCCAGTATCTTAGTGGTTTTAGTTCAAGGACCTCCCTTATAGAGGGTAGACCCAAGTCTAAACATAAGGGAAACAGGGGTGTAGCACGCGGGAGGGCCAAAAGGCGTCTCAGAAAATTATTTTCCACACACATCAGCTCATTTCCAGCTTGGTAACCCCACAACTCGCTGCCATATAGTGCAGCCGACTTGGCTTGTGTTTTGTACATTTCAACTGCAGGAGCTATATGTTTATAGGTAGAAGAGTTCGTAACGTTTAAAATAGCTCCAGACAGTTGAGACAGCCTTATTCGAGAACTTGATATCTGCGGTCCCCAGGCTAAGTTCTCATGCAAAATTACGCCCAGGTACTGGAATGTTTTTACCCTCTCCAGGGATGTTGAGCTCAGTGAAGGGTTTGGTCTTGTTGTAGGGGAGGGGTTAAAAATCATAAATTTGGTCTTCCCTGTGTTGATCTCGAGACCGTACTGTCTGCAGAAAAGACCAAATCCGTCCAGGATCCGCTGTATTCCCATGGGGGATTTGGAGAGCAGGAGGGTGTCGTCGGCAAACATGATTGCCGGCACCCTCCTGCCCACCAAAAATGGGGCATCATTGTCCCTAACGTTAACTAAATGTGTTAGGACGTTATTAGCGTAAAGGCAGAACAGTGTAGGTGCCAGGACGCATCCCTGCCTTACCCCCCTTAAGACAGGAAACCTTTTTAGGTCTGCAACCATTTTGCCTAGCTTTCAACCTTCATGCCCAGGGGTACTGAGTGGTGCATAGGCCTAGTCTTTCTGTGGGGTGTCTTGAATTTAAACATCATGGGGGGCTTGGGATTGTGCAAATTTTTCGGTGATTTTCGTTTTTTTGGGCTGTTGTTGTGGCCTTTTCACCAGGGATAGTGAGTGGTGCATGTGCCTAGTCTTTCTGTGGGGTGTCTTGAATTTAAACATCATGGAGGGCCTGGATGGCATGAGATTGTGTTGATTTTTCTGTGTTTTTCGATTTTTTGGGGTGTTCATGTGGACAGGCCATGTGGGTGAGGGCCATTTTGAGTGCTGCTACAGGCCCTGGCCATGTGCTGGGAGGGAGGGGGCCATTTTGAATGCAGGCATTGTTGTTAGGTCTGCAACCATTTTGCCTAGCTTTCAACCTTTATGCCCAGGGGTACTGAGTGGTGCATAGGCCTAGTCTTTCTGTGGGGTGTCTTGAATTTAAACATCATGGAGGGCTTGTGCAGATTTTTCTGTGATTTTCGTTTTTTTGGCCTGTTGTTGTGGCCTTTTCACCAGGGATAGTGAGTGGTGCATGTGCCTAGTCTTTCTGTGGGGTGTCTTGAATTTAAACATCATGGAGGGCATGGGATTGTGCTGATTTTTCTGTGTTTTTTTTATTTTTTTGGGGTGTATAACTGAACTGATGTTCCTCTGTCTTCCATTGCTTTTAGGTGCACAAGACTCAAGAGAACCACCAGTGCCTGGAAGAAGTCCTGCAGCGGTGTGTGTGTGCAGCATAACGTCACGCGACGTCACGTCTGGCCACAGACAACTCTGCAACTCGTGCAACTGCGGCCTGCTGTTCTGACCTGCTCTGAAGAAGATGGCCCCAAAAAAAGTTCCCCGTAGCTCCTCTAGCAAGAAAGTTGCCAGTAAGGAGCAGAAGAAGAAGCAAGTTACCAAGGAGACTGGTGTGCCGCCCGCCACGTTTTTTTGGAGTAAAAAAAAAAGTACGCCTGCAGCAGCAGCGGGATCTGCTGGGGACCAAGCTGGGAGCAGCACCCCCGCTCCATTGGGCTCAGTGCCACCACCACCACGCCAACTTAAGTCCAAGCCCTTGAGTGCTGCAGAGGCACTTAGTCTAGTTGTTCAATCACCATCGACCAGTGATGTTGGCTCATCGCAAGAAAGTAGCAGCAATGTCCCTGAATCAACACAGGTTGTTGTAACTCATCTGACGAGTGTTGAACAACCACAGCCGCAACAACAACCACATGTGCAAGTACAAGCCCAAGTACATGTGGAAGGAGAGGCAGCGCAAGGAGATGCGCAAGCAGAGGTGCATGGAGGGTCACAAGTGCCCACAATAGTTTTTCCTCCCGAAGTAGGGGCACATCAGGAAATCGACAATCAAGGCGAGGTATCATTTGAGGAAGCCACTCCTCCTGATGATCATTCATTGTCTTCCACACCCCTAGCAAGGAAGAGATCAAGGGTGAGGTCTACATCTTATTCAAGCCCACCTCCTTCTGATGATACGGATCAAAATTGGGAACCACCATCACTGCCGTCTGAGAGTGAGGCACACCATGATCTGACAAAGGTAGTTAAGCGTAAAAGGAAGGTCGTCGAAAGACTCGTAGTTATGGAGTGTGATGAGGCTCAACAACAAGTGGCAGATACTCCTGCTGATGAAGACTCTCACGACGACGCAGTCATCATAAAGGTCACTGCAGCCCCAGCGGGCATGCAGCAAAAAGACATTTTGACCCTAGCCCGAGAAGCTGCTGAGCGTGATGATGTTGTCGACGAGGAGGCATTGGAAGAAACACCACAATCATTGGAGTTAACTAGTACACAACACCTACCGCTTCCATATTTCTTACTCGCCAGAAGGGACCTCCATCCACCTCGACCTCAATTAGTGGTGGTGAAAGTGCAAAACGTACTGAAGTTCGGCAACCCACATCCTCCACTTCATCTGGCATTAGCAGCAGGACCACCACCACCAGTATCGCCGCCTCCTCCGGCCCCCAAAGACATTTCAAGTCCGCAGTTTGGGACTTCTTTAGTGTTTGCCCAAAAAAGGAAAACCTCGCCATTTGTAGCATTTGTAAGTTGGCAGTTAGTCGTGGTAAGTTTGGTTCCAACTATGGTACCGGAGACCAGAGAGGTCATTGTGAAAGAAAGCACGCTGTCAAATGGTTTGCGCACCTACAGGCGATCAAGGAAGCCCGAATTGCACGTAATGCTGTTTCATCTGATGATGACGAGGAGGAAGAAGACGTGTCAAACACTTCACTTACACCCAGTACCCCTGTCAGCAGCACACCCCATGTGAGCCACACTAAGAGTGTGGGAGAGAGTGAGACACCAATGCGAAAAAGTTCATCAGCGAGCATAACTGGGTCGAAGATATCATCATCATCATCCAGTAAATGCTTGGTCCAGGGCAATATTAAAAAGATGTTGTTTACAGAAGCACAATATGAACGCAACCACCCACTGATGCGTCTGTATAACACTAAGCTGGCTAAAATGCTAGCTCTGGACCTTCTCCCTTTTTCTTTTGTAGAAGGGGTTGGTTTTCTAGAATTAGTGGCAGCGCTCTGCCCTAAATGGAAGGTTCCTAGCCGGTTCTATTTTGCCAGAGTTGCGGTTCCACTATTATAACACAAAGGATACCTCTGACACCATAAATTACGCTTGTTATTTTTATCACATAAGTCCCTTTTATTGACTATGTGCTGTCTTGCGTTTTGACTTTTTCTTTATGTTTCTTATTGTATATTGGTATCTGCATTCATTTCATAGCTCTCCATTATACAAATCATATATTGCTATTAAAAGACAAAATACATTTAAATTCACAATACATTCAACTGTAACAAAATGCATTTAAATTCACAGTACATTTAACTATACACAAAACATATATACACTGTACATGCTACTAATTATTTCATTATGTGCATGTTCATTTAGTTAGTTCTGATCATTCCAAGAAGCAATAATGGTATTCAATAGGTCCTACTTAATATAGTCGGGGGTTCGCTAACTGGGGAGATTAGATATTTAGTCCCTCATTTAGAAGCTGTGTCTCCGGTCCTAGGTAGTGTAGGAGGGTATTACTGTATACAATGGTGCTCTACTGAAAGATTGTTCAATTGTCCAGTGTTCCTCATGTGAATAGGGTCAAGAGAGCATCAATATCTCCAATCCACTATTAGATGCCAACGCGTTTCGACCGTCTTAAGGTTAGGACAAAGTAAATATTCTGTGTGCGGTCTTCATCAGGGCTGTGTGCTTGGGCTGTAGGACGTCACCTGAAAATTATAATAGTATGTTTTCAGTATGTGTATGCACTTAACTTAGAACCAACTGAATATGCTTATGGAGCTTTATGATCACATACCCTTGGTTTTCTTAGTCCATAGTGATGGGCTCAGTTCTCCCAACTCTGTATCTTTGTTGCAAATATCAACGTCTGTTCTGTGTGGAAAGAGCGAAAAAACAAGCATGTTAGTTTTTGTTTCACTATATCGCCTGAAGTTCACTGTCTCTGTGAGTGGCTGGTATAGTCTTGCTCTTAGGGTGACCTGTCTCATGGGAGCTGTATGCTGTGTCCATGCTTTCTGTGGTGATTTGAGGGCTGGTCAACCCCTGAAACCACAGTAGCGCTGAAGCTTGTGCGCTATCTGGTAGCGCTAATGCTATCTGCGTGAAAATCTGTCTTGTTAGGGCTCTTATCTTATCTTGTTTTTCATCTTTATTGTGTCACCCCTTTTGCGGTTTATGGAAGGCTTGTAAAAATTATCTGAGAATCCCTTGGCGTTGGCGCTCGTGTGTTTGCTGTGGCGCTGGAGCCTAACGCAGCCTGTGCTCGCGTTGTGCTTTGTTTTGTAAGGGCGCGTTTTTATGTTCAAAACAAGCCTTTGCTCGCGTTGCGCTCTATTTTGAAAGGGCGGAACTCGGTTTTGTGACCGGTCTGAGTTCATACCTGCTAGGTTTTCTTCTCGTTCCGCGGTTAGTCTCTTTCGTGCTTCCTGCTCGATATTCTTCTCCGTGCGCCGTTCCGCTGTGATTTGTTTTTCCGGAGGCAAAAGTGGTTTGATTGGCTCCAGTTAGCTGCATGGAGATTGGGTGGAGTCACGTGGTGCGTGCTTGGTTGCTAGGTGACTGGACGTGGTTTTACTTCTCTCGGGTGGATATCAATGCGGTGGGGATCTGAAATTATGAATCCTTTTTTGAATGCTTTTTTGAATCCTCCTTTTGTTAAAGAACAGGGTTATCTCGCTCATGGTTTGCAGCTGCTGTGTTCCATTTTGTAAGGGGGTGAAGTGTGTGGAGAAGTTGGTTTTATTAGTTATAATTAGAGAGCTCCGACATTTCATTTAATCCATTGTTCATTGTTCCCAGGTATAGTATAGTTTTAGCTTCCAATCTCGAAAGGGTGTTTTCCCTGTTTTTTCCTGTAATGTGTCTCAACACTGTCCATTTTAAATCTTCTGGTCTGTGGCCCTTCTCTGAGCAGTGTGTTACCATTGGTGCATTGGGGGTCTTGCGTCGAATTCTGGAGCGGTGTTGTGAGATTCGGGCTTTAACCGGTTGGCTTGTTTTTCCAATGTATGCCATAGCGCATGGGCATATAATGCTGTATATGACGTTGTGCGTATTACAGTTGGTAAATTCTTCATGGAGAATGTATTTGTTACCATATTCGAATTTTGTTCCTTCTAAGGTGCTGTCACACGATACGCAATTGCCACATTTACGGTGGCCTTGGATTGGTGGTAAGCTCAACATGGACCTGAGGGACGTCTCTTGTCTTGGCATATAGGTGTCTGCTCTCACCAGCATGTTTTTGATGTTGTTGTTTCTCTTTAGGGCAAATATTGGTACACTTTCAAAGGGTTCCAAACCCTTTACTGTGTTCCAGTTCTTGCGAACAATTTTCTGGATATCATTAGTGGCCCCGGAGAACGTCGTGACACATACCAAGGGTGTTTCTTTGTTTCTTGCTTTTGGGGTGAGGAGAGACTCCCGTGGGGAAAACCATGCCCTTTTCATGGCTCGCTTTAGTAGCTTCTTTGGGTACTTTCTTTCTTCCAACTTTATTGAGAGCTCTTTGGCATTGAAGAAATAATCTTCTTTTTTGGAGCAGTTTCTCCTGAGTCTGAAGAACTGGCTTAATGGCAGGTTTTCTCTCAAATTGCGTTGATGAAAGCTATTAAAGTGGAGGAAAGTATTTCTGTCAGTTTCCTTCGTATATAGCGATGTGTAGATTTCACAGTTTTCTTGTTTTATCATTAGGTCCAAGAAGTTGATTTCTCTTTTGTTGTGAGATGTTGTGAATTTGATATTCGGATTCCTATCGTTCAGCCAGGTTGCAAATTCATGTAATTGTTCCTCACTTCCTCTCCATAGCATGAACACGTCATCTATGTAACGACGCCATATTTTGATATGGGCGTCGTAGGGGTTGTTGTTATAGATCCACTGTTCTTCATATAGCGCCATGTACATAATCGCCATCTCCGGCGCGAAGGGACAACTCATCGCGGTACCCATTGTTTGTAAATACTGTACATTATTGAAGGTAAAGAAGTTGTACTTGAGGCATATTTCTGCTAGTTTAAGCAGGAAATTGGATGGGACATTGTGTGGTCTTTCTCTTGTTTCTAAGAAGAATTCTAATGCTTCTAGGCCTTCTTCTTGGGGAATGTTCGAATAAAGGCTGACAATATCCATAGTTACCAGTATTTCACACTCCTCATCGAATGGATGTTTTTCAAGGAAGTTTATTGCTTGTGTGGTGTCTTTGATGTAACTTGACGTAGAGCTCACCAGAGGTTTTAGAAACGTGTCTACGTATTTTGCTGGCCGCTCTAGTATTGAGTTAACTCCCGAAATAATGGGGCGTCCTGGCGGATTTCTTGGGTCTTTGTGAACCTTGGGGAGAACATATAGTATCGGTGTTCTTGGTGTTTGGTTTATAAGATAGTCTCCCTCTTTTTTGGATAGCCATCCTTCCTCTTCTCCCAGATCTTTAAGCTTGGTCAGTTTTTCTTTTATGTTCTTGTTCCAATCTTCTTTTGTTTTCCGATAGTATCTTTCGTCCGCTAGTTGTCTTAAGACCTCAGTTTCATACATGTTGCGTGGTAGAATCACGATTCCGCCGCCTTTATCGGCCGGCTTTATTATAAGGTTGCTGTTTTCCTTCAGTTTGTCCAGGGCTTGTTTTTCTTCCTTTTGTAAGTTCCATTTGGTATAGTACTTCTTTTTGTTGTTGAGATTATCCATATCTCGCATTACGTTTTTTTCGAACGTTAGAAGTTCTATTGGCATCATGTTGGTTTGAGGGAAGAATGTGGATACATTTTTTAACCCTGAGTAGTTGCGAGAGGTCGTCATCTCTTGATTTTGGAAGAATATTTTTAGGCGCATCTTGCGGAACAATTGAATTAGCTCTAATTTAGACTGGCATAGGTCTGGTTTTACCGCAGGCACAAAGGATAAGCCCTTCTTTAGGGCATTGATCTCATCGGTTGATAGAGTGTAGTTAGATAGATTAAATATCGCTCTATCACTGTTGCCTACCATCTGTAAGTGTTCCGTCTTGTCGTGATTTCCCCTTGGAATTGATTGGGTCGTCGGTTGAACCATCTGTTCCCCCTTGGGCGGCCCCTGGCACGGCCTGTACCTCTGTCTAAAAAAGGTGCCTGTTGGTAGAATTGGCGTTGTTGGTCGTTTCTGTTGTTGGGGGGTAGTTTGGTGTCACTTAAGTTATCAGATAATGATGAAGCGTCTGAAAAAGTAACGAACTGTCTACGGCTTCTTCCGAGTTGCGGTTCCAGCACTACATGAAGATGTGCTGGAGGTGATTGGGGCAGCTTTGCAGAAGAGTGCTGTTCACACTATACATCTGACAACAGACATGTGGACCAGTGGCGCAGACGCTGATTACATGTGCATCACTGCACACTGGGTCCCTTTTTCAGGGGTTAAAGCAAAGCTAAACGCACAAGTTGACCCGGACCAAGTTTTTAAAGCTGCTGGAAACATGCAACACTAGCCATGTTTGGTTTGGAGAAATGTCACACAGCACAAAACATTTTGGATGAGTTTAACACAAAGGTCCTTGACTGGCTGTCCCCAAAAAAACGCCAGATTGGTTATGTTTTCACAGATAATGGTGCCAATGTAGTTAAGGCCATGGAGCTGGGTCACTATTTCAAAGTGCCGTGTTTGGCGCACTGTATAAACCTGGTTGTTAAAAAATTCTTGAGTGATAAAGACAGTCCAGCGTACGAGGTAGTGGACACCTGCCAAAAAATGTGCAACCATTTCAGCCATTCTTTTAAGGCCCGGAACCATCTGAGGAGCCTGCTACAAGAACGTCGAATGCCAGTGAAAGCACTCATCCAGAAGGTGGCAACACGTTGGAACTCAACCTTCTACATGCTTGAGCGTCTGTATGAGCAGTATACAGTACTCGATCACTATTTCTTAAAACAGGGTACAGCTCACAAGGACCTGAGGATGGATGCGGCGCAATGGGAAATAGTTAAAAGCCTGACACACATGCTTCGTCCTTTTGAGGTCTTCACACATGCAGTCAGCCAGGAGGACTGTAATTTGGGAAAAGCTATCCCATTGTTGTACATGCTGGAGCACCAACTGAAGGCGGTGTCTTCTGTGTTTCAAACAAATGAAAAAAACCAAGACCCTTTTGTTTTGTTGGAGAAATTATTAGAGCGCCTACAAGGTGATGAACGTCTTAAAATGATCCACTCAGAACAGCATTACATTTGTGCTACTATTGTGGATCCATGCTACAAAAAGGCGCTGGCAGGCCGAGCATTCTTTCCTTTTGCTGATGAAGATGTTACAAAGTACAAATGTTGGCTAGTCTTGTCAGCCAAGAGGTTTGAAAGAGAACGGCAGCTCATTGAAGGAAAAGGCAGTACATCAGCATCAGCAGGCCATCCCCAGTCAAAACAATCCACTTCTGCACCTTTGGCTGTGGCACAAGTGACCTCTCAGCCGTTAAAGACACCGGCAACCGGATCATCTGCACCAGACACAACAGTAACATTGGATGCAGAAGAGGATTGGCTAACTTGGCTTTGGTTTGGTTCTCAAAAGGTCACAGCAACAGCTAAGCAAAGTGGAGGAACCTTGGAGGAGGACCTTGAGTCGATGGTGCAGGACTATCTGAATGACTCAACAGAGGTCTATGTTAATGCTGACCCATTGGCGTATTGGCATGGGAAAAAAGAATTGTGGCCACAGCTCTCCAACCTGGCTTTAAACTACTTGTCTTGCCCACTCGCAAGCGTGTCTTCTGAACGTGTTTTCAGTGCTGCTGGTGGCATTGTAACTCCCAAACGGAGCCACCTCTCGCCCAAAAATGTGGAGAGGTTAACAATGATCAAGATGAATCAGCACCTCATATCACCAGATTACAAAGTACGAGAAAGCACGCCGGATGAAGACGAGGTGGACAGCAACGTAGATGAGGGAATTTCTTCTCTGTTAGGTGACACTGAGCTAACCCTGCCTGAATTCGCAGAGTATGATGACGCAGCCTTATTCTTATTCCTGGACCCTGACACCGAGCCCTGAAAATGAGACAATGAATCAATAACTTTCTTTTTCGTTCTTATTCATTTTTATTCCTGTGTGTCTCTCTTTCTTTGTTGTGCACAGTTAATATAATTCAAACTTTAATCACTTAATCACAAAAACAAGCCCATCAGCAGAACTGTCTTCACTTGTTTGCTTATTTATTTGAAAGTGCCGCAGTCTGCATTCCTCAGGTTCACAAGTTCAGAAGAACATGCTCCTCTATTCTCCTCCTCCAGACTCCTATTTCCATCAAAGCAGAGGGCTGGATTACGCCCAATGAAGAAAGACTCAGCACTTGTGGGGGTGTTCTACTTCTTTGCGGGTGAGTTGACGGCTCTGGGGCCATTGCTGGGAAGCTCTAATACCGGATAAAAGTGGTTTGGACCAAATCGGAGGCGGAATTTTTTGTGTGTTTTTGCTGACTTGCTTGCCTTTGAGGTGCTCTTTGGCATGGGTTCCGGGTGTTTGTGGGTGAGTTTTCGGGTCTGAGAGCACTGCTGGGACAGTCTAATCTTGATTGCATTTGCTTTTCAGGAAATCCGTGGTGGAAAACTGGAGTTATGGCCTAGCTGCACAGCGCGTTTGGACCGAAGGCCGAGAAATATTGTAAGTATGAGATTTTCCTTTTTGGCTGCTTGGGGGTGTTGTGCTTTTTGGCGGGTGGGTTGGCGGGTCTTGGGGCATTCCTGGGAAGGTGTAATACCGGATAGAAGTGGTTGGGACAAAATCCACGCTGATTTTTTGTTTGCTATTTCTGACATTTTGCTCAATGTAGCGTTTTCGGGGGCCTGTTTGGGGGGCTTCCTGGTGTTTGTGGGTGGGTTTCGGGGTCTGGGAGCACTGCTGGCTATGGATACTTTAGTTTGCAAGAGGTTTGAAGCAAATCCATGGTGGCAGAGGGGAGTTAGGGCCTAGCTGCAGAGCGCGCGCGGAGTGATTTGGGAAATTGGCAAAAAAATGACTAAGTCCCCATTTTTGTACTTTTGCTTTTTGGCTGTTTGGGGGTCTTCTGCTAGTTTTCTCCTGGGTTGACGGCTTTGGGGCTATTGCTGGGAAGCTCTAATACCGGATAAAAGTGGTTTGGACAAATTCTGAGGCGGAATTTTTTTTGTGTTTTTGCTGACTTGCTTGCCTTTGAGGTGCTCTTTGGGGGGGTTCCGGGTGTTTGTGGGTGAGTTTTGGGGTCTGGGAGTACTGCTGGGACAGTCTAATCTTGATTGCAATTGCTTTTCAGGAAATCCGTGGTGGAATATTGGAGTTATGGCCTAGCTGCACAGCCCGTTTGGACCGAAGGCCGAGAAATATTGTAAGTATGAGATTTTCCATTTTGGCTGTTTGGGGGTGTTGTGCTTTTTGGCGGGTCTTGGGGCATTCCTGGGAAGGTCTAATACCGGATAGAAGTGGTTGGGACAAAATACACGTTGATTTTTTTTTGTTGCTATTTCTGACATTTTGCTCAATGTAGCGTTTTCGGGGGCCTGTTTGGGGGGCTTCCTGGTGTTTGTGGGTGGGTTTCGGGGTCTGGGAGCACTGCTGGCTACGGATACTTTAGTTTGCAAGAGGTTTGAAGCAAATCCATGGCGGCAGAGGGGAGTTAGGGCCTAGCTGCAGAGCGCGCACTCAGTGATTTGGGAAATTGGCAAAAAATGACTAAGTCCCCATTTTTGTACTTTTGCTTTTTGGCTGTTTGGGGTCTTCTACTAGTTTTCTCCTGGGTTGACGGCTCTGGGGCTATTGCTGGGAAGCTCTAATACCGGATAAAAGTGGTTTGGAACAAATCGGAGGCAGAATTTTTTTGTGTTTTTGCCGACTTGCTTGCCTTTGAGGTGCTCTTTGCATGGGTTCCGGGTGTTTGTGGGTGAGTTTTGGGGTCTGGGAGCACTGCTGGGACAGTCTAATCTTGATTGCATTTGCTTTTCAGGAAATCCGTGGTGGAAAACTGGAGTTATGACCTAGCTGCACAGCGCGTTTGGACCGAAGGCCGAGAAATATTGTAAGTATGAGATTTTCCTTTTTGGCTGTTTGGGGGTGTTGTGCTTTTTGGCGGGTGGGTTGGCGGGTATTGGGGACTTCCTGGGAAGGTGTAATACCGGATAGAAGTGGTTGGGACAAAATCCACACTGATTTTTTTTTGCTATTTCTGACATTTTGATCAATGTAGCGTTTTCGGGGGCCTGTTGTTTGTGGGTGGGTTTCGGGGTCTGGGAGCACTGCTGGCTATGGATACTTTAGTTTGCAAGAGGTTTGAAGCAAATCCATGGTGGCAGAGGGGAGTTAGGGCCAAGCTGCAGAGCGCGCGCGGAGTGATTTGGGAAATTGGCAAAAAAATGACTAAGTCCCCATTTTTGTACTTTTGCTTTTTGGCTGTTTGGGGGTCTTCTACTAGTTTTCTCCCGAGTTGACGGCTCTGGGGCCATTGCTGGGAAGCTCTAATACCGGATAAAAGTGGTTTGGCCCAAATCGGATGCAGAATTTTTTTGGTGTTTTTGCTGACTTGCTTGCCTTTGAGGTGCTCTTTGGGGGGGTTCCGGGTGTTTGTGGGTGAGTTTTGGGGTCTGGGAGCACTGCTGGGACAGTCTAATCTTGATTGCATTTGCTTTTCAGGAAATCCGTGGTGGAAAACTGGAGTTATGGCCTAGCTGCATAGCGCGTTTGGACCGAAGGCCGAGAAATACTGTAAGTATGAGATTTTCCTTTTTGGCTGTTTTGGGGTGTTGTGCTTTTTGGCGGGTGGGTTGGCGGGTCTTGGGGCATTCCTGGGAAGGTCTAATAGCGGATAGAAGTGGTTGGGACAAAATCCATAAGGAAAAGACTTTTGGCACTTTTTGTAACTTAGGGTTCATTAGGGTTAGCCCTAGCAGCAGGATTGCATGTGTTTCGGGGTGTTCTAGATTTTTGCAACTGAGTTCTGGGGTCTTAGAGCACTCGTGAGAATGTGCAATTTTGGTTGCAAGTAATTTGAAGAAAATCCATGGTGGGAAAGGGGGGATTTGGCATAGTTAAAGAAAGCCTTTGCCACTATTCTTAACTTAGGGCTCGTTAGGGTTAGCAGTATTTCTATTGCATGTGTTTGGGTGGGGGGGGGTTTCGAGTCTTGGAGCGATGCTGGCTATGGATACATTTGCTTGCTTGCAAGTGGTTTGAATACAATCCACGGTGGGTAAGGGGGTATTTGGGCCTACTTTTACTTTCAAAGTACGTTTTGTCACCAGTTTTCTGCTAGGCCTCGTTTTTTGAGATCTGATTGGGGGTCTTCTACATTTTTGCGACTGGCTTTAGTAAGGGTCTGGGTGGGAGCACTGCTGGGAAGGTCTAATTTTGTTCTAAAACACAGTTTACAGTACACCTAGCTTGAGGGGAAAGATCCGCTAAATTAATTTGCCTATACTTATTTATCCTTCAAAAGGTGACTCAGACAGAGTACGCACTTTCAAAAATATTGTACTGTCTATTAGCAAAATCAAAGTGTGACTTTTTGCACTACACAGCGTACATACCTTATATTTATTCATCAGTGGTGTTGTAATATTATATCACTTCCTGTTTTTCGTTCAATAATTACAGGCCGGGTTTCAGTCTGTGCAATGGGGAAAAAAGGATGGAGTCAGGCTTCACATTAGCGAGCCGCAATTCAGCATCCGCCAGGCAGGCAGTGGACAGGGTGTTTACTGGTCACCAACATTGATGGACGAAGCGTCAGCTGGAATGGAGGAGTGGCGCTAATAAGAGGAATTGTTTGCTGCATGCAACTTACTTACCAAATTCAACAGGACAACAACAACAATACAGATACAGTATCCATTCTTTTCTTCTATGAGTGTGTGTGACTGCATTTCTTGGATCTCTCTCTGCTTCTAAATTGATCCCTACAGCCATTCTATAGGTTTTACTTCGGCTATTTTTTTAAACCTAATTTAATGTAGCCCTGTACTGTCGCATTCTGTCATTCACGGTTGTCGAAAGTACTACATACTTTTCAGTAACAATGCATTCAGTAGTGCATGCACTTCCTTTATGTCACGTAAAAGATTTATGGTTAGCTTTGTACCCAAAAATTTCTTTATGTTCAATTATTGTTTGTCCATGCTGTGCTTTTTTTTTTCTCAACAAAACCTACCCAAAAAGAAACCCCCATTCCCATCCATTTTACAAACCCTAACCCTCTTCCCCCGGGCTGTGTGGTTTTGCTTGATGTGTGACTAAATGACATCAACAATTCCACACACTTGCTGGGGAGGATAAGGTCATAGCAACAGGCTGGTGAAGGAATCCGAGGATATATTCTAGACTTACTCAGCTTCAGTACTATTTCTTGTAGTAGTAGCCAATGTTAAAAATCCAACACAAGTACAAGTTATACTATCAATACTTTACCATTTGTTAGGCTACATTGTGGCACTGTTCTAGTGTACTGTCACCTGCTATATTCTCTATCGTACAGTTGTAATGCTACAGTAAGGACAAACCAGGTTTCATTTTCTTTTTTTCCATAGGCATGCAACTGCCACTGTGTCACACCACTAGTACCACCACAACGAGGAGGAAATTTCATCCGCCCTGGATTGCCAACCTTCATCGCCATTTCCCATGGAGCCAGCCCTGGGCCTAGCCCTACTTTCAAACACAAATTACAGGTAAGATAAGCGTTTTGTTGGAGGTAGTATAATGGAGTATTAGGAGAGACGAGAGATTGACGGTAGTACTACTAAAGTCCTAGGACTATTCAGGAAAACAAACTTACTGTTAAACCCCCACCTACCAGACTCAAAAGCAGTAAAAAACAGGTATGGTCAGATAAAGTTTCAAAAAGTATATTTTTATAGCCCTAACAAAATAATTTCCCGCAAGACCCTCCCTAACCCCAATGATTGTCCTTCAAAAGTCCCAAAAAAACCCAACTCCCAATTCCCACCCCCCAAAAGTCTCTAAAAAAGGGGCAAGGGACACTACGGCAGGGTGCTGTTGACTTTAGCGGCCAGGGCATCATGCTCCTTGCGGAGGGTGGCATGGTCGAAGCGGAGGCCCTCCACCAAGTTCTTATAGCTTAGGACCTCCTGCTCCAGGTAGGACACTCTGAGGCATAAGCGGCGTCGGCGTGCCTTGCAAATCCTGTGGGGGGCAGCTGCTGTCTTTGCTGCTCGGCGGTGGCGTTTGGCTTTGATAGCCCGGCTCCGTACCGCTGGAGCACTGCTCTGGCTGGCAGCCCGTCGGGGCACGGAGGAGGATGCAGCTGTCCCAGTGGATGTTGTTGTGGTGGTACCGGTAGACTGCGTCTCCTCCTCCTCCAGGGCCACCAGCCGCCGATATTCTGCGACAGTGGCATCCAGCCTCCGTTGACGGGCCAATCGAGCCAGCTCCTTCCTCCTTGATGGTATCTTTGATTTGGAAGGAGCAACTACATGAAGAAAGAAAGACATAGTCTGTAACCAATGCTCCTTAAGATTAACACAAAATGATTGAGCAGAAAGTTGTGTCATAGTACAAGTAGCAAATTGAAAGCACAGTACATAACTATCGAGGACAGTATCTATGTAACCTCCGACTTTTTCATCCTTGCTCTAACATTAGTGGGAGTTTAAGGAACAAATTCTACGAGCAGTATGGACTTCCATTACAGTCGACTATGACAGTACCCCAGTCTTATTCTTCTTCTTCTCTCTTGTTTAGTAAAATTGGTACGTTATCTTATGCAAGCCGGCATAATGCCAGCGCAGTGAACTTGCACCCGAGAAAAACAGACGCACACCATGATGAGTGAGACAGACTTGCGTTACTGTACCGGTCCAGTACATGCAGGTGGTGAAGCTCTTACTTTTCTATTACGGGTGGCACTGAGAATACTCTGTTAAAAGGGCTACTGCTTAATTAATTTAGCTTTCACCCTATAGTGCAAATGAGTATTAGAAAAGGAAAATGAAGAAGCTAAATAATCTGATTATCTATCACTTCACATGGGATGTATTTGATGACATATGGGATGACTTTAGGTGCTTTGCTTATTATTGAGTGAACAGTGATACACCCACACATGAGTGACGTACTACTACTAAACTAAAGTTATTAAGAGAGGTAGGGAGTGTCCACCGTAATAACCGGATATATGCTGTGCTTGCAGTTGCAATACAAACTACTGCTACTATTCATGGTAGTATTTGGACAAAATTACAACTTCTTTTCCTTGCCTTTCCTACACTGGAACGGACGTGTGGGTGCGGTGTTACATGCTCTTCAAAGTAACACTTAGTTCATCCAGTGACCGTCTACTCTCTCTAGGTACACATATGCTATCTAAGAGTCAGATAGTACCATGATCCAGGCATCCATCAATTCAAAGTATATGCACACATACAGTTTCTGTTTCACCCACCCAGGCTGTTCTCCTTCCACCCATCCTTGCTTCATCATTCACCCAGCCATGCACCATACCATATTCTTTCCTTCCCAGCCACCTCGGGGACCAAGCAAACACATATAATTCTTCTTTGCCACTCATTATTACATTGCTCGTCCTTCCACACTTACTTACACCATTCTTTCGCTTTTCGTTCATCCCATCCATCAAGTTTATCTCAGTTCTGATTGGGATTCTTCTCGCCAAAAACTTCACAGCTAAGTCGAAGTACATTTAGAGGAGGCTACTACCTGGTTGATTTATAATACACCCGTGCAGAAAGCACACTCTGCAGTCTTCAATCTCAATAATTAAGGAATATATGGCTTACCTCTGCCCGCCACCACCGTGTTATCCCCCACAAGATTGTCCGGCACTTACACTGCCTCCTCCCCAGAGTTGTTCCCCTCGTCCAATGCCACCACCTCCGTGCTTGCCCCGCCTCCAGATGTTCCACCTACAAAGTACATTTAATAATGTTAGAATACACCACTCACTACTATATAATATTTGGTCTAGGAGGAAGAAAGAAATGTGAATAACAAAAAAATACAATGTAATAATTTGTGACTGTCTACTCTAAAGTAAAAATGTCCCTTTTTCCAGGGAAGGCTGTTGTCTTGCTGCACTTTTTGGCACAACTGATGAATGCTTGCTTTTTATTTTTACCACGCACCACTTTTTCTCCTAACAGACAGAAGCTTGACTTCTAAGAACACGAGCAGGATCAAGTTCAAACCAGGTGAGAGCTCGGCTCGACCACAAGAAATGTGTCCAATTAATCGTCAGCACTAAGCACTTTTCCATTTTCAGTTAAACGTTTACTTTTATGACAAACTTGATTTTAATAAATGTGTTTACTTTTAATAAAGCTTCTAAACTTAAATAGACTCTGTGGTTTTTGGTCCTCCAGACTACAGTGGATGAGCTAAAGGTTTTGGAATTTTTGCAAGCATGAGTCCGTGCCTCTGACATCATTGGGGATCAATCAACGGTGACTTTGGGAGCTAAATGACTCTGCCACACTATCTAGTCAGTAAGGAGATTGGGGGTTCAACTACAAAGTCTGTTATCACTGAGGTATGTGGAAAGTCTAACAGCACCTATTATAATTGATAAGCTAAGCAATGCATTATTTAGTGTCCATAGTTCTGTTTGTGCAGATTTGTCCCTGCAACAGTAGTAGAATGGATTGTCCTACTATCCAAACCAAAAGTAAAGTAGTATCTTATTCTTTCTTGGTGGTCATTCACCTTTTTATTGTTGGCAATTGTCAAAGCATAAACATTTAGGAGACTTGAAAAGACATTATGGACAATCCCAGAGGACTGCACTCAGTGCATAGAGCTATTGCTGACTAGAATGGGAGTCCAATGGAATTGCCAAATGTGCAATCTTAGTTAGCTACACAGACAGACTAATAAGAATAATCTAGTAATACCACAGGGAGTCATAGTCGAGGCAGGATAAGAATTTAGATCCAGTCTACAAGAAGATCAAAGACAATTTAGAAAAAATCGAATGAGGAACGCTAGGAAAAAATAAGTACTTTATATTAAAATTAAAACTTACTGGGGCCAGCAAAGGAGCCCTCGCCTGCCCGATCCTGGCCTGCATCCTGAACAGCACCCTCCTCCTCCTCCTGTGTCCTCCTCTTGCCCCTGGGGGGAGCTGATGTACAACATGAAAGAAAGAAAGCCCAGAAAACATGGATGATATTTGTCAACCAAATCAAACATTTCAAAAGAACAATAACAAAATATTTTGGCGAAATAGCAAATAGACAACTATTCAACGGGATATATTATTGACCGATCTCATGTGGTCTACTACGTTATTAGTATTGCTTGATTTGCGGACCGTCGAATTGGAAACTTCTTATGTAACTCACTAAACAAAGTACTAAAAAGGTTTGCCTAGGATTGGAAGGCAGCAGTCCGCAGCACACGAAGTGACAGACAAAGTCCATCGTGATTGCAGATCAGCGACAACACTAAAGTTTCCTACTACATTAACCAGTCATTAAAATACTCAAACTATCAATCCACCACCACTATTTCTTCTTATCGCCATGTGTACAAAGGAAGGACTGGACTTGAGTCTGTAGGGACTGATTAAGAAGCCCCTTGCGGCTCTTTTGCTCGTTGCTGGGGCAGCTGTCGCGCTTAACAAACCCGTAACATAACATAACATAACATTGTTGCGTGACTTTTGTGACGCAGCGGCAGAACAAAAGAGGCGCAATGCTGCGGCGTATATTAACAACGTGGCGCATATGGGAGATGCATCACGTTGTAAAGCCCTGCGCCATCAGGGGGCGTTCCGGCACAAGGGAGGGCGTTCCTGCGCTGGAACGCATCCTAAAAGTTGCTGAGGGAAATCTACAAGATTTCAATCACTCACTTTAACGACAATGATGCGTGACTCAAACCCCGCGCCTGCTTGAAGCACACGAACGGCTTGACGCAGCATTGGGGAGATAGGGCACCCCAGAGCATTGATGGAGCTGCGCCATCGTTGCGACGCAACTCCAGCAATGCGCCGCCTTTACGGCACAGATGCGTAACGCTTTGGTGACGTTTTGGGCCCATGGTGCGCCGCATTGTAAGTACGGCGCACCATGGGTGGTGGTGGCGTGGCGCACAATTACTGGCGCATCCCTGCTACTTTGCAGGGATGCGCCGGTAATTAAAAATCTGAACCTTATTACGCAGTTCTTTAAACTACACTCATACATAATTTCACAGGTCAATGAAATGAACACAAAATCGAAAACAAATAAGCATAGTAGAAACACTACTGAGAAGGAGAGCAGTGCACCTGAAATGCACAGAAGATTTTGAAATATAATTTACCTACAATGTAATGAGCAGCATTATTGCTCTTGGTAAAAAACAAAAATGTGCAAGATCATAACACACAGAGCAGGAGAAAACAGAGTAGTAAAGAAATAGCTACTACTACTCACCAAGCCCGGGGATCTCAAGGCCAAGCAGGTTGAGCAGATCTCGTTCACGGTCCAGGACATCTGTCCAGCGGTGGGTGGCCTGGTTGTAGGTGCGCCGGACCCGAGAGTGGTGGTACATGGCCCCGCACACCTTCTCCCCCCGCTTCCGGCGCTCCCGGATCCCGTACCCGACACCGATCCTGCCGCCTGCCATGATGGTCCTGGGGAGGCGGCGCTGAACATAAAAAATGAGTGCCACCACCTCCTCCGGGCTAAAGATCTCCCGGGGTACGACCTGCTCCCCCCTCAAACGCCCGCACGGGAGCCAGGCACGGGGTGCGGGACCCTTCCCCTTCTCGGGATGCTTCCCGGCTCCCTTCACCATGGTCTGGGCAGAAAGGATAAAGAAAATAGAATAGGGAAGAGAAGAAAAGTAAAGAGTTGAAAAAAGTAGTTTAAAATTAACCAAAAGTAGCAGAAAACACAAAAATATAGAGCAAGAAAAATAGAGAGATAGATAATAAGTAAAATAGATCAAAAAAAACTTCAAACAAGCAGAGGATGGCAGAGATACAGAGAGGATACCAAAAGCATGCCCAGAACCATAGCAATGAATGAGAAACAAGATGGCCGCGCCCGTTCACGACCGAAATTGTACTGGCGAGCCGCACACTTGGCGAGATTACACTTCGGGCCCGGAAACGGAAATACGTCATGCAAACAAGATGGCCGCGCCCTTGAACTACCACGAGGGTAACTTCGCACCTTGCGCTACAAGCGGCTCGCGAAAACGCACAAAACCTTGCAAACTAACACGCCGCAAAAAAACAAATCGCATATTCGCACGAATTCGTGGCTTCCGAATCCGATCTCGCGCGTGTTCGCGCCCCGCGAATCCCGCGAAATTGCAGAAAAACGAGTTTTGCAAAACTGAAAGCACTCAGCAGGTGCAAGAGTTCAAACTCATCATTAGTAACCATTCCCTGTAGTGCTTCCTGACTGGGGCCCCTCCAGAGTTCAGTTGCTAGCTGCAACAATTGTATGACCCTGCTCTGACCCTCACAGCAGTCTCATAGAATAGCTACAAGTAGGCCACAAAGGTCCTGGAAAAAAAATTGCACTGCAACAGAAAGCAAATTACTGATAAGGAAGCAGGTGCCAGACCTGGAATTTTAAAACAGTGACACATTAATAAACTAACCCCAAATTAATTCATGTCAGTTGAAGGAGGGCAGGTGTGCTTGCTTTCCCCCCCCCATAATCTACAGTGATGATGAACCAGAGGGTGGCATTGATGTAACAGAGGGTGGCATGGGTGAAACAGAGGGTGGCAGTGGTGAAACAGAGGGTGCTGGGAACCTGTGATGATGAATTAGACGTAAAAACAACATAGTCGTGACCGTTGCGAGCCGACAAGTAAGTTCGCAATTGCGAACTGGTACCAAACCCTCGCGAACTGGCAGAAACCCTTGCGCACACAAAAAAAAATCTGCAAATTCGCGAGAATTTGCGGATTTTGCGGATCGCGAGTTCGCAAATTCGCAAAATTCACGAACGCCAGATTCGCTAAATTCGCCCATGCTTATACTTGACGTCAAGCATATGTTTTGTATTGGAAGGACGAATCTAGTACGAAATACTATGCTTTGAAGTATGTTAACACTGTATAACTTTGCATTTGGACTTTACAGTACAGCACACATGAAAAGTTTTGAGAAAAGAAAACTTGTGTCTAACTTTCCGTCAGCATCAAGAAGGCCTAAATTTTTGGCACAAATTCCTGTCTACCAAAGTTAGTAGGTAATGGCTTGCTCACAACCCAAGGGTGATTGCAAAGAAACCTCCATGAGGGCTCATTGGCGCAGAGTTGCACAATTACTATTATTCGTTATCTTGGAGGTACTTTCCAGTGCAAAACAGGTTTTGCGCTAGGCAGTAAATCTCAAACCCAACATTTTGTGCCAAGGTTTCCATTACATTTGTGGCATTCAGTAATTATACAATAGGTTTACTTCCATACTACGTGCAACTATAGATCACGTTGCACTGGAGAAAAGGGAAAGGATCACAGATAAGGGAAAAGGTACACCCTGGTTCAATAAATCACTAAGGGAAAAAAAGACAAATCTCCGCCACACAGAGTGGCGATGGCGTAAAACTAACGACCCAGCAGAGCGAGAAATCTATAAGACCTAGCTCAATCTATACAAAAAATGCATCACTGCCACCAAAGCTGAATTCTATGAGACTAGAATCACTACAGCGGCAAACATACAGAAAGAGACCTTCAGAATATTGAAGGAACTCGGCCAAAAGGCAGAGCAGAAACCAGAGGATGACAGCATTGACTGCAACACATTCCAAGCTTTCCTCCTGCAGAAAGTGAGAGACATCCTCTCTGACATTGATAATATCTCGATCAACTATAGCCACGCTCACCTGCCTCAGGAACCCCCCTCCGATCATAAGCTTACTAGCTTCCCCACTCTGGACCCTGTTTCCCTCCTTCGAATTATGACTCGAATTAAAACAGGCTCCCCCGCAGACCCCTCCCCCCCCAAAATCTTTCACAATGGCACTCCCTGGCTTGGAAAGCCATATCATCACCATGCTCAACCACTCTCTGGAGTCCGGGTATATGCCATCCAACCTAAAAGAAGCTAGAGTCATACCCCTTTTGAAGAAATCTGAGGCAGATGCGGCCAACCTTAAAAACTATAGGCCCATATCCCAGCTACCCTTCCTCGCAAAATTCCTGGAGCAACATGTCCTCAAATCGCTCTCATCCTTCCTGGAGGACAACCAACTCCTCCAGGCTCGCCAAGCTGGCTTCAGACCACACCACTGTACTGAACTGGTCATGTTATCTGTACTTGACGAGCTCAGAACCATGGCTGATAGTAAAAAGCCCAGTGCCCTGATCCTATTGGACTTATCAGTGGCTTTTGATACTGTCAGCCATGAGAAATTATTGACCAGACTTTCAACCTTAGGCATCAGTAGTCGAGCGCACCAATGGCTCAAATCCTTTTATCTGGCCGGTCCCAAAGAATTCAGCAGGGTGAGCAGACGTCAGATAAAGGGTTGCTTAGTTGCGGCGTCCCTCAAGGTTCTGCCTTCTCTCCACTACTTTTTAGGTCTTGTAGAGAGACCTTTTGCCATCCATCCACTTTTTTATGAAGAGGATTCTCAACAGTTCACGTTAAATCACGTGACCACAAGCTCCTTCGTGCACGAGCTTGCATTTCCCCACAGGCTTCCCCCTGCCAGCAGCATTTGCCACATCAAAGGCTTCAGCTGCCCCGCCCCCCGCCGTCACTTATTCACGGCCACGCCTCGCATTTCCCCACAGGCTTCCCCCTGCCAGCAGCATTTGCCACATCAAAGGCTTCAGCTGCCCCGCCCCCCGACGTCACTTATTGACGGTGCAGGCCGTGCCTTGTTTACTGTTGACATAAACATTGCCCGCAGCGAGGACAAATGCATACACCCTCCCATTCCTTGCAAAACACTCACACCGCTTGTCTTAACATATTCAAAACTGCACTGATTTGCAAATGCAGGCAACTTTTTAACTATCTAATTCTGTAACAGGGGCCACTTTTATTTTGGCCCTGGCCTATGTTCCGTCCCAGTTTCTGTACAAGCACGGATGGCAGAGAGGGTTAAGAACATTGTTTTCACATGTTGCTGCGTTGAAAGCTTTTTCCAACCCCTTAATTTTCTTCCCCCGCTGTCTGATATTTGAGCCAGGACCACAACTGCATACCATTTTTAGGTTGCTTGATTAAAGTCAGTTTTCCCCACAGGTCACATCATGAACGAGACACACTGTTTTTGTCAGGAGAGCCGCTACTGGCAGAAACCGCTTTACAGCGCTTGCTCGCAAGAAATTAGTAACTTGATCCTCAGCCTGCTTTATGCCAGCTTTGTAATTATAATATTCCAGTGGTAAGTCAGACATTTAGGCCAGGAGGAATGCAGAAGACATAGTCGACTCTTTTTTTCAGTATTGCTTTAATGTTCGTCTCTACAGTTTTTCAGGCATTTCATAAAACATATAATCTTCCTGCCGCTCTCCACCCTTTCCAGGCTTTGTGTGACCTTGTATCCTACCAGATGACGCACATCCTTTTTGGAAGCCACAATGGGTGAATGATTATCTTTACTTGGTACTATTGTGAATGTAAGTTGTATTGAGGGTATTGTAATTATGTGGCATGTAACCATGTGGCAATGAGTGGTATTTGGAGTGTATGTTGCCCACTGGAATATTATAATTACAAAGCTGGCAGAGGATGTCTCTCACTTTCTGCAGGAGGAAAGCTTGGAATGTGTTGCAGTCAATGCTGTCATCCTCTAGTTTCTGCTCTGCCTTTTGGCTGAGTTCCTTCAATATTCTGAAGGTCTCTTTCTGTATCTTTGCCGCAGTAGTGATTCTAGTCTCATACAATTCTGCTTTGGTGGCAGTGATGCATTTTGTGTATAGATTGAGCTAGGTCTTATAGATTTCTCGCTCCGCTGGGTCGTTAGTTTTACGCCATCGCCTCTCTGTGTGGCAGAGATTTGTCTTTTTTTCCCTTAGTGATTTATTGAACCAGGGTGCACCTTTTCCCTTATCTGTGATCCTTTCCCTTTTCTCAAGCGCTACGTGATCTATAGTTGCACGTAGTATGGAAGTAAACCTATTGTATAATTACTGAATGCCACAAATGTAATGGAAACCTTGGCACAAAATGTTGGGTTTGAGATTTACTGCCTAGCGCAAAACCTGTTTTGCACTGGAAAGTACCTCCAAGATAACGAATAATAGTAATTGTGCAACTCTGCGCCAATGAGCCCTCATGATGGTTTCTTTGCAATCACCCTTGGGTTGTGAGCAAGCCATTACCTACTAACTTTGGTAGACAGGAATTTGTGCCAAAAATGTAGGCCTTCTTGATGCTGACGGAAAGTTAGACACAAGTTTTCTTTTCTCAAAACTTTTCATGTGTGTTGTACTGTAAAGTCCAAATGCAAAGTTATACAGTGTTAACATACTTCAAAGCATAGTATTTCATACTAGATACGTCCTTCCAATACAAAACATATGCTTGACGTCAAGTACACACCCTTGCACTGTAGCTCCAGGGTGTTTGTATTGGTGTAAGGCAGCAGAAGGAGTGCCAGTGCAAGGACAGAGCAAAAAAAGTGCTGTATATTAGTAGAGTTGGAGCACAGGGATTACTCAAACCTTAACCTCTCACTCACACCCCGGTACAGGTCCATGGATCTTTGATGTCGACCAGAGAAGGTGGGAGCGGAAAACCTTATTCAATGTAAATAAATACCATTCGAAATTCTCAGTCAATAAAGAGAGCTGATGTGAGTTAAGGGGTTATATTTGAGTCATCAAGGGCCAGATGTAGGTAAATCCTGATTACCGACTCTTAAATACAGACTCATACCGAATCGGTATTTAAAAATCGGAAAATGGGATGTAGGTAAAAAATCGGTAAAAATTACCGATTCTGTATCACTCGGAAAATGAAATGGGTATTTACTGATTCGGCATTTTCAGAATCGGTAAATACTGATTCGGTAATACCCATTCATTCCTATGGTCCCCCTTACCCATAGGAATGAATGGGAATTACCGAATCGGAATACCGAATCGGTAAATACCGACTCGGTAAATACAGAATCGGAAATATGAAAAAGAACCCATGTGAGCCTGTGAACTGATCAGTAACACCAACCACACCCCAAAACAAAGCTACAGAGGGTCCAAACAATCAGATGCAACCACCCCTCCCTAGTACCGGGGAGTGGTCACACCCATGCAGGTGCAGAGCAACTGAACTGTTTGCAGAGCTGGAGTAAACAGAGAGCAGCAGGCTTCCCTGAGCATACCTGATCACCAGAATGGAGTCCCAGGATAGCCAGAAGGATGTATCAGAGCGCAGGAGGAAAATAAAATTCAGCCCAGCAGAACTGCAGGTGCTTGTTGAAGAGGTGGTCAAGCACCACACCCAAATTTTCGGTAACCAGTCTCTGCATGTTGCAGAGTCTGTGAAGCGCAATACATGGCTTGACATCCAGACAAAGGTCAATGCCAATGGGGTGACGCACAGGGAGATTGATGACCTCAAGAAGATGGTACGATCTGCGTATCATCACAAAGAAGAAACTTGCTGCACAAAGAAAGGAAGCTGGAGCCACAGGTGGTGGAAAAAACAGAGCACCAAGACTAACAGACCTTGAGGAGCTGGTGGAATCCGCCCTGGAGCCAGAAAGCATCCATGGAATTGGGGATGCAGATAGCTCTGCCAGAGCCGCAAAGAAGCAGGTAAGATGCATGGAGAGTAATCCCCACCCATTTCCCTGTCCCCATTCCCCACTGTGTCTGTAAGCATAATACTCCAGAACAGGTTGTACTGATGGGCAGCAATGCATCATGGGAAACGTAGTCATAGGTACATAAATTCAATGCAGTCACCATAGCATTCAGCAAGGCATGCCACACACTACTTCGAGAAGCTGATGTAGACTAGGCAATTGTGTGATAGAAATGTAATTTAATCATGACACACAGGTGAACAACACGACTAACCCAATGTCCATATCTGTCCACAGGAGAGTCCTCACGCAGTACAGCTCCAGAAAGGGAGGAGAGGGCACCAACAACTGAGAGGAGGGAAAAGAAGAACGAAAGAGCAGGTCACAGCGCTGTTGAGGAAGACAACACCACAGCGCAGGAAGTCACAACACATGAGCAAACCACAACATCACAGCCTAAGTCACCTCTGTTGTTTGGGACACAAGAGTTGGAACCAGCATCACTTTCCCCAACACCAACAACACAGTCAACTCTGCAGGAAAGGGCAAGGAGGCTTGATATGCCCCCTCTGAGGATCCTGCAAACCTCAGATGAGGAGGATGAGGAGGGTGAAATGCAAAGTACTCCACCTGTGGCTGACAAGGCTAGGCAGCAGAGTATTGCAGGCGCTGTGCGGGCCAGGGTCCTTGGCCGAAGGGCACGTGAGAGAGGTGAAGGCCAGGAAGGAGAGGGGTTTTTTTGTAGACTAGAGGCCACCATGGTAAAGGTGCAGCGCCTGCAGGCGAAGGCAATTTGACAGTGCACAGGCAGGGGCGCAGTACCAATTGCAAAATATCCAACATTGAGCAAGGAATTAGCAACATGGCTGAGAGCATGCAAATTGCAAAGGGGATGACAGACATCACACAGTACATGAGTGTCCTCTGTGACAAATTGGATAGAGCCTACTCGGAGCACCGCAGGGAGCGCCAGTGTATGCGGCAGCAGTCAAAAGCCCTGAACCGCTTTGCCACAGCCACCTCCCTGCTGTGCTGGCGTTCTGTCGCCATGCAGGATGCAATTGTGCACTGCTGCACAGATTTGTCAAGGGGGATGGGGAGAGTCACCTCTGCCATGGAGCAGATGCTCACAAACCAGGCAGGCACTGCTGGAGACACAGGTGTCGATGAAACTGAAGATCCACCAGCAGGAGTGGCTCCAGCACTCCTGTCCCTGAGATGCATAGGAGCGGCAGGCGCCAAAGTTCAGACCCAGGCACCACCGGAAGTGTTGTGACCCAGCCTTGTGCATCCCGCACTGTAGTGCGTGGCCGCAATCATTAATAATTCCCGCAACCCGCAGGACAGGTCACAGTGAAGATAACTGCGACCACCCAGTCATGGACACAGACATTGCAGGACCATGGTGTTGTATATTTACATGCTGTAGTGACAATTAAACTACATACTTCACATACTACGCCTGTCTGTGCCTCCTTACTTACTTAGAAATATCGACGTGTGATCTCTGCCCATCTCAATCTCCCATCTGTTGCTGCTACTCCTGTTGCTTGGGGTTCTGCCTGTTGTTGGTCATCATCAATATCCTCGTGATGTGTGAGCTCCACCTCTGTGCCTTCCTTGGTGGCAAGATTGTGCAACATGGCACAGGTTGCTATCATCTTGCAGCACAGGATGGGAGTATACTGGCGTGCCCCTCCACTCTTGTGGAGGCAGCGGAACCTGCTCTTGAGGAGTCCAAATGTGCGCTCCACTACTTTGCGAGTAGACCTGTGAGCCACATTATAACGCCTCTCACTCCTGGTAGTTGGATTGAGGTAGGGTGTGAGCACAAAGGACCGCAGGGCATATGCACTATCGCCTAGGTTGAAATGAAAGGTCCATTAGTTACATACTCATGCTTTCATCTGCTATGACTATCAGGGTGTGTTACAGTTATTTACCTAGCAGGTATCCGTCCCCAAACTCTCCAGCAACAAGGCGTGTGTATATCCCACTGTTCTGGAATATGCACGAGTCGTTGGTACTCTCAGGGAATTTAGCCACAAGGTCTGTAATGATGTTGGCAGCATTGCATATCACCTGCACATTGATGGACTGCGTTGACTTATGGTTCCTGTATATGTGTTCAGTGGCTGCAGGTGGACAGAGTGGAATGTGGGTGCCATCTATGCAGCCTATCACGTGAGGGAAGTGTACCAGTTGATAAAAATCAGTTTTGGTTTTGGCAAGTTCCGCAGGTGTATCAGGGAACCGGATGTAATGATGCATTCTCTGCATCATGGCCTCAAGGAAGTTCTTGAAGAAACGGGACAGGCAGATCTGGGACACACCACCAACTGTAGCTATCACACTCTGGTAGCTCCCAGAGGCAAGCAGGTGTAGGCTACACAGTACCTGCACATGGGGTGGGATGGCGTGCGCCCTTGGTGTTGGATGATCCAAATGTGGGTGGAGGTCCCCAATCAAGTCCAGGATGGTTCTGGGGTGTAGCCTGTACCTCTGCAGTATCTCTGGCTCAGTCAGTTGGAAGAGGGTTATCCTCTGCCTGTAGACCTGCTCCTCCCTTCTCCATACTCTCTCTCCTGCTGCCTGTAGCCGCATGGGCGTCCGCAGAAATGTTTCTAGGGGGGGGGGGGGGGCAAAATGTTAACGTCATCACAATCCTCCGACATGATGTGTGCCAGGTGGGGCACACGAAACACTGGGGCACAGAACTAGGATAGACTCAATTAAATGCCAGGAATCCAGGCATGTGACTGACCCTGCCACGGGCCAACAAACACCACCTGTAGGGAGAACGCGAAACTTTCTGACAAGGTGCTTTATCTCTGTCTGCTAGGTGTGCAGACTTCTGGGTCCTCGACCCAACACCAATCAAGGCTGTCTTCAGCATGATTCGATTTTTATCAGAATACTTTAAAACAGCCTATGATTAAAGCACCAGATTAAATATACTGTATGCACAGTGTATGTTAGGGATTATTTGTAGCACACATATTTACCAATATTGGCTTCTTGAGCTAGAATTCATGATAACTTGTATCCAAAGTTAAAGCACAACGTCAAAGTTAGTAATAAATAATGCAGCAATCACACACGCTAGTGATTTGACAGTGGGTGCTCCCTTTACTAGAATTCCCCGGGCATTGCTAAATTTTACACACATTCAATTAATGTATACAAAATAAAATGTATAGGTCCAAATGTTAGCTATATTTTTTAAAAGAAACTTAGAGTCCCTCTACGTGTAGTCAATGTCAAACTGACATCGTGCGCACGTTTAGGGATACAATAATGGCCAGCTCCCTTATGCGGAAGCCCGGCACGTAAATGTGTGGCACATGCTGCGCCTGCAGCTGCGCCACATCACAGGTCCAGGGATGCTGAGTCTTACACAGTGGTCAAAGTGGGGGAAAAAAAGTAGGGGAACAGTGAGCAGAGAATCAGAGGGCGGGAATAACCCAAGGATTGGATCTGTGGGTGGAGCCAGAGGTGTGGCTAGAATGCGCAGACATCCCAAGTTTTAGTATTTTTTTGGCATTTCACTGCCCAGTTTTATCAACCAATTAATACACATGATTATTTAAGGTTATAATGGTTATTGACATTAAAATATATTCACAAAGTGGGATATGCTTCTAATCACAGAATGTACCAAATACGATAAAATGTGGAAACACAAGCACTTTGTCTCCGAGCCATGGATTTTCTGTCATCAGCACTTCACCCTTTTTCAACAACATCAGTTCAAACATGAATGGCAAAATATCCTAGTTTGCAAATGTTTTCTCTAAAATTATGGCTCTGCCATATTTGCCTCATAATGCAAGATCTGCTGCATGATCTGACCATTTAAACTAATAAATTGTTTGTAGCTCAAACATATCAAAAATTAATATAAAATGTGACTTGTGTTGCTGCAGAGTGGATGGCCTATTGTAAAGGTTGACTGGTCACCTTTCCTACTGCTGCATTTGTATGTTACACTGGTACTAATAAGGCAAAATCTTTCCAGAGCCTGTTAGCATGTGTACACATGTCAAAATAATAAAATATCTGAAAATATACTGCATTACGCTGCAGCCTTTTTTTTATGCATAATTTAGTCTACACTACGGCATAATGTTGTCATCCTTTGCTGCATAATTAATTCCAGTGGCCCCACAGCAGGCAGCACATGTTAAAAGTGCTTGTAAATGAAGCAGGGAGACTGTGAAGTTTGCGAACTTAGTTTGGTGTGTGCAAATCCTGCATTGCCAATCCCTGGTGAATTGCAGCTAGTGCTGCTGAAACAAGGCCAATGGAGGTACCTGTGGGTGAGGCAGACTGGCCTCAAGGGCAGGGCCAGCCATAGCACTGGTGGTGTCCTGTGCATTAATGTTTGTTAGTGCCCCCCAATGACCACCTCTGAATTGATTCCCTCACTACCACCCTTTAACTGTGCCCCCCAAGTCTTCATAACCACTCTCTCTCAGATGCATTTAATTTGATTTACAACGCCACTCATACCATTGTAGGGTGTCAGAGCACTTTACATCACACACATTACACAGAGACAATAAATATGTGTGTAAATCACTGTATAGAAAATGTTACATAAGACTAAGGACTACAAGGTGTAGGAGTCACATGACAACCATACTAGTACCCCGTATAGTTTTATAGTGATTGGTCTGGAGAAACACAATACCCGGAATTTAAAATGTAATACCATGGTTGGGGGTTCTCCTTAATAATCAGAATTGATTTCCGTCCAAAAGAACACTTTTTGGGACATTAGGATAATCAAAGACTGGGGGACGAAGGGGGGAACATAACGCTCAAATGTATACCTTGCAGTTTGTATGCAGCTCTTAGATGACAGTTAACAGCTCACTGTTCTGAGTTAGATTTTTAACTTATAAACTGCAAGTAACAAAAGGATCTCTGACAAAAGCAGTAGCCCACTGACCTATTTACATTATGTGCACTTTGTGATCTGCATGGCGCATGTTCTTTGCAGCCGGTACATTAACCATCTGAGCTACCTTTCCATGAGTCAAAACTTCCCCTAGACAAAATTCTGATCTCTGTCTAGGAAGAACATTAATCACCAGAGTCATCATGACATTTTTTTTGTTGTCGAAAATTGCTGGAAGCCAGGAAGGAGGCAGCAAGCGTTTTTAAAACCATAATATACTTGCAAACATGATGCCTTCACCTAAAGTCAGTACCCGGTGCGGTCACACTGGTTGCACCGCCCTAGACTTGGCCCTTCTCAAGGGTCCTGTGACCTCAGTGACTGTTGTTCTAGGGTGTGCTGCTTCATAGGCCTGCCCGCAAGACTGGAGGTGAACTTCAGTATGGATAGTTGTGGACAAGCCTTGAAGGTTAACCTACACTTGTCATGCTAGGTTCCACCTCCTGGTGCGAAGACATCAGGACTTCTAAGGTGTTGCGAAGCCTTCTAAGGTCTAGCATGTGATTGTGCTCTCGCAGGAGATGGTCTGGTGGGCTGGTTATTAAGGCTGAACCTGGTTCCCAGTTCCAAATTCAGCAGCTCTGACCATAGTGCCACATCCTCTCCCCCACTGAACACCGTACTGCACCACTGAGAAAAACTCCCACTGTTTTCAACTACAACCCGATTGTTGCTGGCTATAAACACCTGGATGCGCAATTTAAATTATGCACTAGACAAGAGCAATATGCGGCCTACAAAAAAAAAGGAACAACATCCTGGACGAAGCAAACACTTATAGGGAATGCAAACTTTAGCAAACCATGGGAAATGTAAGCAGGAGCAACATGGTTACCTTAATGCTTTTACACTCACTATTCATAAATCAGTGAGTGCTTTTGCATGAAAAGTTAAGGACACGACTACAGGGCCCTGAATGGACTCATTTCAATGGCCATTGCTTATATCCTTACAAAACGTAAGCAGTATGGTAAAAAGACCACATTCCTGGACGCAGAGCCGCAGCACACATTTTCTTCTCCAATCCACGCATTTTGGTATCTCCAGGATTGGTGCACTAGTTTCAACTCCAGGGAAAACAAACACAAGAAAACAAAAATAGCGCTTCACTGGCAAACTCTGTAAAAGTGGCGCTAATGTGTTTCAGTGTGAATAAAATCAGTTTGGCCAGTTTGCTACCACTCTGTCTTACTTTATTTAGTTATTTATCTATTTTTCATATTTTTAGCCTTTTATTCCCAATGCTGCACTTTGGAATTAAAATTTCAGAAAAATACTAGATTTCCAGCAAAAGCGTCTTTCTTTTTTGGATCCATTTCACAGGGAAGCAAATAAAAGAAAGGAGAGGAAAGAGAGTCAGAACCCCGTCTTGAAGTCACAGTTTTCATGGGCGTCCGCAGGGGGGGCAAGGAGGGTCGCTCCAGGGGGGGGTAAGCGCCCCTCCTTGCCCCCCCGCGGACACCCATGTGTAGCCGTAGCCGCCTTGCTATGACATAGAATGCCGCCATTCTGGTTGCACTGTTGCATTTTGGGACCCTATTTTGTAGCCTGCACATGGTTACCACCTGCTTTCAATCCATGGTAAATACCGACTCTTAAATATCGAATTTCATGGAATTCGGTATTTTTTGGGTTTCCTACATCTCGGTGACAATTTTTACCATTTCTTATTTACCAATTCGGTAAATAAGAACTCGGTAAATTGGGATTCGGTAACTACCGATTCGGTAGATTACCGACTCATATTTACCGATTCGGGAAATTTTTGCCTCCTACATCTCAAATTCTAAATACTAGTCGTAACGCCCGAAATTACCGAATTTCGGCCTTTACCGACCGGTATTTGGCTACCTACATCTGGCCCTTAGTTTGTTGTTTTTATCAAAGAATTTATTATTCAGTTATTATCATCTACTGTTAATATAATCCATACATCGATATTTGATAAGGTAAATAGAAGTTATTAATATAGCAAACAATACCAGATCAATGCTACCGGCGTGCTCCATAAAAAAGCTCTCTATTCTAAATAAACACAAGGCTAGATGAGAGAAGGGCAAAGGTGTCAGTTCAGATACCCATGAAGAGTTCTGATGAGAGAAATTAGCATAAGCATGAAACTTTTTCATAAGCCTGACAGTAATCTCAGCTAAATATCAACAGATAAAATTGGCTAATACCTCTCATGAAGAGATATCTATGAAACTTAGTAAAGAGTCTCCTCTAGAGAATCAAGGAATCAGGAGTAAAGAAGTGGGTTTCTCAGAGCAAATCAGAGTCTCCTTTTTCAAGGAAAGGAAGGAAATAGGGGTTCTGAGCCTAATCTAGGAACACACACTAACATAAACGGTGTGTTACCGTTACAACGGAACTTTTACAACGTAATGCTGTTACAACGCAGCTATTACATCGCAAATACCATTACAATGCATGCCATTACAACGCATGGCATTACATAGCAGATGGTATTACAACGCATACCATTACATCGTAAGTATTGGTAAGTATTTAATTTTTTTTTTTATTTTATTTAATATGTTATTATTGATTTAATTATTATTAATTATAAAAAAATATTTATTTCGTTTTTAAATATTATAAATTAAATATATTAATTTAAGTATTTTTTAAAATAAGTATGAGTATAGGAGTATATGTTTTGGGGTACTGATGTATATGTTTTGGGGTGTTTGGGTATTTTTAGGTTTTAGGGCAGTGTTTGGGTTTTGGGGTACAGGGGTGTTTTTAGGTTTTAGGGCAGGGTTTGGGTTTTGGGGTACAGGGGTGTTTTTAGGTTTTAGGGCAGGGTTTGGGTTTTGGGGTACAGGGGTGTTTTTAGGTTTTAGGGCAGGGTTTGGGTTTTGGGGTACAGGGGTGTTTTTAGGTTTTAGGGTAGGGTTTGGGTTTTGGGGTACAGGGGTGTTTTTAGGTTTTAGGGTAGGGTTTGGGTTTTGGGGTACAGGGGTGTTTTTAGGTTTTAGGGTAGGGTTTGGGTTTTGGGGTACAGGGGTGTTTTTAGGTTTTAGGGCAGGGTTTGGGTTTTGGGGTACAGGGGTGTTTTTAGGTTTTAGGGCAGGGTTTGGGTTTTGGGGTACAGGGGTGTTTTTAGGTTTTAGGGCAGGGTTTGGGTTTTGGGGTACAGGGGTGTTTTTAGGTTTTAGGGCAGGGTTTGGGTTTTGGGGTACAGGGGTGTTTTTAGGTTTTAGGGTAGGGTTTGGGTTTTGGGGTACAGGGGTGTTTTTAGGTTTTAGGGCAGGGTTTGGGTTTTGGGGTACAGGGGTGTTTTTAGGTTTTAGGGCAGGGTTTGGGTTTTGGGGTACAGGGGTGTTTTTAGGTTTTAGGGTAGGGTTTGGGTTTTGGGGTACAGGGGTGTTTTTAGGTTTTAGGGTAGGGTTTGGGTTTTGGGGTACAGGGGTGTTTTTAGGTTTTAGGGCAGGGTTTGGGTTTTGGGGTACAGGGGTGTTTTTAGGTTTTAGGGCAGGGTTTGGGTTTTGAGGTACAGGGGTGTTTTTAGGTTTTAGGGCAGGGTTTGGGTTTTGGGGTACAGGGGTATTACGACTTTATATAAATTAAATTAATTAAATTAATTTTATTTAATTTAAATAAATTATTAACAATATTTACAATTATTAATTTAATTGTATTAATAAACGATTACAATTAAATTATATTATTTAAAAATGTTTAATTAATTAAATTCTTTTAATTTTATTAAATATAATTATATTATGTATTATTTATAACTTTATTAAATTATAATTATATTTATTGTAATTAATTGCATTATATTATTTTTTTATATATCATTAATTATATTATTTTAAATATATTAAATTATTATATTATTAATTTAAATGTATTAATAAACGATTATAATTAAATTATATTATTTAAAAATGTTTAATTAATTAAAGTCTTTTAATTTTATTAATTATAATTATATTATGTATTATTTATAACTTAATTAAATTATAGTTATATTTATTGTAATTAATTACATTATATTATTTTCTATTTATAAATTTTTTATATATCATTAATTATATTATTTTAAATTACTATAATTAAATTAATTATTGTTTTAATAATGTTATATTATTTTTATTATTTTAAATTAATTTAATTAACTTTATTACATTTTTTTAAAAAAAGATATACTTACCAATACTTACGATGTAATGGTATGCGTTGTAATACCATCTGCTATGTAATGCCATGCGTTGTAATGGCATGCATTGTAATGGTATTTGCGATGTAAAAATCGCGTTGTAACGGAACGCGTTGTAAAACATCGCGTTGTACTGACACCAATCCACATAAACACACCCATCTATGTTGCAACACTAGTGTTCTTTCTTCTTCATGTTGACCAATAGTGTTTCCTCCTCGGAACAGGTTTAACTTTAATGCCCATCTTCTCACCAGAGTACAATTGTGTTTCATACATGAGCCCTGGAATGTTGCAGTACATCCAGGGGTGTAGCTTCAGGGGGGGATTGGGATGTTACACCCCACTAATAAATGTATTTTATGATGAATAGTTTGATGCAAGTGCTTTCAGTCGGGTATGGTGAGGGGTGTGTTGGATTTCACCCTGGATTTTTGCATGGTCACACTGACAAAAACACACCCTCTATTTCATCTCTGTTTTGAAAGCCCTAATACATTTCATTTTAGAAAATGTTGTGTTTTTCTCACTTAGTGCTCATCCCAATCGGCATTCCTTTCTCTTTCTGCTGCCCCTTACACCTCCCACTGGTGCCCTGCTTGGCATATATTTTAACATTATATGCCAGCATGATTGTCAGGAAATCTGAAGCTCACCCTCCACCCCACCTGTTCCCTCCCCCCCGCCTACCCACCAATCGTACTGACTAAGCTACGCCCCTGAGTACATCGTTCTTGTTTATCACATTCTCTTTCTCATTAATCCTCCTTCCTGTCTGGCATCAACATCTTTCGCAATGAGAACCTTCTTATCATGGGCGTCCGCAGAAATGTTTCTAGGGGGGGGCAAAATGTTAACGTCATCAGAATCCTCCGACATGATGTGTGCCAGGTGGGGCACACAAAACACTGGGGCGCAGAACTAGGATAGACTCAATTAAATGCCAGGAATCCAGGACATGTGACTGACCCTGCCACGGGCCAACAAACACCACCTGTAGGGAGAACGCGAAACTTTCTGACAAGGTGCTTTATCTCTGTCTGCTAGGTGTGCAGACTTCTGGGTCCTCGACCCAACACCAATCAAGGCTGTCTTCAGCATGATTCGATTTTTATCAGAATACTTTAAAACAGCCTATGATTAAAGCACCAGATTAAATATACTGTATGCACAGTGTATGTTAGGGATTATTTGTAGCACACATATTTACCAATATTGGCTTCTTTGTGCTAGAATTCATGATAACTTTTATCCAAAGTTAAAGCACAACGTCAAAGTTAGTAATAAATAATGCAGCAATCACACACGCTAGTGATTTGACAGTGGGTGCTCCCTTTACTAGAATTCCCCGGGCATTGCTAAATTTTACACACATTCAATTAATTTATACAAAATAAAATGTATAGGTCCAAATGTTAGCTATATTTTTTAAAAGAAACTTAGAGTCCCTCTACGTGTAGGCAATGTCAAACTGACATCGTGCGCACGTTTAGGGATACAATAATGGCCAGCTCCCTTATGCGGAAGCCCGGCAGGTAAATGTGTGGCACATGCTGCGCCCGCAGCTGCGCCACATCACAGGTCCAGGGATGCTGAGTCTTACACAGTGGTCAAAGTGGGGGAAAAAAAGTAGGGGAACAGTGGGCAGAGAATCAGAGGGCGGGAATAACCCAAGGATTGGATCTGTGGGTGGAGCCAGAGGTGTGGCTAGAATGCGCAGACATACCAAGTTTTAGTATTTGTTTGGCATTTCACTGCCCAGTTTTATCAATCAATGGATACACATGATTATTTAAGGTTATAATGGTTATTGACATCAAAATATATTCACAAAGTGGGATATGCTTCTAATCACAGAATGTACCAAATACGATAAAATGTGGAAACACAAGCACTTTGTCTCCGAGCCATGGAGTTTCTGTCATCAGCACTTCACCCTTTTTCAACAACATCAGTTCAAACATGAATGGCAAAATATCCTAGTTTGCAAATGTTTTCTCTAAAATTATTTTTTTTCAAACAACATTGGTCCCATGCATACAGGAGATTAAAGAACAAATAAAATATAGACAGAGTCAATCTATATTTAGAGAGACATGTCCAGCCGGACAGTGGTCTTTCAGAGTTTTTACTCAAGTTTCATGTAGTTAAATCACACTGAGTACCATCCACAAGTCAGCCAGTGTGGAACACAAGCCTGTGCCCAGCACTTACAGAACAGGTACAAAGGTTGAATGTAGAAAGCAAAGAAGGGCTTTATAAGGCAAAGCAAGTATCTCCGACACGAATACAATTGTACAGAGTATCACAACTAAGCACCTTAAAACACATAGTAATCACATTTGTAAGTTATTGGTGCTTAAAAAGGTCGACGGCGTTTCGGACCCCTAGTAAATCACGGGGTCCATCATCAGGACAATTTCAATGAAAGCCTTAAATGATTTAGCCTCTAAATGCCAGGTTGCCTCGGAGGGTAGAGGCCGGATATAAAGCGACCGCCCACGATCGGGCAGCAGAAGCCGCGGTACTCGGTGGTATCCATCAGCAGCCAGGGGACCGGGTCAGTCGGGTTAGTCTTGCTTCCTGCGAAGGACTACAAGGTGTAGGAGTCACATGACAACCATACTAGTAGCCCGTATAGTTTTATAGTGATTGGTCTGGAGAAACACAATAGCCGGAATTTAAAATGTAATACCATGGTTGGGGGTTCTCCTTAATAATCAGAATTGATTTCTGTCCAAAAGAACACTTTTTGGGACATTAGGATAATCAAAGACTGGGGGACGAAGGGGGGAACATAACGCTCGAATTTATACCTTGCAGTTTGTATGCAGCTCTTAGATGACAGTTAATAGCTCACTGTTCTAAGTTAGGATTTTAACTTATAAACTGCAAGTAACAAAAGGATCTCTGACAAAAGCAGTAGCTCACTGACCTATTTACATTATGTGCACTTTGTGATCTGCATGGCGCATGTTCTTTGCAGCTGGTACATTACCCATCTGAGCTACCTTTCCATGAGTCAAAACTTCCCCTAGACAAAATTCTGATCTCTGTCTAGGAAGAACATTAATCACCAGAGTCATCATGACATATTTATTTGTTGACGAAAATTGCTGGAAGCCAGGAATGAGGCAGCAAGCGTTTTTAAAACCATAATATACTTGCAAACATGATGCCTTCACCTAAAGTCAGCACCCGGTGCGGTCACACTGGTTGCACCGCCCTAGACTTGGCCCTTCTCAAGGGTCCTGTGAAATCAGTGACTGTTGTTCTAGGGTGTGCTGCTTCATAGGCCTGCCCGCAAGACTGGAGGTAAACTTCAGTATGGATAGTGGTGGACAAGCCTTGAAGGTTAACCTACATTTGTCATGCTAGGTTCCACCTCCTGGTGCGAAGACACCAGGACTTCTAAGGTGTTGCGAAGACTTCTAAAGTCTAGCATGTGATTGTGCTCTCGCAGGAGAGTGGTCTGGTGGGCTGGTTATTAAGGCTGAACCTGGTTCCCAGTTCCAAATTCAGCAGCTCTGACCATAGTGCCACATCCTCTCCCCCACTGAACACCGTACTGCACCACTGAGAAAAACTCCCACTGTTTTCAACTACAACCCAATTGTTGCTGGCTATAAACACCTGGATGCGCAATTTAAATTACGCACTAGACAAGAGCAATATGCGGCCTACAAAAAAAAAGGAACAACATCCTGGAAGAAGCAAACACTTATAGGGAATGCAAACCATGGGAAATGTAAGCAGGAGCAACATGGTTACTTTAATGCTTTTACCCTCACTATTCATAAATCAGTGAGTGCTTTTGCATGAAAAGTTAAGGAGACGACTACAGGGCCCTGAATGGACGCATTTCAATGACCATTGCTTATAACTGTACTAAACGTAAGCTGTATGGTAAAACGACCACATTCAGGTCTGTCTATACTAATGGCTTTTCCCTGTTTCCATGGCACACTGCCAGCATGGGCGTCCGCAGGGGGGGCAAGGAGTTGCGCTTGCCCCCCCTGGAGCGACCCTCCTTGCCCCGCCCCCCCTGCGGACACCCATGAAAACCGTGACTTCAAGGGGGTTCTCACTCTCTTTCCTCTACTTTCTTTTATTTGCTTCCCTGTGAAATGGATCCAAAAAAAGAAAGACGGTTTTGCTGGAAATGCCATATTTTTCTGACATTTTAATTCCAAAATGCAGCATTGGGAATAAAAGGCTAAAACATGAAAAATAGATAAATAACTAAATAAAGTAAGACAGAGTGGTAGCAAACAGGCCAAACTTTTTTTTATTTATACTGAAACACAGTAGTGCCACTTTTACAGAGTTTGCCAGTGAAGCGCTATTTTTGTTTTCTTGTCTTTTTGTTTTCCCTGGACTTGGAACTAGTGCACCAATCCTGGAGGTACTGAAATGTGTGGATTGGAAAACAAAATGTGTGCTGCGGCACTGCGTCCGGGGATGTGGTCGTTTTACCATACAGCTTACGTTTAGTACAGTTATAAGCAATGGTCATTGAAATGGGTCCATTCAGGGCCCTGTAGTCGTGTCCTTAACTTTTCAGGCAAAAGCACTCACTGATTTCTAAATAGTGAGTGTAAAAGCATTACGGTAACCATGTTGTTTCTGCTTACATTTCCCATGGTTTGTTAAATTTTGCGTTCCCTATAAGTGTTTGCTTTTTCCAGGATGTTGTTACTTTTTTTTTGTAGGCCGCATATTGCTCTTGTCTAGTGCGTAATTTAAATTGAGCCGCATCCAGGTGTTTTTAGTGGGCAACAATTGGGTTGTAGTTGAAGACAGTGGGAGTTTTTCTCAGTGGGGCAGTACGGTGTTCAGTGGGGGAGAGGATGTGGCACTATGGTCAGAGCTGCTGAATTTGGAACTGGGAACCAGGTTCAGCCTTAATAACCAGTCCACCAGACCACTATCCTGCGAGAGCACAATCACATGCTAGACCTTAGAAGGCTTTGCAACACCTTAGAAGTCCTGGTGTCCTCGCACCAGCAGGTGGACCGTAGCATGACAAGTGTAGGTTAACCTTCAAGGCTTGTCCACCACTATCCATACTGAAGTTCACCTCCAGTCTTGCGGGCAGGCCTATGAAGCAGCACACCCTAGGACAACAGTCACTGAGGTCACAGGACCCTTGAGAAGGGCCAGCTCTAGGGCGGTGTAACCAGTGTGACTGCACCAGGTGCTGACTTTAGGTGGAGGCATCATGTTTGCAAGTATATTAAAGTTTTAAAAACGCTTGCTGCCTCCTTCCTGGCCTCCAGAAATTTTCAGCAACAATAAAAATGTCATGATGACTCTGGTGATTAATGTTCTTCCTAGAGAGAGATCAGAATTTTGTCTAGTGGAAGTTTTGACTCATGGAAAGGTAGCTCAGAGGGTTAATGTACCGGCTGCAAAGAACATGCGCCATGCAGATCACAAAGTGCACATAATGTAAATAGGTCAGTGGGTTACTGCTTTTGTCAGAGAGATCCTTTTGTTACTTGCAGTTTATAAGTTAAAATCCTAACGTAGAACAGTGAGCTATTAACTGTCATCTAAGAGCTGCATACAAACTGCAAGGTATAAATTATGTCTCCCCCTCTCCCCCCAGTCTTTGATTATACTAATGTCCCAAAAAGTGTTCTTTTGGACAGAAATCAATTCTGATTATTAAGGAGAACCCCCAACCATGGTATTAGGTTTTAAATTCTGGGTATTGTGTTTCTCCAGACCAATCACTATAAAACTATACGGGCTACTAGTATGGTTGTCATGTGACTCCTACACCTTGTAGTCCTTAGTCTTATGTAACATTTTCTATACAGTGATTTACACACATATTAATTGTCTCTGTGTAATGTGTGTGATGTAAAGTGCTCTGACACCCTACAATGGTATGAGTGGCGCTGTAAAGCAAATTAAATGCATCTGGAAGAGAGTGGTTATGGAAAATGGGGGGCACAGTTAAAGGGTGGTAGTGAGGGAATCCATGGCAGAGGTGGTCATTGGGGGGCACTTACAAACATTAATGCACAGGACACCACCAGTGCTGTGGCTGCATTGGCTGGTCCTGCCCTTGAGGCCAGTCTGCCTCACACGTAGTAGTAGCTGCAACTCACCAGGGATTTGCATTGCAGGATTTGCACGCATACCAAACTAAGGGGCCCATTATGATGGCGGGTGGATTGCCCCCGCCAGGCTGGGAGTAGCCACCGCCAGCCTGGCGGGGGCAATCCGCCCGCCATCCTTCCCTGAATTCCCCCCGCCATATTACAATGGCGGGGGGGACCGCAGCGGAGAAAAACACCGCCCCCACTTTTCCGCCCCGGTCGCCTTGCGGCCGGGGCGGAAAGGAATATTATGGTGGCGGTGTCAGGGAGTCAGGTGGGGTGGGGACCGGTCAATGCTACACAACGTTGATGTAACACACGGTAAAACAGGGAAGGTTCACAATATGGTTGAGTATTAAGCATAATTTGATTTAATTAAGGTATCTTCGACACCTCTGTACTAGCAGATTTGGACACTAGATAACATGTCAGTTTGTTAAAGTTTACTGGGGAGAAAAAGGAAAAGACTGTACATTGATGGAAATGTATACATAAGTAATGGGATACTCTGCAGTCGTAAATAAAGAGTTAAAAAAAAAATGGTGGCGGTGTCTATCAGACACCGCCAGCCATATTATGATGGGTTTTTGGCAATGCTGCCACAGAAAGGCAGGCGGACTTCACTCTGGGGGCCCTGTGCAGGCCCCCAGAGTGAAGGAGAGTAGGGGGGTGCATACGGGGGGTGCCTGTGGTGCCCCCTTCATTTGCATTTACAAAGCGGCAGGCACCGCGCGGTGCCTGCCGCTTTGTAAATGCAAATGTGAAAGTGCTTTTTCAGCATTGTGGCGGGTGGTGCTGAGAGCACCGTCCGCCACAATGCTTAACATGCAGGATGTGCCCACCACTGTGGCGGACGCATCCTAATACCACCCCCGGGACCCCCGCCCTTATGGCGGACGGTCCCAAGTCCAGCTAGGATGACGGGCGGACTAAGTCCGCCCGTCATCATAATGACCCCCTAAGTTTGTAAAGTTACTGTCACCCGGCTTCATTCACAAGCACTTTTAACATGTGCTGCCTGCTGTGGGGCCACTGGGATTAATTATGCAGCAAAGGATGACAACATTATGCCGTAGTGTTGACTAAATTATGCATTAAAAAAGGCTGCAGCGTAATGCAGGATATTTTCAGATATTTTACTATTTTGACGTGTGTACACATGCTAACAGTGTCTGCAAAGATTTTGCCTTATTAGTACCAGTGTAACATACAAAGGCAGCAGTGAGAAAGGTGACCAGTCAACCTTTACAATAGGCGATGCACTCCGCAGCAACACAAGTCACATTTTATAACTTTTGATACGTTTGAGATACAAACAATTTATTAGTTTAAATGGTCAGATCATGCAGCAGATCTTGCATTATCAGGCAAATATGGCAGAGCCATAATTTTAGAGAAAACATTTGTAAACTAGGATATTTTGCCATTCATGTTTGAACTGCTGTTGTGGAAAAAGGGATTAGTGCTGATGACAGAAACTCCATGGCTAGGAGACAAATGGCTTGTGTTTCCACATTTTATCGTATTTGGTACATTCTGTGATTAGAAGCATATCCCACTTTGTAAACATATTTTAATGTCAATTACTCATTATACCCTAAATAATCATGTGTATCCATTGGTTGATTAAACTGGGCAGTGAAATGCCAAACAAATACTATAAATTGGGATGTCTGCGCATTCTGGCCACACCTCTGGCTCCACCCACAGATCCAATCCTTGGGTTATTCCCGCCCTTTGATTCTCCGCCCACTGTTCCCCTACTTTCCCCCCCCCCCCACTTCGACCACTGTGTAAGACTCAGCATCCCTTGACCTGTGATGTGCCGCCGCTGCGGGCACCGCATGTGCCACACATTTACGGTGCCAGGCTTCCGCATAAGGGAGGTGGCCATTATTGTATCCCTAAACGTGGGCACGTTGTCAGTTTGACATTGACTACACTAGAGGGATTCTAAGTTTCTTTAAAAAAATATAGCTAACATTTGGACCTATACATTTTATTTTGTACAAATTAATTGAATGTGTGTAAAACTTAGCAATGCCCAGGGAATTCTAGTACAGGGAGCACCCACTAGCAAATAACTAGCGTGTGTGATTGCTGAATTATTTATTACTAACTTTGACGTTGTGCTTTAACTTTGGATAAAAGTTATCATGAATTCTAGCACCAAGAAGCCAATATTGATAAATATGTGTGCTACAAATAATCCCTAACATACACTGTGCATACAATATATTTAATCTGGTGCTTTAATCATAGGCTGTTTTAAAGTATTCTGATAAAAATCGAATCGTGCTGAAGACAGCCTTGACTGGTGTTGGATCGAGGACCCGGAAGTCTGCACACCTAGCACGCAGAGATAAAGCACCTTGTCAGAAAGTTTAGCGTTTTTCCTACAGATGGTGTTTGTTGGCCTGTGGCAGAGTCAGTCACATGTCCTGGATTCCTGGCATTTAATTGAGTCTATCACAGTTCTGCCCCCCAGTGTTTTTTGTGCCCCACCTGACACACATCATGTCGGAGGATGGTGATGACGTTAACATTTTGCCCCCCCCCCTGGAAAATGTCTGCGGACGCCCATGGCAGGCTGGTATTTTGCTTTAATGGTTTTATGAACTTGTCATGCCCACTTTGTGCTAGGCAGTGCCCAGCAGTTAACTGAACTCTTCCAAATTAAAAAAGTTGCACAACTCCGCGCATTAACCAAAGTTACATGAATCCAGAGAGTAGAACAGCGTATATCTACCGATGATGCAAGTTTGATCTGTTGACAATGCTTTATAAGATGTTATGAAAACTTAGATTTGAGAATAAGGGCCAGATGTATGAAGCCTTTTTCCCGTTCGAAAACGGCCCGATTCTCAGAATCGGCCCGTTTGAGAATGGCAAAAAGCCTTTAGGAATGTGTCATCCCAAAATGTCCTTGCAAAATAGGTAATCCCAAAATCTGCGATTCCTCATTTTGCGAATACATTTAAGAAATGGCAAATTGCGATTCCTTAAATGCAATTCTGGAAGCACCCAAATTGTGTGATTTTGCCTTAAGAAATCGCAAATTACCACCAATTTAAAGTTGGTAGTAATTTGCAATTTCCTTGAAAAATGCACTTTTTTGCATTTTTCAAAGACAGGGTGTCCTTTTGGCATCCTTGCACCCATGAAATTTAATTTGTAATTTGTGAGTACCTATTGGGTTACTCGCAAATTGCGAATGTCTTCTCATTCATTCCTATGGGCCTCTAGGCTGATAGGAATGAATGGGAAGGTTTTCCTTAATTGCGAATCGCAATTTGCGATTCACAATTAAGGAATATGTAGGAATCGCAATTATTATTGCGAAACCTACATACTTTGCATTTTGCGAGTCCTTAATAGCAAATAGCTCAAATTCGCTATTAACGACTCGCAAACTGCAAACATGATACATCTGCCCCTAAATACGGTAAGTGCAAATTTTGCAGTAGCCAATCATACTTAACCTTTGGAGGTCTATAATGGAGGAGAAATGTATTCTTAATTTAGCCTAACTGATGCTGTCCTATTAATGAACACACATGTGAATGTTTAAAAGGCTGTACCTTAAAGATGACACGACAGGCAGTGTGCCATGGAAACAGGGAAAAGCCTTTAGTATAGACAGACCTGTTTTCACGTTAAATATTTGCTTTGCGAGAAGTTTATCTCTTTGATGCAGATGTTGCTATTTCCAGAAGTTACTGTTTAATTAGTTAAAGAATAGACCTTTCTTGTGTTAGAGGACTCATAAGAAGGTTCTCATTGCGAAAGATGTCGATGCCAGACAGGAAGGAGGATTAATGAGAAAGAGAATGTGATAAACAAGAACGATGTACTCAGGAGCGTAGCTTAGTCAGTTGGATTGGTGGGTGGGCGGGCTGTGTGAGGGTGGGGGGGGGTGAGCTTCAGATTTCCCGACAATCACGCCGGCATACAATGTTAAAATATATGCCAAGCAGGGCGCCAGTGGGAGGTGTAAGGGGCAGCAGAAAAAGAAAGGAATGCGGATTGGGATGAGCACTAAGTGAGAAAAACACAACATTTTGTAAAATAAATATTTTTAGGACTTTCAAAACAGAGATAAAAAAGGATGATGTTTTTGTCAATGTGGGAATGCATACATACATTCAGGGTGAAATCCAACACACCCCTCACCATACCCGACTGAAAGCACTTGCATCAAACTATTCATCATAAAATACATTTATTAGTGGAGTGTAACATCCCAAACACCCCACCCTGAAGCTACACCCCTGGATGTACTGCAACGGACACATGTTTGAAACTTTTCTTTATTTCTTTATTTCGGTTAAAAACAAACATACACATAGTTTCAATATATATTAAATGACAAGAAATAGAGGGACCCATTCTATGCCCATTTTTTTCACCGTTAGTTAATACTAATTAGAGGTCAGCCAGGGGTATTCGCGTAGATAAAATCATAAATACATTCATAACTCATTTAACAAATGAGGGTGATATAGTCATGTATCTTTCAATTTAAAATTCATATTTAAAACATACTTAATATAAGTGGAATTACTTCTGTATCATGGCACAAAAACTATTTAGCCTATACAGATTGTAAACAGTACTGACACCAATTTGTATTCTCCCTCCCCTTGCTCCAACGAATACATTACAACAAGTGATCAGAATACATCCCCATAGCTTTAGAGTCTAAGACCCTGTCTCCTTCGTACTATCCCCACAGAGAATAGATATCTGCTTACACTAAAAACAATGGATTGTGTTGTTTCACTTCTTAAAACTCTCTCGGCTTCACTGAGATGTCTAAATCCCAGGAGCCGGCAGATAGTTTTTATCCATTTTTTCCTTTGGTATGTGTATGCAGAACAAAGGAACAAAACATGCGCCTCATCTTCCCTTGTGCCTAGGGTACACAAGTCACATTTTTCAAGGGCTTCGTCTCCCTTGTCGGCTTTGCTGCACACCCATTTCGCAGTATTTGCTTTAATCTGCAATATGCCATAGAGGAATTTTAGGTACAATGACTTTGCTACAGATGGTGAAATTTCATCCATGAAACATTCAAATCTGCTATCTGATTTCATATTAAGATACTTGAGGGTTAAAGTACCTAGCTCCAGTACCTAGCTCCGGGTTATGCAAAGTGGAGTTACAAAGGAACTCCCAGTATCTTTTTTTTAGCAGCTTTTTACATTTCAAAGTCAGACACTCAGGGTCTGTCCAATAATGGTAAAGCCCAAGTTTCATAAAATAGTCCTCTATATGATTCAACCATGTCAGCTGTGTTGTATTTTTAATTTTCATAATTTCTTTTAGGGCTTCTCTGTAGTCTACTAATTAATCTGTTGACCACAGGCGAACCCAATATAACAGCAGGCGTAGGACTGCATTGTCATCAGTGCGATGAACATCCAAATCCATAGCGAGTGGGAGCAGCGGTGTCCGCCCTGGGAGCGCTAAAATTTTTCTAAAGAAAATATTTTCTTGTGTCGTAAAAGCACATTTAGCAACATGACCCCATAATTCTGCCCCGTACAATGATGCAGATTGGGCTTTACATTTGTATAGCTCTAGTACTGGGGAGATTACTTTAGAATGACTACTCTTGTGTCTTTTAGCTATTGGGGTTAGGTTTTGAATTAAAATCGTTTTACTTTTATCGATTTGTGATTTCAATTAATTTTGGTGTCTAAAGTAATTCCCAAATAATTAAAACTGTGCACATATTCAATCAATTCATTATTAATAGTTCGTTTTTTTCTAAAACGTTTGTGGGGATTAACCGCCATATACTTAGTTTTGACGAGTTAATCTCCAATCCTTTATTATCACAGTAGGACCGAAAGGTATCAAGTAGATTTTGTAGCCCTGTAGGTGTCTGTGAAATTAAAATAGTACGATCTGCGAATAGCAGTGCAGGCACATGCTCACCACCCAACTTGGGAGAGTCATGCTCGTAGCCCAGGAGGGTGGTCGGTATGTCATTGATATATAAGGAGAACAATGTTGGTGCCAGCACGCAGCCTTGCTTGACACCTCTCCCTATGGCAATGCGGTCTGTCACTTCTCCATTTGGGCCCCATCTTACCCTTGCGTAGTTGGCCTCATCCAGCCTAACAATCTGTTTCAATATTTCCCCAGGGACACCCTGGTCCCTCAGTCTCAACCACAGGGCGCCCATAGGGACAAGGTCGAAGGCTGCTCTGAGGTCAACAAAAGCCACATACAGATGGTCCCTCCATATTTTAATATATTTCCAAATTATACATAGGAATCTAAAAACTTGATCGATAGTGCTTATTTTTCCTCTAAAACCTGCCTGGTACTTGGTTAAAATTCCAAATTCATCAATCCAAGTACTCAGTTTACTTAATACTTGACGCGCATATACCTTTTGAAGGACATCCATTAAACTAATGTGTCTATAATGGGCTGGGTTCATTCGGTCCCCCTTTTTAAAAATGGTGACAATTTCAGCACCCCGCCATGTGTCGGGAATTGTGGCATCCTTGGAAATGTTGTTACAAAAGCAATTAATATATGGAGCCCATAGCATGTTTTCATGCTTCCATAAATCACCAGGTATCCTATCTGGTCCAGGTGCCTTCCCAGGTTTGGTTGCCTTGATGGCTCCAATAGTTTCAGCCATAGTAAAGGTCAGAGTAGTCACACTCGAATTTAGTCCCAGCTTATCATAGTCGATGGTAGACTCGTTTTCAATAGGGTAGTATAAGCTAGAAAAGTGCGAGACCCATGTATTGGTCCCTAAAAACATATCTCTGCAAGGAGCTCTCTCTCTAGTGCCTCTAGCAATTACATTCCAAAATTATGCCTGGTCTTTTGTCTTGCAGGTCTCCAATAATTCAGACCAAATATTGTCATCCCAGTGTTTCTTTGCCTTTGCAATTGTCACCTTATACAATCTCCTCTTTCCCCTTAGTAATAGGACGTCATTGCATTTTGCAGCCGCAATTAGTTCCTTTTTAGCATCGCGGCATGCTGTATCGTACCAATTTTCCCCTTTGACCTGATTTCTTTGACCAGATTTAATGGCTTTACGGCTTTTGTTAATAAATCGCCTAGACCGGATACCATAATTTCATGGATCTGTTTGACAGGAATCTCCTGTATTGGGATGTTTTGGAAGGGTGACATCAAGTTTACATATAGCTCGTAAATTTTCCTAATGGTACCATCATTGCCCAGTACTGATTGCCATTTTACTGACCTACGATTGTTAGCAAGCAATGGGTCAATATTTGTACAATTTCGGGGAGTCTGTCCCGAGGGCTACAAATTAAATAGAGCTGAGATAACAGTCAAGTTGAGAGGGAAATGGTCACTCTCAACACTATTCTCCACTTCAAGGTCTATTACCATCGGCCAAATTAAGATTGAAACCATTACATAGTCCAAATGGCTTTTGCAACTACCTCGCTTGAAAGTTGGCTTGCTAGGGCTATCTGAGGGGAATCGCCCATTACAAGCACGCAGACCATGTGCAGCAGTAAATCGCAATATCTGTGCTGCAGCTACAGAACAGGGTACTGCTACACTAGTTTAGATTCCTGGGATAGTATTAGCAGTGTCCTCAGACTCAAAGATTTTTTCCAAACCTGTTATTGGTTCGAATTTCGGATTAAAGTCCCCTCCAATAATTATCAGGGTTTTCTGATTAGGCATTGAGATAATTCTATCCAGATGTTCAATAACCTCTGATTCTTTATTTGCCACCATCGGTCTGCTATAAAGAATAAAGATGCAGACTTCTCTTTTATTGGGTCCTTTAAACCTCATTGCTAAAATGTCTGGGCTGTTGGACTCGATTTGTGTAAAGTTAATTCCCAGTGTAGTTTTTACCCAGGTTACCAGCCCTCCTGATGGTCTTCCTTTATTTTTGTTAGTTGCAGGTACACTAAACGATCTAAAGCCAATTTTATAATGGCTTTCAACAGCCCAAGTTTCTTGAAACAGTATAATGTCACCACTATCCATGTATTCCTGCCAAGTAGGGTCACTCAGGTTTTTTTTAATACCGGCAATATTCCAGGACCTTAATATGATATTAGGTGTGTCATCTGTGTTTGCCTTGTTATCACCTATGCTTATAACCTCGACTAATCTTGATTGCCGTATAGAATCACTATTAGCATTGTGTGCAGGCTTATCTGGGGGGTATTTTGAATTATATTGTCCTGCAGTAGACCCACCAGGACAGGAATTTGGGTAACTTCTTCTAGGGTTGTAGCCATTTGAAAGTCCCCACAGCCCGTATTATTATTAAACCATTCATTATCCATGGGCTCGTCAGTTGTACTATATTTGAATCTATATCCCCTCCCACAAATTTCCTTGGCAGCCTATCTTCCAATTCACAGCATTTTAAGCCTAATTCCTTCGTGTGGGTTTTTTCCATAGATATTTCTCTGTCTACTTCAACATGCAAACCCTTCCTCACTGCTAATTACCCTATTTTCTGACCTCTGAGAGAATCAACTCCCTCATCCCATATAGCTCTGCAAAACGATTAGAAGTGGGGAACAGAAAAATTGTTTTTGAACCTTTCCTGCTCCCCCACTCCTTGCATTCCTAGGGGGTTGCAGGTTGATTGTATCGCATGGGACCGGCGGTAAAAATAACACAATTGTACTCTGGTGAGAAGATGGGCATTAAAGTTAAACCTGTTCCGAGGAGGAAACACTATTGGTCAACATGAAGAAGAAAGAACACTAGTGTTGCAACATAGAATTTGTGTGTTTATATTAGTGTGTGTTCCTAGATTAGGCTCAGAACCCCTATTTCCTTTCCTTGAGAAAGGAGACTCTTATTTGCTCTGAGAAACCCACCTCTTTACTCCTGATTTCTTGATTCTCTAGAGTAGACTCTTTACTAAGTTTCATAGATATCTCTTCATGAGAGGTATTAGCCAATTCTGTCTGTTGATATTTTGCTGAGATTACTGTCAGGCTTATGAAAAAGTTTCATGCTTATGCTTCTTTCTCTCATCAGAATTCTTCATGGGTATCTGAACTGACACCTTTGCCCTTGTCTCATCTAGCCTTGTGTTTATTTAGAATAGGGAGCTTCTTTATGGAGCATGCCTGTTGCATTGATCTGGTATTGTTTGCTCCATTAATAACTATTCTGATTTACCTTATTATCAAATATCGATGTATGGATTATATTAGCATTTGATGATAATAACTGAATAATAAAATCTTTGATAAAAACAACTGACTCAAAGAAAAACCCTTAACTCTCATCTGCTCTCTTTATTGACTGAGCATTTCGAATGGTATTTATTTACATTGATTAATGTTTTCGGCTCCCACCTTCTCTGGTCGACATCAAAGATTCATGGACCTGTACGCGGGGTGTGAGTGAGAGGTTAAGGGTTGAGTAATCCCTGTGCTCCAACTCTACTAAGGTACAGCACTTTTCTTTCTCTGTCCTTGCACTGGCACTCTTTCTGCTGCCTTGCACCAATACAAACACCCTGGAGCTATAGTGCAAGGATGTGCACTTGACGTCAAGCATTTGTTTTGTATTGGAAGGACGTATCTAGTACGAAATACTATGCTTTGAAGTATGCTAAAACTCTATAACTTTGCATTTGTGATGTACAGTACAGCACACATGAAATGTTTTGAGAAAAAAAAACTTGTGTCTAACTTTCCGCCAGAATCAAGAAGGCCTACATTTTTGGCTCATATTCCTGTCTACCAAAGTTAGTAGGTAATGGCTTGTGTGACAACCCAAGGGAGATTGCAAAGAAACCCCCATAAAGGCTCATTGGCGCAGAGTTGCACAATTACTCTTATTCGTTAGCTTGGAGGTACTTTCCAGTGCAAAACATGGTTTGCGCTAGGCAGTAAATCTCAAACCCAACATTTTGTGCCAAGGTTTCCATTACATTTGTGGCATTCAGTAATTATACAACAGATTTACTTCCATACTGTTTACTGAAACGAGTCAGTTGTATGCAGTACTGTGTTGTACGTTTACTCAGATCTTGAATATGAGCCCTTCTTGTTGAGCTCTGCCCAGGCAGTTGTAGAGCGGTCAGCTTCTAGTTTAACCTTCTCTACGAACCATCACTTATACCTTTTTACTTACTTTTCAAAAGATCAGAAATCTTGTTATATTATTATTCATTCTCAGGCAGTTATCTTGGTTATCTGTGTTCAGAGCATTCAGTAATCTTTGAAGTCCAATACCAACCTCATCTTTTAATATCAAGTCATCAATCTAAACAAGAAAGGTGACATTGCAATCACCAAGATGCAGTGGAAAGCATTGCATATTGGCAAAGTAGGCCACCTAATGGGTAAATACTAATTAAATAGGCAAGAATGCACCCTTGTTATAATCATGGATGTCAATAGGGGGTCATCAGGGATCAAAACTGCGACTCTTGACTTTTCAATTGCAACCCCTGGCTCAGGCCATACACAGTCATGGCTGCTGTATACAGGCATGAGATGTGTTGCCCCACTCTTCATGGGAGGGGAGAAAGAAGAGAGGTAGGTATGCAGTAGCATCTCACCAGCACAAGGATTGGCTGTTCCATTTTAAAATAGTTGTGCATTGTTGGAAATTGGGGGTCTCTAGTTGGCAGTGGTTTGCACTGTTGTCCAAGAAGGGACCCTTCTTCCTAGTTAGAGTAATGGGAATTCCATCTCACCCCCTTGGTAGCTTGGCATGACCAGACAGGCTTATCTCAGAGCAGTGTGCAAAGCATTTGTGCACACATACAGTAATACAGTGAAAACACAAGAAATGGACACCATACCAGTTTAGAAAATTAAGTAATCTTTATCTAAACAAAACAAGACCAAAACAATAAAATCCACAATACATTAATACAAATATTCATATATTTTTAAACCTTTTTATTGGTATTTATTAATAATACATCATGAAGGTGATATAACAACATAGAAACAGATCATCACACTACCGCATTCATCATCCAAGTGTGAAAGGTTATATGAGTACACAAGTTATGCAAGGTACGCATGTTACAATAATATAGTAGGAGAACACCACAACATTACATTCCTAGATAACAGGGCTTGGATGTAAGTAGTCTGTTAAGAATTTCCAGTAATCTTTTGGCCTGGAGCGTGCTGGTAATTCTTCTTCATATGTTCTCAGCGTATCTTGACAATGGGACATGTCATTAAGCCATTGTTTGACATCAGGCGCCTACCTGCCCTCTCAACACATAGAAATTCTTCGTTTAGCGAGAAGCAGCGCTATCGCACAGAAGTTTCGCTTCGTCGCTTTAACATTATACAAAAGCCCCAAGAGACACACACGAACAGTGCAAGTAATGACCGTTCCCACCATTGCTGACAGTATGGAAATGACCTGTTTCCAATATTCTTGTTCCTTCTGGCAGCACCACGCTAAGTGAATGAAGTCAGCTTGGTCAAATCCGCATCGTTTGCAACGTGCTTCCGGGCGGAGCCCATACCTACAGAGTTTCTTGGGAGTGTAATATGCTTGGTGCAGGCACTTGAAATGGATAACTCTTAAATTACCATTTTGGGTTAGCATTTTGATCAGTGTGCAAGTGGTCTGCCATTCCACCTCTGTGAGTGGGTCATCTAACGCAGTGTTCCATCTGTCCCTCGCCTTATGAGTGTCATAGTTTATTTCATCTTGTGCCACTGTGTATAAGCGGGACACTAAGCTGGAGAGAATTGAGCTGTTGTGGTTCGTCCGGATAACAAGGGTAAAGTTTCTTAAGAGCTTCCTGTAGTCTATAGTGTGTGAATCGAAACATTAGCATTTGGTTCTGTATATATGATAAATCTTGTGTAGTTTAAAATTTCCTGTTATCGTATCGGTCTCCTAGAGTATCCATCCCAACCATACGCAGCAGGCCCATACCCACGTCTTCATTTGTGACTGACAGTGCAGGATGAAAATTTAGTGGTAAAGCTGGGGCATAGATTGGTAATTTATGTGTCAGTTGGCCTAGGCGGTACCATGCGTCGTTAGTGGCATCAATTGTATTTATATCTTTTGCATGTAAGGGTGGACGCTTATAACTGATAATAGCTGTTAGAGGTATAGGTAATGCGTCTCCTTCCTCAATAGCTGTGTGCGTTAGGTATGGGATTTTATGGTACCAGTATGTGGCATATTGCGCTTGAGCACCTATGTAGTATAGGAAAAAATCTGGCACACAGAACCCTCCTTTCGAGTATGGCAAGGTCAAGGTGCGCAGCTCTATGCGTGCCTGCTTGCCTTCCCATATCAGCCGGAGCACTACAGAGGATATCCTTTTAAAGAACTCTCTCGGGGGGATGGGTATGTTGTTGAAAAGATAGAGAAATTTGGGGAGTATAACCATTTTGACAATCGCTATACGGTCAGCAAGTGACAGTGGTAATTGTATCCAGCGGCTCACCTTTTCTTCCATTTTAGCTAACGCTCTCCCATAGTTCGTTCTGATAACAATTTCAGGATCTCTTTGAAACCACACCCGAGATATTTATTGGGGTCACATTGCCACTCCAATGGAAAGTCAGTAGTGTGTGGTCTCGTGGTGTCAGTGAGGAGAATGATGGAGGATTTTTCTCAATTGATTTGGAGCCCAGAGTGCCCGCCAAATGTAATATATTCACGTAATAGCGGTGATAGGTGTCTTTCGGGGATCCCGCACATACCGGAGCATATCATCCGCGTAGAGGGAGATGTACAAAGGTCTACTGGGAAATTGCAGTGCAGAATGGTGGTGCAGTTGCCTGACCTTGCAAGCGAGCGGTTCAAGGGCAAGGGCAAACAATAGGGGGGACAACGGGCACCCTTGTCTAGTCCCACGCTCTATGTTTATTGCATCTGAAACATATCCATTGATTGTAATCCTGGCTACCGGGCTTGTGTATAGAAGCTTAACCCATTGAGTGAAGATTGGGGGGAAGCCCATCCTATTGAGTATCGTAAGGAGGTAGGACCATTCAATAGAGTCAAAGGCCTTGGCGGCATCTAGCATGAACGCCATAGCTTTGGTGTTTGGGATCAGATAATGGGACAATGCAAACAGGGTCCGGGTGTTGTGCGTGGTGGCCCTAGATGGTATGAAGCCTGATTGGTCTGGCAGGACCAAATTTATCATAAGAGGCTGTAGTCTCGTAGCGAGCAGTTTGGCTAAAATTTTAGAGTCCACATTTATTAACGATAAAGGGCGATATGAATCACATAGCTCAGGATTTTCTGCTGACTTTAAAAGTGCTATAACTACCGCTTCTCTCAGTGTTGGTGGGAGTATGTTCTTCTCAAATGCATCCCCATACATCACACACAGACGGGGCGCTAAGATATCAGTAAATGCTTTATAGAACTCGCACGTGAAGCCATCTGGGACAGGGGCTTTTCCGTTTGGCAGAGATTTAATTATGTCAGAGACCTCCTCAACAGTGATCGGAAGTGACAGATAGGCTCACTGTGCATCCGAGAGCCATGCAATGGCCACATCCTCGAGATACTTAAAGATCTCGGCAGATGTTGCAGTTGGCTGTGATTGGTAGAGCTTGCCATATGTTTCCGCAAAACCCCGCAGGATACCCATCGGATCTATGCAGGGGGACCCAGTATCGCCCCGTATCTGTAGTTCTGTTTGTGATCTATGTCCCTCGCAGATTTTTGCGGCCAGTATCCTACCCGGCCTGCCGCCTTCGCCGAACGCCCTAGCTCTAGGTCATTTATGGACATACTTAATCTCCTCCTCAGCAAAGGTTTGATATTCAGTTAGTGTCTCTCGTATCTTCCCCAGCACAGCGGGATCTTGTGTTTGTTCAAATTGGCTTTCTAACGATTTCAGTTGCATTTCGCACCATGTCAATTGTGTCCGAATGTCATGCAATATCCCCACATTAGTGCTTATACAAACTCCACGTAATGTGGCCTTGAATGCCTCCCAGAGAAGGCACAGATCGTCCGTGGAATCTTCATTTGCATGGAAGTAGTCTTTGATTGCCTTGTGTATAGTATCTGTGTACACTGAGTCTGTGAGGGCAGTAGCATTGAAACGCCAACAATATGGTGGCGGCGTATAACTTGGGATATGAAGAGTCAATATGATTGGATTATGATCGGAGAGGGTCTTAGGCATGTGTTTAATTTCCTTGGTCCATAATAGTGCAGTTTCGGATCCTAGCCAGTAGTCAATACGGGACCAACTATTGTGCGCTACTGATGTGTGTGTTGCTTCGCTAATCCCAGGATGTCTCACTCGCCATATATCTTGTAATTGCATATCAGATAAAATGTCAAGTATTTTGGTCCGCGCCTTTCTGTGTGGCTCTACAGTTGCCCCTGATCTATCTAGGTGATCATCCAAATCCAGATTTAGGTCACCTCCCCACAATATTGTTCGGTCTGTGTCCGCGTGCAGATGTTGCCAAATCTCATGATAAAAGTCTGGTGCGTCAATGTTTGGGCCGTATGTGTTAATAAGTTTTAGCCTCTGACCTCGCAGTGTCCCCCTAATTATCAGATAGCGTCCCTGCTTGTCATTGACCGTGTTTTCAATGGTAAAGTTTGTGCCTTTCTTCACCAGTATCGAGACCCCTCTTGCGTAAGTTGAGTATGTTACATTATGAGTGGATTTTGCCCACCGCCAGCCAACATTAGTGTGGGAATGTGGGGCTATGTGAGTTTCCTGGAATAGTGCTATATCAATGTGCCATCTATTCATGCATGCAAATAATTGTCTGATTTTTTTCGGGTTTGCAAACCCGCATACGTTCCATGTAAGTAGATTCAGACGTGATCCGTCCAGCCTATTATCTGTCACAGTTGACATTGGTAGTGAATTGTTAGCCTGTGGAAAGCATGTGTGTAGTATCCTTGTATGAAGCGGGGCCAGCAATGTGTACCTGTCCACAGTGTAACATGAATGAAACCTCCCTCATGGAGTTCAGCAATGCATCTTAAGTGTGATGTCCTTTGAAACAGTACAGAACCCTCTCCCCCCCTCCACTCACATCAGCAGCCCAATCCTGCTGAAGCCATGTCCCCCCTAACATTCCAAAAACACATAAACTGTGTGGGGAGTACCCATTTGGGGGTCTGCCTAGGGTGCACTACACCATCCAAGGAAATGGATGGGGGCAGACCTTAAGTTGGTCAAAGGCAGAAATAACACATTTCATACAATACTATGGTTAACAGAAACAAAGACAGTCGTAAGATCGCAGTTAGACCTGAGGTGTTGCGGTCAGCGCCCAGTGTGAGCACTTGGCCTATGAGGAGGACATTGCCAGTACACACATTAATAATGCAGTCTATAGGTCCTCCGAAATGCAGGAGTCGTAATGCTGCTAGGTATATTGGTGGGATCACCGAGTATCGGCAAAGTAACAGACGCGTGGTGTATCGTTACAACAAGGTCATGTTAACATTCTCAATGTGCTATATCGCAAGCTTCTTTTAGAGAGAGCTACCATGAAAGAGCCACTAGCCCCGGGACCCGTATTCAGTGAATAGGTAGCAAATGTGCAATTATACGTGCACTAGGTCAGTAGAGTGTAGAGCAGCGAACAAAAAGGCAGTGATCAAACCGTAATGTGGGCAAGGAGCACGGCTACTCCTCTGTTCTCGGGCGTGAAGTGTTTATACATAAGTTCAGTCTTACAGCCCTTCATATCATGTGTTCCTGTTCAGCATTTAATCGCAGTAAGCCCAAGTTAGTTTCCACTTGGGACCTGTGACCGAAGACTGCGTTAGTCCTTTGCGTGTAAAACAGTTCTATGGCCAAAGTTCATATGTCTCTTGATTAGTGGACTTACCGTTTGGGAAGTGGCGTGCTTCTGCCAGCGCAGCGCCGGGAACTTCTGGTTTGTCAGGCGTTCATGCTATAATTCACCTACTGGCATATCTATGTGTCACGGGGTGACTTGTATCCGCAGCGGTCTAGTCGGATTCATGTGATTGATCAGCGTGTTTACTCTCCTTGCGCTGATGCGCAATTTTCTTAATGAAGTCCTGTCTGCTTTCGGCGTAGAGAGGATCGTCGGCTTGCCCTCCCAGTTTATCTTCAATCGCGCAGGATATAGCATTGCATATTCTATCTGCATGGTGCGTAGTTTAGCCTTTACATTTGCAAACTCCTTGCATGCCTGTTGCACCGCCATGGTGTAGTCAGGGTAGAATTCCAATTGGTTGCCTTGGTAGTTAACGTGCTGTTTTTCTCTTGCCATACGTAATATACAGTCACAGTAATTTAAAATTCCGCCCACTATTGGTCTGGGCGCCGCTTCTGGAGGCGTACGGGGGGCCAGTGATCTGTGGGCTCGTTCCACTATGAAAAGCGGGGATAGCTGTTCTGCACCAAATATTGCCCGACATAGGTCCTCCACATAAGTCTCCATGCGGCCTGTGTTTGTTGATTCGGGGACGCCCGCGATTCGGATGTTATTGCGGCGGGAGCACGTCTCCAAATCCTCTGCCTTGCTTTTTATCACTTCCAGTACTTTCTCCATGCCGTTGCATTTGGTGGTGTTCACTTGTGCCTCATCTTCTACCGCCGATAGTCTATTTTCAGTTTTGTCTAGCCTCTCACCCTGTCTGTCCAGTTTTGTTGCCATGTTGTCCACGCAGCATGTGAGGTGATCCAGTTTGCCATTAATATCTTGTAGACTTGTTTGAATAGCCTTCAGGATAAACTCCATGCAAGGCTCTGTTTCCCCTTCTGTTTCTGCTTCGGTGTCAGACTGGGTTGTAGGCCCTCGAACCGATCTCCCTGCCTCGAAAGTCAGTTTAGGTTGTTGCTTATCCGGTTTCCCCATTGTGTACACAGTGGGTGTCTAGCAGGTGGTCAGTAGCGCAATGTGGGGTTGCAGAACCTGTCCCTTTTCGCACCTCTGCACCTGTATCGTCGGCAGTGTATTGCGGGTTGCACTGTGATGCTATTGATATAGTCGAGAGTCCCCTTATTCTGGGCCAGAGGTTGGGCGTGCGTCGTCGCAAGTTAAGGAATTTAAAACACAGCAGTGATCCCACTAGGAAGATTAGGCGAGATCTTGTGGTCCAGCAGTACTTTTTACGTTGAGTATTCAAGGATTGCGATTTGCAAGCACATGGGAGCGTTGTGATCGATTCTCAAATCTAGTGCCATTTACCAACTATCCCAGCGATGTTTGCAGGATTGTGCATGAGCTTAGGGATGTTCGCTCCCTCCGAAGCCCCACAACGGTGAGGGTACCGAACCTAGTTACCCTTCGTTCCTCACTAGCCCAGTCGCAGTCACCTCCACAAAATGGCCGCGCTCAGTCCACACCATATATGTCCCCGCAGTGTGATGATCAGCAGTATCAAACCTCTTGATGTATTGGCCTCCCACAATATGCAGGACAAATAGTGCCGCAAGTTCAGAACATGCAGTGAAGGTATCTTGCAGTTAGGTGCGCTATCATTCAAGACGCTGGACAGAGGTGTTATATAGGGGGCATTGTATACTCAGCCGTTAGCGCTTTCTGGTCAGTGAGCTCGGGGAGCAGCTCGCAGGTCTTATGTCGCGTATTTGCGAAGGTGCAGCAAAACAATGTGCCAGTACTTCTGCATAGCCTCATGTGTGCAGGGTGACAGCAATCCTGAAACTTAGCCAAACAGGTGCACGGGAGCTCCCAGCTCAGACCCAAAATGGCGAGTTTGTTGTGGGTACCGCAATCTTAGGTCACCGCTTGTGTTTTAATCGCTGAGCCCCAGATCACGCCACAAAGTCCCTGAATCTCACCGCAGGAGTGCAGCTCAATCTCACCGCCAGTCTCCGCATCCCGATGTCTGGCCGTTCGACGGTTGTCCTGGACGCGTGAGACTTTGATTACCGGACTCCGCGTACCCTCCGATCGGCGGTCGCCATCTTGTTTTACACAGGCTGCAGCATCCGATCTCCTCAGGATGATTTTTGCAGCTTCTAGCCGGTCAATTTACTGCCAGTGTCGTTCTGTGGCTCCCCGATGCCTTCCGACGCCCGTTTCTGTGTTTGGCTTCATTTAGGGTGCCTTTACGCCGTTAATGAAAGTCAGGACATAGATGTTCCCGGCGGAACTGCCTCAGTAGTCAGCCATTCCCCTGTGCGCCCTCTAGCGCCCCCCCACAAATATTCATATTTAAAGGTAAAAACAGTTCTGTCCATAGTAAACTATAGGTGCGACACTTTCAACACAAAGTACCTTGGATACGTCAAACTCAAAAGCAAGAACAGTCGCAGGGAAAGTGATGCATTGGTTCCTTATTCCAGGGGAGGTGATGCGTCGGTTCCTTACTGCCACACAGGGGAGGTGATGCATTGGTTCCTTAATGAAGAGGAGGTGATGCGTCGGTTTCTTGCTGTGAGGGAAGGAGATGCGCCGGTTTCTTACTGCGGCCCGGTGTCCTTGTAGACTTGGCGCCCCGATGCGATGCATGAGGATAGGGGATGTGTCGGTTCTCAGTGCGGTGGCGGCAACAGCGCTGCGTTTATTTCTTCAGCCGCTGTCCCACGATGCGTTGCTTCTTGCAGCCACACAGTAGGTTCTGCGTCAGAATTGGTGCAGTGATCTCGGCCTTCCTCGATCGGTGCACTCGATGCGTCATGCGGCAATTCATCAAGCCACGGGCAGGCGCTGTGTCGGTTTCTTCAACAATGCATCAGAAACAGGTGCGGATGCGTTGCGCTTCTCATCGTTGCATTATGTTTCCAGCTCCCAACAGCAAGAACAACCTCCAGAGGTCTAGAACAGCAGCTGGCACCTCTTGGCAGGTCAGAATTCCCAGCAAGTAAGTTCGGGAGAGCTGGGGGTGAAGTTTTTGTATCCCGGAAACCTCTAAACAGGAGCCAAGCTCTAGTTTCAATCTTTATTTCGATCAATTAGACCATCAAAGATGTACAAATAATCACAATCATTTTAAAACATTAGTTAAGAGTTAGATGTAGTAATGTAAAAATAGTCCATCAGCAATAAGTTGAGCAAGAAGAGTGAAATAAAATAAAATGTAATAAAATTGTTATGGGCCCAGCTCCGTTTTCAAGATGCGGGTGCGGATAAACCACATGGCTGTGAGGTATTTCGCCAGTGCAAAGACAGTTGGAGGTGAAACATCAGTTTTTAAAATTCTGTACATGGGGGAGAACTGTCTGCAACCAAAGTTTCTGATAAGGGGGACAAGCCAGTATTTTCTGATGACTTGGTAGGCCTTGCAAAATAAAACCACATGTAAGTCACTTTCCACAGCGAGAGCACATGCCGGGCATTGCTTTGTAGTTGGTGGCGTTGTCCAGGAGCTTGTGAAAGACCTAAGGGGCAATGTGCCGTATCTCCACTGGAGAAATAGCTTCCTGGCCAACACAGGTGTCATCCCATCCAGAACCTTTTCCAGGCAGTAGGAGTCCTTGCTTTGGATGAATAGAGTCGTCCATGGACCCTCACACTTGCTGTCTAGAGCAATAGTAAGTTTTATGTCATAATAAGCCTTTGACAGAACTTTGCCTGGTATCCTGGCAGATGCGTTAGCTGGGTCAGACCATAATTCGGGGAACCCTAAGCTCTCACACGATGATTGTATGTATTTTAGCCAAGGAATCTGCATGGCTTTTGGGTGGGTTAGAAACTCCTTGAGCTCAGACCTGTAGTTGATAAGTTCTTCGCTACTCCATAGCTTTTGCCAAAATGTTAAAGGTTTAAGACCCAGTTCCTCTATGATTGGTCTAAGTCCTAGGTCTAGCCTCAGGGGGAGCAGCAGCGTGCTTGATGGAAGTGCAACCAATTGTCTGATGAATTTATTTTCAGTTGTCATCAAGCTTAGGGCAGAAGTGTGACCCCAGAGTTCAGCCCCGTATGTTACAGCACCCCGGGCCTGGGCTTTGTAGATCTGGATGACTGGGCCCAGTGGACGATGTGTTGATTTAGTCATCATCCTAGTTATACCTCCCGCGATCTGCACCAGTTTCAAGTTGGCCTTGGTCTGATGTGCCCCCCATGTCATGTTCTCATTTAAGGTTACACCTAGATATTCGAATGTAGAAACCCTCTCTAGTTGTGATGAGCCAAGCAATAAATTTGAACGTGTCTCCGGGGTGGGATTTAGGATCATAAATTTAGTTTTTAGACCATTGATCTCTAAGCCCCTCTCCGTACAGAATACCAGGAAAGAGTCAAGAATTCGCTGAATCCCCATTGGGGTTTTGGACAGCAGCAAGGTGTCGTCCGCAAACATGATTGCGGGCACCCTGCTGCCATTCAATTTGGGGGCATCGGTGTGTTCAATCCCATTCAGATGGGCGATTACCCCGTTGGCAATGAGGCAGAACAGGGTCGGTGCGAGCACACAGCCCTGTCTCACCCCTCTGTCAACGGGGAATCTATCTGTTAATTCGCCATTTCTTCCACACCTGACACGTGCAAAGTTGTTCCTATGCAGTCTCTGTAAAATTTCAAGGATATCAGGTGGAACCCCCATCTCAGCAAGCACACTCCACAACTTCATTCTAGGCACCAAGTCGAAGGTGGCTCGCAAGTCCACGAAAACCGTGTACAAGCTGCCCTCCTCGAATAGCGCCGTCCTCCAATAGATGAGGTTTAGGCAGAAAATCTGATCTATTGTGGACACCCCCTTTCTAAATCCTGCCTGGTAAGGACTGAGAGTGTCAGTTTCTTCCAACCAGGCCTGAAGGCGATCCAACACAAGCCTGACAAAAAGCTTCTGAAGCACGTCTATTAAGCTGATGGGCCTGTAGTTGGCTGGGAGCAGAGGCGAGCCCTTCTTAAATATAGGAACCACCTCTGCCCCCAGCCAAGTACTAGGAATCTCCATGCCCAACAGGACAGCATTAAATATTGTGGCAAGATAGGGGGCCCAAACATCAGGCTCCTGTTTAAACAGGTCACCTGGGAAACCGTCCAATCCGGGGGCCTTGCCAGATGCCAGTCCCGCAATGGCTGCTCGCACCTCCTTTAATGTAAACAAGTCACCCCTACAGTGGATGGGCGCCCTTGGGAGTGGATTACAAGTGTCCCCAACATCCGAGGTGTAGAGCGACTGAAAGTGCGCCTGCCACACCCCTGCTGCAATATTTGGTTCAATTGCTGAAAGTAAGTGCCCAGAGCCCCCATTAACAATTCGCCAAAACTTGCGATAATACCTGGTAGCTAGGGAACTAGAGAGTTCCTCCCACTGGCCCTCCTCCCATTCAATCTTGGCCTGGGCGACCAGTTTCTTACATGCCCGTCTACTAGCCTGTATCTCCCCTCTGCCTTTGCCCTCCTTAATACATGAGAGGAGTTCTCCCTTTGCCTTGCGGCATGCGGCGTTGTACCATGAGGACTTGCAATGTGGTTCCCCCCTTTTGCATTGGGCTTTGGTAAAGAGTTGGAAGGTTGTTATCCTGGTGCACTCGAAGATAATAAAGTTTTAGAGACAAGATATGTGAACAATTCTTGGTAAGCGCTACTCTTGTCACAAGGCGTCCTTCCCTTGTCTTACAATAACTGGATACGTAGTGTGGAAGGGAGACTCCCTCCTACAAAAGAGTGCGCTGTTTTTCAATGAAACTCATAGGTTTCTTCTCAACATTTATCAAAGTTTCATGCGTAAATTATTCCATATATACCAAATCAATAATCCATATTAGTTCTCCATCTGGTTGTAGTTTTATTTCACAATTTCTTTGCAAGTTAATGTGCCAATACTCCATACATCTTTCGCACCCAATGCATTTCGGGTCTTTTACATCAGACCCTTCATCAGGGGACAATGGAATGAAAGGAAACAGGACCAATTAATTCACTGTCCAATATATACAAAATTAATACAATAGTTTCATGCTAAATGTCAATCTCCCTAAATTATAACTCACCTACCTAAAATCAGTATATACAACCTCAGTTCTAGTTAGTAAATGCAACATAATGTCACTAACTTGTAATCGGACTTGTTTGCATATATACAGCCTTATATATCGTCATTACATAAAAACACATGAGTGATCCAAAGTGCGCAATCCCTTAACTGTACACAAAACATATATTCGCTTATTCAATTCTACTTACATTAGACCGTCCGGTCTGTTGTTTAGAATGTATTGGCGTCTCGGCGTTTCACGATATTACGCGCCAAAAGTTAAGGGCTAACTATAGAGTAAAGTTCCGCTCACGTGATCGGAAAGTCTTCCAATCACGGCAGTAGATTACTCTGATCATGTGACTGGGTCCGTTCAGGCTTCACGGAAGTAAATAGATGTAACGCGATGTTGTCTGTCTATAATGCAAATACCAACTAGGTATATACTTAATCTAAACCTGGAGTGAGTGTAACAGCATCATACTTTACCATGACTATGTACATGCATGAATGGTACTAGGATAAACAAGAATAAACAAGAAAATAAACGGCGAATTCAAATCAAAGAACACTTCAAGGATCACAGATATAGTTCAAGCCTATAGTTGCAGTTGTTATAAAAAACACGAATATTCGATTCTGTCGTTAAGCCCAATTGGGTGGTCGGAATTTAGTTTTTTAATCCAATAATATTCACATCTAAGTCTTTACTTAGAGGGATCCAGGTCGCTGCGTGGGGAGATCCTCTCCAAGACCGTGTATCTTAACTGGGAAATTTGATGACGTGCTTCAAGCCAGTGGCATGCAATGGTAGATTTGGAGTTCATAAGTCTAATATTGCTCTTGTGTTCAGTTATGCGTGTTTTAACTTTTCTTTCAGTCTGTCCTACATAAGTTTTGCCACACGGGCATTTGATGGCATACACGCAGTTCATGGTGTCACATGTGCTATTGTGTTTCAATTCAATTTGATGCCCTTTGGTGGGGTGAGTAAATTGATTTCCGATCCGACTGGGTGCAGTTTTGACATTTTTGCATGCCCCGATAGGTCATAGTGGGTTTCTTAGGAGTATTCAACATTTCTTTTATGTTTTTCGATCTTTGAAATGCAAAAGTTATTTTTTCTTGATACAGGTCTTTTAAATCAGGTTCTTGCTGAATGAGTCTCCAGTGTTTATTAACAATTTTTTTGATTTTCGGTGCATCTGTAGAGAATTTCAATACACATACAGTTTTTGCCTCTTGAGTTTTTACTGTTTCTTTTAACATACTGGCTCGAGACTGTTTTGCCACTTTGTTTAGTGATGTTTGCAGTACATCATTAGGATATCCTCTTACTTGATACTTATTGACTTGTTCTTGCAAAATTTTTGACAACTCTTCTTCATTGGAAGTGATTCTTTTCATTCTTATGAATTGGGAAGTAGGTAAGTGTTTTTTCAACGACATGGGATGGAAACTTTGAAACAGTAGTGACGAGTTTTTATCTGTTTTCTTAATGTGTACATTGGTGGTGATGCTGTTGTTTGCAATTGACACTTTCACATCAAGGAATGCTATGTTTTGTTCATCTATAGTATGGGTAAATTTTATCCGTTCATTACAAGCATTCAGTGCAATGTTGTTGTTTTCTAGATCTTCTCTAGCTCCTTTCCATATTATAAATAGATCATCAATGTACCTTTTGTACATAATCAAATGGTCTGTCCATAGCGGATTTTCCAGGATGTGGTCGGTTTCAAATTTGTTCATAAAAATATTAGCGTATGAGGGCGCCCCCCCAAAACCCATCGATGTTCCACTACTTTGATTGTAGTGTTTACCATTCCATTCAAAATAACTGCAAAATAATGCAAATTGCATGAGTTGTATGATTAACAGTTTTTGTTCCTCTTGAAGGTCACTGTTTATGAGACTCCATTCTAGTGCCTCTATACCCTCATTATGGGGGATAGAGGTGTAGAGGGCGGTCACATCAATGGTACAAAGTAGGTATGTTTCATCCATCTTAAGTTCAATATTTTTCAACAAGTTCAAGAAAGCTGTCGTGTCTTTAATATATGTGGCAGAGTTTTGTACAATCGGTTGCAAGAACCTATCAATGAATTTCCCAATGGGCTCAGAGATTGACCCACACGCAGAGACAATGGGTCTGAATGGTGGGTTATGTAGATTTTTGTGTATTTTAGGTGTCATATACAGCTTCGGTCGTCTGGGATATTTCATCTCTAAAAACTGTTTAGTTTTGTCATTTATCCACTTCATCTCATGGGCATGATTGATAATTTTCTGTAAAATTTGTTGGTATTCTTGAGTAGGATCTGATTCGAGTGGAAGATATATGTCGGGGTTGTTCACATGGTCATTCACATTTTTGTAAAATCCGTATCCATGACCACAAGGTCCCCTCCCTTGTCTGCCTTTTGAAATGTCAATTGTTTGTTATTAGTCAGATTTTTCAAAGTATTCCATTCACTAGACGTGAGGTTGCTTTTTTTAGGTTTACTGTATGTTATTTGCTGCACATCTGTAAGTACCGATCTCTCAAACGCTTCAATGGTTTTATGAGTAAATGGGGCACAAAATGAACTTTTAGGTCGAAATTCTTTCTCCCAAGTTGGTTCAGCTTGAACTTCAATGGAATCTTTAAAGAAGTATCTTAATTTCAGTGATCTGAAGAATTTGAACAGTGCAATATCTGTTTCGGCTGTATTGGAACAATATGTCGGGACAAATGTCATTCCTTTGTTAAGCAATTTGGTTTCTGCTTGTGTGAGTTGTTTAGTTGAAATATTAACAATTAGTTGGTTTTCGTTTTCTGGCTCCTTGTCCTCTCTGCTATACTTTTTTACTTCTTTAGCATACTTGTCTAATTTACTATTCACGTCTTCTAAGGTTTTTTGCAGGTCTGTAATTGTGCTGATTTGTGTTTTTATAGACTTGATTTCTTCTTCGATTTCTATTAATGCTTTTGAAAGTTCTTCCACTATAAGCAGAATCAAATCCAGCGAACATTTATTTAAAATTTTAAATAAATGTTCGCTGGATTTGATTGTAAATGAACGAAAAATTCGTAAATACCGCAGAAACACCTTGGACTATAAACTGGAAGAGGTTTATACTTGGGCCGATATTTACAATCAAAAGAAATGGCAATCCCAACAGCAACAATCTAAAAAGACCACTACATCATCATCTCAAGAAAGTGTCGTATCTGATTCAGATATAGCATCCACGAGGAGACCTATCACCAAGACTACAATTCTCGCTGACAACACAGGAGAAAAACCTTCAACTAGTAATGTGACTCCTCAAGTGAGTTTTTTAGAGATCAGCCCCGCGGCAAACGCTCCACCAACAACTACAGACCCACAAGACGAGGATGCAGAACTAGAAAAAAGTATAGCAGAGAGGACAAGGAGCCAGAAAACGAAAACCAACTAATTGTTAATATTTCAACGAAACAACTCACACAAGCAGAAACCAAATTGCTTAACAAAGGAATGACATTTGTCCCGACATATTGTTCCAATACAGCCGAAACAGATATTGCACTGTTCAAATTCTTCAGATCACTGAAATTAAGATACTTCTTTAAAGATTCCATTGAAGTTCAAGCTGAACCAACTTGGGAGAAAGAATTTCGACCTAAAAGTTCATTTTGTGCCCCATTTACTCATAAAACCATTGAAGCGTTTGAGAGATCGGTACTTACAGATGTGCAGCAAATAACATACAGTAAACCTAAAAAAAGCAACCTCACGTCTAGTGAATGGAATACTTTGAAAAATCTGACTAATAACAAACAATTGACATTTCAAAAGGCAGACAAGGGAGGGGCCCTTGTGGTCATGGATACGGATTTTTACACCAAAAATGTGAATGACCATGTGAACAACCCCGACATATATCTTCCACTCGAATCAGATCCTACTCAAGAATACCAACAAATTTTACAGAAAATTATCAATCATGCCCATGAGATGAAGTGGATAAATGACAAAACTAAACAGTTTTTAGAGATGAAATATCCCAGACGACCGAAGCTGTATATGACACCTAAAATACACAAAAATCTACATAACCCACCATTCAGACCCATCGTCTCTGCGTGTGGGTCAATCTCTGAGCCCATTGGGAAATTCATTGATAGGTTCTTGCAACCGATTGTACAAAACTCTGCCACATATATTAAAGACACGACAGCTTTCTTGAACTTGTTGAAAAATATTGAACTTAAGATGGATGAAACATACCTACTTTGTACCATTGATGTGACCGCCCTCTACACCTCTATCCCCCATAATGAGGGTATAGAGGCACTAGAATGGAGTCTCACAAACAGTGACCTTCAAGAGGAACAAAAACTGTTAATCATACAACTCATGCAATTTGCATTATTTTGCAGTTATTTTGAATGGAATGGTAAACACTACAATCAAAGTAGTGGAACATCGATGGGTTTTGGGGGGGCGCCCTCATACGCTAATATTTTTATGAACAAATTTGAAACCGACCACATCCTGGAAAATCCACTATGGACAGACCATTTGATTATGTACAAAAGGTACATTGATGATCTATTTATAATATGGAAAGGAGCTAGAGAAGATCTAGAAAACAACATCATTGCACTGAATGCTTGTAATGAACGGATAAAATTTACCCATACTATAGATGAACAAAACATAGCATTCCTTGATGTGAAAGTGTCAATTGCAAACAACAGCATCACCACCAATGTACACATTAAGAAAACAGATAAAAACTCGTCACTACTGTTTCAAAGTTTCCATCCCATGTCGTTGAAAAAACACTTACCTACTTCCCAATTCATAAGAATGAAAAGAATCACTTCCAATGAAGAAGAGTTGTCAAAAATTTTGCAAGAACAAGTCAATAAGTATCAAGTAAGAGGATATCCTAATGATGTACTGCAAACATCACTAAACAAAGTGGCAAAACAGTCTCGAGCCAGTATGTTAAAAGAAACAGTAAAAACTCAAGAGGCAAAAACTGTATGTGTATTGAAATTCTCTACAGATGCACCGAAAATCAAAAAAATTGTTAATAAACATTGGAGACTCATTCAGCAAGAACCTGATTTAAAAGACCTGTATCAAGACAAAATAACTTTTGCGTTTCAAAGATCGAAAAACATAAAAGAAATGTTGAATACTCCTAAGAAACCCACTATGACCTATCGGGGCATGCAAAAATGTCAAAACTGCACCCATTGTGGTAATGTGATGATCGGAAATCAATTTACTCACCCCACCAAAGGGCATCAAATTGAATTGAAACACAATAGCACATGTGACACCATGAACTGCGTGTATGCCATCAAATGCCCGTGTGGCAAAACTTATGTAGGACAGACTGAAAGAAAAGTTAAAACACGCATAACTGAACACAAGAGCAATATTAGACTTATGAACTCCAAATCTACCATTGCATGCCACTGGCTTGAAGCACGTCATCAAATTTCCCAGTTAAGATACACGGTCTTGGAGAGGATCTCCCCACGCAGCGACCTGGATCCCTCTAAGCAAAGACTTAGATGTGAATATTATTGGATTAAAAAACTAAATTCCGCCCACCCAATTGGGCTTAACGACAGAATCGAATATTCGTGTTTTTTATAACAACTGCAACTATAGGCTTGAACTATATCTGTGATCCTTGAAGTGTTCTTTGATTTGAATTCGCTGTTTATTTTCTTGTTTATTCTTGTTTATCCTAGTACCATTCATGCATGTACATAGTCATGGTAAAGTATGATGCTGTTACACTCACTCCAGGTTTAGATTAAGTATATACCTAGTTGGTATTTGCATTATAGACAGACAACATCGCGTTACATCTATTTACTTCCATGAAGCCTGAACGGACCCAGTCACTGCCGTGATTGGAAGACTTTCCGATCACGTGAGCGGAACTTTACTCTATACTTAGCCCTTAACTTTTGGCGCGTAATATCGTGAAACGCCGTGACGCCAATACATTCTAAACAACAGACCGGACGTCTAATGTAAGTAGAATTGAATAAACGAATATATGTTTTGTGTACAGTTAAGGGATTGCGCACTTTGGATCACTCATGTGTTTTTATGTAATGATGATATATAAGGCTGTATATATGCAAACAAGTCAGATTACAAGTTAGTGACATTATGTTGCATTTACTAACTAGAACTGAGGTTGTATATACTGATTTTAGGTTGGTGAGTTATAATTTAGGGAGATTGGCATTTAGCATGAAACTATTGTAATAATTTTGTATATATTGGACAGTGAATTAATTGGTCCTGTTTCCTTTCATTCCATTGTCCCCTGATGAAGGGTCTGATGTAAAAGACCCGAAATGCATTGGGTGCGAAAGATTTATGGAGTATTGGCACATTAACTTGCAAAGAAATTGTGAAATAAAACTACAACCAGATGGAGAACTAATATGGATTATTGATTTGGTATATATGGAATAATTTACGCATGAAACTTTGATAAATGTTGAGAAGAAACCTATGAGTTTCATTGAAAAACAGCGCACTCTTTTGTAGGAGGGAGTCTCCCTTCCACACTACGTATCCAGCTTTGGTAAAGAGATCATCTGCCATGGTCCTAATAAGATCCTCGTGAGCCAGATATATCAGTTTGTGGGTGTCCTCAATGCAGGTTTCATCAATTAAGACACCCACCTTTTCCAAGATTGCAATTATTCCAGCATAGAGCTTTGGGAACTTCTCTCGGCTGGCAACTAGTTTTTCCCACCTGATTCTCCTTCCGTTGTTTTCAAGGAGAAGCTCAGGTTTGGTCGCCGCCATGCTTTGATCACTGACCTCCATACCAGGGTGGGCAAAATCTAGTTCTAGAGCATTGTGGTCACTGTCAGCTCTTTCTGCTACCCTAAAGTCAATAATATGCGACCATTCAGAGAGATGTACAAGGACGTAGTCCAAGCGGGACTCCCTTCCCACTCTATTGTAGGTGTGTCTGCTCGGTATATCAGATTTGATACGCCCATTGCAGGCTCTAACTCCGTGCTTAAGAGTTAGGGCAGTAATCTGTAAGGCTAGAGGTGTCCAAGCTCTGGGAGGAGGTGCCACTACGGGGTGAACCGCCCACCTTCCATCCTCTTCCATGGAAAAACCATCCAAGAGGCCTGGTAGGGGCTCAAAATGTGAATTTAAGTCCCCACCAACCAAAAATGGGGTGCCCCTCGGAATTTCACTTGGATAGCCAGTCCAATGCCTTGTTGTTAAGAAAGGCGGTGGATTCTATCAGCGTTGTTTTTAACTCTGGCACCCCCGCTAAGATTACTGTGTACTGGCTAGCCTCCGGCGGCAAGTTCACTACTCTTGGCTTTTTTTTGCTCACTGGAGCCTCATCTGTCAGTGTGACTGCTTTTTGCGGTAGGCTAGAGGCAGGAATGTTAGCCTTAGGCTGGTTAGGAATGGGTTTGGGAGTGGGGACCTGTGGGTGGTTTGGGAGTTGCTATGCTAGTACTAGATTGCATGGTCTTGTTTGAGGGGGCAGTTGGTTTATCCTGCTGTACTAAAGAACCTGTGCTTTTCCCGGTCTTGCTATTGGCTGGGGCACCGCTCTTAGGGTTAGTCTTAGTTGCTGTCCCTGCTCTGCCACCCTTATCCTCAATGTTACTGTTAGTTTTGGGATTATCGGCTAATAGGGCCGTAAATTTCTCAATGTTCACTAGCCTAACTTTCATTTTAATAAGCCATGCTTCTAAAGGGCACAATGAGGTTCTCAATAGTGATCCTATGTCGGCCAAAATGATGTCTTCGCCCGAGGTGTCATAGGGATTAATAGTAGTATGTTCTGAAGACACAGCGGTCTGAGACTCTGATGAAATTGCCCCAGCTCCCTCAATATGCGTAGCCCCCATTATGCTTGGTCCATGACTATTTATCTTCGTGTTGGGGTTTTTCTTTGTTGTTGTTTTTGTCTTCCTCCCACCACTTTTCTGTGCCCTATTTTTCACTTTGGGTACTGCTCCTTCCCTTAACCCCTGGAGTATGATTCTGTCATTCGTATTTACCACAACTAGGTCGTGGTCGGGGTTGGAAATTTGGGCTGGCTGGGGTTGGACTAGTGGGAGGTTTAGTAAACTCAGGTCATCAAAATCACTTACTTCCTTTGAACTAGTGTGGGAGCTAGAGATGGACAAGTCCAAATCCGTATTGTGCTCGCTATTCCTAGTAGCCCCATTGCTAATGCCAGTTGGCTCTGTACAATTGAGTGTATTGGTTGGGGTTTTAGCTTGTGCAAGGGGGCCCATAGAAGACCTTCGCACCCAGTCAATTTCTTGGGAAATGCGCCTTTCAAGTATTGTAATTTCGTCAATCAATAATGTCCTCTTGTAGCCCTCAAGGCGAGGGGGCGTGGCCGCTGCGGGAAGAGGCTGCAGGTGTTTCCAATGCCTCGCAGTCCCGCAGCGGTGGTGTAACAATGAGCGTCACACCCGTGGAGCGGGTCCTGCGCTTGTGAAGGTCTGTGAGCCCCAGCAGCAGTGGCAGCAAATCCGCGATCCTCGGGAGCCTTCCAACAGTGAGTAGCACCCGCGAAGCGGGTGCTGCGAAAAGTTATGCTCTCGGCAGGCGAGGGGGTGTGGCTGCTGCGGGAAGAGGCTGCAGGTGTTTCCAATGCCTCGCAGTCCCGCAGCGGTGGTGGAACAATGAGCGTCACACCCGTGGAGCGGGTCCTGCGCTTGTGAAGGTCTGTGAGCCCCAGCAGCAGTGGCAGCGAATCCACGATCCTCAAGAGCCTTCCAACAGTGAGTAGCTCTACTTCAGGCCCTTGGAGATCTTCCTCAAGCAGGGGACACAGCACACAGCAAAGTCCTTGTCCTTTCCTTGGCAGAAACAGCCACAGCAGGCCAACCCCAGACAACAAACAAGAAAGGCGCATTTCTTCTCCTCAGTTTCTCCAGCTCTTCTCCTTGGCAAAGGTTCCTCTTGAATTTCAGAAGTAATCTAAAAGTCTGGGATCTGGGCTCCACTTTTTACAGCACAAATTCCTTTGTTTCTGATGTCATAGAAGCTCTTTGCCCAGCCAAAACCAGTTCTGTCCTCTCTGGTGCAGCTTCCTCGCAGGAGTTGGAGACAGCATTGTCCGAGGCAGACGAGGTTCATCCAGGTGTGAAAGAAATCTCCTCCTCCTACTCTGAATGCAGCCCAGGTCTATTCAGCCAAGCCCTGATTCACCATGGAAAGGCAGGACACACCTCACCCCGCCCCCAAATGGCTGTCCAAACAGAATGCACATCCCCAGCCCCTGTCAATCGAAAGCCAGACAGTCAATACACAACCCTAGCAGAGGCACACAGATGGATAAGGAAGAAAATACCTACTTTTTAAAAGTGTTATTTTCAAACACAGTATGTAAAAATCATCCTCATTAAAAGTTGCATCTTTAGATTCTGAGTTCAGGCATACTAAACTTTACTTTCCCATCTTGTCCCACTGGAAAGGTATATATTTATAAGATGTTATAAATTAACTCCCATTCTATCCTATGGGACAGATAGCCTTTCAACAGTGAAAAACTAAATTGGCAGTATTTCACTATCAGGACATGCCACACATACCAGGACATGTCCTACCTTTCCCATACACTGCACCGTACCCATAGGGGTATCTTGGGCCTACCTGAGGGGTGACTCACATGTCAGCAAAGGGAAAGTTAGGGCCTGGCAAGTGGGTGCACTTGCAAGGTCAACATGGCAGTACCAAACTGTGTAATCAGAATGTGATAAAGGAGTAGCGCACAGCCTATTTATCAATGGTAGTACTGCGATTTGCTTTTTAGTCAGTTTCAAAACGTTGGAGGGTACTGCCTAGGTAACGTCTCTTGTCAAAGGCATTCACAAACAGGACAGCTTCACAGAGAAGAGACTCATCGCGTCTTAACATTTGCTGAACAAATTCTAATGAACGATTCGCTTTTTCTAATCGGCAAAAGACATCACATGGTCTCTGATGAAGGGCGTTAACGCCCGAAATGCATTGGACTTATTTCAAATGATGATGTCAACAAGAGAATTGTGAGACATTAAACAATGAAATGAAGAGACAATTTCATGAATCAATGAACGTATGAAATAAACAAGAACTTCATAATTTAAAGAAACTAAGAGTCTTTTAATTATTCATTTTTGTAAGGAATCCTGGGATTCACCTTAGGAGAAAGAGAGGTGCGCGCTAGGGGATGTGACTAATGGACCATTAGGAGCACAACTTGTGGAGTACCAAACTGTGCACAGACACTGCAGTGACAGGTCTGAGTTACACTTACAGAATGCTCATTTGGGTAGCACAATCAGTGCTACATGCCCACTAGCAGCATTTGGTTTACAGGCCCTGGGCACACACAGTGCACTGTACTAGGGACTTAATAGTAAACTAAATAAGCCAATTATGGAAACTCTAATCCATGACAGCAATTTACAGAGGGAACACTTGCACTTTGGCACTGAACAGCAGTGGCAAAGTGCCCAAAACATCTAGACCAGCAAAAACAATGTCAAACAGACAGTATAAAACACAGGAGGCAAAGGCAAAAATACAGGGGAAACCCTCGCCAAGGATGCCAGGTCTAACACGTGTCCCCTTCAGCTGAAATATGGGGTGAACTACCCACCCTCTTGGTAGTTCTTTTCACTAAGACGGAAAATTCTGGACAGACCATCAACATTGGCGTGTTCTGAGCCAGGTTGGTGTTCCACCGTAAAGTCTATCTTCTGTAGGGAAATGGACCACCTCAGCATCTTTGGGTTCTCAGCCCTCATCTGCATCAACCAAATGAGGGGCCTGCGGTCGGTCTGAACCCACAAGTGAGTCCCAAACAAGTATGGTCTCAGCTTATTCAGAGCCCAGACCACAGCAAAAGCCTCACGCTCAATCACACTCAACCTCTGTTCCTGTGGAAGTAACCTCCTACTAATGAAGGATTCAGGTTGGTCTATGCCCTCCTCATTTAGTTGTGAGAGCACAGCCCCACACCATGCCCTGAAACATCTGTCTGCACCATGAATTGCTGTAAGAAGTCGGGTGGCTTGAGTGCGAATGCTGTGCACATTACAGATTTCAGGGCATCTAAAGCTTCCCCCAGGGATCGGTCCAGTGCATCTTCCGGGGCTGCTTCCTGGAAGTCAGCTCTGTCAAGGGGGCAACAATGGTGCCATACCCCTTGACAAATATTCTGTAATATCTGGTGAGGCCTAAAAAGGTTGACCTCTGTTTGGGTCTTGGGGGGTTCTCGAGCCAGAATGGTGTCAATCTTAGGCTATAGGGGTACCACCTGGCCGCTTCCTACCTGGTGTCCTAAGTACACCACTGAGCCCTGCCTGATCAGGCACTTGCTGGCCTTGATTGTGAGGCCTGCCCTCTGCAGGGCCTTCAACACTTCAAAGAGGTGGTACAGATGTTACTCCCGATGAACACTGCGATGTCATCCAGGTAGGTGGCACTGAAATCCTCCAGTCCAGCCAACACATGGTTGACCAACCTCTGAAAGATGGCAGGGGCATTCGTCAACCCAAAGGGCATCACCCAGAATTGGTGGTGCCCCTCTGGAATTGAAAATATGGACCTCTCCCTGTCCCCATCAGTTAAGGTACTATGCCAGTACCCAAACGTTAAGTCAAACGTACTGAGGTACTTGGCAGCTCCCAACTGATCTATGAGCTCATCAGCTCTGGGGATGGGGTGTGCGTCAGTCCTGGTGATGGAATTGAGCCCTCGGTAGTCCAGACAGAACCAGAGTTGTGGCGTGGCACCGGGTACCGCAGCCTTCGGGACCAAGACCACTGGGCTGGCTCAAGAGGTGTTGGAGGGCTCAATCACCCCTAGCGCTAACAGCTTGGAGACCTCCTTCTTGATGGAAGATTTGACCCTGTCAGTCACCCTGTACATTTTGTGCTTCATAGGAGGACTGTCCCTAGTGTCCTTATCATGGACACGCCACTGAGTGACACCTGGCGTCAGAGCGAACAGAGTAGCGAATTGTACCAACAGTTGGACACAGTCACTCTGCTGTTCAGGAGTCAGGGTGGAGGCGAGGTCTACACCGTCCACCTAACTATCATGTTCCCTAGCAGACACTGAGTCTAAGTCACCACCTCCATTCCAGCATCTGTCGCTACGAGCATGCCCACTTCGGACCACTCCAAGTAGGGCTTAAGGCGGTTCACATGTAGGACCCGCAAAGGGTGCCTTGGAGTCTGCAAGTCCACCACATAGGTGACTTTACTCTTGCGCTCCACCACCTCATATGGCTCAGTCCGCTTGTTCTGGAGGGCACAAGGCTCCACTGGGGCCATGACCCACACTTTCTGGCAGGCTGAAACTCGATAAGAGTGGAATTCTGATCATACCATTGTTTTATCCCTTCCTGGCTGGCTTACAGATTCACCTGAGCAAGTTGTCTGAAGCGCTTAGTCTGGTTCCTGAAGGCCAGCATGTAGCTATGTACATCCTGGGGAGATTTACTGGGAGATTTCTCCCAGCCATCTTTGAGCAGACTCAGAGGTCCTCTTACATGATGCCCATACAGGATTTCAAAGGGACTGAACACTAAAGACTTCTGTGGTACCTCCCTGTAAGCAAACAGAAGGCACGGTAAGGGGACGTCATGCTCATCAGGGTCCAGTTGTATCTTTCAACCAGCCCATCACCATGGCGGTGGTAAGGTGTAGTGAACTTATAGGTAACACAGCACTCCTGCCACAGGGACTTCATATACTCGGATATGAAGTTGGTAACCCGGTTGGATACCACCTATCTGGGGACCCCCACATGGGACAAGATCCCCATCATCGCTCGGCCCACCACAATGGCCATCACAGTCTGGAGAGGGATAGCCTGGAGGTACCGGGTGGAATGGTCCACCGAGACCAGGAGGAATCTGTTGCCCATGGCTGTCTTGGGATCCAGAAGCCCCACAATGCCAATACCCACCCTCTCAAAGGGGGTGCTAAATACAGGGAAAGGTTGGAGAGGAGCCTTGCACATCCTCCCACTCTTATCACTTGCCTGGCAAGTCTTCCAAGACCTACAATATATTTCAGAGTTCCTGCGCATTTGGGGCCAGTAAAAGTGTGTGAAAAGCCTTTCAATAGTCTAGCCTTGCCCCAAATGCCCTGCCAAAGGCACATCATGAGCCAAACCCAGTAGGAAGGCTCTTAAGGTCTGGGGTACCACCAGCACACGGCTGATCCAGGCTCAGCAACCTTAGGCTCACTATACAGGAGACCATTCTCCCAGAAAATCCAATGTGATCCAGACTGATCACCTGCTGCCTGGTTTGCAGCCTGCTGCCGCAAATCAACAAGAGAAGGGCATTCCTGCTGCTCCTTGCAGAATTTCTCCCTGGAGGGGCCCCCTTCCTGCTGCCAATGGGTCGGCTCAGACAGGTCCCCAGTTTGGACACTTGCTCCCCTGTAGGCTCCAGGGCATCCCACTCAAGGTTTGCCTCCTCCTGCACCATGGGAACTTCAGGCTGGTTTCCCGTGCCCCCTGCCTCTTTTCTTTCTGGCCGGCTCCTGGGCCACTGTTTCAGACTCCAGGTCCTCTTGATTGCCCTTAACGGCTGCCATAGACCGACAGGTCACACACGCCCAATCAGGCAGACCCAATATTTCCAAATGGAAGTACGCTCCACCTTCTCCCAAGGTGATCTCTCAAGATCGTTGCCTAGCATAAAGTCAACAGGCATGGCTGGCCTCAAGACAACTTTCAAGGTACCTGTGACCCCGTCCCCGCTCAAAGGGAACCTGTGTCACTTTGCTGAGGCACTCTGAATTGTCAGCTGCAACTACTGGCTAAAGTACGTTGGGGACCCCCTGCTTTTCAGACACTAGCCGACAACTGACAGCTCTCACACTGGTCCCAGTGTCTCCCAGAGCCTGCCCGTATGGCCATTTATGGTCACCCACTGTCCGTATTTTTTAGTGTTAGCAGGCAGGTGGGTCCTTGGAACCATCTCCGTGAGTCGAGATGAAGCTGCGCCTGACTTCAGGATCACTACATGGGCTCTTATTAAGGAGGCCCGCGCCAATTGACACAGTCCAGACAACAACCATTTTGACCTTCACCTTTATTATCTGGGCTCGGAATGGATTGGGCTACAAAGAAATATTTTGAACAGAAGCACTGCTTGCCAATTCTTGCATATTTTCGTGCTTGCCCTGACGAAGTTCGCAAATTGAACGAAATGCGTTGGCTGATGCTTTGCATGGACTGTTTCAAATAAAAACATATTTTTGCAACAAAGACACTGATCAAGCTTCTTTATTGACATTATACTCACCTAGTAGTGCACTGTTCCAGTGGTCTCAACACTTTGCAGAGGCACTCTGAATTGTCAGCTGGAACTACTGGGTAAAGTACGTTGGGAACCACCTGCTCTTCAGATACTAGCCAACAACTGACAGCTCTCACACTGGCCCTAGTGTCTCCCAGAGTCTGCACCCTATGGCCATTTATGGTCACCCACTGTCCATATTTTTTAGTGTTAGCAGGCAGGTGTGTCGTTGGGACCATCTCACTGTCTCCTAGTGAGACCAGGGTCAACTCTGCTGGCTCCCAACACTCCTGGGAACCCAGCTCCTCTCCCAAAGCCACACTAGTTAGCGCACAGGGCGGTGCACCTCTGGATGCAGTGGTGGCTTTCTTGGGACACCTAGGATCCCCTATGAAGTGTCCCACCTGACCACAAATATAACATGCGTGGGCGCCCTTCTGGGCAGGCTTACCTTTGTGGACCCTGGTACTGAACCCAGCAGTCCGCCTCCACAACAAGCTTTCTGGGGTCAGTTAGCCTACTGTCAACCAGATGCTGGCATTGCTCTGGAAAACAACTACCAGACAAGTGCTCCCATGCAACCAAATCATAGAGCCCCTGAAAATCATTTACCTGGCTACCTTTCACCCAACCATCCAGTGCTCTGCAAAAATAGGACATATACTCCACCCAAGTGCTTAACTCAAGCTTCTTACTGGCCCGCAACTTCTGCCTGTGCAGTTCTGGGGTCAAACCATATCTCCTTGTCGTGGATTCCTTCATAGAGGCATAAGACATCTGGTCCTCACCTGGTAAGCCTAACAATCCCCCCCTTTTTGTTGTCTCAAAGCAGCTCCACAACCCAGCTCCCCAGTCTCTCTGAGGGATTCTGTGGGACCTCATTGTTACCTCATACGCCTTAAACCACTGACTAATGACCTCACTCTTTACAAAATCCTGAATAACTTCCTTGGGGATGTATACCCTCCCTTCCATAGGCACTGGCAACAAGCTTCCACCATTGAAACTGGGTTACACACTCTTGCCCTTTAGGTCCAGTTCCTTCAAACCTCTCTCGTGCTCTAAAAGCATCCTCTTTTCCTCCATGGACAGTCTCAGCTTCTCTAACTCCAATTTCGTACTCTCCATGTCACTCTCCTTCCCCAGACTGAGCTTGGTAAGTTTCAACTCATGCACCCTGCTTCACTATCTGTCCTCCAACTCTTCTGGAGTGTAGCCTGTAGGAAAGTATGATCTGCTTCTTATGGGTATCCCCCTTTTTGCTTTTGATGTTCAACTGTTTTGACTAGTCTGACCGGAGTCCTGCTAATCGGGACCCCAGTCTGTATGCTTTCTCCCTAAATTAGTTATAGTATGTACTAGCGACACCCCAGATTGGATACTTAGGTACCCTTGTCAGTCCCTAGTATATGGTACCCATGTACCCAGGGCATAGGTACCCCAGAGGCCTCCCAGGGACTGCAGCATGCATTATGCCACCCCTGAGAGACCATTCAAAATGGAGTGACAGGCATGCCATTACAGCCTGTGTAAGCTGGTGCTTTCACCACTTACAAAAGCTATAGGTTTGCTATATCTAAGTGTCACCACACTAAAACCTATGGCACCCCTCTAGCAGGCCTTAACAATCCTAAAGGCAGGGTACTAGGTTCCAAGTGAGAGGGTGTCCCTGCAAGAGAAGGACATCCCTGCAGCCTACGGAGTCCAATACTCCTGGTGTGTCGGCGAGGCAGCCATACATAGAGGTAGAGGTACATTATAAGCTTGCGTAAAATGCTATCTTGGGAACGGCTGCACCAAAACCGATTGTGTTTGGTATTAAACACCTTGGAATCATACCTCCACACTGTTAATCATTGTGGTAGGTATGATTCCCCCCCTCAGAAGCAACGTTCGCAGGGTACATGGTATTCCCGGTACCAGCCTTACAGAAACGGACAGCACAAAATGATTGCTACCGACCACAGACATATATCTGCCCTCATGCTGCATAGCCAAGCTCGAGCAGGGGAAGGCACAACAATAGGCATCCATTGAGAGAAAGGTGTGACCACCTTCCAAACAGGAGTTAGTGTATTAGGTCTGGGTGGGTGCACTTGCAAAGGGACTGAAAGTCTGCATGAGGGGCATATTTAGTGTGCTCAGGCATAGTCCAGTTCAAACGGGTCCTGGGAACCAGTGGCTCCTTTTCTAGCACAAAACTTGGCAAAGGACATGGGAGTAACCTCCCAACTGCCCAAACCCTCCCCTGGGAGGGTACCCTGAATCTTGCCAATCCCCTTCTTTGGGTATATAAGGGCTTACCTGGTTGTAGGACCCTACATTCAACATGGACAGGATTCTGCTAAGGAAACCACTGAACTTCGACCGTCTGGACACTCTGGACTTCGCTGGGCCCGACTTCATCTCCCTCTTGGCCTTAAGCATCATCTGGGCCTGTGCCCTGTACAGGTATCTGTGTAGGACCTGTGGTGCATTAAGGACAAACAAAGACATCTCCCTTGGAGTGAAGGAGTCATTCCCCTGCATTTGCAGGCACCTCAATGCAACTGTATGGTCTGCTGATCCTGAGCTCCTGCAGACTCCGAAGGCTCCAGCAACACAGGAGGTGGGTTCCTATGTCTCCTGAGGTCCGAGCTGCCCTCTCACCAAGTCTGAGTTCAGAATCCCTCGTGGGGGCCGTATAACCCGAACCCCTGTGTATCGCATACTTTTGCACGAGCATATGCTTGTTGGGGTTTTCAGAACAAGTGCATTGGGCTCCGAGTAGCCCCAACCTCTGGCACTCTTTCCTACCAAGAACTCCAGCCTCCTCACAACAAGGGCACTGTGGGCTGGTGTTTGGTGAAATCGCTCAAGGTCCTCTCGCGACTCTTATGCCTAAGGCCTGTGGGTCCATTTAAGGGTCAACTTTACTTTTCTTGGACTTCTCTGGTTGCTCCAGGCTTGCCCCAACTCCCCTGTGCTTGGTGAGTCCCCTGGGCGTTGCTGGTCCGAATTATAACCATCTTTCGACTTCTGAGTGGGTTGCTGCTGCCAAGGCTTGTTGATAATTACTATATAAAATCAGTAATTCAGAAGTATTCTCAATAGTATCTCGATATCCAGTATTCAAAATTATGGTTCCCATATAGTTAATTGTGTTCTATTGGGGATGGACCAATAATCAGAAATATTCAATTAGCATTTTGAGCTATTAAATCTTACTTTATTAAAACTATTTTTTATAAACTCATATAAAGTGCTATCGTATTATGTCCTATATTAACTCCAATTTTAGGAGCAGCATAATAAAAGTTATAAGGATCATAGATTAGACCCCACATTGTATTTCAATGTGGTGAATAACTTCTAACCATTTTAAAGCTAAAATAAGTTTTTTCTAACAAGAAAATCGTTTGTTAGAACTGGGGTCTTGGAGGAGACAACAGCTGTAATGTCAATGGAATTGGAAAACGTTAAAGAAGACATAAACAAACTGAAACGAGAGGACACCGCACTAATGGATAGAATGGAGGTCCTTGAGAACAATGCGCGTCGCTGTAATATACGCATATTACATGTACCCGAAGGAAATGAGGGTTCAGACATCAAGTCCTATATCATCCAACTCATCAAAAGGTCTCTCAATTTAATCCAAACTGAAGAGGAATTGAAAGTGGACATCCAACGGGTTCATAGAGACCCTTATAGGCGTAATCCTCAGCGCACGAAGCCCCGGAAGATACTAGTTAACTTTCATACCTTTGCACTGAAGGACCACATCCTCAACTTAGCCCTCAAACAAAAATCCCTGTCTGGTGGTGATTTTACTTTCCAAATAAGATCGGATCTATCAAGAGCAACCTTAGATAGACAGTGGGAATTGGGTAAGAGAATGGAGGCCTTTAAGAACCTGGGTGCATCAGTTCAGTTGAGTTTTCCCGCAGCCTTGAAAATAATGTTTAATAACAAAATGCACCATATCCGCACAGTTCAGGCCGCAGATGACCTACTGATGAGTTTAGGCACTCCTAAAAGATGAGGCCGGCAAGTTTAAGTAGAAGTTTGTGATTGTGAGATGTATATATGTATATATATATATATATATATATATATATATATATATATATATATTTTTTTTTTTTTTTTCTTTACTGCCTATAAGCTCGCAAGTTCGCAAATTACGCGAAATTAACTCTGAGTTGAACATACCATTTAATTATTTAACTCAGATGGAAAAAAAAAAAGAGGAACCAAGATGGAAAGAAGAAAAAAAAAAAGAGCAGAATGTATATCTTCAGTGAAACCACAGCTGAACAAGTATTCTAAAAACAACTATATATATATAAAAAAAAGTACCCAAAAAATATAAAATGTATAAAATAAAAAAATAAATAAAAAATCACTAAATTTAAACTACCTCACTTCTCGGAGCTCAATCCAGTATATTTAGTATAAGCAGTAAATTTATGTAACTCTATGTAGTTCTGTGTAGCCTTACAAGCCTTTTTCAAATAGATCTGGCGAGTTCTTTATTTCCAGAATAAATACCCCCCGCGGAGCTAGGATTGGGTATGGGGTACCAAACCCGGACGCGTTCCGGTGGACAATCAAGGGTTCCTCAAGGGAGGGTGGGTAGGGGTCACGGGGGTGAGGGGTAGGGCAAAAAAGTTTAAAATGTTTCTCATCTCTGGGATGGTAATCATCGCTATCACTGTTAAAAAATGGACAGTATATAAATTCCGAATCTATATCATGGAGTATAAGTCAGAAGGATTTCGCCTCAATGGAAGCATCAACTATGAGCGTAGTTAAGATACTCTCCTGGAATGTTAATGGCCTGTGCACCAAACCCAGATCTAATACAATAATACAATATCTACGAGACTTTGATGCGCAGGTCATTATACTTCAGGAGACCCATTTGGTTGAGGCCGAGGTTCATGATTTGGTAAAGAAAAACAATTGGATAGACTTAGCTGTGACTACATCGCAGACACTTAACATCAGAGGGGTCACCATTCTTTTTAAAAAAACAATAAATACAAGACTTTTAGAGCAGAGAGCAGATCCCGCAGGCAGGTGGGCCATTGCAACAGTCGTGATAGGTGGCTCACGCCTTACAATAGTGGGATACTACGGGCCTAATAGGGACGACCCATCTGCCTTGGTATCATTGTTCTCTGAACTTCTGCACTTTTCGGAACCTGTTATAATAGCAGGAGATTTCAATGTCGTACTCGATCCTTCAATAGATAAGACTAGTTCTAGTCGACAAAATATTTTGTCGAAATCCAGAGACTTCTTACTTAAAACCATGTCACAATACGGTATTATTGACATATGGAGGGTTAGGTCTGGACAGAAAATAGGTTTCTCTTTTCGAAATTACAAATATCGCCATAGATCTAGGATAGACTTCTTTTTAGTAAGTAGAGTGTTACTAAACTTAACGAAGAGTGTTAACTACCTGCCATCCCATCTTTCGGACCACTCGGCGGTACTTTTAGATCTTGAAGTACTTACTCAACCTCCAATTAGGTCATGGTCTATTGATAAGTCTTTTCTTACATCACTTGAAGATTTAGAGTATATAAGAGCACAATCAAAAGAATTTTTCCTAATTAATATAGGTTCTGCTAGCCCAAGCACTGTATGGGACGCCTTCAAGTGTTTCTTAAGAGGGATCATTAAAAACAAGATAACGTTTCGAAGGAGGCAATATAACCAGGAAGTAGCATCTATCGAGGCGAATCTATTACTGGCCCAGAATGAATTAGATACTTCTGAACCTGAATCTGCAACATCAGTTAAACTAGAAGAAGTGTTGAAACTTAAAGGGCAATTAGCCTCCACACTTAACCAACGTGTACTTCAAAGGTGGGAAGCAAGTAAACTTGCCCACTTTGAATTTGGAGAAGGGGCAAGTAAATTGCTTGCGTGGAAATCCAGAACCGACAGAACACGTAATAATATAGGGGAGATAAAAATTAGTTCGGGCACCAAAACTTCGGACGTTGAAATAAGATCTGCCTTTAAAAACTTCTTTCAAAACATATATCAGGAGGATAATAATATTACATCTGATAGTATAAAGGAGTGGCTGAGTAAGATCACCTTGCCATCTTTTTCCCCAGAGCAAAAGGCCTTTTTAGATCAGCCTATAGCGGAAGAGGAAGTAGTGATGGCTATTCGTAACAGCAAAAACGGGAAGGCGGCCGGGCCAGACGGCTTGCCCGCAGAGATATATAAACGCCTTACGGAAGACATCTCTCCCTTTCTAACCATATTATTTAATCAAATCCTCTTGGAAGGAGATTTACCACCTATATCCTGGAACAATGCAACAATCACACTTATCTTGAAACCAGGCAAGGCTTCCTCTGAATGTGGCTCTTATCGCCCCATTTCAATACTTAACACCGATTACAAGGTTTTTACTTCACTCTTGGCTAAGAGGTTGGGTCAAGTTGCTCCCTCAGTCCTGCATTTAAATCAAAAGGGCTTTGTTAGAGATCGCCAGCTCTTTGAGCTGACATATGACTTGATCGGAGCAATAGATATGGCTACTAGCGCTTCATTACCCCTGGCAGTTCTCACGTTGGACGCGACCAAGGCCTTCGACAGGGTTAATTGGTTGTACTTGTCGGAGGCCTTGGGAAAGTTCGGCGTGGGTAGGGCCTTCTGCAGAGCAGTGGAACTCTTGTATCACAAACCATCAGCTTCTGTTATGGTTAATGGCGGTGTGTCAGAACCTATTATAATAACAAGGGGAACTAGACAGGGTTGCCCCCTGTCACCCCTCCTTTTCGATCTCTACATTGAGCCGTTTGCCCAAAAGATTCGAGATGAAAGCAGCATTATACCTTTTAGATATAGAGATTGGGAAAAGAAGGTGTCCCTATATGCGGACGATATTATGATAATGACGTCAGACATTAGCTCCGCATTTTCATCAGCTATTAAGTTAGCACTAGAATTTGGTAATATTTCCGGCTATGAAGTAAATGCCTCCAAGACCGAGGTTATGGTATGGAATAGTGTAACAACTGGGCTTCCAGTGCAGCTCTGTAGCAGTATGAGATACTTGGGTATAAGAATAGTCAAAGATATAAGCCAGATTGCGTCTACAAATTTCACCTTAGTTGCTAAGGAATGCAGGAAGTTAATGGGCTCTTGGAGTCATCTCCCCTTGACACTTTTGGGTCGCTCCAATCTAGTGAAAATGACCATTTTACCCAAGTTAACTTTTATTTTTAATAGTATCCCCTTATTTTTTGAAACCTCATTAATATCGAAGATGCAGAGCGATATATCTTCATTCATTTGGAAGAAAAAAAGAGTAAGAATAGCATGGAAAAAATTAAGGCGACGCAGGGAGAAGGGGAGTTTGGCAGGCCCTGACCTTCAGATCTACGCCTGGGCTTTTCAGATGTCGCATGCCCGAATGCTCTTAAACACTCCATTAGATCATGGCATCGGATCAATGTTTAAAACACTATTACAGTGCGAACAGGTTGGGCAGAAGGGGTTCCTTTTTAAATTTGGAGACCCCAAATTTTTCAAAAAAATTAAACTGAAGGTGTTGTCAGGCCTGGCAAAAACTTAGTATAACCTTAGAGTTGCCACCAAAATAGGATACTACTCAAATCGATCTCCCATATGGGACCTCCCTATTTCTCTTGGTTGGGCAAACGATGTATTGATATATCCCTTAATAGAGGCCAACATCTTAAATTGGGGTGACCTGTTTATAGAAGGGGTTATGCTATCCTGGGATCATTTAGTAAGCAAAGTGGGCCCTAATCTTTCTAGATTGAAGTACCTACAAATCTCAAGTTGGGCACAAGGGATATCCTCAGGGGGGTCTTGTCGTGTCCACATGCCCATAGGTGGTAACAGCTACTTGGAATCTACCCTTCTAGATAAAACAACAGATCCAAAGGAGGTTTCTTTTTTCTACAATTTAATCTTGGAGGAAACAGACGGTGATTTCCATCTCCCAGATCAACTGTGGGGTTCCCTGTTGCCATCTGTTAATCTACATGAATTATGGCTAACATCTTGTAATGTTCTCTGGGATTTAGTGAAACCGGCATGGCTTCGCAGAAATCATCTTTTCACTCTTCACAGGGCATACTACTCCCCCCAAAGATTATCTAAATTCACAAGAGCGGAGCCTGTGGCGTGTGCACGGTGTGGCCTAGTGGAAGCTTCGGATACACACATGTTCTATGAATGCCCACAGTTAACATCATATTGGCAATCAATAGGTAACAAATTAACATCTCTTATAGGCTCCACCGTGTTAATAGACCTTCGGTTGGTAATATTCGGAGTAATGGAGCAGAAACGCAGCCCAAATAATAATCTATTGTTCTACTCCATGTTGCTGGCCCGACGAGAAATATGCAAGCGATGGAAAGATGCTTCTCCCCCGACTTTTTACGATTGGTGTTCCTCAATGTTACAAACATCAAAGATGGACATGTCCAGGGCTGGAACTTCAAACAAAAGGGCATTTTGGCGGATACTTGGTTAGACCCATAAGTTTGAGCTGGGTTTTTTTTTTTTTTTTTTCCCCAGTTCCAATGATTACGAAGCCATGATACACTTCTTCTGCTAAAACATTCTCGCTTCTTATTCAGCGACTTGGTGGCAAAAGCAATGGTGGTAACTGGCTATTGGTAATATCTGTCCAATATAAATACACTGGGGTCTTAAGGTGCATTAGTTGTATGACATTGCTGAGGGGTGCAGACGGAACCGTACATCGAACACTGCCCCTACCAGCCTTTGGCTGAGGCAGCTTGTCAGGCATACTATGAGCCAGATTACCCTGTCCGAAATTTTGACAGATCAGTGCCATGGTAGAGATGAGGAACAAAAAAAAAAAAAAAAAGAAAATCGTTTTTTATAACTTGTACTTCAGTGTGTTGTCAGAATAGGCTCCAAAAGGAGATGGCCTGCTGATTTACATAATTCACTCTTACCAGAGAATGTACAAATTAATGAGGTCAAGTGAAACCAGAAAGCAATCTTCCGATGGAGGATTTGGGCTAATTGAATAGGAAAAAGGCCTCTGCCACATAGCAATAGATACTTGAAATGCACATACTGCATGCTTCTTAATCCAATGCAGATCAATGATTCGAAGATAATGACATTACAAGACTTATAGTGTTACTTTTTCCAAATTGAAGTGAAGTGTTAAAATAATGTGTTGACTTTTCGGCAATCTTCTCTATTCTGATTCTTCCTTCCTTGTCCCAGTACTTACTTGATCAGTAGAGGCCTGTCTGTCCTCGACTGGCACCCCATACAAAACCTCTCTTTTAACATAATCCCTTAAAAAGGGAGTTTACCTTTTCTCCCTTAAAGTGCCTTATGTGGTCCCTGAAAATGGACTGGCTAGGCAAGCACTTCCTGCTAATACCAAATCAAAATGCTAAGATCGTAAACAAAAGCTCACATTTCGTGAGTACTGAGAAGAGGAAGGAAGAATTGGGGTAATGAAATGTAGATATTACCTCTTCATCGCCTTCCTCGTCCTATTACGTACCCAAGCAGTATGCCTTTGTTGCGATCAGCCTACCTGCTCATAATAGATAACAAAATCAACACCAATCTTGCATCTTGTTTTGACTACAGCATTAAACAATGAAGGACGTTCCAGTGAAAAAACAAACCACTCCAGTAAAGTCACTATTGACAATAATACTCACAAGTCTCATAAAAAGCTAAGTGGAAAATGAAAATAAAGGCAGCATCAATATGTCTATGATGTTGCTAATTTGGCTGTTACCACCAGGAAGAGACAATCTGGCCAAAGAAGTTACAGAAAACACTCAGTGGCCCAGAATGTAAGAAGAGATCTGGGATCATTTAAAACACCCTTGATTCTAAAACCAGTTCCTCAAAATTGATCTAAAAACTAAAGCGGTCACATTAGCATGAACTCAACCAATGCATAGTACAAGTCTGAGATATCTAAGGCAAGGCCGCCTGCCAATGTAGCAGTTTCCCAGAAAGAAATTCTCAAGCCACCTCTGGTACAAAAATGAGGACACTGAAAAGAAAAACAGAGACGCATGTCTTTTGATCTCCTATCCTAACCAATGTGTTGCCAAAGAATTACTACCATGGAACACACCCTAAAAGAAATTAAGCACTAGTTCTGACACCCGTAAGAAAGGCCAAAAAAAGCGGAACCGATCATTCATGAGAAGCAGTTCTTTTGTGTGGCACAAGCTTGCATTCTACCTACTCAATTGATTTAAGGTCTTCTGGCCTGGCCGTTGAGTACCTCAACCCTAAGCCACGGGGCTTGATTGCTCTTACAGGGCTGCAACCCTTCAAAACACATGACAGAATTCTGGACAGGAGTGCAGTTCTATGATCTCAGATATCACATAGTCTGACTGACTCTTCTATTAGAAGGTCTTCCAGTGAGCCTTGGTAAAGAAAGCAAAGCAAACCACAGGTGAGAGAATTGCATCCAACCACAGTACTCCCTCAGAGGAAAACTGGACAATTAATGTTGTAACCCCCAAACAATAATTCCACAAATAGTGCCAAGATTTCGGATAATAAACATCCCCCATGAGAATGAAAGAATCATCCTCAACCTTCTTGAAGACAAGTACAAAAAGTGAAAATAGTTCTTCAGAGCCTCTAACAACTTGCTGAATAAATACCAAATTTGAAGGAAATAGTTTGTTAAAATGTAGGATTTGGTCAGTTTAATCTTCCACATATTTTGTGCCCATTGCCCTACCCTTGACAGCTTGAACAAAATACTTGGGGGCAGATTTACAAGCCCCTTGTGACTCTTTTACGCCGCTGTTGCGTCACTTTTGTGACGCAGCGGCGGTGCAAAAGATGCGCCATGGTGCGGGGTATTTACAACTTGACGCATCTGGGAGATGCGTCATGTTGTAAAGCCCTGCGCCAGAATGAGGCGTTCCGGCGCAGGGGCGGGGGGCGTTCCAGCGCAGGAACGCCTCCTATAAGTGGCTGAAAGAAATCGACAAGATTTCACTCTGTCACATTGGGGCCCATGCTGCGTCAAAACCCTGCACCTGCTTGAAGCAGGCGTAAAGATTGACGTAGCATTAACAAGATAGGGCACCCCAGAGCATTGCCGGAGCTGCGTCGCGCTTGCGACGCAACTCCAGCAACGCACCACTTTTACGGCAAAGATGTGTGACGCATATGTGCCGTTTTTTTCCCCCATGGTGCGCCGCATTGTAAATGCGGCGTATCCATGGTGGTGGAGGCATTGCGCACAATAAGTGGTGCATCCCTGCTGATATGCAGGGATGCGCCACTTATTGTAAATTTGCCCCGAGGAGGCTTTATGGACTAAGATGAAATTCACTAAACCGAATGAACAAAAAATATAGTGGAGTACAGAGGCTTTCTGCAGACACTCTCACAAATGTATTCAAATTGTTAAACACTACCAACTTTGCCCATCCAACTACAAGAGAGGAAGAGGAGATTTTGAATATGCTTTCACAGCAGGTTCTATTGACGAATCCACTTGCAAAAAGACGCTTTAATTTGGGGATTCCCCCAATAGGGCAACCCAGTGGGGTCTCGGATACACACTCCTCTCAGTGCACACAAAAAACCACAAGCTAATTAACTGGAAGAAAAAAAACATAGTTGGAAAATAAAGATGAATTATTGCCAAAACAAAATTCACAATATTCCACTGCACCACAATCTGAATAAAACTCCATAAAAAGACCTGCAGGGTCAGGAATGGCATATGTCAGATTCCATGGGAAAATCCTGTTTGCCAATCCCCTAAATGGTCCAGAAAACCATCTCTGGGGCCTTAAACTAAATCCAAACATATTTACGTGGGCATAACTAATATCCATTAACCCCACTTTGTTGCAACTAGTGTAGAGTAGCCCCAAGAGGCTTCTCAACACATAAGAAGTATCTTTTATCTCAGGAAAAACTGGTGCATGGCTGTGTTATTACGTGGAGCTTTAGACTTGCCATACCCAGAGGACAACCCTATAATTTTAGTCCTTAAAGGTAATTCCGGTAAATGCTGGCCTAGTTTAGGAATACACCAAAAAAGAAATCTGGATGTAGGATTCCTTGTAAAAACATTTATCAACTGCTCCATCCATCATAATGAAACACTTTCTCCCACAAAAGAGTGTACACCAGCTGTGAGGAAACAGGCTTTTGTACAGGTTTCCCCCCACTCTTTGACCCATTCGGACTATTAGCTGCTTGTTTTTCGACTTTGAAAGTGCACCGAGGCCTGCTTTTCCAGACATCAGCTACTCCAAATTGACAAGGATTAGCTTACTTATAAGTCCCTAGTATATGGTACCCAGGGTACCAAGGCATGTAAGGCAGAGTGTTTACAGACTCCTAAACAAGTATTGCAACAGGCTCCTTTCATATCCTGTCCTCCGTCAAATTACGAATACCATGAGAATTGTATTCTTCTCAGGAGAAAAACTTTGAATCATTAATAATCATCAATATCTAGAGAGATCTTAGGAAAATCTAGTGAAAAGGGCAGGATTTCTAAATGATTCCTTACACAAGTTATAATCATTGCATCTTGAGACCAGCAGAAGAGTTAGGTCTTGTTGGCCTTCTAATATCAGTCAAATTAGAGGTGTTTTTAATGAGGAGAATAAGGTAATGTCAAGTCCAATCACTCACAATACTCCCAGCATGTTTTTCTTAATCTTGCTCTGGGTCAATGTCTGATGAAGTAAAATAAGTATCTCAAAAATGAAAGCCAGAGGGCCTCACTTGCAACCACTGACTCAAATTAAGCATTGTTCAGTTCCACTTAAAAAGGCAGTGGGACATGACCCCTTATTTCTTTAAAATGTCTAACGATAAAGGACTAGTACAACAACAACAGAGGACTTTGGCTGCCCTGTATGCAAGTCACAAGGACCAATGAGTTAATTTATCAATGCTACAATAAGATTATAAAGCAAACAACAAATCAAAAATTAAATATAAAAACCAGGATGATCCAATAGTAGGCCCAAGCACCAACTGAATTAGACTTTAGAAAGCTGTACGGCTAAGTGAGCCCACCTGGATTCAAACTTTCAGCCATGAGATCAACACACTCTCACAGATTGAATACATTACCTCACTGAGCTACCAACCAGATTAAGAATCCAGAAATGATCCAAAGTGGGCCCAAGCACCACCTGAATTTGACCGTAGAGGGATGAAAGGCTGAGTAAGCCCATCTGGTTTCAAACCTGCAGCTATGAGATGAACAAGGCTTTTGGAGTGGATGAACTAGCTACCAAACCCACCAGCTAGATCTATAATAAAAAAACAATCCAAAGGTTGGTCCATACACCACCTGAATTTCATTGAGGCTTCTCTTACCACTTTCAAAAGGGTGGGTAAACTCCCTTTTTAAGGAATTATGTGAAAAGAGCTTTTGTATGGAGTGCCACTCGAGAAGAGGCAGGACTACCCTCATCAAGTAATGAATGGGACGAGGAAGTAGATGAGGAGGTAATGGCAATTTTCCTTCCTCTGCAGTTCACCAGTACATGACAAGGAGGAAAGAGAGCAAACTGCACATGCCTGCTGAATACATTACCCTGAGGGTGTTATGTTATGTTATGTTATTTATTTTCTTGTATAGCGCAACGGTTACTCAAAAAGAGTGTCCCGGCGCTTTAGGTAAGGTGAACAGGTTTCAAGAATAACACATTCAGAATAACACAACACAGATAAAAACAGTTAAGAAGTCGACAAAAAAACGGAGGGTGCATGTTTTAATAGTGCAGCAAGGCTGGTGATAGTGTTGACTGAGACCCAAATTATTAAATAACAGATCGATATGTTTCAATCGCTAATTTACCATCACTTACAGGGTTAGGCCCCGTTTCCACGCTGTCTTCTTTTCACTGCCAGTGATGGATCTTTAATAAATATCATATTATGAATTAAGGAGCAAATTCAACATCGCAATTTTAAATCACAATTAACAGTTTAAGTTCAGTCAATGAAGAGAGTTTAGATTAGGTTTCAAAACCTTAAGAGATTAGAAAATTTCTCTTGCTAATCTTTATTTGATTTCAGTCAAACATCTGTGAGCATGTTCAGCACCTCCGTTCCCACAAAAATACATGCAGCTTGCAAAAGTTATCACAAAGTTAGCTACAGACATTCTTATGTAGTTCAAATCTGAAAAGATAAGCTTCTGTTCCCATAGCATTAGTACAGATGACCATCTGAATCAAATTTTTCATGGTGAGAACACTGAACAATACTAAATAGATTAAACGTTATAATTACTGTTAGGTAATGCATTTAATTTATTACAAACAAGAAATATTGTTTAAAATGCACAATTATAGACACTATAACTAAGAAATTTGGGGAGGTCTCTGGATATCGTTTGAACAGGGACAAAACTGAGATCATGTCCTGGAATTTAAATGCAGACGATATAGTATGCAAAACAGAGATGAGATATTTGGGGATTCGAATAACACACGACATAAAGGAACTTACTAGAGTTAATTTTGCAAAAGTTAGGAAAGAAATCTCCCAGGCCATGAAAGGCTGGATGCACCTGCCGCTATCACTATTTGGCCGAGATTTGTCTTAACATCTAACATGGGCTTCGATTGGAATTCATAGAGCATATTATCAAGCCCATTATCGCCTCTTTATCTGCAGTTTCCTGCCGATAAAAGCGGCGATAATGTAACGCCCATTCTTGATAATATGCCCCTTCATTTGTTAGTCTTTCTTTAGTTGTGGAGACCTCTACTTAGAAGAGAAGACATATTATAACTTCCTATGGAAACTGCAGAAAGACTAAAGGGCTGTGAGTGGTGCTGCAGCATGGAGTGCCGCCATCTTGCATGAAGTAGTAGTGTGGGAGGTAAGTGATAATATGTTGTAATAATGTTTGAAGAGATGTGAGTGAGTCTGTGCTTGTACCTCATATTTCTGGTTTCAATTTGGGGGTCCTTGTTTTGAACCCCAGGGCACACAACTCTCTCTCTTATGCTTCTGAGGCTGTGAAATGAGCCTACTGAGTCCCCTAAAGGGTCATTAATACTAATACCTTTCTTTTACAGCACCAAGAAGGTACAGACTGTTAGCAGCAAGCACTATTGTTCAGAAGGTAAAGTTAATAAACTACTGACTACGACACAATGGCGACATGACTTCCAAACATGGTATCTTCGGGTAATGTGTGTTTTCTCCCACCTGGCGGGAGCAATTCTAACCCTTTCCATGCTCATGACGGAATGGTTCCGTCATGAGCACAAGTTCAAGTGTGCTCATGACGGGACCATTCCGTCATGAGCACATGTTTAGTAAATTCCTCTGAGAAGACAGCAGAGGGATTTCCAATTGTTTTTGCCTGGGGAGGTGTGGAATAGATTCCCCAACCTCCTCAGGCCTATTTTTGATTTTCATTACAATGACGACCGCGCAATGGTGCGCTATTGTCATTGCAACGAAAATGAAACTGAAACTTAGTTTCAGTTTCTCAGTTTCTGTGCTTGTGGGGCTATCTCACCCCCCCCCCCCCGATCACTGCAAAAGATGGGAGAGGTATCGTTTGAAAGGGGAGAATCTCCCCTTTCCAATGGTTCCCTTCCCCAGTGGATCTCTGCTTAGGGATCACCCAAGGAAGGCGATCCCCAAGCAGGGATCCACCCACTAGCACCAGGGAGAGGGGGGAGCGGCCGCTTTGCTCACTCCATATTAATTTGGTTGCAACAGTCTTTCTACCCCCCTTAGGGCAGATGGGCGCAGGAGCCCCCAATCTGCCCCTCCCGGGGGAGTCGGAAAGCCCACTAGAAACCAGTTTCTTTTTTATTGGCAATGGGGTGGGGGCTGCCCAAAAAGGGCATGGCAATGCCCCCACTCCCCCCAGAGAAATGTCAGTTTTTCTGCCCCCCAGGGGGCAAACGGTGGCAGTAGCCCACAATCTGTCCCCAGGTGTAGCACAAAGTCACTAGAAACCGGGATTTTTTTATTGACGTTGGGGTGGGGGCTGCTCCAAAAGTGCATGGTAATGCCCTCACCCCCAGTGAAATTCCAGTCTTTCTGCCCCTCCCCCTGGTGCATATTGGGGCATTACCCCCTTATCTGCCCCTGGCGGGGTAAAAAGCCCTCTAGTCCTAAGGATTTTTTTATTTTTTTATTCGCGGTTGAGGTTAGCCCATTATGGGCATGCCAATGCCCACACCTCCCCCCAAAAATACCACAGTCTTTCTGCCCCCGAGGGGAAGATGGGGGCAGTGGCCCCTGGTCTGCCCCCGGGGGGGCAGAAAGCCCTCTAGGCACCAGCGATTACGCTGGCTTTTTTATGCCTGGGGGTGGGAGCTGCCCAAAAAGGTCATGGCAATACCGCCAAGAGAAATGTCAGTCTTTCTGCCCTCCCAGGGGGCGGACAGGGGCAGAGCTCCCAATCTGCCCCCCACCCGAGGCAGAAAGCCCACTAGAAACCAGGGATTTTTTTTTAATTGACATTGGGGTGGGGCTGCCCAAAAAGGGCATGGCAAGCCCCCCCAGATAAATGTCAGTCTTTCTGTCCCTTGCCCCCCGGGGGGCATATGGTGGTCAGTAGCCCCCAATCTGCCCCCCAGGGGTCAGAAAGCCCATTAAAAATCAGGTATATTAATTGATGTATGTGTGGGGCTGCCAAAGATGGGCAGGCCAATGCACCCACCTTCCTAAAAAAATGCAACAGTCTTTCTGCTCCCCCAGGGGCAGATGGAGGCAAAAGACCCTGATCTGCCCCCGCGCGGGTAGAATTTCAGAAAGCCCACTAGGCACCAGGATCTTTTAAATTAATTTAGGGGTGGGGGCGGCCCAGAATGGGCAAGAGAATGCCCCACCCCAAAAACAATTACCACAGTCTTTCTGCCCCTCCCAGAGGTATATTGGGGCAATAGCCCCTTATCTACCCCCCCGGGGGGACAAAATGCCCTTTGGCCTCAGGATTGATTTATTTTTATTCAGGGTCGAGGTCAGCCCAGAATGGGCATGCCACTGCCCACACCTCCCCAACAAAATGCCAAGGTCTTTCTGCCCCCAAGGGGTGGATGGGGGCAGTGTCCCCTGATCTGCCCCTGGGGGCAGAAGCCCACTAGGCACCAGTGATAACGCTGGCTTTTTTTATTTGTGGGGGTGGGGGCTGCCTAAAATTGGGCTTAACAATGCCCCCATCCCCCAGAAACATAGCCACAGTCTTTCTGCATCCCTTGGGGCCTTTCGGGGAAAACCTCTCACCAGGTTCTGTTACCCAGAATCCCTTGCAAACCTCAAACTTAGATAAAAAAAAACACCTTTTCCCCACATTTCTGTGATGGAAAGTTCTGGACTCTGCATGGATGCACAACATTCCATCCACCCCTCATACCCCAAAGTCTTCCGAGAAAAATTGTACCTCACTTGTGTTTGTAGGCCTAGTGCCAGTGACAGGAAATGATACAATGCTTAGACGTGAGTCCCTTGCTCACTTTGCCACTGGATTCAAGCAAGCTGGGCTGAAGACGGCTGAAATGCCAGAAACCGGTCCTCGGAAGCTTGTTTCCGGTCCAGGGAAGGCATGGCTTGGCAGGTCGGGCTGGACTGTTCCCGTGAGGCACAGGGTCAAACTGATTTGCATATGGCCATGTCTGAACTGGGGTGGCAGAGTGAGCTAAAGAACGGTGATGGATTAAACCCAGATCTGTTGACTGGGTGTGAGTGTTTTGGTTCAGAAGCTCCGTCCATCACCACCCTCTTTTGTACCGCTTTGTTCGCCATAAGTTGGCAGGGTATGCTCAGACGTGAGCCCCTTGCTAACTTTGCCACTGGATTCAAGCAAGCCGGGCTGAAGACGGCTGAAATACCAGAAAACAGTCCTCGGAAGCTTGTTTTCGGACTAGGGAAGGCATGGCTTGGCAGGTCGGGCTGGACTGTTCCCACGAGGCACAGGGTCAGACTGATTTGCATATGGCCATGTCTGAACTGGGGTGGCAGAGTGGGCTAAAGAACGGTGATGGATTAAACCCAGATCTGTTGACTGGGTGTGAGTGTTTGATTGGTTCAGATGCTCCGTCCATCACCACCCTCTTTTGTACCGCTTTGTTCGCTATAAGTTGGCAGGGTATGCTCAGACGTGAGTCCCTTGCTCACTTTGCCACTGGATTCAAGCAAGCCGGGCTGAAGACGGCTGAAATGCCAGAAACCTGTCCTCGGAAGCTTGTTTCCGGTCCAGGGAAGGCATGGCTTGGCAGGTCGGGCTGGACTGTTCCCATGAGGCACAGGGTCAGACTGATTTGCATATGGCCATGTCTGAACTGGGGTGGCAGAGTGGGCTAAAGAACGGTGATGGATTAAACCCAGATCTGTTGACTGGGTGTGAGTGTTTGATTAGTTCAGATGCTCTGTCCATCACCACCCTCTTTTGTACCGCTTTGTTCCCCATAAGTTGGCAGGGTATGCTCAGACGTGAGTCCCTTGCTCACTTTGCCACTGGATTCAAGCAAGCCGGGCTGAAGACGGCTGAAATGCCAGAAACCGGTCCTCGGAAGCTTGTTTCCGGTCCAGGGAAGGCATGGCTTGACAGATCGGGCTGGACTGTTCCCATGAGGCACAGGGTCAGACTGATTTGCATATGGCCATGTCTGAACTGGGGTGGCAGAGTGAGCTAAAGAACGGTGATGGATTAAACCCAGATCTGTTGACTGGGTGTGAGTGTTTGATTGGTTCAGATGCTCCGTCCATCACCACCCTCTTTTGTACCACTTTGTTCGCTATAAGTTGGCAGGGTATGCTCAGACGTGAGTCCCTTGCTCACTTTGCCACTGGATTCAAGCAAGCCGGGCTGAAGACGGCTGAAATGCCAGAAACCTGTCCTCGGAAGCTTGTTTCCGGTCCAGGGAAGGCATGGCTTGGCAGGTCGGGCTGGACTGTTCCCATGAGGCACAGGGTCAGACTGATTTGCATATGGCCATGTCTGAACTGGGGTGGCAGAGTGGGCTAAAGAACGGTGATGGATTAAACCCAGATCTGTTGACTGGGTGTGAGTGTTTGATTAGTTCAGATGCTCTGTCCATCACCACCCTCTTTTGTACCGCTTTGTTCCCCATAAGTTGGCAGGGTATGCTCAGACGTGAGTCCCTTGCTCACTTTGCCACTGGATTCAAGCAAGCCGGGCTGAAGACGGCTGAAATGCCAGAAACCGGTCCTCGGAAGCTTGTTTCCGGTCCAGGGAAGGCATGGCTTGGCAGGTCGGGCTGGACTGTTCCCATGAGGCACAGGGTCAGACTGATTTGCATATGGCCATGTCTGAACTGGGGTGGCAGAGTGGGCTAAAGAACGGTGATGGATTAAACCCAGATCTGTTGACTGGGTGTGAGTGTTTGATTGGTTCAGATGCTCCGTCCATCACCACCATCTTTTGTACCGCTTTGTTCACCATAAGTTGGCAGGGTATGCTCAGATGTGAGTCCCTTTCTCACTTTGCCACTGGATTCAAGCAAGCCGGGCTGAAGACGGCTGAAATGCCAGAAACCGGTCCTCGGAAGCTTGTTTCCGGTCCAGGGAAGGCATGGCTTGACAGATCGGGCTGGACTGTTCCCATGAGGCACAGGGTCAGACTGATTTGCATATGGCCATGTCTGAACTGGGGTGGCAGTGGGCTAAAGAATGGTGATGGATTAAACCCAGATCTATTGACTGGGTGTGAGTGTTTGATGGGTTCAAATGCTCCGTTCATCACCACCCTCTTTTGTACCGCCGTGACAGGAAATGGCCCAAAACGCAAAGTGAACACACCACATTTTCACAGTAAAAATGGACCCTTTTTTTGCAAAGTGCCTAGCTGTAGATTTTTAACCCTAGCTCTGCTGGCACCTAGGGAAATCTATATGTTTTTGAAAACTAGAAACCCAAAGATATCCAGGTGGGGTGTCTTGACTGGCTCTCATCAGGTTCTGTTACCCAGGATCCCTTGCAAACCTCATAATTTGTCAAAAAAACAAACACAACCTTGTGAGAGCCAGTCTAGTCACCCCATCCTAGATTCCACCGGGTGTCTAGTTTTCAAAAATGTATAGGTTTGCTAGGTTTCCTTAGGTACTGGCAGAGCTAGGGTTCAAAATATACAGCTAGGCACTTTGCAAAAAAAGGGTACGTTTTCACTGTGAAAATGTGGTGTGTCCATGTTGCATTTTGGGCCATTTCCTGTCGCGGGCACTAGGCCTACCCACACAAGTGAGGAGCTGTTTTTCTCGGAAGACTTTGGTGAATGCAGGGTGGGCGGAATTTTGTGGATCCACGCAGATAACAAAACTTTCCACCAAAGAAATGTGAGGAAAATTTGTTTTTTCTTTTATACAACTTTTAAGGTTTGCAAGTGGTTCTGGGTAACAGAAACTAGTGAGAGGCAGACAAGTCACCCCATCGTGTATTCCCAGGGGTATCTAGTTTAAAAAACGTATAGGTTTGCTAGGTTTCCCTATGTGCCGGCAGAGCTAGGGTTCAAAATCTACAGCTAGGCACTTTGCAAAAAAAGGGTCCATTTTCACAGTGAAAATATGGTGTGTCCACGTTGCGTTTTGGGTCGTTTCCTGTTGCAGGTACTAAGCCTATCCCCACAAGTGAGGTACCATTTTTCTTGGAAGACGTTGGGGAATGCGGGGTGGAGGGAATGTTGTGCATCCATGCAGATTCCAGAACTTTCCACAACTGAAATGTGAGGAAAATGTGGTTTTATTTTACAAATTTTGAGATTTACAAGGGATTCTGGGTAATAGAACTTGGTGAAAGCCAGTCAAGTCACCCAATCTTGGATTACCCTGGGTGTGTAGTTTTCAGAAATGCATAGGTTTGCTATGTTTCCCTAGGTACTGGCAGAGCTAGGGTTCAAAATAGACAGCTTGGCACTTTGCAAAAAAAGGGTACGTTTTCACTGTGAAAATGTAGTGTGTCCACGTTGCGTTTTGGGCCGTTTCCTGTCACGGGCACTAGGTGTACCCACACAAATGAGGTACTATTTTTCTCTGAAGACTTTGGTGAATTCAGGGTGGGTGGAATTTTGTGGATCCACGCAGATTACAGAACTTTCCACCATAGAAATATGAGAAAAATGTTTTTTGTTTTTTTTAGGTTTGCAAGGGTTTCTGGGTAATAGAACCTGGTGAGAGCCAGTCAAGTCACCCCATTCGGGTTTACCCCGGGTGTCTAGTTTTCAAAAATGTATAGGTTTGCTAAGTTTCCCTAGGTGCTGGCAGAGCTAGTGATCCAGCTGGTTACCAACAACAGGTACCAACCCCACATACTCACCTGGGTCCATAAATTCATTCACAACATACTGGCAATATCCGCTGGGGTCTAGTTTTTGTAAATATCTAGATTAGTTATTTCTAATCCCTAACTAATCTTTCACTGATCAAAGAGTTCTTTCCTCTGGTAAATGGACCATTAGTTGAACTAGTTGATTGTGAAATGACATAAGATTTCAATTTTCTCACACCTTGGAAATGATCACAGAGTTGGAATGTATTTAAAATGATATCTGAGATTAAATTCATGTGAACCACTTACACAGTACAGACAGGCTCCGTCTCTCACAGGAAGGAAGATTCAAACAAATCAATCAAATGCATTCATTTATTCTTTGCAATGACACTGCATGAAAGGGAGAGGTTAGAGAGAAAAGCACATAAGCGCATACACAGATATAATTATATTTACCTAGAATGGTGTAAAAACCAACTCACCGGCCTAGGAATTGAAAAGGGTATCCCAGGAAAGATCTGGCGAACAAAGGTTTCAGGACAGGAATCAGGTCAGGATAGACGACCTCTCTATCACTGACGCTTGCGTAGCAACCATCTTTGACAGTCTCTTCCTCCTCGAGATTCTTTCACGATCTTCTTCTAAATTCACTTGCGTAAAATACTGGTTCAGCAATTCGATTCTTCTTCATCATCACTTGTCACTCCGACAGCATCCTGGTCTCATGCTTCAGCATCTCCGTCTGGAACTCTCTAACTAACTAAGAACTACCTCAATTATACCTTTCTGTATGCTTGTGCTACCCATTAATGTTTTAAACGTATGAAATTACTAACTCTGATTGGACAGGAATGGGGAGGTGATCATCACACTATGATTATTTCCCATTATTTTCTTTTAGTTTGTTAATTTATATACATAAATCTTTATTCCCTTCCGAATTCACATTGTAATTGTCTCAAATTATAAAAGTCTTTCAGGTTCTCATCAATTTCAGTGGACTGTCGTTCTGGTTCTCAGGAAAGTCTCCTTTCACAAACTTGGACGACGTTCAAGTTGACATTGCGCCTTCCAGTTTGATTTCATTACGCATGTGCAATAGAACAAGAGGGAATAGACTGTGGTTCACGTTGCTAGGCCCATAATAAACACTATTGAAAGAGTCAAAAAGACAAATATTAAAATAAAAAATAAATGGTTTCACTGTATACCACCTATCTCTACTGTAATCCCATTTACTTATTATTACTCTCCCCGCATGAGCATTGGTAAAATAGTTGGGTTTAGTTTTTCAGAAAGCAGGAGGCAAGCATGTGAGTTTCAAGCGGCCATTTTGTTAGCTACTGCGCAAGTGCAAAAAGATACCTCTAAGCAAAAGGTACGTCATGCTACGTAGATGCAGTAGACACAGGCACACTAAAGATTTGGGGTTAGCAGCCATTTTATAATTTCACTTGAGTTACTTATTAGTAAAACACATAGGCAAGCTTTGGTTTCTTCTAATAAATGTAATGTTGTGCATATTAATTTACACGAAATAAGGTTTAGTACGGAGTTAGAGGTTACAGGAGAGAATTGCGTCCGAGCAAGTCTCTTGTCCTAGGTTTGCTAGGTTTCCTAGATGCCGGCAGAGCTAGGGTTCAAAAACTACAGCTAAGCACTTTGCAAAAAAAGTCTGTTTATACTGTGAAAATGTGGTGTATTCATGCTGCGTTTTGGGCTGTTTCCTGTCACATATACTAGGCCTACCCACACAAGTGAGGTACCATTTTTTTCAGAAGACTTTGGGGAATTTTGTGGATCCACGCAGATTTCAGAACTTTTCACCACAGAAATGTGGGGGAAATGTGTTTTTTTAAATAAATTTTTAGGTTTGCAAGGGATTCTTGGTAATAGAACCTGGTGAGAGCCAGTCAGGTCGCCCCATCCTGGATTTCCCTTGGTGTCTACTTTTCAAAAATATATAGGTTTGCTGGGTTTCCCGAGGTGCCGGCAGAGCTAGGATTCAAAATCTACAGCTAGGCACTTTACAAAAAAGGGTCATTTTTCACTGTAAAAATAAAGTGTGTCCATGTTGCGTTTTGAGCCATTTCCTTTTGCGGACACTAGGCCTACCCACACAAGTGAGGTACCATTTTTATCGGGAGACTTAGGGTACACTGAATTGTAGAGCAACTGTTATTACCTATTGACTTTGATGCATTTCTGCCTTCCAAATGAAAGACAATGTATGAAAAAGAAGCCATTTTGAAAAATGACCTATAATTCTCATGTATGTATGGGTACTCACAATTTGGAAATGTGCAAATATCTACTGTTTCTAAACTCTATATTTTGTTTCAATTTCAGAAATACATAGGTGTCTTTCATACCGATTTTTCCATGTATATATTTACCCAAATTAAATGCTATATACCCGGCACATGATAAAAAACCATTGCAAGACGCTGCTCAGTTATTGGCTATGGGTTCGTCGGGTTCTTGGTGAACGTACAAGTCCTATATATCCCCACAACCAGAAAGGTCCAGCGGATGTAACAGTATATTGCTTTCACACCACTGTCATAATTAGAAGAAGTTACAGGTTAAAACGTTGACACAGAAGGCTGTTTTTTTTCAACTGATTTTCAATTTTTCCTATATTCAACGGTTAGTTTCTATAAAAAAAACCTTGAAGGATCTACACAAATGGCCCCTTGCTGAATTCAGAATTTTGTCTACTTTTTAAAAATGTATAGATTTTCAGGATCCAATATTGCTTTTTTACCCATTACTACCATTAACTGGAAAGAGGTTGAAAGCACAAAAAATAGCATAAATAGGCTATGTTCCAGAAAAATGCCAAAACTGTGTAAAAGATGTTGGTTTTCTGACAAAAGTCTGCTTGTCCTGGAAAGCTGGGAAGATGGTGACCACAACCCTTTTTTATACCATTTGCAGGGGTAAAAACAGACACTTTAATCTGTGGCCCTTTTGTCCCATTTCCCCCCTAAAAACTAAATTTACCTGTAATTTTGCTAATTTCTAGGTCCCCTCCAGGGGAATCCACAAACCCTGGGAACATTTAGAATCCCCATGATGTTGGAAAAAAGGACGCAAATTTCGTGTAGATACCTTATGTGTTCAAAAAGTTACAGGGGCCTAAGCGCAAACTACCCCAAAGAGCCAAAAAAAAGGCTGAGCACTGGGGGGGGGGGGGAAAGGCCTAGCAGTGAAGGGGTTAAAACTCCAGCCAAATAGGGAGCGCGTGGCGTGTTGATTCAAGATGGCTGCTACTTGGAGAGCTCCGTTCGGACGAGCAGCGTTCACAAACGAAGGGACGCTTTCTTGGCAGCGTTTCTACACAGAAACTGTGGATTCTGTCATCGGAACTGTTCGGACATCAATGGGCAAGTTCTCCAAATAAAATGCGGTCTTTTGAGCATTTTATGGACTAATTTTGTTTCTCCTGACAAATGGCTGCCATTTTGTTTTCTTTCCACGCAGCGTTTTATTTTATTTTTCTCTCGCTGCAATGCTGTTTCATGTTTTACCCTTTTAGCTGCCGTTTTTCTCTAATGCTGTAGAGACCTGTTGTTTTTTCCTGTGCTCTTCATGCTGGGTTGGTGAATTCATCAAATCACCTCTGCTGTGCCTCACTCAAATCACCTCAGCAATGCACATATCAGCAATAGTTTAAGCACCAACTATGCACTGGAATAAAGGATGCGAGCATCTTCTTTAGACAGCATACTCTGTTGGCGCAATTCACATGTTTTAATGGCCTGCTTTATTGACAATCTATTGTACTTTTAATTTGCTCCTTCTGGGCTCTTCTTTCTACCGCCTTATGTAACTGCATTGAACAGATTTCCTTTTTTTGTCATCTTTTGGTACAACAGGTGTTGTTTTGCATTAAACTTTCCCTTTGCTAATCCTCTTCGACGTCACCAACAATTGGTTCTTTTTCCACCTGCAATTTTGTACTTTGTTGCAACTTTCCTGAGACAATTTTTTCAACATCAATTCCCCACATTCAACCAAATCTCATAGTACCGGAGGTCGCAAGGAGCCAGATGCATCTTCTGGTAAGCGCATCAGGAATGATTCACCTTCTCTGTCGAAATTACCGCTTCCTATCGCACTTGAGGATGTCATGGAGGAATTGCACTTCATTCGTCCTTTCATGACTGATACAGCCGCTACTCTTCAGAGGTTGGATGATAAATGATCTAGCCTTGATCTGAGACAAAAAGTTAGTGATGTTCAGGATGTTGTCGCTAAAGTTAATAGCCTTACTAAAGAAGTCAGTCAGCTTAAAAAGACCACAGAGGATTTGGAAAACCGCAATAGGCGCAATAACCTGTGCATTTATGGTATTCTGGAAGGTTCTGAAGGGTCTGACATTATTCACTTCCTGAAAACTCAAGTCCTTTAAATTGTTGGTCTCCCAAAACACATGGATATCAATATCCAAAGAGCCCATCGTCTTGGACCAAAAAATACCTCTTCTACTTCTAAACCTAGAGGCATAATTGCTTACTTCCTCTTATACTCAGACCTTATGACGATTCTCAACTTAGCTAAACAACATAAACAGATGCTCTGGTCTGGACATAACGTTTTTTTTACTCAAGATGTCTCTAAACCAACTGCTGCCCGTCGGAAAGAATTCTTAGACCTCCGACCTGCACTGAGATCAATGAATGCACGCTATGGCCTAATCCATCCCTGTTTTTTTAATGTAACTTATAAAGAAAGAACTTTTAGTTTTGAAGATCCTGCCGACCTTCGAAAGTTCATTCATACTCACAAATGAGAACTTATGGAACTGAGCAAACCCTAGCTATTTTATTAATGTTTACTGTTTGTTTTGTATTGGCAAATTTTACCTCCAAATCTTGTCCGTAAGCTGTAACGATTTCTTTTTTCTTCCTCATTCGTATTATTCTGATGTTTGTAATGTGCAAACAACTCCGCTGCTGTTCCTTCCCGAATGTTTGGTAAGTTCCCTTCCTTTGTTTTAAATGGTTACCCTTAGTCTTTGGACTCTCCTTCACTTCACTTTTTGTTATTATTGTATGGTGACCTCTCTTTTTCTTATTCTTGTCTCTTACTCGTGCAGTTGTCTTGTTTTTCGTTGCCCCCCTCCCACATTAAAGTTTTTTGGTCAGTTGTCCTCTATGACTGAAGTCAATTGGCTTTTTGCAGTTTTCTTTAGAGGGACTATGCCCCCTTTCCTCATCTTCTTTCCTCTATTTTATCTTCTCTTCCTTGCCCCCTTCTCTTCTTCATTCCTTTTCTTCGCTGCCTCGTGCCTCGTTTCTCACTCCTTTTTTCCCTTTCTTTTAGGCAACCTTTTTACCATTTGCCAATTTTGCACCTTTCTCTCTTTTTAATTCAGTTTCTGATTCGCTATTGTTCTTCCAAATTGTTCCTGTTTCTATTTCTGTGGTGGTCACATGGCTCAACATTTTCCTCTTGTCCTTTTCTATACTCTCTATTAAGTATGGGTGCAAAATCCGCTCCGCTCGCGAAATTTGCGAATTTTCAGCATTTTCGCGATCCGCGAATCTCGCGAAACTGCTGAAAAATTCGCAAATTTGCGGGCGGATTTTCTTTCTGGCCCACAGGAAGCACAGTTAAGGCAGGTGCTCGAGTTGAAGCTAACTTTGTAACCATTTTAGAATGACGCCGGCAAGCTGCCAGAGTGCTTGCTGGCGCCATTCTAAAATGGTTACAAAGTTAGCTTCAACTCGGGCACCTGCCTTAACTGTGTAAGTGCTTCCTGTGGGCCAAAAATTAAACTCAACAGGAAGCACTTACAGATATAAATAAAGCAAGTGCCCGAGTTGAAGCTCAAATTCAGTAACGTTTTAATCAGCCCAAAACATTAGTGAGCACGGTCGAGCAAGGGCAAGTGTGCTTTAACCCCATATCTGCCGTCGAAAATTATCTGTAATACCCGAGGGAGGTCTTTGCATCCCTGAGTTTCTCAAGCGCAATCCCCGTTCCTGTCACCAGCAAGCTGCTTTCTCCTCACCTGCTGCCCTGCTCGCTCTCTGACCCTTTATACACGAGGCATGTTGACACGCATAGAAGCCCCGCACCACACACTAGCGGTATCAAACGTCTTCCCGCCCTTTCCCAACTATGATGGACAGCTCACTCAAGGGACCTCAGCTCCTTTTGGCGCAGTGGCAAAGTTACAGGCACACATGGTCAGTGGAGACAAATCTTCTGGCCGTTTACGCAGCTGCAGTGTAGGAAAAGCACTATCATTTACCCGATGAGGTAGCACTTACTGGATTAGCCAGTAGAAAGTACTCCATTTGAGTAGAGGTATTGCACAAAACGGTGGCATCTTCGTGGATAACTATGCAGGGCAGGATTCATTTTGGCAAGAGGCTCCTGTTACAAAAATCAAACTTCAACAGGAAGCACTTACAGATATAAATAAAGCAGGTGCCCGAGTTGAAGCTCAAATTCAGTAACACTTTAATCAGCCCAAAACATTAGTGAGCACGGTCGAGGCTAAGCAAGTGTGCTTTAACCCCATATCTGCTGTTGAAAATTAGCTGTAATACCCGAGGGAGGTCTTTGCATCCCTAAGTTTCTCGAGCGCAATCCCCGTTCCTGTGACCAGGATGCTGCTTTCTCCTCACCTGCTGCCCTGCTCGCTCTCTGACCCTTTATACACAAGAGGCATGTGAACAAGCATAGAAGCCCCGCACCACACACTAGCGGTATCAAACGTCTTCCCGCCCTTTCCCAACTATGATGGATAGCTCACTCAAGGGACCTCGGCGCCTTTTGGTGCTGTGGCAAAGTTACAGGCACACATGGTCAGTGGAGACAAATCTTCTGGCCCTACGCAGTTGCAGTGTAGGAAAAGCACTATCTTTTACCCAACGAGGTAGCACTTACTGGATTAGCCAGTAGAAAGTACTCCAGTTGAGTAGAGGTATTGCAAAAAATGGTGGCATCTTAGTGGATAACTATGCAGGGCAGGATTCATTCTGGCACGAGGCTCCTGTCACAAAAATTAAACCTCAACAGGAAGCACTTACAGATATAAATAAAGCAGGTGCCTGAGTTGAAGCTCAAATTCAGTAACGTTTTAATCAGCCCAAAACATTAGTGAGCACGGTCGAGGCTGGGCAAGTGTGCTTTAACCCCATATCTGCCATCGAAAATTAGCTGTAATACCCGAGGGAGGTCTATGCATCCCTAAGTTTCTCGAGCGCAATCCCTGTTCCTGTGACCAGGAGGCTGCTTTCTCCTCACCTGCTGCCCTGCTCATTCTCTGACCCTTTATACACAAGAGGCATGTGAACACGCATAGAAGCCCCGCACCACACACTAGCGGTATCAAACGTCTTCCCGCCCTATCCCAACTATGATGGACAGCTCACTCAAGGGACCTCAGCGCCTTTTGGCGCAGTGGCAAAGTTACAGGTCAGTGGAGAGAAATCTTCTGGCCGTTTACGCAGCGGCAGTGTAGGAAATGCACTGAACATTTACCCAATGAGGTAGCAACTACTGATTAGCCAGTAGAAAGTACTCCAGTTGAGTAGATGGAAATCGCAAAAAAATCAGCGATTTTGCAGGAAAATCCGCCCATACTTACTGATTGACAAAAAAGAAAAGACAATTTCTTTCACAACCAGTAAACCTAATTCCGTCTACTCTTCACTTAAGCAAAAAAGAACCTGCTACTCCTTCAGAATTACCCTTTCCAGGTGATGTAAGACTAAAGTTTCACTAGCGAACTCCTTTGTTACCAATCACTCTTACTTTTATACTAGGAAAAATAAACCCTAACTAGTGCTTCAAGTTTTAACTAACTTTACACACCTTTTTCCTCAAGGCAAGTAACCTCACAGCAGTATGGCTTCTATTTGCCACCCGCTTTCCTTATCCCGGATACTCCAGACAACATTAAACAACACGAGCGAATATTGGTTAGTACAAAAAAATCAATAATCCATCAATATTCAATAGTCGATACACAACTAACTACCTATTTTTAACTAATACCTAACTATCAATCTGATCATTCTAAGACGGCATTCATGTTGTCGTATTTAGGAGGCAACGCAGCAAGTTGGTCCTTTCCTTTGATCGATAGAAATGATCCAGTACTAGCTAATTTTTATGAGTTTTGCGAGGAAATGTGTAAGTTTTTCGACCGCAAGGCTCACATGCTTTCCCTAGATAAGGAACTTATCACGCTCAAACAGGGATCACAAGATTTTTTGTCCTATATAACTAATTTTAACCGTCTTGTTGTCGAAACTGATTAGCCAACCAAAAAGAGAGTTCCCCTGTTCTACCAAGGATTGAGAGGGGAGTTAAAGGACGTTCTGGCCCAGGTGGTGGATATGCCTACTTCATGTGAGGAGTTAATAGATCTTATGGTAAAGTTGGATCACAGACTGCAGGAACGAAAAGGAGATAAACATCGTTATGAGCTGCGGTTTCCAAATTCTAAGCCTAGAGCTGTATTGGAGAGTACTCCATCGACCGATACTACAGAACCTATGCAGATAGGAGGAGTAAGGGGCCCTTTGAATCCAGAAGAACTAACTCGTAGGCGCAACCAGAAACTCTGCATGTATTGCGGGAAGCCTGGGCACTTTATCAAAGACTGTAGATCAAAAACCAAAAGTGCGAGAAACATACCTGCAGTAGATTATCCCTCAAGTGTGTCGGGAAACGAGAATGCTCAAACAAGCTAGAGACCCCTTGTTTGAGTCAAGATGAAGAGAAAGAGGTCTATCACGCTGTAGCTAACACCATGCAACCGTCTGTGCCCCACATGAACCTATGTGTCACCATCCAATGGCCAGGAGAAACACCTGTGATGGTACACGCAATGCTGGATTCCGGAGCCACGGGCATAGATCTTCAATACGTCAAGAGATTGGGAGTCCCGTGCATTCAAAAAGAAACGCCCGAAGCTGTGAAGGCCGTAGACGGTTCGGATTTAACATCGGGGCAAGTATGTTATCATACCCGCCAATTGGTCATGCAAGTAGGACAACTCCACTTTGAGCATGTAGCTTTTGATTTAATCGATGCTCCTCAGTTCAAACTGATTTTGGGAATGCCGTGGTTGACGCAACACGATCCCGTAGTCAAATGGGCAGCTCGTACTATCACCCTCAGCTCTGCTTATTGTACTGATCACTGTACTTTTCAATGCTTTCATGAGGAAATCCAGATGGAAACCCCTGCGAGCACGCTAGCAAGCGGAGGAAGAATATTGGAAGTCAACGCTGTCATGACTCTTCCGGAAGTCTACAGGAAGTACCATGATGTCTTCAGCGAGAAAGAAGCTAGTAAGTTACCTCCACACAGGGAATACAATTGTGTAATAGAGTTAGCACCAGGGGCTAGTATTCCCTGTAGCAGAATATATGCCCTTACCGAGGCAGAGAACACCTACCTCCAACAATACCTGAAGAAGCTGTTGGAGTCAGGATTCATACGTCCCTCTATGTCCCCAGCATCATCTCCTCTATTTTTCAACTCTTAGAAGGAAGGGGGATTGAGAACATACATTGATTACAGGGCGATCAATAGGGTAACCAGAAAGAACAGGTACCCTCTCCCTTTGATACCCGTCCTGTTGGACCAGTTGAAAGACACAAGAATCTTCACAAAACTCGACCTGCGAGGAGCATATTGTAGGAGAGTAGGGTCTGCAATCCTATGATCACCCAGATTTTTTGCTTTTGTTTCACTGGTTTACGACTTTCTCTGGCTGTGGGCCTGCCAATCAGACCCACAGCCTGGCTGTTCTCTCTCAAAATTACAACATGTACCCTAGGTGCATTTACCAATTGGTACTGGGCCACCTTATCAGACCCTGTAACTCAGGGCATAGGTGTACCCAGGGCCTACCAGGGGCTGAAGCATGTATTATGCCACCCCTGGCTGGCCTCCTAAATTTGACACAACTGGCTGCATGACAGCTGGGGCAAAGTCGTGTAATCACCCTTTGCTGTAGATATAGTATACCTATATCTAACCCTAAAATGGACCCACAGATTCCTCTAAGTCACTCCTATGGCAGGCCTTAACAATCCTGAAGGCAGAGTGCTTGGAATCGGGTGAGATGGTGCTCTGGCATGAGCTGAGCCTGTCTGCAGCTTGCGGAATCAAGTCCTAATAGCTGTTCCATGATATCGCATACCATATACTCTTAAGTGCATTATAATCCTCGCGGTTAAATGCTATCTTTGGTATTGCTTTATCAAAACATGTCGAGTAAGGTGTCATATGAATTGGAATACTAACCCCTCGCCAATTCTGGCGACGGGGTTAGCATTCCACCCTTCTAGAGGGACACGACATGTATGTAACTGTGAACCCCGGTTAAAGTTAAACAAAGCCTCAGCTCCACAAAATGGATGCTGCCACCACAGACACGAGTCTGACCCCCTACAGCTGGGAGTCCTTCCAGCGAGGGGAGCCTGGACAAAGGGTTTCCTGTCGAGGGCGGTGCTAGCACCGTCCCAGACAGGGTTTTGTGTATCCTGGGTAGGCAGGGCTTTACAGGAAGGTGACTGCTGAGTGGCACCCCGGTGCTCACTACGCATAGGCCGGTCAGAACCAGTTCCAGGGGCACACCAGCCCCTGGCCTGAGGGAAGTCCGGCATGGGAGAGGGGTGTAACCACCCCCCTCCTAGTCCCACCCATAGGCAGGACCTAGTCACCGGGTCAGCCCCCTTTTTTAGTATAAAGATAGGAGCGGGCCCCCTGTTCAAACTAGATCATCTTTGGAATCAAGACACGACTTTCTGCGAAAGGACATCAAGATTTCTTCTTCAAGATTCTCCCTTGTGACTAAGGAGTAGTCACCCTACATCAAGCGGGCACCATCCTAAGAACACTGCGGTCTGCTGCAAGTCCTTCCTCCGGAATCCGACTGCCCAGTTCGACGAGACCCGGCTTCCCTGGCACCTCTGACCTCTACTCACCTCTACAGCCAAGCTGAGAACCGTGAGTGCGACGAGACCTCGAGGGACCGACGATCGCCAAGACTGCACGACTTCCTTGCAACAAGCCCACCGTGTGCTCCACTGGTGAGTGCTTTGGGGTCCGAGAAGCCCCCACCCTGAGCAGCTCCAGCACCGAAGATCAGCCCTCCAGCATCTCCACGATCTGCGTGGGGCCCTTCTGCTTTTGCCTGTTCACCGCGTTGTGTGGCTACTAGCCGGCTGGCTTGTGGCCTTCTTCACGACGCCCGACGACATCACTGCTGCTGGTCTGGTTGCTCCAGACTGGCCCTTGCTTCCTTGCAACAGAGAAGCACCCCGGACCCTCCTGGTCCACTCCAGACGCCATTTTGAGTCCACCGCGTGGGCTTGAATTTGCCAAGGCTTTGTTGCCCAATCCTGGGTCCAGCGACGCCGACAGCTTCATCCATCATGGGACAGCTCGCTCCTCCATCCTGGTCGCCGACAACGCCTCCTGGTCCGTGAGATCTGCAGAGCACAGCGTCACCCACTCACCTAGTCGAGGTGACTACCATCCGGTGCCCTCCTGGTGCCACCTGACTACTGGCTAGTAGTCTCGAACTTGGTCCCCTCTGCTTTCAGGTGTCATCTCTCTTCAAGATCCAGGCTTGGATCACTTCGAACTCTCTTCACTGGTCGCCTGCCAGCATCTTTCTTCCATGCTCCTGGTCCGTCTACGAGGATTCCCGACGTCTTTTGAGACATATGCAGCTGCAGCCCCTGGGCTAGGTAACTTCGGCATTTCGGTGCCCCAGCATAGCCTCACTATCCAAGGGTCAGAATCCACTTTCGTTTTCCTCCTACCAGGTCGGGTTCGCCCGAGAACACCAACTCTGTGAAATCTAGCTACCATAGACTTTGTCCCGCATCCCGCGTGAGAGTGCACACTCTGCACCCGAGTCCCCTAGGCCTCCTAGAAGTAATCTGAAGATTCTATAGTCAAGACCTAGCGATTCCAAAGCCTATTAGTACTGTACTTACCTGCTAGTAATTTCGCACTCCACTTTCAGAGTATATGGTTTTCCGTGCCCCTCGGGCATTTGTATATACTGTGCTAACTTAAGTATTTTCGTAAGAGTTTGGTTTGTGCTTAGTACCCTGTCCTCATAAAGAGTACAGGGCTGTTGTGATCTTAATAAATATACTGTTTATTTTCATAACACTTGTGTGGTGTCCTTTCACTGGGTATTCAAGGGGTATATGTGTGGTATAACAGCTGGCTTAACACGCCCTCTCGAGTCTTTAGCCTTAGACTGCTCGTATCCACGCTACTAGGATAGCTGGTCTATAAGGTTGACTTACAACCAATCATCAATAAGGGTTGCTGGACTGATACATAGTGTTCACTAGAATACTGAGCACTGCATATCAGGCTACCTTCTCACATTGGTGAGCAGCGGTTGGGATTTGAGCTTGCTGTTGTTTTACCACACTTATCCTAAGAATATCTTGTTGAAAGATCACATAAGTACTTTTAGGTACATATAACTTAGCTTAGAATACTCTGAGTTCTACTGAACCAGCTGTTGCAGCTCCTCAAGGCTTAGCACACCTTGGCTGCAACTCTTAGCAAGGGATCAGTAGGCAAACACATAGTGTAGGTAGGTGCATCACTTACACCACACTAGAAGCATGTCTAACCTCGGAGAGTCTGCTGAGACCCCTCTGATGGTTGAGGACCCTCCACAGGCCTCTTCTAGATATGCAGCCCTTAGCTTCCAGGAGATGAGACAAGTGTGTACCTCCAGGAAGCTAAAACAGGGGTCTAACCCCACAATCCCATTTCTGATTGGTCTCTTAAAGACTTATGATGCCAGAAAAGCTGAGAAGCTTCTTAGCTCTTCTCATCCAGAAGGGGACATGCCAGCCCTAGAAGGAACCAGGGGTGACCCAGATCTCATCCATCTCTCAGGTGAGGAGGATGATCATCAGGAGACATCTGGGGATGAGGCAGACAAAGGTCCAGAAATGGTTAGTCAGCTAACTAGGGCCAACTTAAGCAGGCATGAGAATGGTACTGGGAGACCCCTGGGGCCCCTCTCAGGCCAGCTTAACATTGGGAATGGACGAGTTAGGTCTCTCTCAAGAGGCTCTAACAGATCCATTCGTACCAATGGCTCTCAGGCCTCTGCTCTGAGGAGGATGACCTCCCCTCAGAGGAGAGTTTATGAAGCCAAGGAAAGGGAAGTCAATCTGAGGATTGCCAGGGAAGAACTTGCCCTGGCCAAAGAAAGACTTGCCTTTGCTAGAGAGCAGGAATTGAGTGGGTCAAAACCCACTGGTGGCAGCATTATACCTAGCAATAGGGAAAGGAGTTTTGATACAAAACACCTGAATAAGATAGTGCCCCCCTTTAAGCAAGGGGATGACATCCACAAATGGATTACTGCTTTGGAGAGGGCCTGCACTGTGCAGGGTGTTCCCCAGAGTCAGTGGGCAGCTATCTTGTGGCTCTCCTTTGAAGGTAAAGGTAGAGATAAGCTCCTCACTACCAGAGTGGAGGATGCTAACAATTACCAAGTCTTGAAAAACACACTAGTTGATGGGTTTGGCCTAACCACTGAGCAGTACAGGGTGCTGTTCAGGGATACCCAGAAAACTCAGTCTCAAGATTGGTCTGACTTTGTGGATTGTGCCACTAAGGCTTTGGGGGGCTGGTTGCTGGGCAGTAAGGTTACTGATTACACAGGATTGTACAATTTGATCATGAGAGAACAAATTTTAAACAATTGTCAGAACCAGTTGTTGCATCAGCATCTTGTTGACTCAGATCTGACCTCTCCCCAAGAATTGGGAAAGAAGGCAGACAGATGGGTCAGAACAAGAGTTAAGCAGAACCAGGGCCAGAATCAAGGTGGTCAGAAGAAAGCAGACCAGAAGGGTAAAGATTCTAAAGGGGAACAAAATGACCAGAAGTCTTCGACAGGTCCCCAACAACCCAAAGAGGGTGGGGGTCAGGCTCCCCAGAAAAAGAAGAATCAAGAAGGCCAGTCCAAAAGGTGGTGCCAATACTGTAAAAGTAAAACTCACTGGTTTAGTGAGTGCACCAAGAAAGGAGGAGGGCAGACTCCTGCCACTGCAGCCCCTAAGGCACCTGTGTCCCCTAGTACAGTCAGCAGTGGTAGTGCACCTCCCAAGGGTTTAGTTGGGTTAACCTTGGGTTCTGAGGGGTATGACAACTTAGTTGGCACACTCACTCAGGCTGTCCTTGTCTGTACAGGGGATGTGGATATATCCCCTGATATAAGTCCCAATACTTTGGGCAAATACAGACAGACACCTTTAATAAATGGAAGAATGGCTCAGGCCTATAGGGACACTTGTGCCAGTGTCACAATGGTAACACCTAACTTTGTGGACCCTGGACAGATCATGCCAGGTACAGATTTCCTGGTGACCAATGCAAGCAATGTCACTACCAGTCATAGTATGGCAATTGTTGCTTTCTCCTGGGGAGGGGTAAATGGCCAAAAGAAGGTTGTTGTTAGTTCAGACCTCCCAGTGGATTGTTTGTTGGGCAATGATTTGGAGTCATCACAATGGTCAGAAGTGGAGCAGAGGACTCACATGGAAATGTTAGGCTTGCCAGCACATGTGCTTGCTGTGACTAGGTCACAGGTCAGAAAATGCCCCACTGAACAGGTGCTGGATCCTGGAACAATGGACCAGACACCTTCCAAGAAGAAGAGCAGTAGGGTTAAGGCTGTGCCTTCCCCCTTGCCCCAGGTTGTGGATCAAGTCTCAGAGGAGGCTGACCTACAGGAATTGAGGGAAACTGAGCCTAAAGAGTTCGAACTTGATCAAGTTGAATTTCTGGGTTCAGGTGGCCCCTCAAGGGAGGACCTGCGGAAGGAGCAGTTAGACTGCCCTTCCCTTGAACCCCTCAGAAAGCAGGCTGCTGCTGAGGCTGCTGGGAACGCCACAGGTACCCACAAGGTATACTGGGAAGATGGACTCCTGTACACTGAGGCAAGAGACCCCAAGCCTGGCATGACCAGGAGGCTGGTTGTACCCTTGTCTCAGAGAGGTTTCCTCCTTACCTTGGCCCATGAGATTCCCTTAGCAGGTCACTTAGGCCAGACAAAGACTTGGGACAGGCTTGTCTCACACTTTCACTGGCCTCATATGAATGAGGATACCAAGGAGTTTTGTCACTCCTGTGTCACTTGCCAAGCCAGTGGTAAGTCAGGTGGCACAACAAAGGCCCCCCTTATACCAATGCCTGTGGTGGGGGTGCCCTTTGAAAGAGTGGGGATTGACATTGTTGGTCCAATGGAACCCCAGACAGCATCAGGGCCCAAGTTTATACTGGTGGTAGTGGATCATGCCACCAGGTATCCTGAAGCTATTCCACTTAGGACCACTACAGCACCTGTAGTGGCAAGGGCCCTAGTTGGAGTGTTCTCCAGAGTGGGCTTCCCTAAGGAGGTTGTCTCTGACAGAGGTGCAAACTTCATGTCAAGCTACTTAACTGCTATGTGGAAGGAATGTGGTGTCAACTACAAGTTCACTACACCCTATCATCCACAATGCAATGGGCTTGTTGAAAGGTTCAACAGGACCCTAAAAGGGATGATTCATGGACTACCTGAAAAGCTCAGGCGTAGACGGGATGTCCTGATACCCTGCCTTCTGTTTGCTTACAGAGAGGTCCCACAAAAGGAGGTTGGCTACAGCCCTTTTGAACTTTTGTATGGGCATCCTGTGAGAGGCCCCCTGTGTTTGGTGAAGGAAGGATGGGAGAGACCTCTCAAAAAGCCTGCAACCAACATAGTGGGCTATGTACTTGGTCTCCGCTCCAGGATGGCTGAGTATATGGAGAAGGCATCTGAAAACCTTAAGGCTAGTCAAGAACTTCAAAAAGCTTGGCATGACCAAAAGGCTGTCCTGACTGTTTACCAGCCTGGACAGAAGGTGTGGGTGTTGGAGCCTGTGGCCCCAGCAGCACTCAAAGACAAATGGTCTGGGCCCCACACAATTCTTGAGCAAAAGGGAGAGGTCACCTACCTGGTAGACCTTGGAACTCCCAGGAGCCCCCACAGGGTACTCCATGTCAACAGGCTCAAAGCATATGTCGACAGGAAGGACATGAGCTTGCTCATGGCCATTGATGAGGGACAGGAGGAAGAGAGTGACCCTCTCCCAGACCTGCTCACTCAGAATCCTGATGATGGGTCAGTGGATGGTGTTGTCTTTTGTGGCAGCCTCTCTGAGCATCAACAGAAAGACTGTAAACAGGTTCTTCAGTCTTTCAGACATATGTTCTCTCTGACACCCAGTCAGACCAATTGGTGTACCCATGAGGTTGACACTGGTGACAGCTTGCCAGTTAAGAGTAAAATCTACAGGCAGCCTGATCATGTTAGAGACTGCATCAAGACTGAAGTGCAGAAAATGTTGGAGTTGGGAGTCATTGAACCCTCAGATAGCCCTTGGGCTTGTCCAGTAGTTCTAGTGCCAAAACCTCACACCCAGGGTGGTAAGAAAGAGATGAGGTTCTGCGTAGACTACAGGGGTCTCAATGCAGTCACTAAGACTGATGCCCACCCAATACCAAGGGCAGATGAACTTATAGATAGATTGGCTTCTGCCAACTACTTAAGTACATTTGACCTGACAGCTTGGTATTGGCAAATCAGGTTAGCTGAGGATGCCAAGCCCAAGACAGCATTTTCAACCCCTGGTGGGCACTATAAATTTGTGGTAATGCCCTTTGGTCTGAAAAATGCACCTGCCACCTTCCAAAGGTTGGTGAATCATGTTCTCACTGGGCTGGATGACTTCTGTGCAGCATATCTAGATGATATTGCTGTCTTTAGCTCCACCTGGGAGGATCACCTGGTCCACCTGAGGAAAGTGTTAGAGGCTCTGCAAGCAGCAGGCCTCACTATCAAGGCCACCAAGTGCCAGATAGGGCAGACACAGGTTGTATACCTGGGCCACCTTGTAGGTGGAGGCCAGGTTCAGCCACTGGAGAGCAAAATACAGTCAATCAGGGACTGGGCTCCTCCAACCACCCAGACTCAGGTTCGAGCTTTCTTGGGCCTGACTGGTTACTACAGAAAGTTTGTCAGGAACTATGGATCAATTGTGACTCCATTAAATGAACTGACAAGTAAGAAAATGCCAAAAAAGGTTCAGTGGACAGCAGGCTGTCAAAAAGCATTCGATGACCTAAAGCAGGCCATGTGCACAGCACCTATCCTTAAGAGTCCAGACTACTCCAAACCATTCATTGTCCAAACAGATGCTTCTGAGTTGGGTGTGGGAGCTGTTCTATCTCAACTGAATTTTGATGGTCAAGATCAGCCCATTGCTTTTATAAGCAGAAGGCTGACCCCCAGAGAAAAGAATTGGTCAGCTATTGAGAGGGAGGCCTTTGCTGTGGTTTGGGCCCTGAAGAAGTTGAGGCCATACTTGTTTGGCACTCACTTCAAGATTCAGACCGACCATAAGCCCCTCTTGTGGCTAAATCAGATGAAGGGTGAAAACCCCAAACTGCTTAGGTGGTCCATTTCCCTACAGGGGATGGACTTTACAGTGGAACATAGACCTGGTACTGATCATGGCAATGCCGATGGGCTCTCCAGATATTTCCACTTAGAACAAGAAGACTCACCTGGTCAAGGTTAGCTTATTGTCCCAAAGTTTGGGGGGGGGGTCATGTAGGAGAGTAGGGTCTGCAATCCTATGATCACTCAGATTTTTTGCTTTTGTTTCACTGGTTTACGACTTTCTCTGGCTGTGGGCCTGCCAATCAGACCCACAGCCTGACTGTTCTCTCTCTAAATTACAACATGTACCCTAGGTGCATTTACCAATTGGTACTGGGCCACCTTATCAGACCCTGTAACTCAGGGCATAGGTGTACCCAGGGCCTACCAGGGGCTGAAGCATGTATTATGCCACTCCTGGCTGGCCTCCTAAATTTGACACAACTGGCTGCATGACAGCTGGGGCAAAGTCGTGTAATCACCCTTTGCTGTAGATATAGTATACCTATATCTAACCCTAAAATGGACCCACAGATTCCTATAAGTCACTCCTATGGCAGGCCTTAACAATCCTGAAGGCAGAGTGCTTGGAATCGGGTGAGATGGTGCTCTGGCATGAGCCGAGCCTGTCTGCAGCTTGCGGAATCAAGTCCTAATAGCTGTTCCATGATATCGCATACCATATACTCTTAAGTGCATTATAATCCTCGCGGTTAAATGCTATCTTTGGTATTGCTTTATCAAAACATGTCGAGTAAGGTGTCATACGAATTGGAATACTAACCCCTCACCAATTCTGGCGACGGGGTTAGCATTCCACCCTTCTAGAGGGACACGACATGTATGTAACTGTGAACCCCGGTTAAAGTTAAACGAAGCCTCAGCTCCACAAAATGGATGCTGCCACCACAGACACGAGTCTGACCCCCTACAGCTGGGAGTCCTTCCAGCGAGGGGAGCCTGGACAAAGGGTTTCCTGTCGAGGGCGGTGCTAGCACCGTCCCAGACAGGGTTTTGTGTATCCTGGGTAGGCAGGGCTTTACAGGAAGGTGACTGCTGAGTGGCACCCCGGTGCTCACTACGCATAGGCCGGTCAGAACCAGTTCCAGGGGCACACCAGCCCCTGGCCTGAGGGAAGTCCGGCATGGGAGAGGGGTGTAACCACCCCCCTCCTAGTCCCACCCATAGGCAGGACCTAGTCACCGGGTCAGCCCCCTTTTTTAGTATAAATATAGGAGCGGGCCCCCTGTTCAAACTAGATCATCTTTGGAATCAAGACACGACTTTCTGCGAAAGGACATCAAGATTTCTTCTTCAAGATTCTCCCTTGTGACTAAGGAGTAGTCACCCTGCATCAAGCGGGCACCATCCTAAGAACACTGCGGTCTGCTGCAAGTCCTTCCTCCGGAATCCGACTGCCCAGCTCGACGAGACCTGGCTTCCCTGGCACCTCTGACCTCTACTCACCTCCACAGCCAAGCTGAGAACCGTGAGTGCGACGAGACCTCGAGGGACCGACGATCGCCAAGACTGCACGACTTCTTTGCAACAAGCCCACCGTGTGCTCCACTGGTGAGTGCTTTGGGGTCCGAGAAGCCCCCACCCTGAGCAGCTCCAGCACCGAAGATCAGCCCTCCAGCATCTCCACGATCTGCGTGGGGCCCTTCTGCTTTTGCCTGTTCACCGCGTTGTGTGGCTACTAGCCGGCTGGCTTGTGGCCTTCTTCACGACGCCCGACGACATCACTGCTGCTGGTCTGGTTGCTCCAGACTGGCCCTTGCTTCCTTGCAACAGAGAAGCACCCCGGACCCTCCTGGTCCACTCCAGACGCCATTTTGAGTCCACCGCGTGGGCTTGAATTTGCCAAGGCTTTGTTGCCCAATCCTGGGTCCAGCGACGCCGACAGCTTCATCCATCGTGGGACAGCTCGCTCCTCCATCCTGGTCGCCGACAACGCCTCCTGGTCCGTGAGATCTGCAGAGCACAGCGTCACCCACTCACCTAGTCGAGGTGACTACCATCCGGTGCCCTCCTGGTGCCACCTGACTACTGGCTAGTAGTCTAGAACTTGGTCCCCTCTGCTTTCAGGTGTCATCTCTCTTCAAGATCCAGGCTTGGATCACTTCGAACTCTCTTCACTGGTCGCCTGCCAGCATCTTTCTTCCAGGCTCCTGGTCCGTCTACGAGGATTCCCGACGTCTTTTGAGACATATGCAGCTGCAGCCCCTGGGCTAGGTAACTTCGGCATTTCGGTGCCCCAGCATAGCCTCACTATCCAAGGGTCAGAATCCACTTTCGTTTTCCTCCTACCAGGTCGGGTTCGCCCGAGAACACTAACTCTGTGAAATCTAGCTACCATAGACTTTGTCCCGCATCCCGCGTGAGAGTGCACACTCTGCACCCGAGTCCCCTAGGCCTCCTAGAAGTAATCTGAAGATTCTATAGTCAAGACCTAGCGATTCCAAAGCCTATTAGTACTGTACTTACCTGCTAGTAATTTCGCATTCCACTTTCAGAGTATATGGTTTTCCGTGCCCCTCGGGCATTTGTATATACTGTGCTAACTTAAGTATTTTCGTAAGAGTTTGGTTTGTGCTTAGTACCCTGTCCTCATAAAGAGTACAGGGCTGTTGTGATCTTAATAAATATACTGTTTATTTTCATAACACTTGTGTGGTGTCCTTTCACTGGGTATTCAAGGGGTATATGTGTGGTATAACAGCTGGCTTAACACGCCCTCTCGAGTCTTTAGCCTTAGACTGCTCGTATCCACGCTACTAGGATAGCTGGTCTATAAGGTTGACTTACAACCAATCATCAATAAGAGTTGCTGGACTGATACATAGTGTTCACTAGAATAGTGAGCACTGCATATCAGGCCACCTTCTCACACATATCATCTGGTGAGAGTCCACAGGGGAGACGAGTGGAAAACAGCTTTCCGCACCAAATATGGTCGCTATGAGTACCAGGTCATGCCCTTCGGCCTGTGCAACGCCCCTGCAGCATTTCAATTCTTTATGGATGAGGTGTTGAGGGGTTTGCTGGATGTCTCATGCATCGTCTATATCGACGACATTTTGATTTATTCTCCTACACGGGAAGATCATGTTAAGCATGTGATGGAAAAGCTGGAACGGTTGCAATGACATGAGCTGTTTGCCAAACTGGAGAAGTGCTTGTTTCATACTACAGAAGTGAAGTTCCTAGGTTAGGTCATCGGCTCGAATGGATTACGGATGGACCACAAGAAGATACAACCATCATTCAGTGGGAATCTCCCTCCTGTGTGAAAGCCTTGCAGAGTTTTCTGGGCTTTGCAAACTTTTACAGGAGATTCATTAAAGACTTCTCTAGGATTATTCAACCTTTAACCCATCTGTTGAAGAAGGGAGCGGTCTTCAAGTGGACGGAGCCTGCTGAACACACCTTCTAACCACTGAAGACCCGCTTTATTACAGCACCCATCTTAAGGCATCCAGATGCTAAGCAGCCCTTCGTGATGGAGACATGCCTCTCATTTTGCTATAGGAGGCATACTATCACAAAGAAACCCCAACATCGGCCAGCTTCATCCCGTGGCATACTTTTCTAGGAAATTGTCCTCCAGCGAAACAGACTATAGTATTACGGACAAAGAACTGCTGGCCATTAAGAGGGCATGCGAGGAATGGCGACACCATCTCCTGGGGGCCAGACACACTGTTGAAATCTTTTTTTTTTTTTTGTCCTCATATTTGCCACCAGATATAATGACTCTAGATAGAAACTCTCAATTCCGCCAACATAGTACCAAACTGTGCGCCCTGGAGAATTTTATGTTTAGCTTTCGAGAAGTCTCCCAGAGGTAGGTTTTTTCTAGTCCAACTCCCCTGATCGATGTCTCTGTACCTTGTCTTGGGGAGGACCAGACCACAAACCCCTGGCATAATCATTGGACGTTTGTTCTCTAACTATCCGACCATTTTTTCAGTGAAGCCCAAATCTCTGCCGCCGCCTCACCTCCACACAAGAGGTCTGTTTTACTGATAGCCATGATGTTTTTCAGGCAGTCTGCAAACCTAGGAGGGGTTAAAGATTTCCATTCTCTACAGATCTCCCTCCTGGCGATTACGATCACATAGAATATGAACTGGGTGATACTATCTCTGATATCATAATCATCTGGCAAACCCATGAAGATCAGTCTCGGACTTCATGTAACTGGTCTAAGCAGTACCTCCTCCAGAAAGATGCAGACCGATAACCAATAATTTTTAATCTCTATGCAGTCTACAAAAATATGTAAATCGTCTGCATCTGTGTATTTACATCGGGGGCAGTAATGTGGTGTTCCCGATATTTTTGAAAGCTTGGAGGGAGTCCAATAGACCCTGTATGCTGTGTAGAGATGGTTTCTTCTGAGGTTGGCTGGTTTTATTGTTTTTTGAGCTATTACAAATGAATCTAACCAGACCTCCGATTGTTTCTCCGAATCATCTCCTATTATGTCTCCCCAGAGTTTCGAGATCTCTTCCTCCTGCCTATCCTTTGCCCCAATTAATATGTTATACCATGCTGAGACCTCACCCTTCCACCCTTCTTGTCTGTTAATTAAATCTAAGAATTCGAAGCCCACAGTTTCTGGCTCCCAATTTTGGCTTCCCCACCAAGATGGTAGTTGATAGTATTTAAACCTAGCAAGGGAGCCACCTGTCAGATTATATATAGATGTCCAATCTAAAAGCTCTTGATTGACCTCGAGAACTCCCCATCTCTTTAGACCAGCCTCTCTCAAGGGAAGAGAGAGTCGGTCTAATAGGCATTCAGGTGTTCCGGGGGTGTCCCAAATTGGTGCCGAAGGGTTATAGTAGGGGATTTTCCAAATTTTGCAGACTGTTTGCCATAGTTTTAAAGCTGTTAGTAGAATTTTAAGGCGGACTTTTTTGTAGAATTTTTGGGCGCCGAATTTAAACATAAAAAATTCAATACCCTTAGGAAGATCAGATAACAAAGCTTGAAACAAACGACCATGTGACGATGAATCTAACTTATTAGCCAGGAGTCTAAAATTTTTCAACTGAAATGCGTAACAGTAGAAAAGCAAATCTGGGAGAGCATATCCTCCTATTTTTAGCCCCCTCCTCAACTTCTTCCATGAGATTCTTGGTGACTTGGATGCCCAAATGAATGAGCTAATTTTTCCCTGCAGATGTGAAATATCTTTATTATGAAATGTAAGTGGGATGCTGTTAAATAGAAAAGTCACTTTAGGTAATACTACCATTTTAATTAAATTAACTCTTCCGTAGATACTAAGAGGAAGATTGGACCATCTTTGAAGAAGTGTATTTATCTCTTTAACCACGATCTGCAAGGATACTTTGGGTGTATCTTGTTGAAATCTTCACTGATCATCGGAATCTTCTCTTCCTGAAAAGCGCGAAAACATTGACACCATGCCAGTTACGGTGGTCCTTGTTTTTCTCGGATTTTGACTTTGTGATTAAGTACCGTCCAGGCCCACACAACGGTAAGGCCGATGTCCTTTCAGGACCTGATTCTGCACTGAAGGATCATTCATCGGATGTTGAAGATCCCCCTTCCATTCTACAAAAGGCCTCCTTTGAGCCATCTGTTTCAGACATCACATGTTCCTCTGACTTCCTGAAGAAAGTAGAAGAGAAAAACGGAGCTGTGGATGTGCAGTCCTGGATAGTTATAGAACCTCTGCTGAGAAGAGTGAAAGACAAGTTACTCTTCAGGGATAAACAATTGTATCTACCTGAGAAAGAACTGCAGATCCAAGTCTTACAGTGGACTCCTGATTCCACCTTAAGTGAACATTTAGGAGTACAAAAGACGTTTCAGACCACTTCCAGGTATTTTTGGTGGGAAACAATGCGAAAGGACATTGAACAGTACGTTGTCAGATGTCCCATATTTATTCAAGCCAAGACACAGCATCAACGGAGTAGCGGTGTACTACGTCCAATACCGATACCCCCTGCACCATGGCACACAGTATCCATGGATTTCATTGTGGAAATGCCTCTCAGTTTCGGCAACAATACTATCTTATTGGTTATAGACCATCTAACCAAAATGGGTCACTTCATCGCATTGACTAAGTTACCCACATCAGGAGAATTAGCCACGGTCTTCCTGCAAAACGTGGTACGGTTACACAGTGTTCCCTCTGTTCTTATTACGGACAGAGGAACACAGTTCTCCTCAAAATTCTGGAGGGCTCTGTGTGACATTATGAAAATTGATGCTCGTTTGTCAACCAGTTATCATCCGCAGACAGACGGCAAAACCGAAAGGTTTAATCAAACGCTTGAGCAGTATCTAAGGTGTTTTACCCTCCAACAGGAGGAAGAATGGAGAACGCTGGTGTGGATGGCGAAGTTCGCCTACAATAACGCTACTCATTCTTCTTTGGGATGTTCGCCCTTCTTTTGCCTTAACGGGTATCATCCCAATTTTCTACCATTTGAACAACCAGGTATATACTCTAAGCATGGGCGAATTTTGCGAATCTCGCGTTCGCGAATTTTGCGGATTTGCGAACTCGCAATCCGCAAAATCCGCGAATTCTCGCGAATTTGCGGATTTTTTTTTTTTGTGTTTGCGCGGGTTTCTGCCAGTTCGCGAGGGTTTTGTACAATGTCGCAAATTGCGAACTTACCTGTCGGGTCGCAAGTTTCGCGAACTTGTTGTTTCTACGTGCCCAGCCTGTTTGGGACACTCTTCTTCATCACTGCCACTCTCTGTCACCACTGCCACTCTCTGACTACTCATGCCACCCTCTGGCCCACCCATGCCACCCTCTGTTTCATCACAGCACCCTCTGGTTGTCCAGTCAGTGTACATTATTGTGGCAACGCAAGCACACCTTCCCTGCCTCAAGTGACCTGAATTAATTTGGGGCTGATTAATGTGTCACAGAATATTTTTTTAGCTGGCACCTGCTTCCTTAGTGCTTCCTGATTAGTGATCTTTTGCACTTGCTAAGTGCTTTCATTGTTGCAAAATTAGTTACAACACCTGCCCTGCCCCAACTGACAATAATGAATTAGGGGCTGATTAATGGATTTGAACTTCCAGCCTGGCTCCTGCTTGTCTCCCTTAGCTGTAATTCAGGACCTTTGTGGCATATGTGTAACTATTCTGAGGTTCAGAGCAGGGTCACATAATAGTTGCAACTGGCAACTGAACTCTGGAGGGGCCCCTCAGGAAGCACTACAGGAAATGGCTACTAATGATGAGCCTGAACTTTTGAACCTGGTAAGTAGTTTCAGTTTTGCTAAGATCGTATTTCTGCAATTTTGCACTTATTCGCGGGGCGCGAAGTTGTACTGGGAAGCCGTGAACTCACGCGGACAGTGCGAGCAAAATCCGCTGCTCGCGGATTTGCGGATTTTGCGGGAGATTCGCGAATCTCGCGGATTGCGAATTTACCGAAAATCCGCAAAATCCGCGAGCGAAACGGATTTTCCGCCCATGCTTAATATACTCCCATCCTACCATTCAGGAACATCATGCTCACCTAATTTCTATCATGCAGAATGCCAAAGAGCATCTGGCGGCAGCCAGAAACCGCGACAAAATACAGGCAGACAGAAAAAGATCCCCCGAGCCAGCATACACACTAGGTGATAAGGTGTGGTTGAGTACCAGATACTTGAAATTTAAAGGGAATTCTCGTTTACAACCTAAGTATGTTGGTCCGTATCCCATTGTTGCTGTAGTTAATCCAGTAGCCATGAAGTTGAAACTTCCCCCTTCTTGGCACATACACCCTGTGTTCCACGTGTCTCTACTGAAACCATATGTGCAGGGTACCAGAGCTACAGGGAGGCCTCAGCCTTTGGAAGTTGAAGGGGATGTAGAGTATGAAGTGCGGGCTGTGCTTGATTCAAGAAGGGTGAGAGGTGTCCTGCAGTATTTTATTGACTGGAAGGGGTATGGGCCAGAAGAATGTTCCTGGGAACCGCTCACCAATCTACATTGTCCTGGGCTCCTGAGGCGTTTCCACGCCACATATCCTTCAAAGCCTGGCGGACCGCCGAGGCGTCGGTCATTGAGAGGAGGTTCTGTCACATTTCAGGCGTATTAGCCCCTAAACTACATCTCCCAGAATGCCTGTGTGTAGTCTGTCCTCTCTTTCTCCCTATCCGTTCTGCCTCTGTTTGCTATATCTGCCTCTTCCTGGAAGCACTCGGTGCTTGTCACCTGTAGTGTTTGACCTTCTTTGTTATCGGATCCGACTTGCTCATAGTGTGCCTGGATCACAAGTTTATTCCGCTTTTGGATTCAACCGGCAGTCTCTTTGTTCGCACGCGGTGTGTGTGGCCGTATCGGAGAGTCAGAGGGGAGAAGCTCTCTCTGTTTCTGCGGAGTTTCGTGACCCTTGACCCGCTACTCAGAGCCGCGCTGGAGAGCAGGGTGAGAGACGCTCTCTGCACTCGTGGTGTTTCCGGGACGCAGATTTAGACTATTTGGACTTCGATTATTTTACGGAGCACTTGAAATACATTAAAGATTCAAACTGAAGAGCGATTTTCGGCTCTTTTCTATTTTCGTTTCGTTTTTTGCTTGTTTTGGGCACAGCTTCTGATTGACTATCCCTAGAGCTGTTGAGAGGCTTGGATTGATCAGGGAATATCACGAAGGAAGCAAGAAGTATTGTTTCCTGACGTCCTTCTAGGATTCTGATGGGATACCGCTACCGAACTGGAAGAGTCTTCTTCATGAGCTAAGTCGCATTCTACCTGTTTTATGCAATAACTTTGAGAACTCATACCTTTAACTCTTTAGTGCCGAGTTAAGGAGTAGATTGTTTCTTTTCCATTTTACTTTATTTTTTCCTTTTGTGACCTTTTCAACTTGGATGCTTGTGGCAGCTATCATAAGTGAGTTCTCACACTTACACAGACATATTTACATTTAAGTGTATGGAAGAAAGGGGGAGGTGTATTTATGTGTGTCTCTTGTGTTTTTCTGCAGGAACCAGGACACAGACCTACTGAATGGTACCTATCCTGTTGTCTCGCGCTGTAGATGGTTTCTCGATTCAGAAAAGGGGGTGGTGATGAACAGAGTGTCTGAATTGAGCAGACCACTCTTACCCAGTCCAAAGATCAGGGCTTGATCCATCACCGTTATTTATCTCACTGCCCCATCCCAGCTCAGAACCTGGCTATATGCAAATCAGTCTGTCCCTGGCCCAGTGCATCATGGGAACAGGGCAGACTAAACTACCAAGCCAATTCTTCACCAGAAAGGAAACAAGCTACCGGGGACCGGTTTCTGGCATTTCAGCCGTCTTCGGCCCGGCTTGCTTGAATCCTGATGGAGCAGTGAGAAAGGGACTCATGTCTGAGTATACCCTGCCACACCTATAGTGGCCAAAATCGATTCAGAAAAGGGGGTGGTGATGAACAGAGTGTCTGAATTGAGCAGACCACTCTTACCCAGTCCAAAGATCAGGGCTTGATCCATCACCGTTATTTATCTCACTGCCACATCCCAGCTCAGAACCTGGCTATATGCAAATCAGTCTGTCCCTGGCCCAGTGCATCATGGGAACAGGGCAGACTAAACTACCAAGCCAAATCTTCACCAGAAAGGAAACAAGCTACCGGGGACCGGTTTCTGGCATTTCAGCCGTCTTCGGCCCGGCTTGCTTGAATCCTGATGGAGCAGTGAGAAAGGGACTCATGTCTGAGAATACCCTGCCACACCTATAGTGGCCAAAATCGATTCAGAAAAGGGGGTGGTGATGAACAGAGTGTCTGAATTGAGCAGACCACTCTTACCCAGTCCAAAGATCATGGCTTGATCCATCACCGTTATTTATCTCACTGCCCCATCCCAGCTCAGAACCTGGCTATATGCAAATCAGTCTGTCCCTGGCCCAGTGCATCATGGGAACAGGGCAGACTAAACTACCAAGCCAATTCTTCACCAGAAAGGAAACAAGCTACCGGGGACCGGTTTCTGGCATTTCAGCCGTCTTCGGCCCGGCTTGCTTGAATCCTGATGGAGCAGTGAGAAAGGGACTCATGTCTGAGTATACCCTGCCACACCTATAGTGGCCAAAATCGATTCAGAAAAGGGGGTGGTGATGAACAGAGTGTCTGAATTGAGCAGACCACTCTTACCCAGTCCAAAGATCAGGGCTTGATCCATCACCGTTATTTATCTCACTGCCCCATCCCAGCTCAGAACCTGGCTATATGCAAATCAGTCTGTCCCTGGCCCAGTGCATCATGGGAACAGGGCAGACTAAACTACCAAGCCAATTCTTCACCAGAAAGGAAACAAGCTACCGGGGACCGGTTTCTGGCATTTCAGCCGTCTTCGGCCCGGCTTGCTTGAATCCTGATGGAGCAGTGAGAAAGGGACTCATGTCTGAGTATACCCTGCCACACCTATAGTGGCCAAAATCGATTCAGAAAAGGGGGTGGTGATGAACAGAGTGTCTGAATTGAGCAGACCACTCTTACCCAGTCCAAAGATCAGGGCTTGATCCATCACCGTTATTTATCTCACTGCCCCATCCCAGCTCAGAACCTGGCTATATGCAAATCAGTCTGTCCCTGGCCCAGTGCATCATGGGAACAGGGCAGACTAAACTACCAAGCCAATTCTTCACCAGAAAGGAAACAAGCTACCGGGGACCGGTTTCTGGCATTTCAGCCGTCTTCGGCCCGGCTTGCTTGAATCCTGATGGAGCAGTGAGAAAGGGACTCATGTCTGAGTATACCCTGCCACACCTATAGTGGCCAAAATCGATTCAGAAAAGGGGGTGGTGATGAACAGAGTGTCTGAATTGAGCAGACCACTCTTACCCAGTCCAAAGATCAGGGCTTGATCCATCACCGTTATTTATCTCACTGCCCCATCCCAGCTCAGAACCTGGCTATATGCAAATCAGTCTGTGCCTGGCCCAGTGCATCATGGGAACAGGGCAGACTAAACTACCAAGCCAATTCTTCACCAGAAAGGAAACAAGCTACCGGGGACCGGTTTCTGGCATTTCAGCCGTCTTCGGCCCGGCTTGCTTGAATCCTGATGGAGCAGTGAGAAAGGGACTCATGTCTGAGTATACCCTGCCACACCTATAGTGGCCAACATCGATTCAGAAAAGGGGGTGGTGATGAACAGAGTGTCTGAATTGAGCAGACCACTCTGATCTCTTGACTGGGTGAGAGCTTTCTGCTTAATTCAGAGACTCTGTCCCTCACCACCCCTTGTTGTAAATATTTTTGTCCACCCTAAGCGTGGAAGGGTATTCTCAGATGTGAGACCCTTGCTCATTGCACCATCAGGATTCAAGCAAACCGGGCCGAAGACGGCTGTAATGCCAGAAACCGGTCCCCGGGAGCTTGTTTCCTTCCCAGTGTAAGAATTGGCTTTTGTAGTTTGGTTTGCCCTGTTCCCATCATGCACTGGGACAGGAACAGACTAATTTGCATACAGTCAGGTTCTGAAACTGGGATGGTGCAGTGAGCTAAAAAACGGTGTTGGATCTAGCCCTGATCTCTTGACTGGGTGAGAGCTTTCTGCTTAATTCAGAGACTCTGTCCCTCACCACCCCTTGTTGTAAATATTTTTGTCCACCCTAAGCGTGGAAGGGTATTCTCAGATGTGAGACCCTTGCTCATTGCACCATCAGGATTCAAGCAAACCGGGCCGAAGACGGCTGTAATGCCAGAAACCGGTCCCCGGGAGCTTGTTTCCTTCCCAGTGTAAGAATTGGCTTTTGTAGTTTGGTTTGCCCTGTTCCCATCATGCACTGGGACAGGAACAGACTAATTTGCATACAGTCAGGTTCTGAAACTGGGATGGCGCAGTGAGCTAAAAAACGGTGTTGGATCTAGCCCTGATCTCTTGACTGGGTGAGAGCTTTCTGCTTAATTCAGAGACTCTGTCCCTCACCACCCCTTGTTGTAAATATTTTTGTCCACCCTAAGCGTGGAAGGGTATTCTCAGATGTGAGACCCTTGCTCATTGCACCATCAGGATTCAAGCAAACCGGGCCGAAGACGGCTGTAATGCCAGATACCGGTCCCCGGGAGCTTGTTTCCTTCCCAGTGTAAGAATTGGCTTTTGTAGTTTGGTTTGCCCTGTTCCCATCATGCACTGGGACAGGAACAGACTAATTTGCATACAGTCAGGTTCTGAAACTGGGATGGTGCAGTGAGCTAAAAAACGGTGTTGGATCTAGCCCTGATCTCTTGACTGGGTGAGAGCTTTCTGCTTAATTCAGAGACTCTGTCCCTCACCACCCCTTGTTGTAAATATTTTTGTCCACCCTAAGCGTGGAAGGGTATTCTCAGATGTGAGACCCTTGCTCATTGCACCATCAGGATTCAAGCAAACCGGGCCAAAGACGGCTGTAATGCCAGAAACCGGTCCCCGGGAGCTTGTTTCCTTCCCAGTGTAAGAATTGGCTTTTGTAGTTTGGTTTGCCCTGTTCCCATCATGCACTGGGACAGGAACAGACTAATTTGCATACAGTCAGGTTCTGAAACTGGGATGGTGCAGTGAGCTAAAAAACGGTGTTGGATCTAGCCCTGATCTCTTGACTGGGTGAGAGCTTTCTGCTTAATTCAGAGACTCTGTCCCTCACCACCCCTCATTGTAAATATTTTTGTCCACCCTAAGCGTGGAAGGGTATTCTCAGATGTGAGACCCTTGCTCATTGCACCATCAGGATTCAAGCAAACCGGGCCGAAGACGGCTGTAATGCCAGAAACCGGTCCCCGGGAGCTTGTTTCCTTCCCAGTGTAAGAATTGGCTTTTGTAGTTTGGTTTGCCCTGTTCCCATCATGCACTGGGACAGGAACAGACTAATTTGCATACAGTCAGGTTCTGAAACTGGGATGGTGCAGTGAGCTAAAAAACGGTGTTGGATCTAGCCCTGATCTCTTGACTGGGTGAGAGCTTTCTGCTTAATTCAGAGACTCTGTCCCTCACCACCCCTTGTTGTAAATATTTTTGTCCACCCTAAGCGTGGAAGGGTATTCTCAGATGTGAGACCCTTGCTCATTGCACCATCAGGATTCAAGCAAACCGGGCCGAAGACGGCTGTAATGCCAGAAACCGGTCCCCGGGAGCTTGTTTCCTTCCCAGTGTAAGAATTGGCTTTTGTAGTTTGGTTTGCCCTGTTCCCATCATGCACTGGGACAGGAACAGACTAATTTGCATACAGTCAGGTTCTGAAACTGGGATGGTGCAGTGAGCTAAAAAACGGTGTTGGATCTAGCCCTGATCTCTTGACTGGGTGAGAGCTTTCTGCTTAATTCAGAGACTCTGTCCCTCACCACCCCTTGTTGTAAATATTTTTGTCCACCCTAAGCGTGGAAGGGTATTCTCAGATGTGAGACCCTTGCTCATTGCACCATCAGGATTCAAGCAAACCGGGCCGAAGACGGCTGTAATGCCAGAAACCGGTCCCTGGGAGCTTGTTTCCTTCCCAGTGTAAGAATTGGCTTTTGTAGTTTGGTTTGCCCTGTTCCCATCATGCACTGGGACAGGAACAGACTAATTTGCATACAGTCAGATTCTGAAACTGGGATGGTGCAGTGAGCTAAAAAACGGTGTTGGATCTAGCCCTGATCTCTTGACTGGGTGAGAGCTTTCTGCTTAATTCAGAGACTCTGTCCCTCACCACCCCTTGTTGTAAATATTTTTGTCCACCCTAAGCGTGGAAGGGTATTCTCAGATGTGAGACCCTTGCTCATTGCACCATCAGGATTCAAGCAAACCGGGCCGAAGACGGCTGCAATGCCAGAAACCGGTCCCCGGGAGCTTGTTTCCTTCCCAGTGTAAGAATTGGCTTTTGTAGTTTGGTTTGCCCTGTTCCCATCATGCACTGGGACAGGAACAGACTAATTTGCATACAGTCAGGTTCTGAAACTGGGATGGTGCAGTGAGCTAAAAAACGGTGTTGGATCTAGCCCTGATCTCTTGACTGGGTGAGAGCTTTCTGCTTAATTCAGAGACTCTGTCCCTCACCACCCCTTGTTGTAAATATGTAGATGGTTTCTGGCTGCCTGCCCTTTATGTTTATTTTCTCCACTTTTTCCCCTTCTCTGGGTGAGGACCTCATAGGGGAGTGTTCATGTATATGACTCACTTGGGGTGCCGCTCCTAGGGAGGAGAGAAACTAGCTACGCCATCGCTCCTGCTGTACCTGACTCTTAAGGTTAGTCAGCCTGCCAGGTACTGTGACAGTACCTTACACACCCTTTCACCAACTCTGGCTCGCTCAACATACCAGAGACTGAGAAAACCATGAACTCCCCCCACTTGCAAAACGAGGGGACTCACCTACACAAGGTGAGCAGCACAGGGGTGACCCTAGGTAAGTGGGAGGCTCAAATGGTAAACGGAAACAGCACTGTGGGATGTAGTATGGGAAAGGAGGAGTGTAGAAACAGGGGAAATCCCTCGGATAGCCAAAGTGCAGAATTGAGCACCCCTTCTCAAGGAAGCTGAAGGAACCAGATGACATGTTACCCACTAGCCATCGACTGACTAAATACATTGGGGAAGGGTATCAACCCTTCAAGGTTATTTTTTTGCCGGGAAACACCAGTGTTGACTACTAGAACTCTTGTAGACTTCCAACTCCAGTCCATTGTTGACATTGATTATAGCCTAAGAAGTGCAACTGTACGTCTCTTTTAAATAGAGCTGGGCAGGAGTGGGGTTTACAGCACAGTTGGAAGATGGGTGGCAGATTGTATCCTGGTTAACCACATCAGTACGGCGCAGATTCCTGCGCTGTGCTGAAGGTTCTAATGAGCCAACGGGCTCATGACGGAACGGTTCCGTCATGAGCACAGGCCAACCGACGCTCATGACAGAACCGTTCCGTCATGAGCATCAAAGCGGTTAACACGATTATGAGGCATGTCGAGATGAGCCGGAGGCTATTCTGTGTAGCTGAGAAGATCTGATGGATCTCCCTCCCATGACTCTCGGCACGCGCGTGACAAACACAGGTTCTTCTGACAGTGTTTAGCTCTTTCCATTGGGGTTGTTGAATATCTGCAGCCTGCTGTTCATTGAGATGTGGAGGAGGCAAAATTAGACCACATAAGATGGCTCCACCAGTTTTGCGGATTGCTGCCCTTCCATCAAGGAGAATATGTGGGACCCAAGACAACAAATAGCCTAAAATTATGTTTGAATCCCAGAATATGATTAGCCCCACATGGAAGGAGCTCCTAGAGGAGGATGGCTAACCTCAGCCAGCTGTGGGAGGCCCACTGGAACAGGACCTTTGTGCCCTGCTTACTGACAGGAAACAGGCCCCAGAAGCTCACAGTCTTCTGGCCGTGCCTCCTCCTCACAAGTGAAGACTCCCCAGCCAGTGTTGGTAAAGCAGGGAAATGCGAGATGTTGGGGCCATTCACCCTACAATCAGCTGCTCTATATATTCAATTCTAGTTTTGTAAAAGTAATAACAACCCCCATAAACCAAAGTGAGTCCAACAAGGTGGACCGGCCACTGGAAATGGCTTATGTCCAGTAGATGCCTATAGAAAGAGGAAGAGGAAAAACCTCTTTCTTTATAGAAGGACCCTCACTCACCACTAGTTGGCGACATGCTTCATCATTGGTCCCCGCTGGGGTGGCCGAATGCCTCCCCAGCGTGCTACAACGCCTGTGTTACAGCGGAGCTGGATGTGATGAGTGCAACAGTGCTCTAACTAAATTGTGAGGATAACTGTGAGTGCAAATTAAAAAACTACAAGGTTGATACCCAAAAAAACTTTTAATAGAGGTCAACCCGTATTGTCTAAAAACAGTGAGAGCGGACCAACTAGGTTCTAAATTAGGAAACCTGTGTCCTTTAGTCAGTGGTCAACATGTTTCTGCTGCTCTATGTGCGTATTCGCTCAGCATTCGTCAGGACCTAGTATAAAATAGAAAGGATGGCCACCGGTGGTGTGCGCTCGCTAAGGCGCAGCCTCCCGTGAGGCACTATATGTGAAAAAGTAGAACAGCTGTAGTAACTCACGGTTTCTGCCCGTGGCGGCTCACTGAATATCACAGGAGCGAAAAATCCTGTGGAAAATGGGAGGACAAAACACCATAACATATAATGACATACGAAGACATAAAATTGATGTTTATCATTGTACTGCATTATACTCGTTGTCAATTGTCTGGTATTAATGACCAGAACCTCCAATATAACCTGAATGGAGAGGTAGGTAATATCTCTTAATGATATATTCAAAAAGAGAAACAAGAACCGTATTATTTGGTTCCAGCAATGTTGCATTAAACAGAGGCAGTATATCGTGCAAAATTAATTAAATTAAACTGCCTTGGTCTGAAAAACAAGTTAAGCAGGAGCATTAGGTCTGTGGAATAATCCCGTCTATAGTTAAATCGCCAGTGGTATATCGAGAACCAGAGGCCCCCAATCGTTGTAAGTATATAGGCAGACACACTCACATAACAAGAGGGAGATCATTTCTCCTTGGAAACTGACAGCGCAGGAAAACCTTCACGCGGTGTCAGATCTGTCCAGAAAGAAAACCAAATGCTATTAGTCTCTCACCTCGTAGAAGTATCTTAGGAACCGCTCGGTTGTGTATGCAGTAAAAGGTCACTTACTCGAACACTCGCAACTCCCCGTCTGGCACTTACGCTCTCGGCTGCCGTCAGCCCGACGTGTTTTGTCAGTAGCTGGGGTCGCGTATTTCTGTTGGTTAGAGCCCCGATCACGTGCTCCTAAGGAGCCGCGTCCTCGTCCGTAATTTAAAGAGACAGTGGCTCAATAACGTCTGCAAGGCTAGGGTTCGAATCCCCGAAGGGGACCCAGAACGAATGGTGGAATAACATTTTTTCATTTGTTTAATATAGATCACGAAGTCTATTGATCTTATACTATTAGGATGAAATCATCAAAACTTAACAGAAAATTGATAAAGTAAGTAAAACCGACCCCCGATGATCACAGCACAGTTATATCAGAGAGTCGTTCTCTTATAGCAGGATTCAGATATAAAAGGTTTAATGATCAAAGGAAGTTCAGGTGTTTAAAGGTACCAAGGCACAAAATTTTCAAAGGAAGTTCAGGTATTTGAAAGTACCAAGGCACAAAATTATACATGCGTCAGTATTCAGTAATAAGGGCACAGGAATAGTTAGTGTCGCAAAACTTAGCCCCAGGGAATGTCATCGTTAAGTCCTTCTGTGTTAGTGGACAAACGATATACCCAGCATTGGGGGCCTCTGGTTCTCGATATACCACTGGTGATTTAACTATAGACGGGATTATTCCACAGACCTAATGCTCCTGCTTAACTTGTTTTTCAGACCAAGGCAGTTTAATGTAGTTAATTTTGCACGATATACTGCCTCTCTTTAATGCAACATTGCTGGAACCAAATACTACGGTTCTTGTTGGAAGGCGGTGACCCCAGGGGTCAAGATTGCTCTCCTAACCACCCGAGACCCTCCTCTCCCACAATTCCTGCCAAGTCTTATCGAGGGGAAGTCCTCACCGGGTAGGACTGATCCTACACACTGTCGACACACCACACTTACGAACGGGCACCACACCGTGAATCTTTATCAAGTATGAACTTTATCAAGGTTAAAGTAAGAAGCAATATACAGCGATCGAGGGATCGCGAAAGTCTCATGACAAGGGAACGGGGAAGCGGGACAGTCTTAGAGGGCCAGTAGTCACGCCACGCACCCTGCGCACAGTTCTCAATCCTCGAACTGGGGGGTACGGGGGCTGGCGATGGTACTTGCTGTCCGACTCACTTCTGTTCAAGATTGTCGTGAGGGTAGCGTCGATGGTCCAGCCGGACCAGAGGGTTCTTTAAGCCGCGACGAGGTCAGCAGGGCTTGAGCAGGAGTATTCCGTAGTACTCGTAGGCAGGGGGAGCCGCGACAGCGTCCGCAGGGCTCAGGATGGTAGCAAGCGTGTCTCGTTCTCAAGAGTGGGCCACAACGAGGTCAGCAGGGCTCCGATGGTTCAGGTCTTACTCTTCGAGAGGGAGCCGCGACAGCGTCAGCAGGGCTCGGTGGTTCAGTTCCGTAGCTTCGAGGATGAGCCGCGACTACGTCAGCTGGGCTCGGTGGGTCAGAGTCTGTTCTCCTCAAGGTCAGCCGCGATTGGATCAGCAGGGCTTTCTTGTCCAAGATACAACTGCCGGCTAGATGGGAGGCAGGCTGTCTTATAGTCCAGGAGCCCTTTGATGTCCGGACTCTCAGAGGCAGGAGGCCGGAGGTCCGAGGGCCAGGCGTCCGATTGTCTGGGCGGCTGGGTCTTTGATGCTTTTGGACCATGCGTCCAGGGGATCCCAGACGCTCATCAAGGTCTGGAAACAGCTCGCTAGGAGGCAAAGGGTGCGATCGAAACCAGCCCCCAGGGATGGTTCAGAGGTGTGAGGGAGACCAGTTCCTCGGGAGGGGGCCGGAGGTGTGATGGAAGCCTTGGTTTCGGGTACTTGGTGAGTCGTTCACCCCCGGGCGGGTCTGGGCGCGCCGGACGCGCACGCCTAGCTTCAGCCAGGAACGGCCAGAGGCTGCCGAAAGGGAAGAAGGCGGCCGGCTGGCCGGGGTGGCCAAACATGGAGTCTGATGATCACGTGCACGGGTGCAGGCACGCGGTCTGAAGGTCGTCTCAGGTCCGGTGTAGGAGTCTCATGTATAGTTCTGGGTGGACGGGAATCAGTTCCATACCGTCGTTCTGGGGTTGTGGGGATCAGCGAGGGCCACGCCACGAGGCCGGGTCCAACATGCGTCCCCTCCAGCTGAAAGACGAGGAGAACTACCCATCCTCTTGGGGGTTCTCTTCGCTGAGACGGAAGAAGCGGGACAGGCCATCGGCGTTGGCGTGGTCGGCACCAGGCCTGTGTTCCACAGTAAAATCCATCCCTTGGAGAGAGATGGACCAGCGTAGCAGTTTAGGGTTCTCTCCTCTCATCTGCATGAGCCACCGGAGAGGACGGTGATCAGTCTGGACCCGGAAGTGGGTACCGAACAGGTAGGGCCGCAGCTTCTTCAAGGCCCAGACTACTGCGAAGGCCTCTTGCTCGATGGTGCTCCATCTCTGCTCCCGGGGTAGCAGCCTCCGGCTGATAAAGGCTACTGGGTGATCAATCCCCTGGTCGTCCACCTGGGAGAGCACGGCTTCAATGCCATGTTCGGAGGCGTCGGTCTGGACCATGAACTCTCTGGAGTAATCAGGGGCCTGTAGTACTGGAGCGGTGCACATGGCCTTTTTAAGTTCCTCAAACGCCTTCTGACAGGCGGGGGTCCAACTAACCTTCTTGGGGTTTGCCTTGGCTGTTAACTCAGTGAGGGGGCCTACAATACTCCCGTAGCCCTTGATGAATCTACGGTTGTACCCTGTGAGTCCTAGGAAGGCCCGCTCCTCGGTCTGGGTCGTGGGGGTCTCCCAGGCATTGATAGCACCTATCTTGGGTTGGAGGGGGGCTACGAGGCCGCTGCCAACCTGGTGCCCGAGGTATACCACGGAGCTTTGTCCTATCTGGCACTTGCTAGCTTTAATGGTGAGCCTGGCGCGGTGCAGGGCGTCCAACACCTCTCAGAGGTGGTGCAGGTGCTCGGGCCAGTGGGCACTGAACACGGCAATGTCGTCGAGATACGCCGCGCTGAAACTTTCCAACCCGGCCAGGACCTGGTTGAGCAGTCGCTGGAAGGTGGCGGGGGCGTTTTTCATGCCGAAGGGCATTACTCTGAAGTGGAAGTGGCCATTCGGAGTGGAGAAAGCAGACCCTTCTCGGGCCCTCTCAGTGAGGCAGATCTGCCAGTAGCCACTGGTGAGATCGAAGGTACTGAGGTACTGAGCCGACCCTAGGCGGTCAATGAGTTCGTCGGCTCGGGGGATGGGGTGTGCGTCGGTTCGGGTGACTGCGTTGAGTCCGCGGTAGTCTACGCAGAACCTCAGCTCAGGAACGGTGCCAGGGGTGGCCGCCTTCGGAACCAGGACCATGGGGCTAGCCCATGGGCTGTCGGAGGCTTCTACCACTGCCAGGGCCACCATCTTGTCCACTTCGGCCTTGATGCAGGCTCGAACTCGGTCAGGGACTCGGTAGGCTCTGTGCCGTACCGGAGGGCTGTCCACGGTGTCCGCGTCGTGGACGCACCAACTGGTGACACCGGGGGTGAGGGAGAAGAGGTCTGAGAATTGTCCCAACAACTGGTGACATTCTTCACGCTGCACGGGGGTGAGGGAGGAGGAGAGACTCACTCCCTCTACGGAGCCATCTTGGTCCTTCGCACACAGGAGATTCGGTAGAGGGTCCGTTTCCTCTTCATCGCCGTCGTCGGTGGCAAGGAGTAATCCCAACTCAGAACGCACAAAGTGGGGTTTGAGCCGGTTCACGTGTAGAACCTTCAGGGCATTCCTGGACGATTTCGTATCGACGAGGTATGTGACCTGGCTCTTGCGCTCTAGCACCTTAAAGGGTCCAGTGAAGTCCACTTGTCCTGAAGGGCACAAGGTTTTACCGGGGACATGACCCAAACCTGTTGGCCGGGCTGAAACTCGACCAGAGTGGCATTCTGGTCATACCAGCGTTTCATCTCCTCTTGGCTGGCCTCCAGGTTGGCCTCGGGTAGCTCGCAAAATTTCCGCGTCTGGTTCCGGAGGGCGAGGACGTAGGAGAACACATCGGGGTGTGCTCGGGGGGGCTGTCTCCCAGCCTTCCTTGACCAGGCTGAGGGGACCCTGGACGGGGTGCCCAGAGAGCAGCTCGAAAGGGCTGAACCCCAAGGATTTCCCGGGAACTTCTCGGTATGCGAACAGGAGGCAGGGCAGGAGGACGTCCCACTTGCACCACAAGGGCTCCTCGAGACCCTGATCATTCCTTTCAGGGTGCGGTTGAACCGCTCAACCAGGCCGTTACCCTGCGGATGGTATGGGGTGGTGAACCTGTACGACACCCAACACTGTTGCCAAAGGGACTTCATGTACCGGGAAATAAAGTTTGTGCCTTGGTCACTCACCACTTCCCGCGGGAATCCCACCCGGAGAAGATCCCCATGAGGGCCCGGCCCACGACCGGGGCCGTCACTGTCTGGAGGGGGATGGCTTCGGGGTATCGGGTGGTGTGATCGACCAAGACAAGAATGAAACTGTGACCTAAGGAGATCCGGGGGTCCAGAGGTCCGACAATGTCAATTCCCACCCTCTCAAAGGGGGTACTGACAACTGGAAAGGGCTGGAGGGGAGCCTTGCGCTTACCTCCACTTTTGCCGCTAGCCTGACACGTGGGGCAGGACTTACAGTGGTATTCCACATCGGCCCGCATGCGGGGCCAGTAGAAATGGGTCACTAGTCATTGGTAGGTTTTATCTTGGCCCAAGTGTCCCGCCAGGGGCACATCGTGGGCCAGGTTGAGGAGGAGGCCGCGGAAACGTAGGGGTACCACCAGCACTCAGGCTGACCCTAGTTCGGCGGTCTTCTGTTCGCTGTAAAGTAGGCCATTTTCCCAGTAAAGGTAGTGGGAGCCAGACTGGTCTCTGGCGGCCTGGGCTGCGGCCTGTTGCCGAAGCCCCTCAAGGGCAGGGCAGGAGGTCTGCTCCTGGCCGAACTCTTCTCAGGGTGGTCCTCCTTCTTGGCGCCACTGGGCCAACTCGGGGATATCGGTTAGGGTGGGGACCGGATAGATGGTAGGTCCGAGGGGACCTTCGTCAGATTCGCTTCCTTTGTTAGAGGGCTGGTCGAGGACCGTGGGGCGCTTGCCTCCCTCTGGGGCATCAGGGGCTGCACTGGGGAACTCGGACTCTTCATTCCCGGGGTTGGTCATTCTGGTGGTCATGGCTCGGGTGCTCACACAGGCCCAGTGGGGCAGACCCAACATCTCTAGATGGGTCCTTCTTTCTACATCTTTCCACTTCGAACTCTCTAGGTCATTCCCCAGGAGGCAGTCTACAGGCATGTCCGTGCGGACCGCTACCCGTAGATCGCCCGAAACTCCCTCCCACTCAAACGGGACCTGTGCTATCCTGCAGGTGCGGACGGAATTGTCAGCGGCTATCACTCTGCAAGAGGTGTGGGGGATGATCATGGACTCCGGGACTAGCGTGTATCTAACGGACGTGATGCTGGCTCCTGTGTCTCTAAGGGCTCCTATGCTGCGCCCGTTAACCTTAACTGTCTGACGATACTTTTCTGTGTTGTCGGGCAGGTAATCTCCCGGGACCATCTCGCTATTCCCCAAGGAGGCTAAGACCATGGCTGCGGGCTCCCACTCCCCCTGCTCTTCTATTTCTTCCTCTTCTAGGGCTACCGAGGATATCTGTCTGGTGGAGGGGCCAGTGGGAGTGGATTTCTGGGACATGGGGCATCGGGGATCACCGGCATAGTGCCCAGGTTGCTGACACTTGAAGCACGCTGTGCTGGGGCGGAGCCCCGGGGGACCTACGCTCGGAGCTGCTCTCGTCGAGGGAGGAGAACGGGGGGCCTGGTTTCTGGGGGGGCTACGCTGGGGCCCTGACTGAGATCCTTGCTGTTTACCTCAACCTCCCCCACCCCGCTGGCGGGAAGATCCTTGGTCGTTCCGTGGGTGGTCTCCCCTGTGCCCCTTCTGGACTCGGGTGGCCACCCAGCGATCGGCTTCAACAGCCAGTTTTCATGGATTGGCGAGCTTGCTGTCCAGGAGATGCTGTCTCAGTTCCACAAAGCAATTCGCGGACAGGTGCTCGTAAGCGACTAGGTCGACTAGGCCTTCGAAGGTGGTCACATTGCTGCCCTTGATCCACCCATCTAAGGCCCAGGTGTAGTAGTTCACATAGTCCACCCATGTGGTGCCAGGAATCTTCTTGCGCTCCCTAAACTGCGGGCGATACATTTCTGGCGTTAGGCCGTAGCGGAATAGGAGAGCGTCTTTCACATGGGGGTAGGCGTTCATGTGTGCGGTCGGTAGGGGTGGGCGGAAAATCCGTTCCGCTCGCGGATTTTGCGGATTTTCGGGAAATCCGCAATCCGCGAGATTTGCGAATCTCCCGCAAAATCCGCAAATCCGCGAGCAGCGGATTTTGCTCGCACTGCTCGCACTGTTCGCGTGAGTTCGCGTGAGTTCGCGTGAGTTCGCGCCCCGCGAATAAGTGCAAAATTGCAGAAATACGATCTTAGCAAAACTGAAAGTATCTACTTACCAGGTTCAAAAGTTCAGGCTCATCATTAGTAGCCATTTCCTGTAGTGCTTCCTGAGGGGCCCCTCCAGAGTTCAGTTGCCAGTTGAAACTAATATGTGACCCTGCTCTGAACCTCAGAATAGTTACACATATGCCACAAAGGTCCTGAATTACAGCTAAGGGAGACAAGCAGGAGCCAGGCTGGAAGTTAAAATCCATTAATCAGCCCCTAATTCATTATTGTCAGTTGGGGCAGGGCAGGTGTTGTAACTAATTTTGCAACAATGAAAGCACTTAGCAAGTGCAAAAGATCACTAATCAGGGCGCACTAAGGAAGCAGGTGCCAGCTAAAAAAATATTCTGTGACACATTAATCAGCCCCAAATTAATTCAGGTCACTTGAGGCAGGGAAGGTGTGCTTTGCTTTGCCGAAAATAATGTACACTGGACAACCAGAGGGTGTGGTGATGAAACAGAGGGTGGCATGGGTGGGCCAGAGGGTGGCATGAGTAGTCAGAGAGTGGCAGTGGTGACAGAGAGTGGCAGTGATGAAGAAGAGTGTCCCAAACAGGCTGGACACGTAGAAACAACAAGTTCGCGAAACTTGCGACCCGACAGGTAAGTTCGCAATTTGCGAAAGTGTACAAAACCCTCGCGAACTGGCAGAAACACGGGCGAACACAAAAACAAAAAAATCTGCAAATTCGCGGGAATTCGCGGATTTTGCGGATTGCGAATCCGCAAATCCGCAAAATTCGCGAACGCGAGATCCGCAAAATTCGCTCATGCTTAGCGGTCGGTAGGTCCAGCAGGGTGTCTCTTCCCTCGCTGAGGAAGTGGCTCCACAGGCCGGCCCCCCAGTCCTCCTCGGGGACCCGGTGGGCCGACATGGCGACCTCATAGGCCTTGAACCACTGCTGGATGTCGTCTCCTTTGTAAAACTCCTTCACGACGTCTTTGGGGATGTGCACCTTCGTTTCTCGGGGGACCACCTGCTCTCCGAGTCCCGGTGGTCTGGGTGCCTCTGCTCTGGCTTTCAACTCTAGTTCTTTGAGGCTGCGCTCGTGCTCGTGCTCGAGCTGGAGTTTCCGGCCTTCATGCTCCCTCTGGAGCTTCTTCTCTTTCAGCTCTCCCTGGAGCCGCAATTGCTCGACTGCCAACTTTTTCTCTGCCAGTTTGAGTTCGCCCTCTAATTTGAGGTGCGCCAGTTCTAGTTCATGGCTTCGGTCACGTTCTCGGTCGGCAATCTCTTCCGACAACCGATCCCTCCCGGTTGCTGGGCTCCGGGTTGGTTGCTGGTTTCTTTCACCGGCCGGTGTACTGGGTTCGGTCTGGGGTCTCCCTCGTTGTCTTCGGTCGGGGGAAGGGATGCTCCGGACTCTACCCAAGCGGTTAGCGCTTTCTGGAAATCCTCCTTAGTACTTAGTCCGGTACTCGCGATACTTAATTCTTTGCAGAACTGCTTTAGCTCTCTATGGGTGTAGTCTTCCAATAGGTCTTTATCGAATGTCGTCTTTTCACCGGATTCTGTGGACGACATTATTGCTCTTCCTTTCTTGTGCGTTTGCTGCGTGTGGGTTCAGGTAGTGTGTCAGTGGTACGATCTCCAGATGTAGGTTCGTATCCCACAGCTGCCACCAATGTTGGAAGGCGGTGACCCAAGGGGTCAAGATTGCTCTCTTAACCACCCGAGGCCCTCCTCTCCCACAATTCCTGCCGAGTCTTATTGAGGGGAAGTCCTCGCCGGGGAGGACTGATCCTACACACTGTCGTCACACCACACTTACGAACGGACACCACACCGTGAATCTTTTTCAAGTATGAACTTTATCAAGGTAAAAGTAAAAAGCAATATACAGCGATCGAGGGATCGCGAAAGTCTCGTGACAAGGGAACGGGGAAGCGGGACAGTCTTAGAGGGCCAGTAGGCACGCCACGCACCCTGCGCACAGTTCTCAATCCTCAAACTGGGGGGTACGGGGGCTGGCGATGGTACTTGCTGTCCGACTCACTTCTGTTCAAGATTGTCGTGAGGGTAGCGTCAATGGTCCAGCCGGACCAGAGGGTTCTTTAAGCCGCGACGAGGTCAGCAGGGCTTGAGCAGAGTACTCCGTAGTACTCGTAGGCAGGGGGAGCCGCGACAGCGTCCGCAGGGCTCAGGATGGTAGCAAGCATCTCTCGTTCTCAAGGGTGGGCCGCAACGAGGTCAGCAGGGCTCCGATGGTTCAGGTCTTACTCTTCGAGAGGGAGCCGCGACAGCGTCAGCAGGGCTCGGTGGTTCAATTCCGTAGCTTGGAGGATGATCCGCGATGACGTCAGCTGGGCTCGGTGGGTCAGAGTCTGTTCTCCTCAAGGTCAGCCGCGATCAGATCAGCAGGGCTTTCTTGTCCAAGATACAACTGCCGGCTAGATGGGAGTCAGGCTGTCTTATAGTCCAGGAGCCCTTTGATGTCCGGACTCTCGGAGGCAGGAGGCCGGAGGTCCGAGGGCCAGGCGTCCGATTGTCTGGGCGGTTGGGTCTTTGATGCTTTTGGACCATGCGTCCAGGGGATCCCAGACGCTCATCAAGGTCTGGAGCCAGCTCGCTAGGAGGCAAAGGGTGCGATCGAAACCAGCCCCCAGGGATGGTTCAGAGGTGTGAGGGAGACCAGTTCCTCGGGAGGGGGCCGGAGGTGTGATGGAAGCCTTGGTTACGGGTACTTGGTGAGTCATTCACCACCCGGGCGGGTCTGGGCGCACCAGACGCGCACGCCTAGCTGCAGCCAGGAGCGGCCAGAGGCTGCCGAAAGGGAAGAAGGCGGCCGGCTGGCCGGGGTGGCCAAACATAGAGTCTGATGGTCACGTGCACGGGTGCAGGCACGCGGTCTGGAGGTCGTCTCAGGTCCGGTGTAGGAGTCTCATGTATAGTTCTGGGTGGACGGGAATCAGTTCCATCCGTTGTTCTGGGGTTGTGGGGATCAGCGAGGGCCACGCCACAAGGCCGGGTCCAACAGCTCATGTTTCAGTTTTTGAATATATCATTAAGAGATATTACCTACCTCTCCATTCAGGTTATATTGGAGGTTCTGGTCATTAATACCAGACAATTGACAACGAGTATAATGCAGTACAATGATTAACATAAATTTTATGTCTTCGTATGTCATTATATGTTATGGTGTTTTGTCCTCCCATTTTCCACAGGATTTTTCGCTCCTGTGATATTCAGTGAGCTGCCACGGGCAGAAACCGTGAGTTACTACAGATTTTCTAATTTCTCACATATAGTGCCTCACGGGAGGGTACGCCTTAGCGAGCGCACACCACCGGTGGCCAGCCTTTCTATTTTATACTAGGTCCTGACGAATGCTGAGCGAATACGCGCATAGAGCAGCAGAAACATGTTGACCACTGACTAAAGGACACAGGTTTCCTAATTTAGAACCTAGTTGGTCCGCTCTCACTGTTTTTAGACAACATGGGTTGACGTCTATTAAAAGTTTTTTTGGGTATCAACCTTGTATTTTTTAATTTGCACTCACAGTTATCCTCACAATTTAGTTAGAGCACTGTTGCACTCATCACATCCAGCTCCGCTGTAACACAGGCGTTGTAGCCCGCTGGGGAGGCATTCGGCCACCCCAGCGGGGACCCAATGATGAAGCATGTCACCAACTAGTGGTGAGTGCGGGTCCTTTTATAAAGAAAGAGGTTTTTCCTCTTTCTACAGGCATCTACTGGACATAAGCCATTTCCTGTGGCCGGTCCACCTTGTTGGACTCACTTTGGTTTATGGGGGTTGTTATTACTTTTACAAAACTAGAGTTAAGTTTTGTCACTTTATTGTTTTTTCAGAGTCACTCCTTAGTTGTTTATTAAGTAAGTTGTGGGGTATAGGAGGGCCTACTCTTACCCTCCCTCTCCTGTTGATTCTTAGATTATTGTGCAGCGCGCAGCTGTGAGAGTACTAGTACATACAAGTAGCAGTTATTTCCCGCCTGTCTTATAGTTAATCATGGAAGACCAGGGCATCTCATTTTCCAAAGAAGAAGTGGATGCACTACTTAATGACAACACCTTATTTTCTGACCCACTACCAGCCAATGCTATTTCACAAACTTGAGATTGGGAGAAATTGGGTGAACTTAAACGCAGCAGGATCAGGGCCATTTTACATGGGACTATGATCAAAGAGTATCTTAACAATAATGCAACTCCTAAAGGGTTGCTTGTCACAAATGCCCCTAGGATATTCCTAGATGACGCATGTTGGACAGGCCATATGAAGGGCTTGCTCCCTCCCCACATGACAGGGCCCGGACACCGGCCCTCCAGGTGTTACCCACAGAAACAGCTCGCACCCCGTCCCCTACGGGACTCCTGCCCCGGACTTCTCTGTATCATTGGGCCGGGCCACGGTCAGCCCCATGGCCCGACCCAGCCGCCATCTTGGACACTGCACCACGAGGCCGCGCGGCCTCAACTCAACCCTAACCCTGGGCCTGGCCAGGCCCCGACATCCCGGCACCACCATCCACCCAGGAGGTGAGCGGACCACTTGGCAGGTCAATGGGAGAAAGAAGTGTCGATGGCTCTCCCCCGCCAGGTGCCGATCGCCCCCAGCTCCCCCGGGCGCTTGCTCCACCCCCCTGCTGGGTGTCTGGACTCCCTCATCCCGGACCTCCCGACCTCCCAGTGCGAGGGTCCGAACATCAAAGGGCGCCAGACCTATAACTGGGGCAGCTCCAGAGCAGGAAGGCAGTTGTATCCTGGAGTCGAGAGACACCGTGAAGAACTCATCCTTGACGGACTACTGGCGCTGCCGTAGCCCTGCCTTGCAAACTATCGTCTTGCCTGCTGGCGCTGCCGCAACCTTCTGCAACCTTCATCCTCGTCGGGACCTGCTGGCGCTGCCGCGGACCGTTGTAACAACCACCTTCACCGGGACCTGCTGCCTCCGCCGCGGACCGTCGCTACCATCGATCATCTCGGGACCTGCTGGCTCCGCCGCGGCCCGACCATCTAGAACGCCGAGCTCGAGGATTGTGAGCTATCCATCTTATCATCGCACCTACCAGATTGGTAACAAGACTGTCCCGCTACCCCCTTTTCCCATCCAAGAGACTAGAACCGAGGGGACCCCTGAGTCCAGACCTCCTTGTACCATTCTACCGTACTTAAAGATTGCTTATAAAGAACGTTAAACCTTATCCTTGTGTGGTGTACATCTGTGGGGGGGAAGCTACTCGTCTGTACGATCGCTGGAGACGGCTCTCCCCGGAGACCTCTCCCCTTGTCCTCGGCCGACCCTCCCGGTCCGTCTAACATTGGTGGCCAGCGGCGCGATCCGAATCAACGCGTAATCGTACAGAGAGTAGCTCACCCCACGACGAAAACACAATGACAACAAAAGAGAGCGGATCCACCGAGAAATTCCAGATGGAGAAATTGGAAGAGTACAGCCATCGTGAATCCAAACAATTCTGCATTGAACTAGGCATTGCTACCACCGGTCTGAGTACTAAAGACGATTTCAAACACGCCCTTGGGTCGTGGGCAGAAACCGGGGCCGTCAGCCCCTCGGACCAAAACGTTGCAGCATCAGAGAGGAACACCACGGCTCCCGAGGAGCGAAGAACGGGTCTTTCGCAGGAAGAGATCCAAGAGAGAGAAAAAAACAGACTGCATGAGTTAGAAATGGCCCGACTCAAAATGGACGGGGAACTCAAATTAGCCGAACAGAAACTAAACCTAGAACATTTGCGGCTCCGAGAAGAACGGGAAGAAAAACAGAGGCAGAGAGAGCTCGAAGAAAAAAGATTAGCGTACGAAGACGAGCGCAATTTAGCAGAAATAAACCTACGGAAGCAGAACAAAGAACTGGGGGTGCCCGAGCAACCGCGCACCCCAGGAGCGACAGAAAAGAAGGTACACATCCCCAAGGATGTCGTACGGGAGTATTTCAAAGATGACGACATACAACAATGGTTCAAGGCCTACGAGATCGCCATGACCTCCCACCGGATCGACCAAAGTGACTGGGGGGCCGGTCTACGGGGGAGGTTCGTCAATGAAGGCCGCGATGCCCTGTTACAGCTCCCCGACCACCTGATGACATCCTATGACCACATGAAGGATGCACTCCTCACTCGATATGGGCTCACACCCGAAATGTACCGCCAGAGGTTCCGAGACTGCACCCGGATCCCGGGTACAACGTGGGTGGAATATGTGAACTATTTCAGCCGAGCCTTCGAAGGTTGGATCAAGGGGAGCCACGTAACGACCTACGAACAACTTTTTAATCTCATGGTGTGGGAGCACCTCTCCAACAACTGCTTCGTCGAGCTCAGGCAGCACCTCCTCGACAGTAAATTGACTGATCCACGGCAGCTCGCCGCCGAGGCTGACCGATGGGAAAGCACCCGAGTAGGCCGGAGTGGGCCACACGAACAGAACCGAAACCACCAAGGTCAGCACCGTCCCTGAGGAGGAGGAGGAGGCCAGGGACGAGGAAGAGACACCGTCCCGGCCGCTCCCGCTGCCAGCACCCCGCCCCCGACCAACCGGGGCAACCCCCCGGTGCGCCCGGGGTTCCGAGCCAATGTCACGTGTCACCGATGCCAGCGAGTCGGCCACTACGCCAATGACCCGAACTGTCCACAGAACCAGACTCCGAGACCCCGCCAGGTAGCTGCCGCCGCCCTGGGGGGAGAACCAATCTCCGAAGAACAGGAAGAATGCGAGCAAGAGCAACAAGAGTGGGAACCGGCCGCCATGGTTCTAGCGTGCCTAGGGGGAAGAGACATGGTCCCGCGGGCCCCCCTACCCGCCAACACCAGAAAATATAGTCAGTGGGTGAACATTAATGGGCGCAGGGCCGAAGCCCTACGTGACACAGGGGCCAGCGTGACGGCCGTCCGCTGTCACCTGGTGACCCCAGAACAGATCCTGCCGAACATTCTCTGCCCCGTCCGTTCAGCCGACAACTCGGAGAGTCTATGTCGGATGGCCTGCGTCCCCTTCGAATGGGGAGGAGTCTCCGGCATGTTGAAGGTGACGGTCCGAGATGACGCCCCCGTGGACTGTCTCCTGGGGAATGATCTTGAGAGTTCCCCGTGGGCCGCCGTGGAAAGAAGAGAGCACCTGGGGATGTTGGGCCTCCCGGACTGGGCGTGCGTAACCACCCGGTCCATGGCCGCCCGTGCCATCCCCCAAACAGAAGAACCCGAATGGCCAGCACCTCCTCCCCCGATCGCTCCAGTAGAGGACACCGACCCCCCAGAACAAACCCCCGAAGGGCTCGCTCAGCCCCAGGACCTTCCCGGCCTGGCTCAGTGGCGTCAAGAGGGGGGACCCACCCAGGAACAGTTCCGTCAAGAGCAGAAAACCTGTCCCTCCCTCGAGGGACTCCGCCAGCAAGCCCTCGCCCAGAGCGCAGGAGACACCACCGGCGCCCATTGGATCTATTGGGACAACGACCTGTTGTACAGTGAACAGATTATCGCGGAGTTAGGGGCCAGTCGAGTGCTGGTGGTGCCCCTTCGTTTTAGAGACTTCTTGTTAAATTTGGCCCATGATGTCCCCCTGGCTGGACACCTGGGTCAAGACAAAACGTACAGTCGCCTGGCGACCCACTTTTTCTGGCCCAAGATGAGAAACGACGTCCTCAACCACTGCCGGGCCTGCCCCACGTGCCAGGCCAGCGGGAAAAGCGGCCGCAAACGGAAAGCACCTCTGCAACCCTTTCCAGTTGTCACCACCCCGTTCGAGAGGGAGGGCATAGACATTGTGCGGCCCCTGGACCCCCGTACAGCACAAGGACATCGATTCATCCTGGTACTGGTAGACCACGCCACCCGCTACCCCGAGGCTGTTCCCCTGCGAACTGTAACAGCCCCGGTAGTCGGCCGGGCCTTAATGGGGATCTTCTCCCGGGTGGGCTTCCCCCGAGAAGTCGTCAGCGACAGGGGCACAAACTTTATTTCAAAATATATGAAGTCCCTCTGGCAACAGTGCGGGGTCACCTACCGGTTCACGACCCCCTATCACCCTCAAGGAAACGGACTAGTCGAGCGGTTCAACCGCACGCTCAAAGGGATGATTGGGGGGTTGGAAGAGCCCCTCCGTCGCCAGTGGGATGTGCTACTCCCGTGCCTCCTCTTCGCATATCGAGAGGTCCCCCAGAAGTCCCTCGGCTTCATCCCGTTCGAACTCTTGTACGGACACCCTGTGCGGGGGCCCCTCAGCCTAGTCAAGGAAGGTTGGGAGATGGCCCCCCTAACGACCCCTCCAGATGTCTTCAAGTACCTCCTGACCCTACGCAATCAGACCAGGCGATTCAGAGAAATGGCGAAAGCAAACCTGGAGGCCAGTCAGGAGGACATGAAAAAATGGTACGATCAAAATGCCTCCTCCATCGAATTCGAACCTGGCCAACAAGTGTGGGTGATGTCCCCCACCGAACCATGTGCCTTGCAGGACAAATGGACGGGGCCCTTCAAAGTGGTCGAGCGCAAAAGCCCCGTCACCTATCTCATCGATATGGAATCTCCACGGAACCCCCTCCGGGTCCTCCACGCCAATAGACTCAAGCCCCACTTTGTGCGCTCGGAGCTCAGCCTCCTGATGGCTACAGACAGCGATGCGGAAGAAGACTCCGACCCTCTCCCTGATCTCCTAAAGACCCGGGAAAAAGATGGTTCCGTAGACGGGGTCCGACTTTTGGATGCCCTCACCCCGGAACAGCGCCAAGGCTGCCGGGACCTCCTGCTGCAGTTTGCGACCCTGTTTTCCCTCACTCCAGGGGTCACCCCCTGGTGCTTGCATGACGTGGACACTGGGGACAGTCCCCCTATCAGACACCGGCCATACCGCGTACCAGATCGGGTACGGGCCTGCATCCAAGAGGAGGTGTCAAAGATGCTCACACTCGGGGTCATCGAGCCCTCAGACAGTCCCTGGGCCAGCCCGGTCGTGCTGGTCCCCAAAGTTGCTGCCCCCGGCTCCGCCCCTGAGCTCCGATTCTGCGTTGACTATCGGGGCTTGAACGCTGCCACCCGAACCGACGCTCATCCCATCCCCCGAGCAGATGGACTGATCGACCGCATGGGGGCTGCCCGCTACCTCAGCATCTTTGACCTGACGGCGGGCTACTGGCAGATCGGTCTCACACCCCGTGCTCAGGAACGATCCGCCTTTTCCACTCCCGATGGCCACTACCACTTCAAGGTCATGCCGTTCGGCATGAAGAATGCTCCAGCTACGTTTCAGCGACTGGTGAACCAGGTCTTGGTGGGGCTCGAGGAGTTCAGCGCCGCCTACCTGGACGATATCGCTGTGTACAGCCGCCACTGGTCCGACCACCTCCACCACCTCCGAGAGGTCCTGCAGGCCCTCCAACGGGCCGGCCTCACAATCAAGGCCAGCAAGTGCCAGATTGGTCAGGGGTCCGTGACCTACCTCGGGCACCAGGTGGGAAGCGGCCTGGTGGCCCCCCTTCAACTCAAGATCGCTGCCATCCAGTCCTGGCAACCCCCCGTCACCCAGACCGAGGTCCGAGCCTTCTTGGGGCTCACCGGCTACTACCGGTGGTTCGTGAGGGACTATGGCAGCATTGTGGGGCCCCTCACGGAACTCACATCCAAAAACCAACCGAAGAAGGTCAACTGGACCCCAGACTGTCAAGCGGCCTTCGAGAAGCTAAAGGCCGCCATGTGCACTGCCCCGGTGCTCCAGGCCCCCGACTACAGCCGGGAATTCATCATACAAACAGATGCCTCCGACCATGGCATTGGGGCGGTCCTCTCCCAGTTGAACCCCGATGGACTTGATCAACCCATGGCCTTCATCAGCAGACGTCTCCTGGCCCGCAAACAGCGATGGAGCACCATCGAGAGGGAGGCCTTCGCAGTGGTGTGGGCCCTCAAAAAGCTCCGGCCCTACCTCTTCGGTACCCACTTCCGGGTGCAGACAGATCATCGGCCCCTGCAGTGGCTCATGCAGATGCGGGGGGAAAACCCCAAACTATTGCGTTGGTCCATCTCCCTGCAGGGGATGGACTTCACTGTGGAACATCGACCTGGCCAAGACCACGCCAACGCAGATGGCCTGTCCCGCTTTTTCCGCCTCGACGAGGAGAGTCCCCAAGAGGATGGGTAACTCTCCCCGCCTTCAGATGGGGGGGACGCATGTTGGACAGGCCATATGAAGGGCTTGCTCCCTCCCCGCATGACAGGGCCCGGACACCGGCCCTCCAGGTGTTACCCACAGAAACAGCTCGCACCCCGTCCCCTACGGGACTCCTGCCCCGGACTTCTCTGTATCATTGGGCCGGGCCACGGTCAGCCCCATGGCCCGACCCGGCCGCCATCTTGGACACTGCACCACGAGGCCGCGCGGCCTCAACTCGACCCTAACCCTGGGCCTGGACAGGCCCCGACATCCCGGCACCACCATCCACCCAGGAGGTGAGCGGACCACTTGGCAGGTCAATGGGAGAAAGAAGTGTCGATGGCTCTCCCCCCCAGGTGCCGATCGCCCCCAGCTCCCCCGGGCGCTGGCTCAACCCCCCTGCTGGGTGTCTGGACTCCCTCATCCCGGACCTCCCGACCTCCCAGTGTGAGGGTCCGAACATCAAAGGGCGCCAGACCTATAACTGGGGCAGCTCCAGAGCAGGAAGGCAGTTGTATCCTGGAGTCGAGAGACACCGTGAAGAACTCATCCTTGACGGACTACTGGCGCTGCCGTAGCCCTGCCTTGCAAACTATCGTCTTGCCTGCTGGCGCTGCCGCAACCTTCTGCAACCTTCATCCTCATCGGGACCTGCTGGCGCTGCCGCGGACCGTTGTAACAACCACCTTCACCGGGACCTGCTGGCTCCGCCGCGGACCGTCGCTACCATCGATCATCTCGGGACCTGCTGGCTCTGCCGCGGCCCGACCATCTAGAACGCCGAGCTCGAGGATTGTGAGCTATCCATCTTATCATCGCACCTACCAGATTGGTAACAAGACTGTCCCGCTACCCCCTTTTCCCATCCAAGAGACTAGAACCGAGGGGACCCCTGAGTCCAGACCTCCTTGTACCATTCTACCGTACTTAAAGATTGCTTATAAAGAACGTTAAACCTTATCCTTGTGTGGTGTACATCTGTGGGGGGGAAGCTACTCGTCTGTACGATCGCTGGAGACGGCTCTCCCCGGAGACCTCTCCCCTTGTCCTCGGCCGACCCTCCCGGTCCGTCTAACAACGCAATATTTCGAAAAGAGTGGGCACAGATTGCGTGGCATTGCACGCGGGACTGGGGCATCCTAATTATAAAAACTGCCTTACGATTATCTGAGGCGCTCCTAGTAGAGATTCAGACTACCGAAACCTACTTTAAAGCCACTATCACAGGGTACAAGAAAAGACTTGATGAGCTGAACAAGGAACAGAATGAGTTTAAAGAAAATCTTGCTCAATCAAAGTCACAGAAGTTACAGAAAGACCTTAAATGTTGGTCCTATGCAAGAACGAACCCCTATTCCTGCCCAAAGTATACACCATCAACAGGCTCTGGGTATAATTCAGATACCTCTGCAGATTCTAATACGAGTGGCTCAAGCACTGACAGCACGAGCAAAAGAGGAAGAGGGAGGGGTCGAGGTAGAGGAAGGGGATACCAACCTCCACAACAACAGTACCCATTTCATGGCTGGCAGTCTCCATTCCCACTACAAGGGATAGGACCATATCACCAAGCTGGTTTTCAACCCCCTTTTCCCCCGATGATGGGCTGGAACCCACATTTTGTGCCTCACCCACAGTTCAGTCAACCCCCCTACGCGCCTCCTTTTTTAGACAGAGGCAGACGGGGCAGGGGGAAACAGAAGAACAACACCCAGGTCCATTGGGAACAACCCGAGGTGGTCGGGGACAACACCCGGAGCAAGGCGGGGGATCAGAGGCCAGGCCCAAGCAACATGAAACCTTAATCACTAATTTGTCCTCACACAATCTTACTGTTGCTGAGAAAGGAGTTCTTGAAAAAGGCCTGGGATTTATACCTACACCTCGCCTTGACAAATTTAAGTTTGCAATGTGAATTAAATGTTTTTTTTAGGAAACTGCGACTAAACATTTTCTTTGAAAACAGGGAGAGTGTGGAGATTGATACGATTAAAAGTGACACAGAATTCAGATTAAAATTATCTTTCACACCACCACTTCACACTGTTCCTCCAGAAATACTTGCCTTTGAGCAAGATGTGTTTCAAGAAGTGGAACAATTACAGGAGCCTGTTCCCTTCAAAAATATGACCACAGCTGAATTTCAAGCCATACAAACTTTGAGACACAACAATGGCATAATTATCAAAAGTGCGGACAAAGGTGGCGGGTTGGTGATTCAAAATAAGTCAGATTACGATACTGAATGTAGACGTTTACTGAACAACACCACCAATTACGTCCCTTTAACAGTGGACCCAACCAATGATCTGAGGGATGAGATCTGTGAATTGGTGTCCACTGCAGAGTGTGATGGGCTTATTTCTAAGAAAGAAGCAGATTTCCTGACAACATCTGAAGGAAAGATGCCATATTTTTTTGTATTACCTAAACACACACAAAAATGTGTTACCACCACCTGGACTACCCATTGTTTCAGGGATTGGTTCTCTCCTTGAACCTCTCTCCAAATACTGCGACTTTTTTCTAAGACCTATCATTCAATCCACAAGTACTTACTTAAAAGATACCAAGAGTCTTCTGCAATTACTCACAATGACTAAAATGCCTGCTGAACCCTGCTTCCTTGTCACCATGGACATCGAAAGCCTCTATACCTGCATCCCATAGGATGATACCATCAGGGTATTGAGGGAGGCTTTGGATAGATCACCGTGGGATTTTGAAACATTTCGTGCTTTCGTGGGAGATTGCGCCACATTGGCGCTGAAAAGAAATTATTTCTAATACGAGGGCAAGATCTACCTTCAAGTAACCTCGATGGGCAGCACATTTCCCACTTCGGTGGCAGGCCTGTATGTGTTCAATTTCGACAGCAATCACATTCTGAGTCCCACAAATCTCTTTTCAACCAACATCATCGTGTGGCAATGGTTTATCGATGATGTGTTCATGATTTGGCAAGGTGAGGAGACTCTTCTACTCCAATTTTTTGACTGGGTAAATATGTGTGATCAACACCTCAAATTCACACATGAACACTCTTCAGAGTCAATTACATTCCTGGATTTCACCATCAACAGACATGAGGACCTTTTGGAGACCAAAACCTACTATAAGCCGACGACCAAAAACAACCTACTGCATTTCAAAAGCTACCACCCTCGTGCCCTACGGGAGAATCTCCCGTATGGACAATTTCTACGGATACGCCAAAATTGCAGTAGCCTTGTAGACTATAAACAACAGGCAGGCGATTTAACAACTAAGGTGGAACTTAGAGGTTACCCAAAAGGCGTAGTTGACAAAAGCCAAAAAAGAGCGAGAAATCAGCAGAGAGATACCCTCTTGGATGATCATCCCAAGACTACCAACAATGAGGTTCCCTTAACATGTGTAACTACTTTCAATCCATTATCGAAGGCTGTCAGCAAATGCATCTCAAGAAACTGGAAAATACTTACTAGCCATAAGTACAAATGGGACAAACCTCTTTTCTCGTATAAAAGAGCGACAAGCCTAAAGGACTCCTTGGTCCATACCCGTCCCAGGGAGCCGACAACTGGTAAACGACAAGCAACAGTATCGAATGCATGGGGCATGCCTGCAGTAACTGGGCATTTCCCTTGTGGAAATTGTAATGTCTGCCATCTGACATCCCACACCAAAACCATAGATCTGAGTAATGGTAAACAATGGGAACAACGCCAGCACACAAATTGTAACACCAGCAACGTTGTTTACCTAGTTACATGTCCCTGCAATTTACAGTATGTGGGCATGACTACCAGACGCATCAAGATTAGGATAGGTGAACATTGCAGCAATATCCGGTGCCACAGAACTGCAACCAAAATGTCAGCGCATTTCTTAGAGAAAAATCATACTGCCAATGATTTACACTGGACTATTATTGAACATCTGGAAGCAGCTTCTGAGTCAGCGTTATTTGAAAAGGAGCAACGCTGGGTATATCGTTTGTCCACTAACACAGAAGGACTTAACAATGACATTCCCTGGGGCTCAGTTTTGCGACACTAACTATTCCTGTGCCCTTATTACTGAATACTGACGCATGGATAATTTTGTGCCTTGGTACTTTCAAATACCTGAACTTCCTTTGAAAATTTTGTGCCTTGGTACCTTTAAACACCTGTACTTCCTTTGATCATTAAACCCTTTATATCTGAATCCTGCTATAAGAGAACCACTCTCTGATATAACTGTGCTGTGATCATCGGGGGTCGGTTTTACTTACTTTATCAATTTTCTGTTAAGTTTTGATGATTTCATCCTAATAGTATAAGATCAATAGACTTCGTGATCTATATTAAACAAATGAAAAAATGTTATTCCACCATTCGTTCTGGGTCCCCTTCGGGGATTCGAACCCTAGCGTTGCAGACGTTATTGAGCCACTGTCTCTTTAAATTACTGACGAGGACGCGGCTCCTGAGGAGCACGTGATCGGGGCTCTAACCAACAGAAATACGCGACCTCAGCTACTGACAAAACACTTCCGGGCTGACGGCAGCCGAGAGTGTAGGTGCCAGACGGGGAGTCGCGAGTGTTCGAGTAAGTGACCATTTACCGCATACACAACCGAGCGGTTCCTAAGATACTTCTACGAGGTTAGAGACTAATAGCATTTGGTTTTCTTTCTGGACAGATCTGACACCGCGTGAAGGTTTTCCCGCGCCGTCAGTTTCCAAGGAGACATTATCTCCCACTTGTTACGTGAGTGTGTCTGCCTATATACTTACAACTATTGGGGGTCTCTGGTTCTCGATATACCACTGGTGATTTAACTATAGACGCGATTATTCCACAGACCTAATGCTCCTGCTTAACTTGTTTTTCAGACCAAGGCAGTTTAATTTAATTAATTTTGCACGATATACTGCCTCTGTTTAATGCAACATTGCTGGAACCAAATAATACGGTTCTTGTTTCTCTTTTTGAATATATCATTAAGAGATATTACCTGCCTCTCCATTCAGGTTATATTGGAGGTTCTGGTCATTAATACCAGACAATTGACAACGAGTATAATGCAGTACAATGATAAACATCAATTTTATGTCTTCGTATGTCATTATATGTTATGGTGTTTTGTCCTCCCATTTTCCACAGGATTTTTCGCTCCTGTGATATTCAGTGAGCCGCCACGGGCAGAAACCGTGAGTTACTACAGCTTTTCAAATTTTTCACATATAGTGCCTCACGGGAGGGTGCGCCTTAGCGAGCGCACACCACCGGTGGCCAGCCTTTCTATTTTATACTAGGTCCTGACGAATGCTGAGCGAATACGCACATATAGCAGCAGAAACATGTTGACCACTGACTAAAGGACACAGGTTTCCTAATTTAGAACCTAGTTGGTCTGCTCTCACTATTTTTAGACAATACGGGTTGACCTCTATTAAAAGTTTTTTTGGGTATCAACCTTGTATTTTTTAATTTGCACTCACAGTTATCCTCACAATTTAGTTAGAGCACTGTTGCACTCATCACATCCAGCTCCGCTGTAACACAGGTGTTGTAGCACGCTGGGGAGGCATTCGGCCACCCCAGCGGGGACCCAATGATGAAGCATGTCACCAACTAGTGGTGAGTGAGGGTCCTTTTATAAAGAAAGAGGTTTTTCCTCTTCCTCTTTCTATAGGCATCTACTGGACATTAGCCATTTCCAGTGGCCGGTCCACCTTGTTAGACTCACTTTGGTTTATGGGGGTTGTTATTACTTTTACAAAACTAGAGTTAAGTTTTGTCACTTTATTGTTTTTCAGAGTCACTCCTTAGTTGTTTAGTAAGTAAGTTGTGGGGTATAGGAGTGCCTACTCTTACCCTTTCTCTCCTGTTGATTCTTAGCTCTATATATTCAGACAGGATTCAAGAAATCATACTGCTAGATGGACCTTGATTAAAGCAGAGTCCATGTCCTTAGTCTCTCGTGTATTCAACAAAAGGAACATTCAAATAATGAACACAGAAATCTCTATATAAGTGTAAGGACTAAGAATTATCAAACCCACCAATGTTGTGTATATCATTTTTTAACGTTCATACTCCCCACTTTACCTCACCACTCTGTATTCACTTAACACAATAACTTTTTAGGTCTCGCTGAGCCAGCGCTTGCGCTGTTGGAGAGACATTTAGTAGGTGAGTTTTGAAAGTGCTACAGGCTGGCCTAGTGCTTGCATTCACGCAAGCGTGCACATGCGCAGCCGCCATCTGTCTCCTCCGTCACGGGTCATTAAGTTGCTTGTTTTTATTTCCCATGCTTTCCCCTCTGCCTCCGTCCCATCACTTTCACAGCTTTTCTTTTTTTCTTTTGCTTTCAGCATTTGCTTTCAGATTTACACATTGCGTCACTGACCCCATGCTTCTGCCATCCGATCACTTTCAGCTGATAACCCTACCTCATTTTACTACCCCCCTGGCAACTTTGTTTGGTCAAGCAATGGGCCTTTGTAATAACTTATTGCTCTCAAACTTTTTAGTCCCTTCCGGGCACCACATATTTACTCTGCTGGTTAATGCCTACCAACTATACAAATTGGTATTGAGCCTAATTTTATTGCTCCCAACACGCAACTTGCATGGATTACAGTATGCACACAAACCCACACACACAACCACATGCACACAACCACATCCACAACCACACCCACACACAAAACCACACCCACAACCACACAGACAACCACACCCACACACAACTACACCCACAACCACACACAACCACACACACAACAATGCCCACAAAACACAGACTGCCACTATGTTGCGTGGTCCTCGCGGATCTCCACCGCTCCAGAACTATGGGTGGAACTGATTCCCGTCCACCCAAACCTGTACAGGACACTCTTACTCCGGACCTGAAACGATCTCCAGACCACATGCCTGCACCCGTGCACGTGACCATCCGACTCCATGTTTGGCCACCCCGGCCGGCCGGCCGCCTTCTTTCCTTTCGGCAGCTCCGGGCCTCTCCTGGCTACAGCTAAGCCTGGGTGTCCGGCGCGCCCAGCTCCACCCGGGGGGTGAACGACTCACCAAGTACCCGAAACCAAGACTTCCATCACACCTCCGGCCCCCTCCCAAGGAACTGGTTCCCCTCACACCTCGGAACTATCCCTGAGGGCTGGTTTCGATCGCACCTTGGGCCTCCTAGTGAGCTGGCTGCAGGTCCTGATGGGCGTCTGGGATTCCCTGGACGCATGGTCCAAAGCATCAAAGAACCAACCGCCCAGACAATCAGGCGCCTGGCCCTCGGACCTCCGGCCTCCTGCCTATGAGGGTACGGACATCAAAGAGCTCCAGGACTATAAGACAGCCTGCCTTCCCTCCAGTCGACAGTTGTATCTTGGACAAGAAAGCCCTGCTGATCTGATCGCGGCTGACCTTGAGGAGAACAGACTCTGACCCGCTGAGCCCTGCTGACGTTGTCGCGGCTCACCCTCGAACCTACGGAACGGAACCATCGGAGACCTGCTGACGCTGTCGCGGCTCCCTCTCGAGACTCAAGACCAGAACCACCGGAGCCCTGCTGACGCTGTCGCGGCTCCCTCTTGAAGCACAAGACTTGAACCACCGGAGCCCTGCTGACGCTGTCGCGGCTCCAACTGCCTACGAGTACGACGGAGTACTCCTGACCAAGCCCTGCTGACCCCGTCGCGGCTTGACGAACTCTCTGGTCCGGCTGGACCATCGACGCTACCCTCACGATCACCTGGAATCAGAAGTGAGTAGGACAGCAAGTCCCATCGCCAGCCCCCGTACTCCCCAGTCCGAGGATTGAGAACTGTGCGCAGGGTGCGTGGTGTGCCAGCTGGCATCCTAAGACTGTCCCGCTTCCCCGATCCCTCTTTACGAGACTTTCGCGATCCCTCGATCGCTGTGTATTTCTCCCTACTTTTAATCTTGATAAAGTACTTCTTGATAAAGAATCACGGTGTGGTGTCCGTTCATAAATGTGGTGTGTCGACAGTGTGTATGATCAGTCCTCCCCGGCGAGGACCCCCCCCCCTCAATAAGACTCGGCAGTAATTGTGGGAGAGGAGGTCCCAGGCAGTTAGGAGAGTTCTCTTGACCCCTGGGGTCACCGCCTTTCAACATTGGTGGCAGCGACGCGATACAAACCTACGTCTAAAAAGATCGTACCACTGACACACTACCTGAACCCACACGCAGCAAACGCACCAGAAAAGAAAAGCAACAATGACGACTACAGAATCTGGTGTAAAGACAACCTTCGACAAGGACCTCCTGGAAGACTACACCCATAGAGAGCTGAAACAGTTCTGCAAAGAACTGAGTATCCTGAGTACCGGACTAAGCACCAAGGATGATTTCCAGAAAGCACTAACCGCTTGGGTCGAGTCCGGAGCACCTCTTCCCCCGATCGAAGACGAGGGAGGGAGGCCACAGACCGAACCCAGTACACCGACCGGTGAGAGAGTCCAGCAACCGTCCCGGAGCCCAGCAACCGGGAGAGAGCGGTCATCGGAGGAGATGGCCGATCGAGAACGTGACCGAAGCCATGAGCTCGAACTAGCGCGCCTCAAATTGGAGGGCGAACTCAAACTCGCAGAAAAGAAGTTGGCAGTGGAGCAGTTACGGCTCCAAGGAGAACTAGAGGAGAAGAAGCTCCAGAGGGAGCATGAAGGACGGAAACTTCAGCTCGAGCACGAGCGCAGCCTCAAAGAGCTCGAATTAAAAGCAAGAAAAGACGCAACCGGATCACCGGGCCTTGGGGAGCAGGTGGTCCCCAAAGAAACAAAGGTGCATATCCCCAAGGACGTTGTAAAGGAATTTTACAAAGGGGACGACATCCAGCAGTGGTTCAAAGCCTACGAGGTGGCCATGTCCGCTCACCGGGTCCCCGAGAAGGATTGGGGGGCCGGCCTGTGGAGCCGCTTCCTCAGCGAGGGGAGAGACACCCTGCTGGACCTACCGACGGCACACATGAACGCCTACCCCCACATGAAAGACGCCCTCCTATTCCGCTACGGCCTCACACCGGAAATGTACCGCCAGCGGTTTAGGGAGTGCAAAAAGATTCCGGGCACCACCTGGGTAGACTATGTGAACTACTACACCCGGGCCCTAGACGGGTGGATCAAGGGCAGCAATGTGACTTCCTTTGAAGGCCTAGTCGACTTAGTGGCTAACGAGCACCTGTCCGCCAATTGCTTTGTGGAACTCAGACAGCATCTCCTAGATAGTAAGCTCGCCAACCCACGGAAACTGGCTGTGGAAGCCGATCGATGGGTGGCCACCCGAGTCCAGAAGGGGCCCGGGGGAGACACTCAGCGGAACGACCAAGGATCTTCACGCCAGCGGCGTGGGGGAGGTCGGGGCAAGCAACTAGGTTCCCAGTCAAGGCCCCAGCGCAGTCCTCCCAGAAACCAGACCCCACGCTCTCCTCCCGCGACGAGAGCCGTCCCAAGTGCAGGACCCCCGGGGCTCCGCCCCAACTCCACATGCTTCAAGTGTCAGCAACCCGGGCATTATGCCGGTGACCCCCGATGTCCCCTGACCCCGAAATCCACTCCCACTGGGCCCACCACTAGACAGATATCCTTAGTAGCCTTAGAAGAGGAAGAAATAGAAGAACAGGGGGAGTGGGAACCCGCAGCCATGGTCCTAGCCTCCCTGGGGAATAGTGAGATGGTCCCCGGAGATTATCTGCCCGACAACACCGAAAAATACCGCCAGACAGTAAAGGTTAACGGGCGCAGCATAGGAGCCCTTCGAGACACAGGAGCCAGCATCACGTCTGTTAGGTACACGCTAGTTCCTGAGTCCATGATCATCCCCCACACCTCCTGTCGAGTGATAGCAGCCGATAATTCCGTCCGCACCTGCAGGATAGCCCAGGTCCCGTTTGAGTGGGAGGGGTCTCGGGCGATCTGCGGGTCGCAGTCCGCATGGACATGCCTGTAGACTGCCTCCTGGGGAATGACTTAGAGAGTTCCCAGTGGAAAGAGGTAGAGAGAAGGACCCATTTAGCAATGCTAGGACTCCCCCAGTGGGCCTGTGTGAGCACCCGAGCCATGACCGCCAGAATGTCCAACCCTGAGAACGAAGAGCCCGAGTTCCCCAGTTCAGCCCCTGATGTCCCCGAGGGCGGCGAGCACCCCACGGTCCTCGACCAGCCCTCCCTCGAAGAGAACGCCTCCGACGAAGGTCCCCTCGGACCCGCTGTCGAAACAGTCCCAATCCTAGCAGATCTCCCCGAGTTGGCCCAGTGGCGCCAAGAGGGAGGACTGTCCCGAGGGGAGTTCTGCCAGGAGCAGACCTCCTGCCCTGCCCTAGAGGGGCTACGCCGACAGGCCGCAGCCCAGGCCGCTGGAGACCAGTCCGGCTCCCATTACCTTTACTGGGAAAACGGCCTACTGTACAGTGAACAGAAGACCGCGGAACTAGGGTCAGCCCGTGTGCTGGTGGTACCCCTACGTTTCCGCGGACTCCTCCTCAACCTGGCCCACGATGTACCCCTGGCAGGACATCTGGGCCAAGATAAGACCTACCAACGACTAGTGACCCATTTCTACTGGCCCCACATGCGGGCTGATGTGGAACACCACTGCAAGTCCTGCCCCACGTGTCAGGCTAGCGGCAAAAGCGGAGGCAAGCGCAAGGCTCCCCTCCAGCCCTTTCCAGTTGTCAGTACCCCCTTTGAGAGGGTGGGGATCGACATCGTCGGACCTCTGGACCCCCGGACCTTCTTAGGCCACCGGTTCATTCTGGTTCTGGTCGATCATGCCACCCGATACCCCGAAGCCATCCCCCTCCGGACCGTGACGGCCCTGGTCGTGGGCCGGGCCCTCATGGGAATATTCTCACGGGTGGGATTCCCCCAAAAAGTGGTAAGCGACCGAGGCACGAACTTTATATCCCGGTATATGAAGTCCCTCTGGCAACAGTGTGGGGTGTCATACCGGTTCACCACCCCCTACCATCCCCAGGGCAACGGCCTGGTTGAGCTGTTCAACTGCACCCTGAAAGGGATGATCATGGGTCTCGAGGAACCCTTGCGACGCAAGTGGGACGTCCTCCTACCCTGTCTCCTGTTCGCCTACCGAGAGGTACCCCAGAAATCCTTGGGGTTTAGCCCTTTTGAGTTGCTCTATGGACACCCCATCCGGGGCCCCCTCAGCCTGGTCAAGGAAGGCTGGGAGACAGCCCCCCCGAGCACACCCCCGACGTATTCTCCTACGTCCTGGCCCTCCAGAACCAGACGCGGAAGTTTCGCGAACTGGCCGAGGCCAACCTGGAAGCCAGCCAAGAGGAGATGAAACGCTGGTACGACCAGAATGCCACTCTGGTCGAGTTTCAACCAGGCCAACAGGTTTGGGTCATGTCCCCAGTGGAACCTTCTGCCTTGCAGGACAAGTGGACGGGACCCTTTAAGGTGATAGAGTGCAAGAGTCAGGTCACCTACCTCGTTGATACGAAATCAGCCAGGAACGCCCTGAAAGTGTTACACGTAAACCGGCTCAAACCCCATTTTGTGCGGTCTGAGTTGGGGTTACTCCTTGCCACCGACGACGGAGAGGAAAAGGAGACGGACCCTCTACCCGATCTTCTGTGTGCAAAGGATCAAGATGGCTCCGTAGAGGGAGTGAGTCTCTCCTCCTCCCTCACCCCCGTGCAGCGTGAAGAATGTCGCCACTTGCTGGGACCATTCTCTGACCTTTTCTCCCTCACTCCCGGTGTCACCAGCTGCTGCGTCCACGACGTGGACACCGGGGACAGCCCGCCGGTACGGCACAGAGCCTACCGAGTCCCAGACCAAGTCCGAGCCTGCATCAAGGCTGAGGTCGACAAAATGTTGGACATAGGAGTGGTGGAAGCCTCCGACAGCCCATGGGCTAGTCCCGTGGTCCTGGTTCCGAAGGCAGCCGCCCCCGGCACCGTTCCTGAGCTGAGGTTCTGCGTAGACTACCGCGGACTCAACGCAGTCACCCGAACCGATGCACACCCCATCCCCCAAGCCGACGAACTGATTGACCACCTAGGGTCGGCTCAGTACCTTAGTACCTTCGATCTCACCAGTGGCTACTGGCAGATCGGCCTCACGGAGAGAGCCCAGGAAAGGTCTGCTTTCTCCAATCCGGATGGCCATTTCCACTTCCGAGTCATGCCCTTCGGCATGAAAAACGCCCCCGCCACCTTCCAGCGACTGGTCAACCAGGTCCTGGCCGGGTTGGAAGGTTTCAGTGCGGCCTATCTAGACGGCATTGTGGTGTTCAGTGCTCACTGGCCCGAGCACCTGCACCACCTTTGGGAGGTGTTGGACGCCCTGCGTCGAGCCGGGCTCACCATTAAGGCTAGTAAGTGCCAAATCGGACAAAGCTCAGTGGTCTACCTGGGACACCAGGTCAGCAGCGGCCTCGTGGCTCCCCTCCAACCCAAGATAGACGCGATCACTGCCTGGGAGACCCCCACGACCCAGACCGAGGTGCGGGCTTTCCTAGGGCTCACAGGGTACTACCGTAGATTCATCAAAGGGTACGGGAGTATTGTAGGCCCCCTCACAGAGTTGACAGCCAAGGCCAACCCCAAGAAGGTTACCTGGACCACCGCCTGTCAGAAGGCTTTCGAAGAATTGAAACAGGCCATGTGCACCGCTCCAGTACTACAGGCCCCTGACTACTCCCGAGAGTTCGTAGTCCAGACCGACGCCTCCGAGCATGGCATCGGAGCCGTGCTCTCCCAAGTGGACGACAAGGGGATTGATCACCTGGTAGCCTTTATCAGTCGGAGGCTACTACCCCGAGAGCAGAGATGGAGCACCATCGAGCAAGAGGCCTTCGCAGTAGTCTGGGCCTTGAAGAAACTGAGGCCCTACCTGTTGGGGACCCACTTCCGGGTCCAAACTGACCGAGGTCCTCTCCGGTGGCTCATGCAGATGAGAGGAGAAAACCCTAAACTGCTATGCTGGTCCATCTACCTCCAAGGGATGGATTTCACTCTAGAACACAGGCCTGGTGCCGACCACGCCAACGCTGACGGCCTGTCCCGCTTCTTCCGCCTCAGCGAAGAGAACCCCCAAGAGGATGGGTAGTTCTCCTCGTCCTTCAGCTGGAGGGGACGCATGTTGGACCCGGCCTCGTGGCGCGGTGGTCCTCGCGGATCTCCACTGCTCCAGAACTATGGGTGGAACTGATTCCCGTCCACCCAAACCTGTACAGGACACTCTTATTCCGGACCTGAAACGATCTCCAGACCGCGTGCCTGCACCCGTGCACGTGACCATCCGACTCCATGTTTGGCCACCCCGGCTGGCCGGCTGCCTTCTTTCCTTTCGGCAGCTCCGGGCCTCTCCTGGCTACAGCTAAGCCTGGGCGTCCAGCGCGCCCAGCTCCACCCAGGGGGTGAACGACTCACCAAGTACCCGAAACCAAGACTTCCATCACACCTCCGGCCCCCTCCCGAGGAACTGGTTCCCCTCACACCTCGGAACTATCCCTGAGGGCTGGTTTCGATCGCACCTTGGGCCTCCTAGTGAGCTAGCTCCAGGTCCTGATGGGCGTCTCGGATTCCCTGGACGCATGGTCCAAAGCATCAAAGAACCAACCGCCCAGACAATCAGGCGCCTGGCCCTCGGACCTCCGGCCTCCTGCCTATGAGGGTCCGGACATCAAAGAGCTCCAGGACTATAAGACAGACTGCCTTCCCACCAGTCGACAGTTGTATCTTGGACAAGAAAGCCCTGCTGATCTGATCACGGCTGACCTTGAGGAGAACAGACTCTGACCCGCTGAGCCCTGCTGACGTCGTCGCGGCTCACCCTCGAACCTACGGAACGGAACCATCAGAGACCTGCTGATGCTGTCGCGGCTCCCTCTCGAGACTCAAGACCAGAACCACCGGAGCCCTGCTGACGCTGTCGCGGCTCCCTCTTGAAGCACAAGACTTGAACCACCGGAGCCCTGCTGACGCTGTCGCAGCTCCAACTGCCTACGAGTACGACGAAGTACTCCTGACCAAGCCCTGCTGACCCCGTCGCGGCTTGACAAACTCTCTGGTCCAGCTGGACCATCGACGCTACCCTCACGATCACCTGGAATCAGAAGTGAGTAGGACAGCAAGTCCCATCGCCAGCCCCGTACCCCCCAGTTCGAGGATTGAGAACTGTGCGCAGGGTGCGTGGCGTGCCAGCTGGCATCCTAAGACTGTCCCGCTTCCCCGATCCCTCTTTACGAGACTTTCGCGATCCCTCGATCGCTGTGTATTGCTCCCTACTTTTAATCTTGATAAAGTACTTCTTGATAAAGAATCACGGTGTGGTGTCCGTTCATAAGTGTGGTGTGTCGACAGTGTGTACGATCAGTCCTCCCCGGCGAGGACCCCCCCTCAATAAGACTCAGCAGTATTTGTGGGAGAGGAGGTCCCAGGCGGTTAGGAGAGTTCTCTTGACCCCTGGGGTCACCGCCTTCCAACACACTACAACACACAACCACACACAACCACACACACACACAACCACACACACACAACACACATACAACCACACACAAACACACATACAGCCACACAAACACACAACCACACAACTACACACACAACCACACACACACAACCACACACACACACGTGCAACCACACACACACACAACCATAAACAACCACTCACAACCACGCCCACACACCCAACCACAACCACACCGAGTCACACACACAACCACACACACAACCATACACACACACAACCAGACACACACAACCACACAATCAACTACACCCATACACACACCCACATACACACACACAACCACACACATAACCACAACCATACCCAACCAAACACACAACCACACACACAACCACACACACAACTGCACACACAACCACACACACACAACCTCAACTGCACACACAACAACACACACAACCACACATACAACCACACACACAACCAAAAAACCACACAACCATACACACATGCAACCACACACACAACCACACACACATCGACACACACACAACCACACACACATACAACCAAACACAACCACACACACCCAATCACACACACAACCACAACCAAACACATACAACCACAATCTCACACACACACACACAACCATAACACAACCACACACACACAACCACACATACAACCACACACCCACACAACCACACCCAACCTCACAACCACACACAACCACACACACACACAACCACACATACATACAACCACACACACACAACCACACACAACCATCCACACACACAACCACACACATAACCACTCCCAACCACACACACAACCACACACACAACCACACACACACAACCACACACACACAAAACCACACACACAACCACACACAACAATACCCCCCCACCTGACCCACACACACAACCACAGACACAACCACGCACACAAAACACACACAACCACAACCACACACAACCACACACACAACACACACAACCACACACACAACACACACAACCACACGCACAACTGCACACATAACCACACATACACAACCACACACATAACCACAACCACACACACACCACCACAACCACACACTCAACCACACACACCCACCATGCACACAACCACACACACAACCACACACAACCACACACACAACCACACACACAACCACACTCACAACACCCACAACCACACACAACAACACACACAACTAAACACACACACACAACCAAACACACACAACCAGACACACACTCCAACACACAAACAATCACACACACAACCACACACACAATCACACACACATACAACCACACACAACCACAAACACAACCACAACCACACACACACAATGATACACACACGAACACACACACACACAACCACACACAACCACACACAACCACACAACTACACACACAACCACACACACACACATGCAACCACACACACAACCACAACCACACACAACCACACACAGAACCGCACACACAACCACACACACACAACACACACAACCACAACAACACACACAACCACACACAACCACACACACAACCACACACACACAACCACACACAACCACACACACACTCCCAACCACACACACACACCCAACCACACACACACAACCACATAAAACCACACACACAACCACACACACAACCATACACACATGCAACCACACACACAGCCACACACACCCAACTACTCACACACATACAACCACACACAGTCACACAAACACAAGCACACACACAACCACAACCACACACACAACCACCCACATACAACCACAACCACACACACACAAAACCACACAACCCCTCACACAACCACACACACAACCACAACACAGCCACACACGCACACAACCACACACAACCGCACCCAACTGCAAAACCACACACAACCACACACACACACCCACAACCACACACACAACCACACATACATACAACCACACACACACAACCACACACAACCACACACAACCATTCACAACCACAACCACACACATACACAACCACACACAACCATGCCCAACCACACACACAAACACACACAACCACACACACAACCACACACACAACCACACACACAACCACACACACAACCACACACACAACCACACACCCACACAACCACACACAATGACACACACATCCACACAAAGACACACTCACAACCACACACAACCATGCCCAACCACACACACAACCACACACACACATAACCACACACACACACACAATCACACACACACACAATCACACACACACAACCACACATCCTCACATAACCACACACACAACCACACACACACAACCACACACCCTCACACAACCACACACACCCACAACATCACCCACAACCACACACACACACCCAACCACACACAACCACACACTCAACCACACACACACACACACCACACATACAACCACACACACACAAACACACACACCAACACACACACACAACCACACACAACCACACACAACAACACACAAACAACCACAACCACACACAAACACACACAACTACACACACAACCACACACACACAACCACAGACAAAACCACACAAACAACCACACCCAACCACACCCACAACCACACCCAACCACACCCAGAACTGTACACACAACCACACACACAACCACACACACACAACCACACACACACACAACCACATAGTCACACAACCACACACAACAACCACACACACAACCACACCCACACACACAAACACACACACAACAACACGCAACCACACCCACACACACACAATCACACACAACCACAAACACACACATGCAATCACACACACAACCACACACACACAGAAACAACCACACAGACAACCACACCCACACATAACCACCCACACACATGACCACAACAACACATACATACAATCACACACATAACCACACACACACAACCACACACACAATGACACACACAACCACAACCACACACCCATACACACAACAACACACACACACACACACAACCACACACACAATGGCACACACAACCACAAACAACCACACACACAACCACACACACCAACAAACACACAACCACACACAACCACATGCACAACCACACACACAACAACACACAAACAACCACAACCACACACACAACTACACACACAACCACACACACAACCACACACAAAACCACAGACAACCACACACAAAACTACTCACACAAACAACCACACACAACCACACCCACAACCACACCCAACCACACCCACAACCGCACACACAACCACACACACACAACCACACACACACAACCACACACACACACAACCACACACACACAACCACATAGTCACACAACCACACACAACAACCACACACACAACCACACCCACACATAACCACACACACAACCACACACACACAACCACATAGTCACACAACCACACACAACAACCACACACACAACCACACCCACACATAACCACACACACAACCAGACACACACAACCACACAATCAACTACACCCATACACACACCCACATACACACACACAACCACACACATAACCACAACCATACCCAACCAAACACACAACCACACACACAACCACACACACAACTGCACACACAACCACACACACACAACCTCAACTGCACACACAACAACACACACAACCACACATACAACCACACACACAACCAAAAAACCACACAACCATACACACATGCAACCACACACACAACCACACACACATCGACACACACACAACCACACACACATACAACCAAACACAACCACACACACCCAATCACACACACAACCACAACCAAACACATACAACCACAATCTCACACACACACACACAACCATAACACAACCACACACACACAACCACACATACAACCACACACCCACACAACCACACCCAACCTCACAACCACACACAACCACACACACACACAACCACACATACATACAACCACACACACACAACCACACACAACCATCCACACACACAACCACACACATAACCACTCCCAACCACACACACAACCACACACACAACCACACACACACAACCACACACACACAAAACCACACACACAACCACACACAACAATACCCCCCCACCTGACCCACACACACAACCACAGACACAACCACGCACACAAAACACACACAACCACAACCACACACAACCACACACACAACACACACAACCACACACACAACACACACAACCACACGCACAACTGCACACATAACCACACATACACAACCACACACATAACCACAACCACACACACACCACCACAACCACACACTCAACCACACACACCCACCATGCACACAACCACACACACAACCACACACAACCACACACACAACCACACACACAACCACACTCACAACACCCACAACCACACACAACAACACACACAACTAAACACACACACACAACCAAACACACACAACCAGACACACACTCCAACACACAAACAATCACACACACAACCACACACACAATCACACACACATACAACCACACACAACCACAAACACAACCACAACCACACACACACAATGATACACACACGAACACACACACACACAACCACACACAACCACACACAACCACACAACTACACACACAACCACACACACACACATGCAACCACACACACAACCACAACCACACACAACCACACACAGAACCGCACACACAACCACACACACACAACACACACAACCACAACAACACACACAACCACACACAACCACACACACAACCACACACACACAACCACACACAACCACACACACACTCCCAACCACACACACACACCCAACCACACACACACAACCACATAAAACCACACACACAACCACACACACAACCATACACACATGCAACCACACACACAGCCACACACACCCAACTACTCACACACATACAACCACACACAGTCACACAAACACAAGCACACACACAACCACAACCACACACACAACCACCCACATACAACCACAACCACACACACACAAAACCACACAACCCCTCACACAACCACACACACAACCACAACACAGCCACACACGCACACAACCACACACAACCGCACCCAACTGCAAAACCACACACAACCACACACACACACACACAACCACACACACAACCACACATACATACAACCACACACACACAACCACACACAACCACACACAACCATTCACAACCACAACCACACACATACACAACCACACACAACCATGCCCAACCACACACACAACCACACACACAACCACACACACAACCACACACACAACCACACACACAACCACACACACAACCACACACACAACCACACACCCACACAACCACACACAATGACACACACATCCACACAAAGACACACTCACAACCACACACAACCATGCCCAACCACACACACAACCACACACACACATAACCACACACACAATCACACACACACACAATCACACACACACAACCACACATCCTCACATAACCACACACACAACCACACACACACAACCACACACCCTCACACAACCACACACACCCACAACATCACCCACAACCACACACACACACCCAACCACACACAACCACACACTCAACCACACACACACACACACCACACATACAACCACACACACACAAACACACACACCAACACACACACACAACCACACACAACCACATGCACAACCACACACAACAACACACAAACAACCACAACCACACACAAACACACACAACTACACACACAACCACACACACACAACCACAGACAAAACCACACAAACAACCACACCCAACCACACCCACAACCACACCCAACCACACCCAGAACTGTACACACAACCACACACACAACCACACACACACAACCACACACACACACAACCACATAGTCACACAACCACACACAACAACCACACACACAACCACACCCACACACACAAACACACACACAACAACACGCAACCACACACACACACACACAATCACACACAACCACAAACACACACATGCAATCACACACACAACCACACACACACAGAAACAACCACACAGACAACCACACCCACACATAACCACCCACACACATGACCACAACAACACATACATACAATCACACACACAACCACACACACACAACCACACACACAATGACACACACAACTACAACCACACACCCATACACACAACAACACACACACACACACACAACCACACACACAATGGCACACACAACCACAAACAACCACACACACAACCACACACACCAACAAACACACAACCACACACAACCACATGCACAACCACACACACAACAACACACAAACAACCACAACCACACACACAACTACACACACAACCACACACACAACCACACACAAAACCACAGACAACCACACACAAAACTACTCACACAAACAACCACACACAACCACACCCACAACCACACCCAACCACACACACAACCACACACACACAACCACACACACACAACCACACACACACACAACCACACACACACAACCACATAGTCACACAACCACACACAACAACCACACACACAACCACACCCACACATAACCACACACACAAACACACACACAACAACACACAACCACACCCACACACACACAATCACACACAACCACACACACACACATGCAACCACACACACAACCACACACACACAACCACACAAAAACAACCACACACACAACCACACCCACACATAACCACCCACACACATGACCATAACCACAGATACATACAATCACACACACAACCACACACACAATGACACACACAACCACAACCACACACCCACACACACAACAACACACACACACTCAACCACACACACAATGGCACACACAACCACAAACAACCACACACACAACCGCACACACACACAACCACCCACACAACCACACAAACACACACAACCACATCCACACACACAACCACACACACACACAACCACAACCACACACACATAGCCACACACACAACCACACACAAAACCACACACACACAACCACACACACACAAAACCACAAACACAACCACACACCACACACAGAACCACACACACAAACAGACACACAACCACACACACACAACCACATGCACAACCACACACACAACAACACACAAACAACCACACACAAACACACACAACTACACAAACAACTACACACACAACCACAGACAACCACACACAACCACAACCACAACCAACCACACCCACAACCACACACACAACCACACACACACAACCACACACACATGCAACCACACACACACACAACCACACATACATAACCACACAGTCACACAACCACACACAACACACAACAACCACACACAACCACACCCCCACATAACTACACACACAAACACACACACAACAACACACAACCACACACACACACAATCACACACAACCACACACACACACATGCAACCACACACACAACCACACACACAACCACACACGAAAACAACCACACACACAACCACACCCACACATAACCACACACACATGACCACAACCACACAATCACACACACAACCACACACTCACAACCACACAATCAACCATGCACACAATGACACACACAACCACAACCACACACCCACATATACAACCACGATCTAGAGAGCTCCCCCTGGAAGCAAGTAGAGCGAAAGACTCACCTTGAGATGGTGGGCCTACCCGAGTGGGCCTGCGTGACCACCCAATCCATGGTGGCCCGGGTGTCCACCCCCGAGGAGGTGGTACCCGAAAACGCTCGCCCTGTCTCCGCCGAGCTGGAAGGGCAGCGGGCAGACAAAAGGCCTTGACCTCTTTCCCGGCGAAAGCAGCGACCCCGACCCAGGTCCCCTGGACCAAACTGGTGAGCCAGCCCCGAGCACGGACGATCTCCCGAGTTGGCCCAGTGGCGCTAGGAGGGGGGCCCTCCCAAGAGGAGGTCTGCCTGGAGCAGACTTCATGTCCCTCTCTAGTGGGGCATTGGCAGCAGGCCGCCGCCCAGGCCGCTGGTGACCAGTCCGGCTCCCAACATGTCTATTGGGAAAATGGCCTGTTATATAGCGAGCAAAAGTCCGCCGAACTAGGGTCAGCCCGAGTGCTGGTGGTACCCCTACGTTTCCGCGGCTTTCTACTGAACCTGGCCCACGATGTGCCCTTGGCGGGACACTTGGGTCAAGACAAAACGTACCACCGTTTGGTCACCCATTTTTACTGGCCTCACATGCGCGCGGATGTGGAGGCCCACTACAGATCCTGCCCCACGTGTCAGGCCAGCGGAAAGAGCAGAGGAAGGCGCAAGGCCCCCCTCCAACCCTTCCCCGTGGTCAGTACACCCTTTGAGCGGGTGGGAATCGATATCGTGGGGCCTCTTGACCCCCGCACGTCCTTAGGACACCGGTTCATTCTGGTCCTGGTGGACCACGCCTCCCGATATCCCGAGGCCATCCCCCTCCGAACAGTGATGGCCCCGTAGTGGGGCGGGCCCTCATGGGGATCTTCCCCCGGGTGGGATTCCCGTGAGAAGTAGTGAGCGACAGAGGAACGAACTTCATCTCGAGGTATATGAAGTCTCTCTGGCAACAGTGCAGGGTGACGAACAAGTTCACCACCCCATATCACCCCCAAGGTAACGGCCTGGTAGAGCGGTTCAACCGCACCCTCCAGGGGATGATCATGGGTCTCGAGGAACCCCTGAGGCGCAAGTGGGACGTCCTCCTCCCCTGCCTCCTGTTTGCGTACCGCGAAGTCCCCCAGAAGTCCCTGGGGTTTAGCCCCTTCGAGCTGCTCTACGGGCACGCCGTCTGAGGACCTCTCAGCCTGGTCAAGGAAGGGTGAGAGACGACGTCCTTGGAGCCCCCGCCAGATGTGTTTCGATACATTCTGGCTCTTCAAAACCAGACTCGGAAGTTCCGAGAGCTGGCCGAGGCAAACCTCGAGGCCAGTCAAGAAGAAATGAAAAGGTGGTATGACCAGAATGCCACTCTGGTCGAGTTTTCACCCGGACAACAGGTCTGGGTGATGGCCCCTGTGGAACCCTGTGCCCTGCAGGACAAATGGACAGGTCCCTTCAAAGTGGTGGAACGAAATAGCCAGGTTACCTACCTCGTCGATGTACAGTCCCCGATGAACCCCTTGTGGGCTCTTCATGTGAACCGCCTCAAACTCCACTTTGTGCGGTCCAAGTTGAGTTTACTCCTCGCCACCGATAACGGAGCAGAAGAAGAGATGGATCCTATCCCCGATCTCTTGTGTACAAAGGAAAAAGATGGCTCCGTAGAGGGAGTGAGTCTCGCCCCCTCCCTCACCCCCGAGCAGCGCGAGGACTGTCGCCAGTTATTGGGACAGTTCTCTGACCTTTTCTCCCTCGTCCCCGGAGTCACCAGTTGGTGCGTCCACGACGTGGACACCGGGGACAGCCCTCCGGTACGGCACAGGGCCTACCGTGTTCCCGACCGAGTGCGAGCCTGCATCAAGGCAGAAGTCTCCAAGAAGCTAGCCCTGGAAGTGGTCGAAGCCTCCGACAGCCCATGGGCCAGCCCCGTGGTGCTGGTTCACAAGGCCGCTGCCCCTGGCGCTGTCCCCAAGCTGAGGTTCTGTGTGGACTACCGAGGGCTCAACGCAGTCACCAGAACCGACGCTCACCCAATTCCCCGAGCAGACGAGCTCATTGACTGCCTAGGGTCCGCTCGATACCTCAGCACCTTCGACCTGACAAGTGGATACTGGCAGATCGCCCTGACAAAAGGGGCCCGAGAGAGATCTGCCTTTTCCACCCCGGATGGTCACTACAATTTCCGGGTAATGCCCTTCAGAATGAAAAACGCCCCCGCCACCTTCCAGAGACTGGTGAACCAGGTACTGGCAGGGTTGGAAGAATTCAGTGCCGTCTATCTGGACGATATTGCGGTATTCAGCTCCCACTGGACCGAACATCTCGTCCACCTCCGAGAGGTCTTGTTAGCCCTACAGAGGGCGGGTCTCACCATCAAAGCCAGCAAATATGAAATCGGAAAGGGGTCCGTGGTCTACCTGAGGCACCAGGTCGGCAGCGGCCTCGTAGCACCCCTACAACCTTAGATCGATGCGATCGTGGCCTGGGAGGCCCCCTCCACCCAAACGGAGGTGCGGGCGTTCCTAGGGCTCACGGGGTACTACCGAAGATTCATAAAGGGGTATGGCAGCATCGTAGTGCCCCTCACGGAATTGACCTCCAAAAACCAGCCGAAGAAAGTCTGTTGGACCCCCGCCTGCCAAGAGGCGTTCGAATCACTGAAACACGCCACGTGTACTGCCCCTGTGTTGCAGGCCCCCGACTACTCCAAAGAGTTTGTGGACCAAACGGTCGCATCCGAGCATGGCATCGGGCCGTTCTGTCCCAGATGAACGAGAAAGGCCTGGATCAGCCAGTGGCCTTCATTAGCCGGAGGTTACTCCCTCGAGTGCAAAGGTGGAGCACCATCGAGCGCGAGGCCTTCGCGGTGGTTTGGGCCCTGTAGAAGTTGAGGCCCTACCTGTTCGGTACTCACTTCCGGGTCCAAACCGACCACCGACCCCTCCGGTGGCTAATGCAAATGAGAGGGGAAAATCCCAAATTGTTGCGATGGTCCATCTCCCTCCAGGGGATGGATTTCACTGTTGAACACCGGCCGGGTGTTGACCACGCCAACGCTCTGTCCAGATTCTTCAGCCTTAGAGAAGAGAACCCCCAAGGGATGGGTAGTTCTCTCCGACTTTCAGCTGTGGGGGACGCGTGTTGGACCTGGCCTCGTGGCATGTTTCCCCCCGCTACTCAGCTCCCCGTTAGCCCAGCTCCGTACTTAGAAACTCCTAGCTGCCCTGCCCATGTCCGACCAAACGCCCACAGCCTGCATCGGCCTGTCCCTGGCCACCTTCCCAGCCCGCGCGCCCCAAACCCGCAAGGCCCCATAGGCCCAGCGGCAGCCATTTTCCCTTCCCGAGATCCCTGACTCCGTGGGCCTAGCATGACCCCAGCCCCAGCGCAGCTTAGGCTCCAGACGTGCCAGCCCCCGTTGGGAGGGTGAGGGCTACCCTAGTGAGAGGAGACAAGGAGTTTCAATGGCACCTCTGGCATCCCCTGAGAGAGACTGGTTTCTGTCACACCTCTGGTCTTCCCCTGGGGGCCAGTTTCGATTGCACCTCTGGCCTCCCCGAGTGCTGGCTCCAGACCTGCTGGGCGTCTAGGAATTCCCGGACGCAGCCTCAAAGGGATCAAAGGACCAACTGCCGGATCTCACCCACGGGCCGCCCCAAAGCCTCGGACCTCCGCCTGTGAGGGTCCTGACATCAAAGGGCCATTGGACTATATCAAGGCCCGCCCCTGAACTAGCGGGAAGTTGTATCTTGGACAAGGAAGCCCTGCTGATCTGATCGCGGCTGAACTGAACTTGGTAACTCTTCAAGCCCTGCTGACGCTGTCGCGGCTCATCCTCGGAACTGGAACATCGGAGCCCTGCTGACCTCGTCGCGGCTCAAGCTTGAGCCCTGAAGACCTGCATCGAACATTCTGAGCCCTGCTGATGTGGTCGCGGCTCCTCACAAACTAACCTCCGGATCGAGCCCTGCTTACTTCGTCGCGGCTCGAGGAGTACTCTAGTCCGGCTGGACTATCGACAACCAACACGAGTTGAGTCATCCTCAAGTGAGTAGGATCACCAGTGCGGCTACCACCTTCCGTAACCCCCCGGCTCAAGGATTGAGAGCTGTGCGCAGGGTACGCTACGTACTGGCCTATGAGACTGAGACTGTCCCGCTACCCCCTCCCTGAAGCCTTGAGACTTTTGCGATCCCTCGATCGTTGTATATAAGAGTGATAATTCCTTTACGTGATTAAAAAGAAGTTGATATTGAAAACCCAAGGCGTGGTGTTTGTTCATAAGTGTGGTGTGGTCCTCGTGTGTACGATTCAATACTTGAGGTCTCCCCCGCGGGGGTCTCTCGTTAAGGCTCGGCATTATTGGCGGGAGAGGCGGGTCACGGAGGATTCGGGTAGACATAACCTGGCCTCTGGGATCGCCCTTCCAACACAACCACACATACACAACCACACAGTCACACAACCACACACAACAACAACACACAACAACCATACACACAACCACACCCACACATAACCACACACACAAACACACACACACAAACACACAACCACACACACACCCACACACACACAATCACACACAACCACACACACACACATGCAACCACACACACAACCACACACACAACCACACACAAAAACAACCACACACACAACCACACCCACACATAACCACACACACATGACCACAACCACACATACACACAATCTCGCACACACAACTACACACACACAACCACACACACAACCACGCACACAATGAGACACACAACCACAACTACACACCCACACACACAACCACCACACACAATGGCACACACAACCACACACCCACACTCCCAACCACAACCACACACACAACCACACACACAATGACACACACAACCACACACACCCACACACACAACCACACACCCACACAACCACAAACAACCACACACACAACCACCCACACACAACCACACACACAACCACACACACAACCACACAAACACACACAACCTCATCCACACACAACCACACACACAACGTCACACACAACCACACACACAACCACAACCACACACACACATCCACACACACACAACCACACACACACAACCACACACACACAGCCACACACACAGACGACCACACACACAACCACACACACAATGAAACACACAACCACACACACAACCACAGACAACCACACACACAACAACACACACAAACACACAACCACACACACAATGACACACACAACCACACTCAGCCACACACACAATCACAGACAACCACACACACAACCACACAACCAACCACACACCCACACACCAACCACACACACAACCACACACAATGACACACACAACCACACACACAACCACACACATAACCACACACACACAACCACACAAACAAACACACACACAGCCACAACCACACACACACACAACCACACACACACAATCACACACACACTACCACAGACATAACCACAACCACACACACACACACAACCACACACCCTCACACAACCACACACACCCATAACAACACACACAACCACACACACACCCAACCACACCCAACCACACACTCAACCACACACACACACCACACATACAACCACACACACACAACCACAAACACAACCACACACCACACACACAACCACACACACACAAACAGACACACAACCACACACACACAACCACACACAACCACATGCACAACCACACACACAACCCACAAACAACCACAACCACACACAAACAAACACAACTACATACAACCACACACAAAACCACAGACAACCACCCACAAAACTACACACACAAACAACCACACACAACCACACCCACAACCACACCCACAACCGCACACACAACCACACACACACACAACCACACACACACGCAACCACACACATACACAACCACACACACACAACCACACAGTCACACAACCACACGCAACAGCCACACACAACAACCACACACACAACCACACCCACACATAACCACACACACAAACATACACACAACCACCCACACATACACAATCACACACAACCACACACACACATGCAACCACACACACACAACCACACACACAACCACACACAAAAACATCCACACACACAACCACACCCACACATAACCACACACACACCCACACACATGACCACAACCACACATACACACTGACACACACAATCACACATACACAACCACACACACAACCACGCACACAATGACACACACAATCACACACACAACCACAACCACACACCCACCCACACAACCACACACACACACAACCACACACACAATGGCACACACAACCATACACATATCCACACACAGAACCACACACCCACACACACAACCACACACACAACCACACACACAATGGCACACACAACCACACACACAACCACACACAACCACACACACAACCACACACCCACACAACTACAAACAACCACACACACAACCACCCACACACACAACCACACACACAACCACACAAACACACACAACCACATCCACACACACAACTACACACACAACCGCATGCACACAACCACACACACATAACCACACACACAACCACACACACACAGCCACACCCAGACAACCACACACACAACCACACACACAATGACACACACAACCACACACACAACCACAGACAACCACACACACAACTACACACACAACCACACACACACAACCACACACACAATGACACACACACAACCACAGACAACCACACACGCAACCACACAACCAACCACACACCCACACACACAACCACACACAATGACACACACAACCACACACACCACCACACAAACAAACAAACAAACACACACCCACAACCACACACACATCCACACACACAACCACACACACACACACAACTACACACACACAACCATACACACACAACCACACACACAACGACACACACACAACCACGCAAAAACACAACCACACACACAACCACACACACACATAACCACACACACACACACCCACACAACTACATCCAACCACACACACAACCACACACACACAACCACACACACACACAACCACAACTACACACAGATCCGCACACACAACCACACACACACACACAACTACACATACACCACCACACACACACAACCACACACACACAACCACGCAAAAACACAACCACACACAACCACACATACAACCACACACACACATAACCACACGCACACACACGCCCACACAACTACATCCAACCACACACAACCACACACACAACCACACACACACACAACCACACACACACACACACAACCACAACTACACACACAAGCACACACAACCACACACACTGAAGTACTAGAAAAATAACATAAAGGGCTATACCTACCAATAGCCCCAATCCCATTACCAAATAGTCAGTTGGCAGTGAAGAAAGTTCAATCATTTATTAAGCAAAAATACTCTATAGAGGAGCCTCTCCAACCCTCACCCATCAGGTGCGCAGAGAAGACTGTTGGCTGGTATTCAAACATGAGGTTATATACTTTTCGGTTCAACACACATAATCACTGTAAAAGGAAAAACACCAGTTGGTCCTCGAGCTCCAGGGAAGGACCATATATGGCACACATGATTAGTTCAAAGCTTAACTATTTATTACTGGGAAGGTCAGGAGGGGTGACTCCCTTTCGTCTTGGTGCCCAGGAGTATAGGCACGCCGCCTCCAGGAATGCGCTTATCACACCCAAAGCCAGATGCGACCTTGAGTCTCAGGACAGTTGAGTTAACAGCCTACGTTCAGCTGCTCCTAGTAAATCAGATGAACTGGGGCTTGACAGCTGCCAGAGAATAACACGTGATCAGAGCCCCTGTTTCGAGCAGAAATTCGAAACTGGCGTCTGTATGGTTTTCGGCCTACTCTGTTAGCAGTGGATATGCGAAGAGTGAATAAATGCTATTGTCCCTGCAAACGCATATATTTATATATATCAAGCAAAAGAGGGTACATATAGATACATCATGCTAACATAATATAGGTCTGATACTCCTCATGCATGGGAAATCTAATTTTTTATCCCTCAGAATCGCCCTTTTAGCATGATGTAGCTAACTAAAACAGCTCAATCTTCAAATATCCCCTCATCAATCAGCATTAAATCTTTGACCTCCTGCTGAACTAACTGAGCCTTTACTGCTGTTGGGGATGGACCAGCCACAGAGGAGGTGAGTTTAGTTGCACAATAGGAGCAACATGCAGGTCCACATTATACACAAAGGCAACACGTGAATGTGATACCGGCTATACCCGCCAGCACCATCAGAATTTTCCATCCCCAAGTAGACAACTTACCCCAGAACCAACCAGAGAGGGACCATGTACCAGTCTCTACATGTATTTCGGAAGCCAAACGATGTAGCTTCTGGATAGCCTAATGTACAGAGGGGGCGGAGTCAAGGATATAAACACAGCAGGAACTGCCAATCACACGGCATGCTCCTCCTCGATCTGCCAAGATAATGTCTAAAACCATACGATTCTGAAGCGAAACGAGCCCGGTCGCTTGTAGCTCTACGGTTAAATTAGTCAATATTCCTGCAGTAGTGCTAATTACCCTTTCAACTACTCTGGGCAAACGGTGTACTTCTTTGCTGGTGATTATAGGCCCCCAGGTATGAAACACTCCTTTTACAATGTCGGTAAAATGCTGTTCAGGAGTATCTGTCTGATCTATATCAGTAGTATCTATCTCTTATTTCTCTTAACAGGCAGACTTCGTTTATCTAAGCGGTGATCCTTGTGATAAATAGAAGGGGCAATATAGACTGGAGGGTACAGAAAGGATAGGTAGCAGCGTTCAAGCCAACCTTGTGGAAGCCAAGTATAGGCATTTTCTCCACAGACAAAATATTCATTAGGAAGGTTTAACAATGGGGGGCTGCTAAAAGTACGCAACTGATAAGTGTAATTACATTGGATTTCTCCTACTGATATGTACCCTACTCCCTGAACACAGAACGCAGAGGTACTATTTATTATAGGCACTGAAATAGCCCTATCGTCAGTAACATTACGTTCTTGAAAATGTTGAAAATACTGAGTGAAATTAAACTCAACAAAATCCAAAATCTCGTTTTTCAACCAAGTGGTATTTTCATGTGTTGTATACATATTCATGCATGCATTCGGATCTAAGGTTCCCTCTCCATTCCATTCGAATCCTTGATGAACCTCAATATATGCTAAAATTATTTCATAATCTATTTCCGAAAACCTTTGAGTGTCCACAGTATAATGCATATACATAATTGAAAGCAATTTAAACCAAGCCTCACAACTCCCCAGATGAGACAAGGGTAGGGATATGAATAAGTCGTGCTTGTGCATAACAGATGGCAAAATGCCACAAACACAACAATTTGTAGTATTGGTGGCACTGTGTGTTTGGTGAAGCATTTCAACAAATACATTTTTCACATAAGTCTGACGGTGCCTTTCCTTATATGGGGCTAAAGCATAAAATACATGTTCCGGAGGTGGGGCGGTTGTTCCTAAAACAGTATGCATAGGGTGGCGAAATTCTAAATAGATAAATACTCCCATTAAGGTGATTAGCAATATCGCTAAAATAACTACAAATACAATTTTCACATGTTAGGTTCAACTAGAAAAGACAGGCATATATGCAGGGAAATAACGCGGTACAAAAGGAAGTTCCTCTTCAGGAACAAAACTAGCAAAGGGATACATACTAACTAAAAGTCCCAAAAAATTAACTAGGACAATTTAGTCCAACCTGCCAGAGGGTGCTTCTTCCATGTGTCCATTTAGAGCCTCACAGGCAGGCTCCTATCCTTCATCACAAATAAGACCAAAGCAAACCTCTCACATTGGAGTTATGCTCACACACAACCCTTGAAGAAAACACAACCTGGGCCCTTTAAACAAGAAATTCAGTCTTTCTTTCTGAACATCGCAAGCAAATGTTCAAGGCTCTCAGCGCATTCAGTCCAGTGTCTCGCTCAGTACCCCAGAAGCGCATCTAACAGACATTCGTGGAACAGGTCTGTACCCTATCACTCAAGTCTCTCCCTATCTCCTTCCATATTCACCTGGGGTACCGAGTTGTTTTCTGGGCCGTAGGTTGTAGCGAGCATGGCCAGGCACTTCCTGATCAGAGAACAAAACAGAGGGTGATGAATCTGGTGCAATAGGGGTACTGCAAGCCTCTCGTTCAACTGTAGGGGCAACAGAATCCGGGGCAATCACTTGTGGTGAAGACAGAGCCCCTTCCGAGCCTCGAACACCTTGTCTTTGCCCTTCTCCAATTACCTGGGTGTCAGAAAAAGGGACAAAACAAGGAACTCACTCACTTTCCTGGGTCAGAACCCCTTCCTGGATTCGCTGATCATGAGGAAGCGGGAGGGGTAGTTTTTTCAGATGTGACACATGAATTCAGTGTCGCTTGCCGTTCACCTTTACCGCCGTCCGCGTGGCCAACAAGATTTGAAACGGTTCAGACCAACGGGGATCCAAGCTGGACTTTCGTTGATAGTTATGGACCATAACCCACTGTCCTGGCTCCAAACAATGTCCGGGACCCTCCGGCAGGAGATGCAAAACTGCTGAGAACTGTTGATGAATGGAGCGGAGAACTTTAGTCAAAGCATACAGGTAGTCTGTCAACATAGGATACCCAATATCACAAAATACTCTGGGTCTCGGGACACCCCAAACATTTGCAGGGTGCCCACAAATGACCTCATAAGGAGATAGGCCAGAACGAGAATGTGGGGTAACCCGTATTGACATTAATGCCAGCGGCAGAGCATCAGGCCACTTCAATCCGGTACTTTCTTGAATTTTTGCTAATTTGAGCTTCAGTATTCCATGATACTTCTCGACCAACCCAGAAGACTGGGGGTGTCGAGCCGCATGGAATTGCTGTTTAATCTGTAGTCCATTACAAATGTGACTGATGAATTCTGCATTAAAGTGTCCCCCGTTATCACTCCAGATCATCCGAGGCAATCCATAGCGTGGGAAGTATTTCTTTACCAACGCCTTTGCCGTTGCCAAAGCAGTATTTTCTTTGGTCGGGTAGGCTTCCACCCATTTACTGAAAGCGCACACCACGACCAGAACATACTTCAAACTATTTACGCGCTCCAGCTGGATAAAATCCATTAGGCGCACCTCAAAAGGCAAAGATGGTGGTGCAAAGTTACCACTCAGAACAGGCTCCCTGCCCCCAGGATTATGTTGTAAGTAAACCATGCAATATTGCACCAAATGAGCAGCGGTTCTTGGAATATTGGGATTGTACCATACAGGATCTAATAATGCACAAATACCCTTTGCCCCAATATGAGCTGCGCCATGTGCCATTGTTACCACTGCATTCACTAATGCATTAGGCAACAACCACAGCTGTTTTTCTGTCAAATCAATCCAACAATCGTCTGCATCTAATTGCCCCACTTTCTCTTTCCAGTGAGCCAGCTCCATAGGGGTAGCTTCTTTCTGTATTTCTCGGACACTCTCTATTGTGTTATTAAACATCTCTGTTTCAGCCACCCACCTAGCAGAGCTAGTCACAAACATTGAGGTCAATTTGGATTTCGCTGTTTCCTTAGCTACTTGATCAGCAAAGGCATTACCTTCACCCACTGCATCAACCACTGCCTTGCGTGCACTGCATTTAACTACAACCACCATTTCTGGCAATGTCAATGCTGTCAGTAATCGCAAAAGCAAGGGGACATGCTGTATTCGCTGACCATGGGAAGTGAGAAAACCTCTTTCGGCCTAAAGTCGGCCAAAACTATGAGCCACGCCGAAGGCGTACTGGCTGTTGGTATAAATATTTACTCTCAATCCTTCACTTAACTCGCAGGCCCGATGCAATGCCACTAACTCAGCTGCCTGTGCTGATTGATAGGGTACTCGAGAAGCCTCAAATACAGTGTGTAGAGTAGTTATCGCATATTCAGCGGTTGTCGTGCCATCTGGTAATTTGAAACAAGAGCCATCAACATACAACTCCCCTTGAGGGTCAGATAGAGGTATATCTGTCAGGTCTACCCGTCCCTTCATCTCTTCCTCCGTCCGAAATATACAATCATGAACATCATTATTCTTTTCGTACGAAGGGAGGGGTAGTAACGTAGCAGGGTTCAGAGTGGTACATCGTTTAATGTGGGGAGCAAACAAAGTCAATTCGTAACCTGTAAGACGCGCACTCGTAAGGTGCTTGGAAGCAATTCCTTATTTGCCCTTTACTCCCGTAGGCTTCCTAACCCCCGCCCTTCGGATGCCACGAACAAGAAAGAAACAGACGTCCCTCGACAGTGCCAGATTCACGTCCGTGCTCATAGATCATGCTAGTAGCCTGTCTTTGAACCCCCTGTTCACTTTTTTCACCAGTCTTGCACAACGACAATAGCCCATCCCTCCCCTTACTCTACCCCTCTCTCCAGATTGCTTGGCAGGCACCCGCATCTACCACCCAGAGGGATTCCTCAATTGAACTCCCGGCATTCCATCAAACCATTCAGGTATGCCACACCGCTACGCATTGCGCCCTAGACCAGCTCTCCTGCTAATCAGTGCCAACCTTGGGCCTAACACCGCGCCCACTATTAGATTACATGAGGACGCCTATCATGCACGCTCATCTCTCTCGGCCCTTCTATCAGGCATCTCGACATGTAATCGCTACGAGTATCAGGCACACCCTTAGCTCTATCGACATAACCATAATCACTAACCCCCTTCCAAATAGTGGGCATGTGTTAGGACCACGGTTGGCCTTCCAAACAACGCACCCCACCAGATTGCCACAATTTGCTCTCTATGTTCGCCAACATGCCGCTCTCCACTACCGGGCTTTTTGATCTGATTACAGGAACCAGAAACGCCCACCCCACACCCGGCTCTCTTGCCGTATCCATAATCCCCATCCCTGAGCTGTACATGCCTTCACAAAGACAGTATCCGGGGGTCAGCTACCCACTCTAAACACCGCTTCCATTGTTTCCGACACCGCCGTGAAGGCCCACCACCTTCCTGCACATAACCACCAGTTTTTAATTCTTATTGCAACCGTGACTATGGCCCAATCCTTTCCACAGCTGTCCACCAGCCCCTAACACTAGATCTCAACCAGGGATCACGCTCCTTTTAGTTTACATACCATCCTTTTCCATCTGTCCAATTACCCTCTTTACTGCCTCGCGCTTTTTCCCACCCCTTACCTCCCTCACCTGTCCTTTCCCTCCTGCAGCACCTTCCAAACAACACAACCCCGTCCTGAAGACGATCCCAAGTGACGAGGATCAAAACGTCGTCGACAATACAGCGCAATACATGGCGCACACTCTACAATGGCTCATATGATTTGCTAATTACCTAAATCAGTCACTTATGTAATTGAAACTATCCTTGAGCCACTTGATCCCACTCACTGTATATATCTTGCACAATTGTTTACTCTGCGCCGTCCACCCTGTCCACTATTGTCACTTGCCTCGCCACCTATGTCACCTGCACATACTTGGGCACCAAGTACAATCGGGTTGTTATTGATTCTTCTTGTACAGTGCTGCTATAACTGTAAATTATATTTCCACGTCTCTTTTGTAAAAAGTATCTGATGAATAACAACCAAAACGTAATTTGATACAAGTCTCCTTATTTCTGTACCAGTAATGCTTTCAGCATACATGTTTAATCGTCTCCAGAATAATACCTATTGGGATATTGTTTGTTTTTCCTACCGGTCTACCCCGATCCTGACGTGCTTTACGGGTCACACTCCTGTAATATTTTACTAGAGTATGAGGTACAGGCATATTAAAAATGGTAGTCACACGCTCAGGGGTTAGCCTCCTACCCTCTTTCGACAGTAGAGGACCTAAGTAGGTCACCTCCTGTCGACAATATTGGAATTTAGAAAGAGATACTTTATTGCCATTAGCCGCCAAATGAGACAATAATTTAACAGTGGCTTCCTTACATCCGTCCTCAGTATCAGAGGCCACCAATAGATTATCGACATATTGCAAAAGCACATTACCAGGGGGCAGGACCAAATCATCCAACAATGTTTTAAAAACTTGACTATACATACTAGGATTCTCTGTGTACCACTGGGGAGCGCAAAAAAACCGGAAGCTGCGACCAGATAATGAGAAGCCGAAAATATGACGGCTATCAGGATGGATCTGAATGCTAAAGAAAGCATTCTTTAAATCGATCACGGAAACATATTTAGCAGTGGGAGGAATCATAGTGAGAATAGTAGTGATGTCAGAAACCACAGGGTATTGTGGCACCACTATTTTATTAATGTCACGCAAATCAATCACAAAATGATAAGTATCACCATAGTCTGGATCACTTCCAACAGGGACCTTTTTCAAGAACGGTAAAATGGGGCTGTTGCATATATTAGCAGCCGTCTCCTCCACCACACCCTTATTGATCAAATCTTGTATGATGGATAGCAAAGCTTTCTCGCCTGCCGGAGAGATTTTGTACTGAGGTATACGTGGAAGCCGAGTATTCTGCTTCAAAGTAATAGAAACGGGCGGAATCCTTAATAATCCACATCTGTGTCTCCAGTGGCCCACAGCATCACTGGAATAGCAGCAAACTCGGGAGGGAGGGGTTCATTTTTGGTGAAACACTGCAACGTATGCTTGCCAAGGGGATTGATAGTCAATAAACACCATCAGGTGAACAATGAATTTTAGCATGTAATTTCTTCAATAAATCCAAGCCCAATAAATGTTCACCGCAATGGTAAGTCAAAAGAAACGGGGAGTCTAACATAGCTGGACCAATTGTAAACAGAATAGGTTTGGAAATGAGGCTCACCACCGGAATTCCAGAGAATCCCACCAAAACATTATTTTGCCCGGACAGAGCAGCCCCTGGGACCAGCGAACGAGAAATACAACTATTCATCGCACCCGTATCAACTAGAAACGTTTCAGATGTTCCCATCAAATGCGCCTTTACATAAGGACCTTGCTGATCAACGGGTACTGACACCTGGCCCCCACTCAGTCCTTATCCCAATCTTTTATCTGTTCCCAAGTTCCGCCCAATTCCTGAAAATGGTCCTGCTCATGCACCTGACGCCATACATCAACAGGGACTAACAACGCAAAAAATAGCTCTATGACAGCTAGGGTCATAATGGCTGAGGAAGTTGCTTCTGTGAGTTCTTTTAATAAGCCATAGGATTTTTACGGGGGTCAGGTAGTTGTGTTTTATTGAGAGGACTTCACTCCTCTTCCAGGGGGTGTAAACTCATTGTTCCTGTACTCGTGCCTCTACACGAGGTCTAGTCACCACATCCTGATAATTTTTTAATTCCGGTATTTCAGGATGAAAAATCGGATAAACTTCTCGCATAGGGTGCTGAGAGTCCCATAAGGAACATTTTTGGTGCATCCGCCCTCGATAACTTAATAGAACCTCAACATTTTTGTACACTTCCTCCTAAGTTCAGACTTATGAGCCCTGTCCCGAATATCATACATCACCTGGGGGCCTTCCCTCCCGGAAAACACTGCTCCCATAAAGTAATAAGACATGTGGCCATTTGTTTCAGGGCATGTTGCTGCATAACAGGCTCAAAGTCTCGAAGCGTGCTCCATATATCAGTTATAGTATAAATAGGCTGTCACATCCACTGGGATGACTGATTTTCAATCATCTCTTTCTCATCTAGTCCTACAGTCAAACGAGTAAACAACCTTTGTGTGCCGAGATCCCCCGCAGCACGAGATGGAGTTGGGTCAGCTAGGGATGGGGTCGTGCTCGCAGACTGGGAAGCCCATGCAAGGGTAGAGGGAGACAAAGCAGCTGTGGACATAACAGAAGATGGCAACGTAACAGACCATAAAGTAGCCGTCTCAGACGGAGATAACACAGAGGACGTTCCCGGAGAGGCTGGGGAAGAGGAAACAACAGGAGCAGAGGCTGAAGGGATCTGTACTGGAGTTGGGGGAACCACGGGATATATACGTGTGGTGCATAAGGGGGAGGTGGACGAGTATATCATAAATCCTCCATCTCATCCTCCGCTTCAGTCCTAGCCACATAGGTCTTATCCACTTGCAATCTAAATTTTCTGCCTGCACAATCAATTCCCTGTTCGGTTTGAGCTTTATCATAAGCAATGGCTTTCTGCATAATCGTCTGACCTCCCTTCATTCTACATACTTTCTCCTCCCGTATACGTCTACGTTTTGCTTCCTTCTACCATAGGTTTAGGGAATCAAACATTGACTGTCGACTACGTTTAGAAAACAATCGGTCCTGCAGGAAATGTATCTTTTTTTTTCTCATCAAAAGACCGGTTAAAGGCCATTGTAGCTCTACATTATCCTTGGTATATTTATGCCATAGTGTATTAAACAATATAGGTGTAATGCCATGCTTTACATACATATCATAACTCGGGCTGCCCTCAGGCGGGCAGGTTGACTTTCAGCCAATCGCGTATCATTAGGGCGACAACAACATCCAAAACAACTCAATTTGCTAACCCACGGCAGACTGATTGTTGTCATGTATTCCTCATTCAATCATAAAAACGTACTTCCAAACATGGCCATGTTCAAACATTCACAACATATTCAACCTCGCTCTTTTTCAAACATACACAGAGCAATAATATAAGTACATACAAAGATGTTCAAAATGACATGTCTCTTATTCGTGTTTCCAAACAAAGAACAGGGCCCGTCGACTCCTGTTCATGGAGAATCAATCCATTCAGATTCCAGACCAACAGATACCAAAATCAAGCAGTCAAAAGACTACCAAGAGGCCATCGGGCAGGTATAAACATAGACTGTCCTACAGACCATCCTGCAGTCTTACTGGTTCACCCTTGGGACTATTCTGACTAAGCCTGCTTCCTTAGCACCGCTTCAGATATGTCCCCAAGGCTATCCAGGTTCAACTTCAGGCCTTCCTGAGACCAGTCCGGCCGGGTGCGCACCACACGAGCCACACCAGGGCATCCGATTGGCGTCTCTATTATTCATAAAACAAGTCCGTGGAGCATCTACCCATGTAGCCACAATGCTGCCCCATCAGACCCCCAATATTCTCAGCGGTACACCGACCACCAAATCCTACACAGTTAACTGCTTCAAAAGCACTGCTCAACAGCGCGTTCTAAAAGACACCAAAAACAATCCACTCACCTGGTGCACGCAGGTACAATTGCGTATTCTCCACTACCAACTCCTGAAGACCAACACGGTCAGCTCATGGGTTACGCCCGTAGGACTCCGGCGAAGGGTCACTAGCAGCTGGGGCACTCTGATCATGAGAGCGGAGCAGGTCAAAAAAATTTGGTCCGTCCACCCGCTCGACCAGAGCTCCCCCTTCTTTGCCTTTTCTACCCGGTTACGGGAGGACCAACCTATCACGGAGTCCCACCACAGTCGCCAACTGAAGTACTAGAAAAATAACATAAAGGGCTATACCTACCAATAGCCCCAATCCCATTACCAAATAATCAGTCAGTTGGCAGTGAAGAAAGTTCAATCATTTATTAAGCAAAAATACTCTATAGAGGAGCCTCTCCAACCCTCACCGATCAGGTGCGCGGAGAAGACTATTGGCTCGTATTCAAACATGAGGTTATATACTTTCCGGTTCAACACACATAATCACTCTAAAAGGAAAAACACCAGTTGGCCATCGAGCTCCAGGGATGGACCATATATGGCACACATGATTAGTTCAAAGCTTAACTATTTATTATTGGGAAGGTCAGGAGAGGTGACTCCCTTTCGTCTTTTTATATGTTGTACATATTGCGCATTGATGCTGAAATCATTAAGTTTACAGAATTTGCTGTTCTGTTTGATAATTTAAACATGGATAGTCTGTTTTCCCCTTTTGTGAAGGTCACATGACCCGGAAGAGGGCAGGGTTACAGGCGGAGCACTGCAGCACTTTAAAAGCACTGATAATGTCACTTATGCCTTGCATGTGAACAAGGGCTGCTAAGCCCGAAACGCGTCATGTTTGGTTGGTTGGGGAAAATACTGGAAGAATAAAAACACTTATCTGAACATTGCGGTCTGTCTCCTGCTTGGCCAGTCCGGCTGGATTGGAGGTGGTGTGTTTGGAGTCACTGTTGATATATATATATATAGATATGAAGAAAGGATCCTAACCGCTACTTGCAGCGGTTTAAGCGGGCGCAGACCTCCTCTCCATCAGTAGATTAGATGTTGGATGTTTCAGTCATCAAGAGGCCATCACACTAGTCAAAGTGCCAGCAGTGCAAGTTTATTTTAGAGTGCAACAGAGCAAGTACCCTCCCTGACGCTTTTCGCTCCGCGAACAAAGCTTGGTCACATGACGCGTCAGGAGTAGGCAGTGCATTAAATGGTGATTAAAAGCCCAAGCGCCTAAAGAAACAGGACGCATGGGTAACACAACAAAGCAAACAAGCATTCATGCAATGAAATATTCGCAATAAAAGCTCAAAATACCTTGAAATATTAAACAAAGAGACACCATTCAAGCATAGTGCTTAAGTATGAAAAAAAGCCAGGTGTGACAGTGCAAACAATAATATACAGGTTAAATCCATTTCAGTAAAAAAACAGTTTACATTGACATCGCCATCCGATGTATTATGGAATATAAACCACAACATATGCATTCCTTATTTCCTTTTCTATAGTTACATAAAAAGGTATAACATGAAAAAATGTATTGCAAGTGCAAAATGTGGTTATATAACCATATATGCAGGCCTATATAGAAGAAGTGTAAAACATCACCTCTTATAAACCTGTGTCTCAAAGTGCTTGAATGCTAAAGTGCAAGTGCTTAAAAAATCATCATATTCAGATGTTAGATACATGGAATAAATGTAGGCGATAGGAAACTCATTTGAAAAACCTTCAGAAGAAAAATATGGTAACCACTGAACACTAGCAAATACTTATCAGGTGCATGTAAACATATGTTCAGCAAATACATTGAAATTAAAGCATTAGGGAATATAAATCAAACAATGGTTAAGAATATACACACACATTACAGAAAGTGATGTAATTCATCAAAAGCATTAAGACCATTAGGAGATCTAGTATCAAGCAGTAAGATGAAAAATGCTTCTCTTTGACGCAAAAGTTTTTCACGGTCACCACCTCTGCCCGGATTAGCTACAGAACACAATAGAGTATACTTCAGGTCTCTAAGTTTTTTGTCGTGAACTGACTTGAAGTGGCGAGCCACTGGATAATTCATATCGGAATTAACTATGGCACGAATGTGTTGCAATATACGCTGGTTAGCTTGCAACTTGGTACTTCCAATGGAAGAGAGTGAACATGTGCAGGTGAGTTGATAAACTACAAAATCACTGCGACATGTGAGATGTTCTTTTATTGGAATGGGTCTATCATTGAAGGCTGATGTGTAGTGTGTACCATTAACTGCAAAAGTACACGCACGGCATGAAGTGCACCTGTAAAAACCCGGTTTATTGAGCCAGGTGGTTTTAGGTGGGAGCTCAGGTTGTGTTCTATCTAAAGAATCTTTCACAGAAGGAGCCCTCCTAAAGGTGATAGCCGGCAATTTAGGCAAAAATGGACCTAGAATCACATCAGTTAAGACTATCGGCCACTCTGATCTAATGATCTTACTTAGTTTGGATATCTGGGAACCGAAGGTGGTGATAAAACGAATAGAGCCAGTAGTGGCGGAATCAGAGATGGATTTAATTTTTGGAATAAGAAGTTCCTCTCGAGGGCGAGCTAGAGCCTTTGTAAGAGCCCGATCTAAAATGACTCGATTATAACCTCGCCTGAGGAATCTTTCCCTAGATTCCAACAAACACTGATTAGTAGTGTCTGGGCTGCTACAAATACGTTTGATGCGAATGAATTCTCCTAGAGGTATGCTATTGATGGTATGTGGGGGGTGGGCACTGCGGGCGTGCAAGATAGAATTACCCGCAGTGCTTTTCCTGTGAAGTTTTGTCTGAATTGTGTTGTGATCAATATATACCTGGACATCTAGAAATTCTGCAGAGGTCGATGTAATATTAGCAGTGAATTTTAAGTTCCTGTTGTTTATGTTGATGTCATTAACAAACAGTGCTGCCTGTTCATGTGAGCCCTTCCAGACGGTAAAATATCATCGATAAACCTCCAATAGTGGACGAGGTATGGAAGCCAATGCCTATGGGTGACTCCCAGAACATGCCTCTCCCACCAGCCAACATGAAGACATGAATAGCTGGGGGAGAAGCATGAACCCATGGCCACTCCACGTTCCTGATGGTAAAAATCCCTGTCAAACTGGAAATAGTTGTTATATAGGCAGATTCGTATCATGTCCAGTAACATGAAGTTATGATCTCTCATGGCAGCCTCCCGTGAGTCTAAGAAATATTGGACAGCTTCCAGATCTTGTAGATGGTTAAAGCTGGTGTAAAGTGCCTCAATATCCATCACCAGGAAACAAAAATCAGGACACCAAGTGATTTGACTAATCTTAACCAAAAAATCAGTGGTATCTTTAAGATAAGAAGGAAGAGAAATCATATGGGGTTGTAAGAAAAAATCCACGTACTTAGAAATATTTTCATTCATACTGCCTTGGGCAGAAATAATAGGACGGCCTGGAACAGGAACGGTGCATTTGTGGATCTTAGGTAAAAGATAGAAAAGAGGGGTGATGGGATGTGATACATTAAGGAATTTTGTTTCCTCCTTAGTGAGTAAACCTTGTCTATACCAGAGATTAATATCTTTCCTGGTTTTCTCATGGCTGTTAAGCATCACAAACTTAGTAGTTTTGGTATAGCACAGGGGGTCACCTAGTTGGCGAGCTGCCTCTAACACATAGTCAGTTTTGGCCCACAACATTGTATTGCCCCCCTTGTCCGCACTCTTCACTATCACCTGGTTGTTATCCTGAATTTTCTTAACAAGTTTAGCATATTGTACATTGTTAAAGTCACACTGTTTTTTCTTTCCAAGCACCGTTTTGTTTAATGTCTTAAGTTCAGTGATGATCCTGTCACTGAAAACGTCCAGCGCGTCTTTGGGCATCAAAGGCAGGAATGTGGATTTGCCCCGAAAAGAAGTCGTTGGTGATTGATTAACAGTAATGACCTGACTGACTGTAGGGCTGGATTGTGAACTGTCTTCATTGGCTAAAGAGATCAGAGTCTGAAGTCCTTGCAGATTCCTGACCTGTAATGGCCACTGCTGATGATGTCACATATTACATCATTCATGACATGGTCAGTGACATCACTAACTATATAGGAGCAATTTCAATGTTTTTTTAAAGCTAATTCCTAACTATATAAGGCCTGAGACCTATGGTTTTTTCAGTGAATTTCAAAGGTTTTTTAAAAGCTAATTCCTAACTATATAAGGCCTGAAACCTATGGTTTTTTAAGTGAATTTGCAAGGTTTTTTAAATGCTAATTCCTAACTATTTAAGGCCTGAAACCTATGGTTTTTTAAGTGAATTTGCAAGGTTTTTTAAATGCTAATTCCTAACTATATAAGGCCTGAAACCTATGGTTTTTTTAAGTGAATTTGCAAGGTTTTTTAAATGCTAATTCCTAACTGCATATGGCCTGAAACCTATGGTTTTTTCAGTGAATTTGCAAGTTTTTTTAAATGCTAATTCCTAATTATATCTGGCGTGAAACCTATATTTTTTTCAAAAAACTTCAAAGGTTTTGTAAATGCAAATTCTATTAGCGATTAACGTTTTTCTATGCTGATATCCTTTTGGTACCACCTGAGCAGCCATCTCATTTCTCAGTAGAACTGAGGCACAAGAGAGCACGAAACAAGAGTGGAAAACGCAAAAAGGGGGCAGGGTAGAGACTCCCTGACCCCCTAGCCCTTCTCAGGTTGTCTCAGAAGGACCCTCAAGGCCGACGACCGGACTAGCCGCATAAAATCCAGAAAAGATTGCCCAAGTTAGGAAGCCACACTCGAGAGGGTTAACACACACTTGCTGCCGGTGGTAGTGTGACAGCGTGGCCCACACCATATCTATATATATATATATATATATATATATATATATATATATATATATATATATATATATATATATAATATATATATATATATGTGTGTGTGTGTGTATATATATATGTATATATATATATATATGTATATGTATATGTATATATATATATGTATATATATATGTATATATATATATATATATATATATATATATATATATATATATATATATATATATATATATATATATATATATATATATATATATATATATATATATATATTAAACAACAGCAATTTTTCATAACAAACCACCGGCAAGGCAGCTGAATAGAAAAACCACGCGAGTCCCAATCTTCATTTGGCAATATTTAATGGAGAGGCAAGTTCATCAAATCTGACGCGTTTCGGGCGTCCGCCCTTGGTCACAGATCGTCAGCAAGTAAAGGAACATCCCTTTTAAAGGGTCCATTGCACAAATTCAAATTACCATTTTTTTCTTTTTGCAACACCATGTGATTAGAAGCGTTAAAACTGAGAACATACTACATATATTCGACATAGCTAGTCTGTTTTCCAAACCATCATTTGACATATGTATATATACAGTTGAATAAAAGGAGGTATTGATGCATTATTTACATTTTGTTGCCAAAGTTTACACTGACATTTACATTTTTATAAAATTGTAAATTTTTATCGTTATTTTAGAATTCAATATCAAACAAATGTTGATAACGCCCATTTGTGGTGGCACATGATACCCGCATAAATGCGCTTGTATATACGATTGCAAAAAGACAACATAGTGTAACCACTGATCATATGTCACTGAAAAGTGCAATGCGCGTAGAAAAAGTGCAAATGCATATGTGCAAATGACGCCACCTAATCTGTGCAAATATAGCATATAAATAAATATAAATACTTATGAATGCTTTAAAATCATCTAGGTTGTCCAATTCATAAAACCTGATGTTTCGACATATGAACACAATGATGTTGTTTATATTGTGGTCTGTTACAATAGTTCAATTAGCTGCATAAATGCACCGAAAATGTGCCCAAAGCAATGGATCAAAGTTGTTTGAATATCTTCATTTGTGTAAACTTGAATAAGGCAACAAGTTGCAGCCACCCTTGTGTAAATCACTGTTCATACATGATTCAAAACCAAGGAAACAGATTAAAGCATTAGTCTTGATCTCTATGTTCCAAAATTCAGATAGGAAAATAATGTGAATTCAATACCCAACTAAGAAAAAATCATTGTGCATGTGGTAATAAAGAAAAGGGATAATCTACAATATGTGTAATAAAATTCATACTAAAATTTTGAGAAGGATAAGGCAGAAAAAGCAAACATTATTGGCCCATGAATGGAATGCTGAACAGAGACTGGTTATAAGAAAACATATAAATCTTCTGTTGTGTTCAATCCATTAGGAAATTTGCTGTCTAACCCGATGATAAATTGTGACTCCAGTCTTCTGAGCATTTTTTCCCTATCGCCACCCCGTCTAGGTTTGGGGACAGAAGCAATAACATAATACTCCAAGCACTGCAAGTCGTTGTTATGTATCGCTTTAAAATGTCTGGCAACGGGATATGTGCCATCGTTATTCACGATGGCACGCAAATGCTGGAGTGTTCTGGCATGCACCTGTAGCTTAGTGCTGCCCACATATCTGAGGCCACATGTGCATGTCAGAATGTAGACAGCAAAGTCCGTTTTGCAATTGAATATGCCCTTGATATTTTTGGCAATAGGACTGAACGGTGTCAAATACTGAGAAGTATTTTTACCAAATTTACATGCTCTACAAGTTGAGCAACGCTTAAATCCCGGCCGGGATTTTAACCAGTCATCTTGTTTGGCTAACTCAGGGAATTGGTGAGTGATTTGAGTTTTAAAGGAGGGTCCCCTCCGATAAGTCACCACAGGATTGTCTGGAAGCCTGGGGGCCAGAACCAAATCTGTTTTTAAGACAGGCCAGCGTTGTTTCATGATGGACTTAATTTGTCTGGCCTGTTTACTGTACCCGGTAATGAGTCTGGGAGTTGAATTCTCCCTTGAATCAGTTGGTACATTTGATTCGTTGTAAATAAACAAGGATTCTCGGGATCTAGCATTGGTTTTCTGGATGGCAGTTTTTAAGACTGACTCTTTATATCCCCTGCATCTAAATCTATCTAATGCTTCATTTGTACAGACATGTAGATCAGATTCACTGCTACAAATTCGTTTTAACCTGAGTAGCTCCCCAAATGGAATATTATCAATGGTGTGTCTTGGATGTGAACTGCTGGCATGTAGAATGTTGTTGCCAGCAGTTTTCTTTCTATGTACTTTGGTGACAAGACGGCCATCTTTGATGTATAGTTTAACATCTAAGAATTCAGCTTCATAGGAACTGACATTTGAAGTGAATCTCAGATTCTCTTGATTGTTATTAATACAGGCAAGGAAATGATTGACACTTTCCAAATTACCCCTCCAGGGAATAAAGACATCATCTATAAATCTTATCCACTGTATGACATGTTTGTGGTACATGGTGCCATGGGTGCGCAGGAGGACCTGTTCCTCCCACCAGCCCACGTGCAAGCACGCGTAGCTGGGGGAGAAACAGGCCCCCATCGCAACACCTTGCTTTTGTATGTAGATGTTGTTACCAAATAAAAAGAAATTGTTGTTTAAACACCAACCAGTAAGTTCCAAAATCATATTGTTGTGCATGTAACATTCAACAGGTCGCTTCCCAAGGAAATGTTCTAATGCGGTCAGGCCTGTTGTGTGCACAATGCTAGTGTAGAGCGACTCTATGTCGAGTGTGACCAACAGAAGATCGTCGCTCCACGGAATATCCCTGACTTTGGCAATAAAGTCACCCGTGTCTCTTACATAGATTGGTAATCCTTTTACTAAGTCCTGTAGGAAATGGTCATATATATATAGCAAAAGAGGGTACATATAGATACTTCATGCTAACATAATATAGGTCCTATACTCCTTATGCATGGGAAATCTAAATTTTTATCCCTTAACACAACCACACACAACCACACATAACCACACAACCATATACACACAACCACACACACACACAACCACACACACACAGCACACACACACAACCACACACACATACAACCACACAACCACAACCACGTACACAACAACACACACATCCACACACACACACACAACCACACCCACAACCACACACCCACACACAACCACAACCAAACACATAACCACACCCAACCACAACCACACCCACAACCACAACCACACACACAACCACACAAACACACACACAACCACAACCTCACATACACAAAACCACACACACACAACTGCAACCACCCACAACCACACACAACCCCCCACACAACTGCACGCACAACTGCAACAAAATGTTTTATGAAAAACTGACTCTTTTAAAAATTCTGATTCCACCAGAATCCTAGTCCTCCACAACACCCTGTTTTTTGTCTGTCAGCTGTGAAAAGGAGACCAATACTGCCCCCATTTTTATTTTGCTGTTTCCTCGGTTTAATTCTGGGGTGCTTTTTTAACTTGTCTCTGTGTATACAAATCTCTTGCTGTCTCCGAATCCACAGCAGGACCAGAGGATTGCTCTCTGGCTGCTTGTAATCGTATTGCCGACTACTTCAGCGACAAAGTGTCCAAAATATACTCCGCCTTCCCTGCCCAACCAGCGATAGATGGAAAAGTTGAGGCATCAGTTAGAGAGGTAGATGGTCACAATCTGCTGCTTAATTTCTTCACCCCACCAGCTGAAGACCTGATCAACATATGTAGATCAGTGAAATCAGGTTCCCCACGGGACCCAGCATCTCCTAAACGGCTGGGGGACAGCCTGACAACATTAGAACCATATATCAGGCACATGCTGGACATTTCCTTCAGGTCCAGCACTGTGCCCTGGGAATGGAAACAAGCAGTTGTGCTCCCCCTTCGCAAGAAGCCTAATATTAGCTTCGAGAAGCTGGAGAACCTGCGCCCCATTTCCCTCCTTCCTTACTTCTCGAAAGTGGCTGAGAAGTTGGTGAATCGGCAGCTAATGCAGTTTGTGGAAGAGTCTAATCTCCTTCACCCCACCCAATTCGGATTCAGACCTCGACATTCGACGGAGTCGGCACTCCTCATGGCTTCCGAATCCATCAGACAGGGGGTCGACGAGGGCCACACTATGGCCCTGATCCTGCTGGACCTCAGCGCCGCGTTCGACACTGTGGCACATTCCATCTTGCTACATTGTCTGAACAAGGCAGGGCTGGGTGATGCAGCGCTAAAATGGATCCAGTCGTTCCTATCGGGCCGTGGCTTCCAAGTCAGGCAGGGCGACTGCTATTCCAGGCGAATGGCATTGGACCAAGGGGTACCACAGGGCTCGTCCCTAAGCCCAACGCTTTTTAATCTATATGTGGCCCCAGTCGCCTCCATAGTGGAGAGCTACGGTCTGCGCTTGGTGTCATACGCTGACGACACGCAGCTGGTCATCTCCCTATCGCGTGCACCCGGCCTTGCGGCAGACATCTTCAGAGCATGCATGCAAGATCTTGCTGCCTGGATGTCTGCCAACTGCCTTAAACTTAACGGCAACAAGACCGAGGTGCTGGTGGTAGGGGGAGACCGAGCGGCGTGGACGTCGGCGTGGTGGCCTCCTTGCTTGGGAATGGCACCCACCCCCTGCCTGGAGGCGAGGAATCTAGGGGTCTGGTTCGACTCCGATCTAACCTTTGGCACCCAGGTCAACCGGGTGGTTGGCACCTGTTTTGGGATCCTCAAGACCCTCAGGAAGGTTCTGGAGTTCCTTCCCACCAAAGCCCGCAGAACACTGGTGCACGCTCTAGTCACGTCCAGGTTGGACTATGGCAACCTTCTCTACCTGGGAATCCCTGAGAAGAACCTGAGCCGCCTTCAGGTCTTGCAAAACGCCGCTGCTCGGCTAGTCCTCAGACTACCGAGAAGATCAGCCTCTAAAGCCGCGCTCCAAGCCTTGCACTGGCTTCCTGTCAGGAGCAGGATAGAATTCAAGGCCCTCTGCACCTGCCATAGGATCATCAACGGCAGGGCACCCTCTCCACTTCAGGACCTCTTGACACAATACGAGCCATCCCGTACGCTAAGATCCTCTGGCTCAGGGCGCCTAACTATTCCAAAGGTGTCCAGAGCGAGGATGGGTGGCAGATCCTTTAGGTACCTTGCCGCATCCTGCTGGAATAAACTCCCGGTAACGCTGCGCCTGGAACCATCAGAGTCTATCTTCAGGGCTGAGCTGAAAACATTTCTCTTTGCCAGATAGCGGGCCTTCCCTCTGATCTTCCTCTGAACACGCTCGCATCTAAGCGCGGGGACACGCCGTTGTGCGTCACCATTGCGCTCTACAAGAATGCCTATTATTATTATTATTTAGTTCATTGCGAATCTGACCGTTACTAATTCAAATTGTGTTAGCTTAGGCTTATTTGCAATGCAAACTTTATCTCAATAAGTTGCTGTAACAAGCTGCAAGTTTGCTACGGAAGCCCGTTCATTTGCTAAATATTTTCCACATAAGGTTGCAAGACAATAAAGTGGAGTATTCAGTCTTTTAATGGTTCCTTGTTTGAAGATGTTCCTCACTTCTGCGCACCCCACTCCTGTACTAAGGTTACGAGTGACCTGGCACCCGCCTCTCAGAGGGCCTTGCATCCACCCAAGTCTTGCCTGGCACTGGTGCGTCCCAGCCAGGCACACACCGAGTGATGATCTCTGCACCTCCTTCTAGACCCAAGCTCACTACTGTTTGCAGTCTGTCACTCACCCCCCACCTCCCTGGCACTCACCCTCCCCCCCTCAGGCCTGGCAGTCACTCCTCACACCTGGCACTCACCCTTCTCCCTCTCTGGCACTCAGCATTGACTCTACATGACACTCAACTGTCACCTCCCTGACACTCACCCATGTCCCTCCTGGCATTCACTACTCGCCCCCTTGGCACTCACCCTTCACCTCCATGGCACGAGCCCTTCATCCCCCTGGCCTGGCAGCTATCCTTCACGCCTTGCACTCACCCTTCCCCGCCCTGGCACTCACCCTTGACCCACATGACTCTTGCGTCTCACCTCCATGGCACTTAACCTTCATCTCCCTGGCACTCACCCTTCATCCCCTTGACCTGGCACTCAACCTTCACCTGGGCGCCACTAGCCCTTCACCCCCATGGCCTGGCAGCTACCCCTCCCCCTGGCACTCATACTTCCCCCTTCTTAGCACTCACCCTTCCCCTCCCTTGACCCTCCTGACTCTTATGTCTCATCTCCCTGGCACTCACTCCTCACCTCTCTGGCAAGCACCCTTTACCCCCATGGCCTGACACACACCCTTGTTCCTCCTGGCATTCCCTCCTCACCTCCCTGCCACTCACCCTTGACCCTCCTGGCACTAGCCCTGTTTCCCCCAAGAACCAAAAAAATTCAAACATTGGCATAGCCAATAGGTCTCGCCTTTGGGACCTTATGAGCCAAGCAACAGTTGATCTTGTTGCATCAAGGATATTGTGCTGCATAACTAAATACTTAGAAGGTCCCAAAAGCGAGACCTTTTGGCTATGCCAATGCTTTTCCTTTTTCACTTTGTTTCTTACACTATTGATCAGTGTCAGCTTTAGGGCACTGCGGCCTTTGCTATTGCACTGGGTGCCAAGGTCTAGGGGGCACCCCCTGCATGACACGCTAAACTGAGATAAGAGCAGCCTGCAGAGATCTTTTTGTGAATAGAATTATCAGGGGTTACTACAAGTGCATGATAACTAAGGGGGTTAATGTAATGGGGTAAAGATCTGTTATTTGTCTAGTCACAGTTCTGACTCATGATATAGCAGCAAAGAGGGTAAATGTTCCTGCTGCAAAGCACAATTAGTGGCATGCAGATCACAGAGTAGTATATTATGTAGATATCTCAGTGATTTATTGCTTTTGCCACAGAGGTCCTTTTGTTACTTGGAGGTCATAACAAGTAACAATCCTTGTAATATAGCACATTAAGCTATAGTCCCACTCGGGGTGACAAATGCAAAACAAGCATTTGCAATGCAATAGGTCTCGCATTAGGAAAGTTTGAGCTATTGGTCTTGTAAATGACAATTCTTTTAATTATGTGTTGGTTTTGAAAATAGCTAAATTAATAGCTTTGTCATATACAATGCCAATAGTTATAACTTTCGCAAATGTGACACCTATAGCATTTGTAACATGTTTTGTATTTACGTGACTTAGATGTATTGATATTACAAATAACAATGGCTTTTAATTGTTTTAAATAATTAATACTTAAATAAAAGTGATTGTAGTTTATAATGGCAATAGTTTAAACATTTGTAAATAACTTTTGTGACGATTATGTTCAGTGTATTTTATTGTGACGAAAATCCAAGAACAGAAGTGAAATATTAACATCTTTTTGTGACATTTGTAATAAAGCTTGAAACATTGAGAGAGCATATTTGAACCAGTTGTTGTTGAATGGTTGCACAGATTGAAGAACCAACAGAAAGATCGACCTTGTGTCAGACCCCTGCAGATTCAAACTAGGCACACAGCCACGACCCTACGGCTACCCAGACGGCAAGGCAATTTAAAAAACAATAAACAATAGCAAACTTCCTGGCTGAAGGCAAATGTTCAATATATCAAAATCACAATATGCAGTTGCCTGCTTTATTTGTCCATGTTACGTTTTCTCAGGTTGTATCTCTGCTTCGCAGGTATTGTCTGATCGGAAAATAGTGTATCACTAGCAGCTGTTGCAGTGTTTAAGTTCGCAGATAGCAAAGTTTCTTCTGATGCTGGAGACAAATGTTCAGTGTTCAAAAGAGTCTTTTCAGGAGGAGAGTCAGATTTTAGAGTATCAGTAATCAATTCGGCATCGCTGAAAGGGATGAACTTCGGTGTGCTGTCAGTTTCGGAGGCACCAATTCCCTTTTTCACCCAGTCGTCGTAAGGTAGCGGCAAGGGTACACGCTTAACATGAGACGCGTGCACCCAATGCTTGCGGCCAGCTACACGAACGGCTGTCCTCGTTGTCAGTAAGATCTGAAAGGGCCCCACAAATCTTGGTTGAAGGTTCTTCGTCCTCGCGAAGTTCTTGATGACAACCAGGTCTCCTGGTTTCAGCTGATGCCCTGGACTCTCCGGAGGTTTTGGCAAAGCATCGAAAACCTGTTGATGAATAAGACTCAATTTAGCAGTCAAGTCGTAAAGGTAGTCTATCAACATAGGATATTCTATAGACTTAAATTCCTTAGGCCTTGGCACACCCCAGATATTTGCTGGGCGGCCAAAGACCACCTCGTATGGGCTAAGCCCCACTCTAGAATGTACAGTTGCTCTCGTTGATAACAAAGCCAAAGGAAGTGCGTCTGGCCAGGCTAAACCTGTGGATGCTTGTATTTTAGCTATCTTCAGCTTAAGGGTACCATTGTAACCCTCCACTAAACCAGCTGACTGGGGATGGTTCGCACTGTGAAATTTTTGTTTCAAACCTAGGCCTGCACATACACTCTGCATAACTTTCCCTATAAACTCACTTCCGTTATCTGACCATACAATCCGTGGCATTCCAAATCTAGGGAAATATTCTTTGAGAAGAATTTTGGCAGTTGATAAGGCAGTATTGTCCTTCAGTGGGTATGCTTCTATCCACCTGGAAAAAGCACAAACCACCACCAAGACATATTTTAAATTATTACAGCGTTCCATGTGAATGAAGTCTAACTGAATCACTTCAAAGGGGCAGGAAGGAGGAGCAAAATGACCAGCTGGAGTTGGAGTTCCCTTGCCAGGATTATGCATCAAGCACACCATACAATTTTTCACCACTCTCTCTGCACACTTACTGATTCCCTCATTTTTCCAGACCGGAGCCAACATCTTACATATCCCTTTAGAACTTATATGCGCTACTCCATGCGCCATTGTCACTACTGCAAGCACATACGCATCCGGCAACATCCAACGCTGCTGCTCTGTCAAATCAATCCAACATCCATTCGAGTCCAACTTGCCCGTACTCTCTCTCCATACACGTTTCTCTTCCTCAGTTGCTTCTCTCTGAATCTCTTTCACACTTTCCATTGTATCTTCACACATCCCAGACTCAGCGATCCATCTTGCAGACGTTGCAACATACATTCTACTCATCATGTCTCTAGCTGTCTGTTTAGCAATTTCATCAGCAAAAGCATTCCCACGTCCAACATCATCCGTGATTGCTTTATGAGCACTGCACTTTACAATTGCAACTTCAGTTGGCAAGGTTAGAGATTTCAACAAGTCGTTAACTAGCTGACCATGTTGAATCTTAGTCCCATGGGACGTAATGAAACCTCTTTCTCTCCACAACCGGCCAAAACTATGGGCCACGCCAAATGCGTACTGACTATCTGTGAACACATTCACTCTCTTTCCCTCAGCTAAAACACATGCTCTCGTTAGAGCTATTAATTCTGCAGCTTGGGCAGAATTCTGACTCACTCTTGCAGTCTCCACAATCGTCTTCAACGTCGTTACCGCGTAAGCAGCAGTCACATCACTATTCTCCAATTTAAAACATGACCCGTCCACATACAGCGTACCATCCGGATCGGATAACGGAGTATCTTTCAAATCGATGCGTCCTTTTGTCTCTTCCTCCGTTTTAAAACAGCAGTCATGTGGCTCAGAATCACTCGACTCTTGATCAGTCGGCAACAGCGTTGCTGGATTCAATACATTACATCTTTTGATCTGAATATGACTCGCTAGTAATGTCAGCTCGTAACCAGATAATCTCGCACTAGTAAGGTGTTGTGTCTTCGTTCGGTTCATGAGCGTATCCACTGCATGAGGAACCATGACCACTAGCATGTTGTTCATCACCAAACCAGCAGATTGCCGAATGGAAGCCGCAGCTGCCGCTGTAGCTCTCAAACAACTAGGCAACGCTCTGGCTACCGGATCTAATGTTGATGAGAAATACGCACAAGGGCGTTGTTTATCACCAAACTTCTGTGTCAGGACACTCAACGCGCAACCTTCTCTCTCGTGAACGTAGAGCGTGAATGGCTTACTGTAATCAGGTGTACCCAATACAGGAGCTGAACACAAGGCTTTTCGTAATTCAGTAAAACTCTCTTGACATTCATCAGACCATGGCACCGGACTCGGAACATTTTTCCCAGTCAAAGCTACCAATGGTTTCGCTAAAAGAGAAAAATTTGGAATCCACTGCCTACAGTAGGAGGTAATACCTAAAAAGGCACGTACTTCTCTCTGTGTGCGTGGAACACTCATTTGCGTAATTGCTTTTATTCTTTCTGGGGTCAACTTCCTTCCCTCCTTTGACAAGAGATGACCTAGGTAGGTCACTTCTTGGCAGCAGTATTGCATCTTGGAAGGTGATACCTTGTGATTCAAATCAGACAAATGATGTAATAACGAAACTGTAGCTGCTTTGCAAGTTTCCTTGTCATCGGCAGCCACTAAAAGATCGTCTACGTACTGTACTAGGGCAGAACCTGGAGGAAGGACAAAAGAATCTAGCTGGCTTTTTAATGCTTGACTATAAATAGATGGACTTTCACAGTAGCCCTGTGGAGCGCGTTTAAATCTGAAACTTCGACCTCCTAGACAGAAGCCAAAAATATCTCTGCTTTCCTCGGCTATCGGAATGCTGAAAAAGGCATTCTTCAAGTCGATGACTGAGAACCAAGTGGCTGTAGCAGGAATCAATGTTAACAATGCAGTAATGTCTGGAACCACAGGAAACTGCGGAATCACAATTTTATTAACTTCTCTAAGGTCTATGACAAACCTGTACACTGGAGGTTTCGTAGGATCAGTTCGTTTCAGAATCGGCAATACAGGACTATTACAAACATTTCCTCGAGTTTCTTCAACCACACCTTTCTTAATCAAATCTTGCACAATCAATAAAAGTGCACGTTCTCCTTCACTGGATATTTTATATTGAGGAATTCTTGGAAATTTTACATTTGCTTTCAAAGTTACTACATACGGTGGTATTTCTAAAAGGCCTACATCATTAGGACCAGTCACCCAAAGAGAATCAGGGAGTGAGCGCAGCTCTGGCGGGAGTGCGTCCATTGACAAGTACATCGGAGAAGTGATTCTTTTACCCAAAGTAAGCTGTACCCCTTCCGGAGAACAGTACAATGTCGCATATAGTCGTTTTAACAAGTCTAAACCAAGCAGATTTTCATTACAACCTGTCGTCAAAATCAAGGGTGCTTTCAATTGACACGGTCCAACAGAAATAGACAAAGGACCAGATATCGGGTTGTAAACAGGGGCGCCTGAAAAACCTACGGAAACATTTGTTGAGCCGGACAAAGGTGCGCCAGGGAGTTTCGCATGAATGATAGAACTTTTTGCGGCACCAGTATCCAACAGAAACGGTTCGACTACACCTGATGTTGCTACTGCGACATAAGGCCCACTCTGATCTACTGGAACTGATACTACTCCCTCTCTCTGTCCATGGCTGTCCTAGTACCCATTTTGTTGAAATCCCTCATCCACTTCACAATAATCTTCAACAAGATATTGCTGAGATCTATTTTGTTGAGCTGACTGTACATTTCGTTGATCAAAGTGATTGGAGGGACGATCATTCGTTTGCGGAGGCATAGCACCTCGCCCTCGACCTCTAGAATTCTGCACAAAACCACCACGACCTCTCTGAGCTGCTGCTGCATTATTTTGCGCTAAGATTGGACATTCATTTTTGTAGTGACCCTCTTTCTTACAGTACGCACACTGATTCCACTGATATTGAGGCCTGGTTGAACTATAATCTGTCCTCTGATACGAATTCTGTTGCATATTAGTCTGATTCGTGCGAGGCGGATACGCCTGCTGTAAAAGGACTTTAGTCTTTAAATCTTTCGTTTTCTTCTCTGATTTTTCCTTTTCCTCTTTATCCCTATTTTCGTAGTATTGTGCAGTCGCAAGTATTTGCGCCGTTGTGGAAACAGCCCACGCGCTCTCTGAATCCTTTAATTTATTGCATAATTCAGGTAACAAATTATGCACAAATTTATCGACAAACAGTCTCTGTCCTCCTTCAGTGCTCATATCCTGACCACTATGATCTACAAAAGTCTCTTCGAACCTCGTGAAGAAGTCGGAGACACTTTCATCTTTCTTTTGCTTGCATGCGGATAATTTATCCCAATTAACACGCAACGCAGGCATCAGAGTCTTCATTAAGTCAATTATTCTACCTGGAAGATTAGCAATTAGGGGTTCGGGTTTTGCACCACCCGTTTGCTGACCATCCGCTGCAGTGATAGCTGCCCAATCACCACCTAAGGCTGCTTGATGATCCTCCCTACGAATTTTAGCCCACACTGGTTGTGGAACTACATTGCCAAATAACATATCGATGTCTGCTAAGTTCATTATACAAGCCTCAACTGTCTGTGTTAATTCCTTGTAATATCCAGCTGGATTTTTACGCGGATCTGGCAAGGCCTGTTTCACCGCTAGCACTTCAGCTCGCTTCCATGGAATGTGTATCCACACTCGTTGGAACTGTGCTGGAGCAGCTGCAATACCTGCATTATCATCACGTTGTATTGCTTCGCGCCAAATTGGAGGAACCTCCCTCATAGGATATTGGCGACTTGGCTTCATTTTACCTTTCTCTAAATCTCTCGGCGAACGAAGAGATGGATCATTCCTAAAACTTAAAATAAGTTCCATCGCTTCTTTTATATTATCACCCACTATCATTCCTGCAGCAAACTCTTTTTGAATTTTAATTAAATCCTCCAAGTCTGATTCAACATCATCTTCCTCTATTTCCTCACGTAACAACGAGCACATCTCATCAAAGACGTACCGTTGCGTTGGTTCCTTCCACTGCATAAACGTATCTAGTACATCTCTCGTACTATATCTTCTAACTTTCGTAATCCATCTGAGAGCCGTGGAATCTAAAACTCCCCGTTCTTCAGTACTTGGTAGCTGACTACGTCTCTGAACTGAATCAGGAGTAGGAGTCTTAATTAAAGATTTATATAAAGGAGACAGTATATTAGCAACAGAATCAGTTATTTTTCGACGTACAGAAAGTGGAGTTAACACACTTGCAGACGTAGAGAACACAGTAGAGGTAGGAACAGATAGCGAGGCAGTAGGAGTATCGAGAAAAATAGTTTGTGATGTAGTAGGTGTAAGCGAGACAGATACAGGTATAGAAGTCGGCAACCCAGGAAGAGGAGGAGCCGTAGGAATATTCACATTAACCACAGGAGGTACAGGAACTTGATTCTGAGGAACAAGAACACCAGGTTGTCCAGCAACCGGCAATTGGACATTCGGTACAAGTTGGGCCGTAGCACCTTGTGCATACGGTGGAGGTGACCGTAACAGATAAGACAACAGAGGATCGTTTTCGGGATCCTCCAGTATCTTAGCTGTTTTCGATGGCAAGGCAGGGTAGCACTTGTCAATCGCTAAATTATGCTCTCTAATTGCTACATCTATGGCCTTTTCGCACTCATTATCCTGCAATTGTTTAGTTGCTTGCTCTAGAGTTAGCTCTTCTTTCTCTTTCTGTTCTTTTTTCAACCTTTTCATTTCTCTCTGTTTGGACTCTTTTCGCCAATAACGGAAAGAATCAAACATTGCCGGCCGGGCTTTCTTCCTAAACAATTTCGCTTCTAAATTATCAAGAATCTCGGGTTCAAAACTACCATGTAGTGGCCAACTAAGGACACCATCCGTCTTACAGTAACGGACCCATACCTCATTATAAGATATAGGACCCACACCATGTTTACAATATAAGTCATAAAGGGGAGTCCCAATCGGAGGAACCAGACAGGAATCCTCCAATCGTGAGTCATGGTTGCAACCGAAACAAGACAACATTTTCCGACTTACCATATTCAGTCTGGAACACAAAACAAACAAAACACGGAACAAATATGTGCACTCGAACCAAGAACTTAGGCCTACCAAAACCAAACTAATGTATCGATACCCAAACTGAACCAAATAGATTATCGTAACCAGAACAACTAGTGATAATCTTACGAAACCAAACCAAACCAAGAACCGATCAAGGATTTTAACAATCCTCACAAAGTAACCAGCTAACTATCACTAAATACTTAACTGAGGCACTGAAGACGTCACCAAGGAGAAACCCGTCACGTTTCGCTGTACTAAGGGCTGCACCTCGGGTCCTAGACAGGGCGACGGTCAAGGCAACGGCCCACTGCAGCCGTCCTGAACGGGAATCCTCGTGGAAGAGAACTTCGGGCCACTTTTGCGATATGCCGGGATCGATGAAGTGGGGCGCCTCCCTCGGAAATCTTCACACGAAGCTCCTCGAACTCTTCAGGCTTTTGGACCGGTACCGAATGACGTCGCCCCACGTTGGGCGCCAATTGGAGTTCTGGACTTTTTGGTTCCGTCCGGAGGTGTCAGGGAACAACACCCAAAGACCCCGGAGTTCCACCTGCCTTGGTGCGCAAATGAACAGAAACACGGGCTTCTCGATGGTGGCGTCAAAGACCAAAGGTTTATTACTGCAGGGACACAGAAGTCACAGAAACTACGCATGGGCAGTAACCAGGAGCCTGTTCCATTTGTACATTGAGGGTTGCTCCTTATATACTAAAAATTGTGCTTCAGGCAAATATTTCACATGTCAGTACATTCCTAAACCTTTGTATCTTAAACAATAAATATTTGGCATTACACAGGAACTGTCGATAATATCTGATGCCAAACATCACGAAGAGGGGTTCCCACTAGTCCATCATAATCCCTTGTCAATATTGCATTCAAGAGCCGGACCGCCTCATCGTAAAGTTCGTTACCTCCCCCTAATAAAGGCCCAGAAGGAAAGGAGCAGAGCCAGGTGTAGGAGATAGAAAAGCGGGATAAGAGATGTTTGTGGGTTGTAAATGGGCAAGGCTACCGGCTTCGGCCGCCTAATCATGATCGGGACAATGGACACGAGAACCAGTTCAGGTGGGCTGGCCTCGGGCAGAGGAGGCAGCCTTTGTCAAGTCATGCAGCTACAGCGTGATCTGGTTTAAGGCACACGTGTCATGAAAGAGGTGAATCTCCGGCTAAGGCTACGTGTCCTTAATCGAAATGAAGTGATCAGAGGTTATTGCGTATGTGAGGGCAAGAAACACAAAATGGCGGACATGATCTAAGATGGATGCCGTGGGTAGATCAGAAATGTGTTCATAACAGGAGTGCTCTTGCTCGTATCGTAGCGAAAACACCCGGATATGCTAAATGGATCATTTGCGGTTCGCTGATACTAATATTATGTATTTCCGACAAACTTGAAAACACGGGTTCAAATCGTCACGGAACCTCACACCCACCGCAACCCCTTGGCCCTCCCCTTTCACGCTAAGTACAGAGTGGAAGGGAGCCTTATTTACAAGGCAGTATTAAGCCATGTTTAGTGGCTTAACGCTGCGTTGTAAATAAGGCGTAGCCCCTATCACCACCACAATGTCACTAAAAGTGAAGTTGTGGTGGCGATATAGGCTTGTAAATACGATAGAGCGCGCATTTCACCCGACTATCTTATTACCAAATATGCACACTTGGGCCCATAATTTTATTTACCATACTTTATTTAATCAGGTAACCTACACTCTACTACCAGTAACCCTGTTCCTTTCTATTTATTTCCAATGTACCTGACTTACCAATCCTCGTCACAGGTACCTAAGATCACAATGGATCAAAGAGCTAGCTGAAAAGATAAGCAGTCATCACAAATACAGTATCAATTTAATAAATGTTTGCACTCTTTAAAATAACCACAGACTCTGGAAGTTTTGAAAACCTTTATCTAACCATCTTCATCATCATATGTCATGAGCATAAAGTTAACACAGATCAGACTATCTATAACTAGAATTAGAAATATCGTATAGCTATGAATAAGCCAGAGCATACTAATCATTTAGAAATCGAAAAATAAAGGGAAGGTGAAAAATAAGGAACACGCTATTTTAGACCAACAGACTTTCACAACATCACTAAAGGCGGGTAAAGAAAGGGAACATGCTAAATCAAAGTAGACTTTCGAAATTCACTAACGGTTAAAAGGAAATGAAACTTATGCAATTTGATTTATCCAGATTTGCTTATTCTCTATAGGGAGGGTAAGAATGGAACATAATCTATAAAGGAAAATGATTTAGCATTTGGCTAAAGGTAGGTAGAAAGTGGAACATTCTAATAGACAATAATATATGGAAATCTCATTTATAAAGGGACAGGGGAGAAAAAGGAACGTATGCAATTATGCTTTGCAATTATTCAAGATTTAGAAATGCAACTATAGATAAGTAATCACCCCCACAGATTTTATATTTACCTAGGATAGAGTGAAGACCAACCCTGGCCACGGGTCAGTTTGGAAAAGACGCAAAAGGACCCTCAAGGACCTAGATGCCAGTAGGCGAGCAGGTACAGCTCATGGACAGTCAGGACAGGATAGCCCCAGAATTCAGATCAGGACCGGGTTCACCAAAGGGTATGACCAACACCCACAGCTTCGGTTGCAACGCCTGCGCTACTCCCTCTCTGCAAGGAATCTGCCAATAACCCAGATTGGGTTCTCAAACCTCCCAGCAAAGTGCTTCGCCAGCACTTCTAAGACTGCATAAACCCCGAATGGGTTTCGCGAACCTCCCAACAGAGTGCTTCGCAGCTCTCTGAGTTCAGTCACCTATAGAGTGCGTTGGGTCAGTGACAGGTCAGCTATTCGGACAAGTCGGACAATTTCTCTAGCTAAACCTACGCTAATTATACTGTTTTTTGGGTCAGTGTACCACCCCCTAATGTTGCAAGTGTAAGGATCCCCAATTTTGATTGGACAAAGGAGGAGGTTAGGTCATCACACCACCTAAGATTTAGACTTTCTCAGGCTTAATATTCAATCTTTGTACCCACCCCTTATTTTCTGGGTTCCCATGACATATGTTTTCACCTAACAATGCTGAATACTTTTTTTTATATACAATTGTTACAAATGTAGTACAGTTCGGCTTCTTCGACTAGGTTAGAGTTGTCTTCCCAGGCACATCTTGGCTTGGGTTGCCATCTGGCTTCCGTCCAAAGGTCATTTCTCTGGAGCCTCGCAGATCTCGCGCAGACTCAGATTCAAGCAAGCTCACATTAGAACAGGCCAAGTTCTCGAAGTGTTACATGAAATGGAAAAGAATAGTTTTAATACATAGAATAAATGATTTCACTGTATACCATGAGTTGCTGTACTGCACCCATTACTGTAATATAAACTATAGCATTATGGTTTAGGCAAGACAGACAGCTTTGCAAAAGCAGCAATGTAAGCTTGGAGCATGTGAGAACATAAAGCAGCCATTTTAGCTGTATTGCGCATGAGCAACAAATTCCCACCAGAACTGCGAGTACGTATGACCGACCCATGCGCAGTCTAAATTCCCACGTAGCAGCAGCCATTTTAATGGCAAGCGTATTAGGTTTAGTAAACACATAGGCAAGCGTCACTGGGACACCCCTGTGTAGTGGAAAAATGTGCAATATTAGTAACACGAACATGTTGATTTAGTTTATTAACATTATTTGAGGCTCATGATACAAGCAAGTCGCTTAACGTGCGAATCCTTGCTCCATCAAATATACCCCCCCCAGTGTTTGTTATAACAACTCCAGGTGACATTTGATGAGGAGGTGTGAGTCAACATTCATGTAGTGGGATAGTGCTAAGGTTATATGGCTACGTGACATTTCAGAATGAAATAGTATGATTTGCTAGTGCAATGATCATACCATACTACCTTTGCAGTTCTTAGTAATTTTTATGCAAGAAAACTGTATAGAAACCTTTGAATGTGTGGGTGAGCTAGAACTCTTTTTGAGACGTTACCTGTGCATACTGATGGAGTCCGAATTCTTACTGATTTTGCTGCCTGCTTGAGACTTAGAGGCATATTTGTCAATCTTTCATGCAGTACAACGTAGCAAGCCACCTTGCTGCACTGCGTGAAAAGGCAGGTATGTGCCATATTTAACATCATACCACGCATTCCTGTCCTTTCCTAGTGCTGGCACACTCTTGCCTGCCTAGTGCCAATTAAAGCACCCTTGCTTCATGTTGCAAGAGTGCCTTCGTTGTAGGCAGCATTGTGTTTTTTGCAAGAAGGGACACCTTCCAGCACAAAATAAATCTTAAGAGGCATTTTCCTCTTTCTATGTGTGGTACAGAAATAAAGTATTGCATATGACACATAAGAGACTTAATACTGAGCCCTCAGAAAGGTGTCAAGGTGCAGTTGCTGGGCAGATCCCCATGGTTGCCGGGATGAAGATGTGCTTTGCCCCAACCATCCCTCCTAGCTTTAGGGACTGTGAGAAACCCCCTCCACTCCCTAAATGCAGGGTATCACATCCATAAGGAATAGCACAATCTGTAGGTGCACCTCAGTCTAGTGCTGTAGTTGGTGTCACTGATAAAAGACACTATATCCCTGAGCATGCCGACTCACAGACATTTAACACACAAATACACACTAACAGCACTCAGGGAGAAGAAAAGGGCCCAGGATATGAGAGACCAAACCACTTTTACTAGGGAGAGTTTGTACCACCCTGTAAGTTACCTTCCCAAAGTATATAGTTTAAATGACCTGTCCTCCTAAACTATAATCACTGCCACAAAACTCCAGACTATTTATAGCCTGGTAAGGAAGTAGTGACCATCCTTCACTACAGGGAGGGTCCGTTGTCTTTTCAGCACAACCTTGGGCTCTGTTAACCAATCAAATGTGTAGGACCTTCAGTGATCCCTTCTGTGACACAGCCACTAAAAGAAAAACATGCATCACTGGCCGGAAAAATAGAAGGATGGCAAACTGTTTGCACAGCTTGTAGACGTTTTTTTTCAAAATCTTAATTTTTTTATTCATAGGTAATGCAGCAAACATTGCATAAAGGCACAAACATGCACCCAACGGTAAATAGTAAATGGTGAAGGAGGAATGCACACACCCATCCGTCCAAGTATAAGGAACATTAACATGGATGATTACAGCAGCGCTGCCACACATAGTACAACAATTTATTCACATCATGGGAGTTGCTGCTTCCGATTTGAGGTGGATATCATAGTATCTCAGCCACACCCCCCTCCCCCAACAATGTGAAGACTTTTAACATCTCCAGTTCCTACCAGTTGCCACATGGTAAATACTTGCCCCTTCACTGACTGTCGTATGGCAAGAGTTACTCAAAATCAATAACACCACACAGATTCATCAGGGCATTGCTCTATCTTTAACCCAACAAATTAGAACATCCCTACAACTCGCTCCTCTAAAATACGCGAAGCTGACTCTTGTTGTGCAAACCTTGCTTTGTCCTGCTTAATTACATGAACCTTGAGGGCTTCGATCCCCAACTTTCACGAGGGCCAAGTTACTTGACTTGACCCTGTATATGAAGTGGTACCAGTTCATTCTTCTAAAGAAAGTGAAACAGTTTCTCTCTGAAAGTGACTTCAGAACTACAGTTCAAGCCGGCGTATTATTGCATCTAGATGGTGGTAAAGCCCTACTCCTTGGCCACCCAGACTCCACACTGGCACCTCTTAGACCATTACCCCCATTCTGATTGAACTCTATTGGCTCCCAATGCCAGCCTGCACTCTCTTCAAAACCAGTTGCTTCATTTACAAAGCCATCACAACCAGCATCCCTGCTTATCTTCAAGACAAGCTCACCAGAGTCAGGGGAAGATTGACAAGCCCTTGCATGATGCACTGCTGAGTGATATTTACAAGTACAGGTAAAGTCACCCTGTGTGACTTAACCTGTGCTTGTAAATATCACCCCTGTTCACGCAACACTTTGCGTGTTAGGGGCGTAACATGGGTGCTGCTGTGGGTGTTCCCATGCAACACCCATGTCCACTGATGCATTTCCAGATATACGAGAAATCGTAAATCTGAAAATGCGTCAGAATGCTACGAGGTACAACAAGGAGAAATGTTTTAATTTCTCCTTGTTTTTTTTCTCTTTTAATGCGTGCATTCTACAGCACACATTGGAAGAGAAAATCACCTCAATTTATTGTTTTTTCTGCACGAAGGTGCCCCTTCCAACACAAAAACATTCTCCCCACGACACAGGCATCCTTGCACCATGGTGCAAGGGTGTCTGCGCCGGCGCATGGCAGCAGTTTGTGCGCCTGCGCAGGGGGAAGCAAAATAACTTGTCGGCACCGCGCTGCGTTAGTTTCTTGTAGATCTACCCCCCAGTACTCTTGCAGCAGGAGACTATTAGATGGCAGACTCAGAAGTGTAACAAAAAAAGGCAGCAGGCCTTTTCCATCTACGCACCCAGGATCTGGAACAAGACCCCTGTATTCATCAGGACCCCTCCAGTGCTGGTCTAATTCTAGAAGTGATTGAAGACTAACCTCTTAAAAAACACTACATCACAAAGCATTACCCTTCCATAACCCAGCTAACTCTCCCATCACTTACTGATTTGTCTTTGACCTTGTACTGCACTGGTCTGCATTTTGACTAGGTCCGCACTATAAAATACCATATACATATAAGAGTGTTGTAGTAACGTGACGCTTAAGCATGGGCAAATTTTGCGAATTGGCAATTCGCAAATTTGCGGATTTGTGAATTGGCAATCCACAAAATTCACGAATTCGCGCATTTTTTTATTTTTTCGTGTTCATGGGTGTTTGCGAGGCGCTTTGCGTGTTCGCGGGTGTTCGCGAGGTGCTTTGCAATTTCACAGGTTTTTTTTTTTGCATGCTTAATCACTGCCACCCTCTCGTTTTTTATGCCCATCTGCCCTCTGTACCACTTGTTTCTGTGCCCTTCTGCCCTCTGCCCAACTCATTTTTTGTCCCCTTCTGCCCTCTGTCCCACTTTTGTGCCCTTCTGCCCTCAGCCCCACTTAGAATGGTGCCGGCAAGCTGCCAGCGCCATTCTAAAATAGCTAGAAATAGCTTCAACAGGAAGCACTGATAGATAAAGTAAAGCAGGTGCTCCAGTTGAAGGTAAAATTAAGTTACACAATCATTAATCACCCCAAGTTTGGGGTGATTAATGATTGTGTAACTGAATTTGAGCAGCACCTGCTTTACTTTATCTATTAGAGCTTCCTGTTGAAGCTGACTTTTGTAACTATTTTAGAATGGCTCTGGCAGCTTGCCGGCGCCATTCTAAAAGAGTTACAAAAGTCAGCTTGAACTTTTGACCCAATCCGTTCCGTTCACGGATTTTGCGGGAAATTCGCGAATCTAGCAGATTGCCAATTTACCTGAAATCTGCGAAATCCGCGAGCGGAACGACACAAATGTGTAAGTTGAAATACTTCTTTATTTTCTTATAAGAATAGAATAGGCACATCCCCAGCTGCAGGCACTGGGTGAGACACAGAGTTCTCTCAGCGAACATTCTAATGCCACCTTCACTGACGTTCCAAGGAGGTACCAACCAGGGAGGGGAAGGAGGGGGGAAACAGGAGGGGGATATACTAGTGGGAGATTACAACACCTCTTCCTCCCACCAGGAAAACAACATCAAGTATAAGAACATAGATAAGTGGCTGATGAAAACTCTACTGGAGTGTAGACGCTTATATCTTTTGAAAATCCTTATGCCACTCTGGGGTTTTGCGGAACCTGGTGCTCCTTCTCAAACTGTGCTGATCTCCCACTTCTTCTCTCACCTCAGCACTGTTGTGAACACCAAGTTCAGCACTGGATTTCCATGGGGCTACTCTGTCCATACTCCATTTCTTCCAATTCTCCAAGGTTACCATGTTTTTATGCACCTCTCTAATTCTTTCAAGCGCTAAGTACTTGTCTCCTTTTCTACCCAAGCCATCCGGCTTCTTTATGTGCAAAACTGCCCCTCTCTCAGCACCTTTTCCCTGGCTCCCCACTTTCGGTCGTACCATTTTTTGTACCTGTCCTGACGTGACTCAACATCCCTTCTGAAATCATCTTTGTTCGGTTCATTGGGGAATAACCAGTTTGGAGACAACTTGGACCCCGCTTTTCTCCCTCTCAATAATTCGAAGGGGGAGTAACCTGTGCTGAGACTAGGTGTTGTGTGGTATGACCAAAGCATGTCTTTTATGGACTGTTCAACTGATAAATCCGACCTCCTAGCAAGTTGTATGCACTCCTTTAACATTCTATTGGCTCTTTTGACTTTACCATTAGCTTTAGGGCAGTAGAGGGGTGTACGAACATGGTTAACTGACAGTTCAGCAAGGAAGACCTTCATTTCCTCCGACACCAGTTGCACACCGTTGTCGGTGATTAACGTGGCGGGGATCCCTTCTTTAGAGAAGGTGTCTCCTAAAAATCCAATTATAGCCTTAGTGTCAATGGTGTGAACCAGTTTATGAGTTATCCAATTTGAATAATAGTCAATTAGTACCAGAAGGTATGCATCTTGGGAACTCTTAATTTGGAGGGGCCGAGTGATATCCAACCCCAACTTGTCCCAGGGTACTTCAGGAACTTGCACAGGAGTGAGGGGTGCTCGCCTGATTGTCCTAGACTTATCACTGAGCCCGCACGCATAACACTCCTTAACCTTCTCTTCCATTACCTGATCCATTTTTGGAAACCAATACTCAGCTCTCAATTTTGCCTTACATAAACTTCTACCCAAGTGACCTTCATGAGCAAGATCGAAAATTTGATTATACATACTTGCAGGGGAAACAATCTTTCCTGACTTATACAAGTTATTACATTCAATAGAAAGGTCATCTTTCACATTCCAAAACGGTTGAAAATCATCTGACAAATCTTTACATTTGCTTGGCCAACCCTGACGACCAATTTTATTTACTTTTAGTATTGCGTTATCTTTACCCATCTCAGTATTCCACAGATCCATCGCAATAGCTGGCTGTCTTAACTCCATTACAAAGTCTTTTTCCTTGATTTCTTTCTTTTCCTCCCTTACTGGGGCCCTAGACAAATAGTCCGTTCCTTTGTTTTGAGGACCTGGAACATGCACCATTTTGAAATTGTATCCTTGTAGGCCTATGCACCATTTGGCAATCCTGGGTGTCATACTCTCGATCTCTTTTTTACTGTACAACGACAATAAAGGTTTGTGGTCTGTGTGTATCTCGAATGGAATGCCCCATACATAGAAATTGAAGTGTTTCACTGCTCAAAACACAGCTAGGGCCTCTTTTTCCACTGTTGAGTAATTCTGCTCTGACCCTGTAAGTGTTCTAGAGGCGAAGGCCACCACATTGCTTGTAGAACCAAGTCTTTGAGCTAACGTGGCCCCTACTCCTCTGGCACTCGCATCAGTAAAAATTATTGTGTCTTTATCCACCTGAAATTTTCCTATGTATGGCGCAGAAATGATTGCTTTCTTTATTTCCTCTAAAGCTGTGCTCTGCTCCTTACCCCATACAAACTCAACATCCTTCTTTACCAGGTCTCTGATAGGTTGTGACACCATTGCAAAGTTCCTTATGTACTTTGACATGGACTCTGCCAACCCTAGGAACGCCATTATCTCTTCTTTATTAGACGGAACTGGAGAATTTCTTACAGCATCCACAAGATCAATTTTAGGTTTTATTCCTTCTTCTGAAATTGTATGCCCCAGATAGTCCACTGATGACACACCTATTTTGCATTTGCTTTTCTTTGTCGTGAAATCCACTTTCCTCAGCTCCTCTAACACAGTGTGTGCGTTGCTGTTGTGTTCCAACTCGCTGGAACCATAGATCAATACATCATCCTGAAAGCATTTTTTGGACAATCCTTCAACACATGCTGCATTACCCACTGAAATGCTGAGGCTGCAGATGCCAAACCAAACGGCATTCTCAAAAATTTTAAATTGCCAAATGGGGTGGTAAAGGCAGTCAATAGCTGAGAATCAGGATGTAGCCTGATCTGGTAATACGCAGAGGATAAGTCTCGGACAGTGAAGAACTTTGCCCTATGTATAGTACTCAACATCTCATTTATTCTCGGTAATGGGTGCCTGTCCACTAGAATATTGGCATTTAAAGACCTGAGGTCCACACATAACCTAAGACTCCGCCCCCCATCCTTGGTTGTGATAACAATGGGCGCCAACCAGGTTGAGCACTCAACCTCCTGTCCTTGACTAATCAATTTATTTATTTCAACTTTTAATGGCTCCCTTATACTAGTGGGAGATTACAACAAGTGTGAAGGAGACAAGGCCTGCCTGGGAGACAGATGGAGGTCTGAATGATTATGGTTTTGGTTTTTGGGTGTATACTTTGACCTGATCCGCAGGTCACTGGAGTGTCCTTATTATAGGTTGCCCGTTCCAATTAGGGTTGGATGGGTAAACTGGCTACACCGTCGGCCATACAATGGTAGCACAATCGGAGATCTCTACACCATCACTGAGGCATCGCCACACAGCATATCATTCATACCTTGCTTACTACAACAGAGCTGGGACTAGTGTGCCAAAGAGCCCAACCCATCCACACGCTGTCCTCAAATGAGTCCTTCCATCTCAGACCAATCTGATCTCACATCAGGGAGCCCAGCCCAGAGCCCCACCAGAAGAACAACAGATGCCATGGAGCTACTGATTATGCCCCCTGGGCACCCAAGAGGGCCACAACACCCACCGCCACCATACCCAGGACCCCCCTCCCCCTGCTGCCCCAGGCAAAGACATGCTGCTCCAGCTACACCTAAACATGTACCAAATAATACGCCTGATATCGCACAATCACAACTGGTGACATGCATGTGTCGGGACAGAAATGACCATTACACAGTCACTATTGAAGCAAACACAGAAATCACATTAAGAAACATGGCGGCTCCCCTCGACACATTCCGTAGGTCACAGCCTGCAAGACAAGAAACATGATGAGAAGGAGTGTCTTGCGCACATCAAAGGACAGAGAGAGAGCGAAGGAGAGAGAGAGAGAAGAAGAAGAGAGAGAGAGAGAGAGAGAGAGAAGAAGAGAGGGAGAAGACGGAAAGAGGGAGAGAGAGAGAGAGAGAGAGAGAGAGAGAGAGAGAGAAGAAGAGAGGGGGAGAGAGAGAGAAGAAGAGAGGTGGAGAGAGAGAGAGAGCGAGAAGAAGAGAGGGGAGAGAGAGAGACGACCCTGTGCACCCAGGCCACACCGCTCACCTGGTGCCACTGGTGTGTCTCCAACCACTTGCCGGTACGTAGAGCCATTACAAGCAATGGGGTATCCTAATAACAGTTTGTGGACCTGGGTGCAGTTCGATACAAAAAAAACGATGGTCCTCAAAACAATCCTTTAACAGATATAAGTCAATCACGTCACTCACATCTTTCAGAGCTATTCAAATTTACCGCTCTTGGAGTTAAACAATTCCTCACAAGGAAAGAACAAATTATGTGCAACAGCCAAATATAATCGGAACCTATACATTTATTCCGTTATATGGAGGGTATTCTCCAAACAATATTTTAGTGATCAAAGAAACATTTTCATAAAAGGTTGCTCTAAAACGGAGACAACGTGCAAAGGAGAGAGTGCTCAAGGATAGTGAGTGGGACTAATCTCAGGTGTAGGATAGAAGAAAGATAGAATTAGGGCTTTGCAGTGGGATTGATAGAAGTTTGTCAATCAGGGGGCCTGGCCCAAAAATATTTTACATGTTCTATTCACAACAATTTACAATCACAGATCGTATCCTGTGGGGCACATCATAGATTGATGTGTGTTGGGTCCAGGTACAAGGGTATTATCGTCGACGTTTCGACCCGACTTGTGGCGCAGAGGGTGTTTGTGACCTTGACCTCCGGTTCTTCCTCAGTACTAGGGTGAGCAACCAAGCGTTGGAATCTCATCTAATGGAGGGAAACAGGCTGTCAGAGGAAAGCACATCTGGAGAAAGCTGCTAAGGTAATTCTATAATAATTGGAGCTTACCCGCATCTCAATGCGGCAGTAGGAGTTGGAGCCCAAGTCTGGCATGTGACACGTGTCACTCTGTCATGTGGCATATGCCACATCTGATGTTACATATGCCATAGATTTTCTACTTGGTCTTTCATTATTATCAGTTGAGCATTTCCAAAGGACTATGTTTCACTCTGCTAAAATAAATAAATTGTTTAAAAAACATAAAAATAATATTAAAAAATAATTTCCCGAGGTGGGGTTTGAACCCTGGTCAAGACTCACTCAAAGCCCCTGCACATTCACAGTGAGCCACCTACTCTGCTGAAAGTTCCACAGCCAAAGGCATCTATGACATAGAATAAGGATGTCAGTCCTTCCTCTATTTCCATTGTCTTTGAACTGTAGATACCAGAAATCTTCTCTCGATTTACATTCTTTAAATACAAATAGCCCTTCTTTTCATACAGTCTGCCACTAGCCCCATGCATTTCCAATTCTTACACAATCATCCCCAAATTCTCATTCCACTAAATAAGTGATTTCTTTCATAGCAAACCTGTCCCCCCTATCCACGTGCCACACAGGATGCCATTATCAACGCCTGACATGCACTATGAGTAAGGAGGCCATAGTTCTCCCAGATACTGCTAGGGGGTCATTTACAAAGGCACAGCTTTCATTTGTGGAATTTAGAAATAAAATGAATAAAAAAACAAAAAAACAATATTCCCCAGCTGGGGTTTGAACCCCGGTCAAAACTCACTCAAAGCCCCTGCACATTCACAGTGAGCCACCTACTCTGCTGAAAGTTCCCCAGCCAAAGGCATCTATGTCATAGAATAAGGATGTCAGTCCTTCCTCTATTTCTATTGTCTTTGGACTGTAGATACCAGAAATCTTCTCTCGATTTACATTCTTTAAATACAAATAGCCCTTCCTTTCATACAGTCTGCCACTAGCCCCATGCATTTCCAATTCTTACACAATCATCCCCAAATTCTCATTCCACTAAATAAGTGATTTCTTTCATAGCAAACCTGTCCCCCCTATCCACGTGCCACACAGGATGCCATTATCAATGCCTGACATGCACTATGAGTAAGGAGGCCATAGTTCTCCCAGATACTGCTAGGGGGTCATTTACAAAGGCACAGCTTTCATTTGTGGAATTTAGAAATAAAATGAAAAAAAAAAAACGAGTTTCCCCAGCTGGGGTTTGAACCCTGGTCAAAACTCACTCAAAGCCCCTGCACATTTACAGTGAGCCACCTACTCTGCTGAAAATTCCCCAGCCAAAGGCATCTATGACATAGAATGAGGATGTCAGTCCTTCCTCTATTTCCATTGTCTTTGGACTGTAGATACCAGAAATCTTCTCTCGATTTACATTCTTTACATACAAATAGCCCTTCCTTTCATACAGTCTGCCACTAGCCCCATGCATTTCCAATTCTTACACAATCATCCCCAAATTCTCATTCCACTAAATAAGTGATTTCTTTCATAGCAAACCTGTCCCCCCTATCCACGTGCCGCACAGCATGCCATTATCAATGCCTGACATGCACTATGAGTAAGGAGGCCATAGTTCTCCCAGATACTGCTAGGGGGTCATTTACAAAGGCACAGCTTTCATTTGTGGAATTTAGAAATAAAATGAAAAAAAATAAAATAAACGATTTTCCCCAGCTGGGGTTTGAAACCTGGTCAAAACGCACTCAAAGCCCCTGCACATTCACAGTGAGCCACCTACTCTGCTGAAAGTTCCCCAGCCAAAAGCATCTATGACATAGAATAAGGATGTCAGTCCTTCCTCTATTTCCATTGTCTTAGGACTGTAGACACCAGAAATCTTCTCTCGATTTACATTCTTTACATACAAATAGCCCTTCCTTTCATACAGTCTGCCACTAGCCCCATGCATTTCCAATTCTTACACAATCATCCCCAAATTCTCATTCCACTAAATAAGTGATTTCTTTCATAGCAAACCTGTCCCCCCTATCCACGTGCCGCACAGCATGCCATTATCAATGCCTGACATGCACTATGAGTAAGGAGGCCATAGTTCTCCCAGATACCGCTAGGGGGTCATTTACAAAGGCACAGCTTTCATTTGTGGAATTTAGAAATAAAATGAAAAAAAAAAAAACGATTTTCCCCAGCTGGGGTTTGAACCCTGGTCAAAACTCACTCAAAGCCCTTGCACATTCACAGTGAGCCACCTACTCTGCTGAAAGTTCCCCAGCCAAAGGCATCTATGACATAGAATAAGGATGTCAGTCCTTCCTCTATTTCTATTGTCTTTGGACTGTAGATACCAGAAATCTTCTCTCGATTTACATTCTTTAAATACAAATAGCCCTTCCTTTCATACAGTCTGCCACTAGCCCCATGCATTTATTATTGTTACACAATCACGGCACAGGGAACCCCATGTGCCACCCAGATTAGGACCCCCCTGGCATAGGTAGAATAGGATGAATGAAACATCTGGCCCGCCATTTTTAGGACAGCTTCTGGGCACCCTCTTCGTTCAAGTGGGTCTCCTGGAGGCACGCAATGGAGACGCCATGGCGTCGGAGGAATGAAAGGACCCTGTATCTTTTAGTGCAAGTGCCCAATCCACACACGTTCCAAGTTAAGAATTTAAACCCCATGACAGGAGATCACGCCCAACCTGGACATATATTACAAACAGCGTTATCCGCCACCCACGGGCCCAACCAGCATCCAGGCCGGGGGACCTAGCCCATCTGATCAGCCATTCAAAAAACAGAAACACAGTACTCTCGATGCCAGCAACAATTTCCCCTCCCAACCCCACCAACCCCCCAAGCCCCCCCAACCCCACAACCCCCCCATAACATCTACCCCCACCCCCACCCCCACCCACGAGCAAGATGACAGCAACAACAAAACACGCTATCCTGCCCTCCCCCTGCTGGTGCCAGGATGTACACAGCCACCCTATTCGTCCCATCCAATACACACACACACACACACCCAACCAAACACCACCCACCCCCCTTCTAGCTCCCCATGGGACCCAGACGTACAGGAATGAACCTGGGCTTGGCCGCCGGCATCAGTCCCAAAGCAGGGCCCTCCCCAGCCAAAATAAAGACAGACACCGCCACATAAGGTCGTTCCAACGGGATACAGGTCCTACGCTCCTCTCCGTCATTCAAGCTCGAACAGCACGGCTCCCAGGTACCTCATACAAACTCAAGGCCCAGCACTAAAGCCCCCAAAGCAGAGCACAACACTCTTCACTCCAACAGTACCTTACGACAGAGCTGTCCCCTGCAGCAGTTAATTAAATTAAATTGATTTTGTATGTTAATAAGCACTTTTTGGAAACAATGTAATTAAAATTGATAACTTTACATGTATTTTGTTTACCTTTATTCAATTTCAAAATTGTCTAATATTCCCAATGTAAAAAACATCTTCGGTAATTCTGACACAATAAAAATAGTTTACATTGATAAATTATAGTCACTAAATCTTTACAAAAAAATGTAAACATCATCAATTATAAGTATAATACATATGAGTTTCACAACTATATTTGCACTAATGCAATGTAAAATACGCAACTGCATAAAAGTGTGCAAAATGATGTAACCAAGTGCAAGGTGCCAGATGATAAAGCTGGGCTAGCTTAATGGACTTATTGCCATTTGCAATGATCTGCCAGAATAATGAATAGTCTCTTACCATTGCTGCGGCTAACAGATCTTCCCAACCCAGCATTTAAGTTGATTGTTATTATTACCTTGAAGAAATCTGCACACAGTCTACAGACTAAGGTCGCATTGTCAGTATAGGGATGTAAAAAAAAGACCGTTCTCATGTGAAGAAAAAAAGCAGTTTAACTTACAACAACAGTTACATGTTGTCTTGTGTGCAAAAGCTGCAAATTTGTAAAATATCGTTTAAACTTTTCATACCCTAATGCTAACATAGCAAGGTGTGTAAGCGGAACCCTGTCTTCACTCTCTCTCTCTCTGTATATATATATATATATATATATATATATATATATATAATATCACTTATTTCAGGGTTCGTTTTTGTATATTTACATACATTCACTTTTATTCTTAATGTATGTCATGTCCCACCACAGATTGCATGCTATAAGATGGCGCCCATGCTTGTAACCCATGCTTGTAACCCATTAACATTGAAAGCCAACTATGAGTCCTTCCACTATGTCTACGACTTTCTCTTGGTGTGATTTTAAATAGTGTGTTTTTACATTCTGTCGATTGTCAGTGAGCAAGGGCACGGACGTGCCCGAAACGCGTCTGATGACAGCTTTTCACCCTCACAATGAATAATAAATTTCAACAGTTGGATATCTGACCTCGCCTGGGCGTGCTGATTCTTGGTCTGTGTGCCTTTCTGTGCAGCAAGCACTTGTGTAGACGGACTGGATACATATATATATATATATATATATATATATATATATATATATATATATATATATATATATATACATATATATATATATATATATATACATATATATATATATATATATATATATATATATATATATATATATATATATATATATATATATATATATTCAATGAAAAAACCATAGGTTATAGTCCATATATAGTTAGGAATTAGCATTTACAAAACCTTATTTTATTCGCATAAAACCATTGAAATTCCATATATAGTTAGATGCGCTAACTATATATCGCGCACCCGCAATCCACTGCTGATGATGTCACATATTACATCATTCATGACATGGTCAGTGACATCACTGATGACATCACTGATGCCATCTCAAATGACATCACTGATGACATCACTGATGACATTTCAAATGATATCACTGATGACATCTTATTTGACATTACTGATCACATCACTGATGACATCATTAATGTGATAATACGGTGAACCTCTTCAGACTCTAATATAACCTTAGATACAATCAGTGTAAACAGACACTCACAGACTGTCACTCATCCATGGAGTTACTCACACACCTAGTCAGTCTTGCAAACAATCAATCACACCTCCATTTCCTCAACTATACAGTTATACACACCTTACTTATTCAAACATATACTAACACATATTTACTCTCTTATACAATCCCTGATACAAGTTCACAATGATCAATACAGCCACTCTCACATTCACTGGCTCTTATGCACAGTTATTTATATATGTCAACCCTCACATGTACTGTGTTTTAAATATGTACTTACTTTGACATGTAGCATTGAGATATCCATTCACTCACTAATACACTCATGCACACAGTCAACCACCCATACAGCTGTTTCCACATGCAGTTTTGAACCCATACATCTAGTGAATCAGCTGTTCACACATCTATGCACAGAGTCACACACCTCCCAGCCACTCACACACATACTCAGTCTCCCATACAAATACTTGGGCAACCAATCAATAATCCATATAGTTACTCATATAGCTACTGATCAACACAAGCAGCAGTTTACAGAACAACAGATATAATGATGCACAAATTAATACAGTTTAATCACTAACCCATGCACTCAGTGAGACACATTTAATCACTCCCTCATACAATCAGTCATGTACCTACTAAATCCTTCATCCAGACACTTATACTTCCACTCATTCTTCAATATGTAAGATATATTTTAACTTTACAGAAACATACAGTCACTGGATGTTGTGATCAGTGATGTCATCAGTGATGTCACTGACCATGTCATGAATGATGTAATATGTGACATCATCAGCAGTGGATTGCGGGTGCGCGATATATAGTTAGCGCATCTAACTATATATGGAATTTCAATGGTTTTATGCGAGTAAAATAAGGTTTTGTAAATGCTAATTCCTAACTATATATGGACTATAACCTATGGTTTTTTCATTGAATTTCAATGGTTTTTTGAAAGCTAATATTTCTATCTGTAAAATGTATTCTTCTTTAAATCATAAAATATATTGTACATGTTTTTTATACATTTAAAAAAAAAAAAAAAATTGTTCCGCTCCTAGTCCGCGAACTGGTCAGCTTCCCGTTAGCTGAATTCAAAGCCGCGACTTGGTGCGCGAGCCGGTAATCGCTCCTTAAGCGTAACTGTTACGTTATCATGACGTTTTGCGTTGTCGCGTAATACGTTATCCGACGCGCCAAGTTAGCGGACTCGAAAGCGGATTGGATAGCGGCGCAATGCGCGAAACGTAAAGACAGCAGGTCATGTGACTCGATAATAACACTTTTCATTAGTTCATTTCATTTTTGGTTTCCTAATGATGTAATACTAGGTCATGTGATCTAAAATTAACACTTTTCATTGGTTTAGAACTTTCGCTTTTCCCAAATGATGAAAACCCCTCCTTCTTTCCTCACTCTGACTTTCATCTTGATGAGAGAAAGACCTTTGTACAATCCAGGGAAATGGCTTCTGTTGTTGCTTCTGGTAGTGTTCCCCCACCACCACCTCCACCTCCTCATGGAAAAAAAGGACCACCAACTCAACCAATCTTTCAAGAAGAGGAAGAGGAGGAAGAGCCTGAATATTTGCCTGAGGAGCCCAGGAGATACAACAGGAAGGAAAATTTCATTTGGCAATTTTTCAAATTTCCACCAGGGCAAAAGAAAGTGAACGCCAGGTATGTCTTTTGCCGAATCTGTGATGAACGTCTTTCTAGAGGCACGGATAAAAAATATAGTTATGGGAATTTCACTATGCACAGACACATGAGCAGGTGGCACCCAAATAACTACAGTGCAGCTCAGCTTCGAGACGAACAACAGAATTCACCAGCAATAGCCAGAAGATCGGTTGTGCCAGAAGTTACGGGACCTGAAGCAAGGGAGCTGATCCCAAATATTCAAATGGACATGGGGGAAGTCAAACAAGTTTGTATGAGGTGCAATCAAACATTATGCTACCGCGAAAGTAGCATAACTCTTATCATTAGAGCCATCAAAAATCATGTATGTCCAAAACGCCCCCAAAAATAAATTCTTCTTTTTTTTGTTGCTCTTGTTGAGCCCTCTTCGATGAATCATTTTTGTTTCCCCCCCTCCCCCCCAAAAATAAAAAAAATACAAAATGTTCAGAAAAAAACCAAAAAATATAAAAAATGTTCAGAAAACTAATAAAAAAAATTTAAAACAACAAAAACAAAAAAAAAGTTCTTTTCAGAACTACCTCCCCATTATTAAAAAAAATTGGTAGAATTATTTGAACTCTACCAAGCTCTATTTCTATTAGTTCGCTCCCAGTTCGCACGCCGGTACGCGAACTTTGAGCGCACCCAAAAATTTTTTTTAAAAAAAAGGAACAGTAAGTATAAGGAAAGAAAACAGACAGCTATGTTACAAAAAAGACAGCTATAGGGAGTAAAGAAAAGATACTGTGACCCGCAATTCACTTCTGATCATGTCATATATTACATTATTTTTTACATAGTCAGTGACATCATCAGCAGTGGATTGCGAGTAACAGTTTTTTTTGTTTACGTCCTATAGCTGTCTTTTTTGTAACATAACTGTCTGTTTCCTATCCTTAAACTTACTGTTCCTTTTTTTAACGAGATAACAGATATGCCCAATTATTACATCATTCATAACATAGTCAGTGACATCATCAGCAGTGGAATGCAGGTTAAAAAAGTAGAAAACATTTACCTTATAATTCTTGTTAATTTTTAAAGAAAATTTTTCATACATTCAATCTGTAAAAGAGAGAACAAACATTTCCAAAAATATTAAAACATGTATTTAAAAATTAGAAAAAAGAAGGAAAAGGTTCAAGAAGAAACACTTTTTAAACAACTTTGACACTTATAGAAACCTCTACTTCTCTACGACCCCTACACAATCCTAAATATATTTATTTTCAACAAACAGTATCTTCATGCTGATGAAATGAGGCCTATTTTGAAATATGATGCTTCTTTTGCATTGCTTATGTCTCACAATAGTGATGCCATAACAGCGCAAAAGAGATGTAAAACCATCATAAAATTGTGTCTAACATTTAAAATGATTATTTTAGGATGCAAATAAGATGTGTGCTTTCAAGAGCTTTCTTTGATGTGAGGCCTCTTTTCTTGTTTTTAAAAAAAACAGTACCCAGAAGTACAGCACTGTAAGCATTAAAATTGACACTTACAGAAGACTCAGCTTACCCATATGTACCTCACATTTCTAAATGTATATCATAAGTACAAAAAGCATAACATTAATTATACATGTTAAATGGTTTATTTTTGCTGTTCTCAGAATGTATCAAATTTCACTTAAATCAGTGACTTGAAGGTATTCATCATGTAACAGCGGGGAAAAAAAACACAATCAAAATGACTGTGTTTAAAAAACCCATACAACCTAAGAAATCTGATTTCAAAACTCCTTAAAATTGACTTACTTTCAATGACGTCGAAGGATCTCCTATAAACAGCATCCACTCTATTGTGCTATAAATATTTTCAGCCCGCCACTTTCTGAAAGAAAACCTCCATCGATACGTAAAATATGTTACATAGAAAAAAAAACTTCTCTCATTCTATCACATGTTTCCACTAGGCCAAATCATGTTGCCGCGATTCGCAAGTCTAATAATTCTTCCAATCAAATCCCGACATTTTCTATTTTCGCAACTTTCAAAAATAAAATATTTGAGATTATTTTCGCAATCCTGGACTACTAATATCTTACTCTTCTTTGTCACTCATGTTTTCCTTTTCCTATGACACTGATACTGCTTACTATGAAGCAGACTTACTTGCATCAGGTTTATATAGTTGGATTTTTAATCTAGACAGCATTGCAGACTTACATTCCCTCTACTTAAAATTTTGGTTTTAAAAACACCAGGTAAGAATTTTTAAGGTCAAACGGCAATTTTTTTTGAAAGTTACAACGGAATCATTACAGAATGACCAGCCGTTTCCAGACTTTAAGTAAGCTGTATAATGTCCTGATGTTGTTGATGGACCATCGTGATAGATAATTGCTACAGTTACAAAAGTCCTCCCTGATATTGACAGCTGAGAAGCCACAAATTTTTTTATTAAAGTTGACAATTTTGATCCATCAGGCCTACATCGTTGGATCATTAAAATGACATACTGGCTATATCTACGTATAAATAATGTTGACATCATATCACATTTACATTGGCTACACTCCATGTTGTGATCCGCTGCATTTACTAGCTTATTAAAGGACACTGATTTACTGTCTGGCAAAGTTAAATATATAAATCTTTCTGAGTCTACACTAGTAGTACTTGATACCATACAGTTCTCGCAGTCATGCTGCCATTGATAAGAAAGCCCAAACAGGTGATCTACATCTACACCCTCATCTTGCAATACATCAAGCATATACATTAAAAACTCCTGACAATCTTGCTGATTATTTTCAGAGAAGTCTGTTTGACCTGAACATTCATCTAACAGATAACGAACTTCAGACACACTTTCTACTTTTGTTCGATCAGTGCTACATTTCTCTAACACAGAATTCAACAAGCAGCATAAACTTTGTTCCGAATTGAACACAATCTGTTCTTTTAAACTCTCTAGTGAAAAGAGAACATTAACCACTACATTTGCATAGCAGTTGACACCAGAACTGTTTTCAAATTGAAAACCGACAACATCTTCAACAGAATCCACTTTCTTTCTGCTAACAACTTTCGGTTCATTGACTTTTAGTCTTTTTGCAACAACCTCCCTACTATTACTGATATTTCTACGTTTCTGGCCTACCACACGTTTCTCAAACAAAGGATATTGAGGCAAATGTGGCGCATACTCTTTTCTTAACCTATTGTATTCCTTAACACAATCTAGATCCGCACAAATGTTTGTGACATCACAGTCCATCAAGTACAATCCCGATAAAGTTCTAACTCGTGACAAAGCCACATATGCCATACCCTCCTTGAACACAGAACTGCCAATATTCACCAATGCACAGTCTACACTTAAACCTTGCGATTTATGGATTGTCACCGCATATGCCAAGCAAACAGGAAACTGTTTACGGCGAACATATAAGTCTTTAACAAGCAAAAACCTAGCAGAACAACGACCAATTTGCTGTACTTCCTCAATGCCATCAAATTTAATTCTTAAAAATTCGATTCCATCTCTATTTTTGTATTTCTCCAAATCAACAACATTACCCATTGATCCATTTACTAGACCTCTTTCTACATGTAAATTCCTTCTCAAAATGATTCGGCAATTTAAACACACATTCAAAGTCTTTTCAAAACCCGCTGTTTTAGATATAGTCTTCTCTAATGAATCCAATTTTGATTTCAAATTGTCTGACAAAATAATTGTTGATCCCATGTGCTCTAATTTGTCGATAGCTTCAAGTTTCACAATCTCTTGCTTTTCTAAATTCAACATTTTATTGTTGAAGATGGCACATTCTGCAAGAGTTGGCATGAGACATATCCCGGACTTCTTCTCAGTAATTTTCTGAAAAATATTCTCAGGCACAATCTCTTGTTTGGGATATAAATTTGACAGTAATCGTGCATTTAAAGCTTCCCTCCCATGCTCGGTCACTTTTCCAATTCTAATATCTTGTAGAATATTCTTGTAATCTTCATCCTTTGCCTGACGCATATTTTCATGCAGTTCTGCATAATTGAAGTTTAACCATATATTGACGTTGCCAATGCTCCCTAGGCACTTCCTAGTATCTTCATGTGTGAGTATTTTGAACACAGGTTGACCTTTTACTGGTGTCAGCTGCAGAAGATCTCCGAAAACAATGATGTGTTTGCCACCAAATAACACATCATATTCAGTTTTAAGTACTTCTTGCATTCTCAAATGCACAAAGGCAAGCATGACATTGGAAACCATGCTTACTTCGTCAATGATAAGTAGTTTCATTTTCCTCAAGACTCTTGAAACTTCACAGCAAGCATCTCCAGATAACTTGTTGTATTGTAATTTGTTGTCATGCTCCACCGGCAGCATCAGTAGACGATGCAAAGTAATACCTTTAATGTTATGTGCTGCCAGTCCAGTAGGAGCGGTGACAACACAAGACAGCGATGACTTAGTCCTTTCCTGCAAATAACAAGAATTTGCTTTAATGAGGAAACTCTTTCCAGTTCCCGCTTCTCCACTCACGTACAGTCGGACAGGCTTCAACGACGTACATGAGCACTCTTTCTTCTCATGACTTAATCCGTGCTCAATTTCCTTGGTAACTTCATCATATATTTTCCTCTGCTCAACGTTGAGTTGTTTTTCCAAGTCTTCTAAGTTAACTGAATCCTCCTGAGCATGTGCCATGGCTCTTTCCACTTCATTCATAGCAGTGGCAGCTTCATTTTCGATAATAGGTCCTCCAAGTGGATCTTGACTCAATGAAACAGAACTCTGACTGTCCTGAGAACTGTCTCTGGCAATCTCGGCTGCAATCGTTGCTTCCTGCTCAATTTCCAAAGTTAGCATTTCTTGATATTTAGGAAAAGCAGGACATTCTATGGACTCCTTGGCTGCATTAAAAGAGTCTTCGAAACAGAGGAAATCTCCAAGCAGTTCCTCTTCTGCACGCCAAGGCTTGAAAAGTTGCAAAAGTGCTAAATAGAAAAACTCCTTTCTTTCTGGAGATTCACCACTCCATTTTCGATGGTTTACTAATTGGCATTTTCTTTGCTTGACCAGGCATCCCTCACTTCCAATTACAGCATACACTCCTTTCTCAATATCTTCTTTGATGTTCCTCTTGAATATATAATTTTGGAGAACCTCATATAGACAAACATTCTCAAGGTGACTGCTTCGATTTGGATAATATGTATCCAACATGTTGGTCTTCAAAATGTCGGTACTGTTTGGCTCCTTTTCCGCCAAATACTCAATTTCCCGGACAGGTTTTAGAACTCGATTTCGCGTTGCAGCAAGACCAAGACTCGCCCAAACGATACTCCTAGATTTGGCATAGAGACTTGCTGAAGACAATCGATCTGAACATTCGTAAGCTCCGATTTCTCGATGCGACAACATCTTCAGACTGAAACTATACAACTTCTTGCTGAGGCTCTTTTCATGAGATATGTCCTCCCACATATCCTTCAGTTCTGTCTTTTCTTTTTTGGTGATGTAAGATGTCACATACCGAGCCACAGCCATGCAGTTGTCACCCACAAACTGTATATCCATGTTAGCATTCCACATGGACAAAATCACTGGGTTGTAGTCATTGATGTACTTGGACTCTTCGTTCCTTTTCAAATTGTATGTATTTTTGGGTGATTTCCTCGTCACATTATGTCGTAGTGAAGACATCAAACTGTTCACTTTTCCTTTAGAAATCACCGGCCGTGGAAAGTTGAAACGACATTTGGTGTAGAACTTGTCCTTGTTTCTGAATTTACGACGACAGTACTTTCCACAACGATGGCTTTGGAAACGTAGAACTTGTTCTCTTAGGCTTTTCTTCTCCGTTGCATTTGGAACAGCACACGTAGAATACTGTTCTATGAAATTCATCACTAAGTCATCGGGATCTGTTCCAAATTTAGGAGCATCCTTGATCCACAACAACATATGTATATGAGGAGCACCTCTTGCTTGGTACTCCTTTCTCCAAAAGAAATCCAACACCTCTCCAAGAGGTGGATTCTTCTTATTTGTGATGAAAGACATCATAGCTTCAAATTTATGATTGAAGTACCTGCATACATTCACAGGATCCAAAGAACACAGTTCTCCAGGTGTCTTGAATTCAATGTTTTCAATATTTCCATTTGCTTCTCGTAGAAATTCAAGTAAGTCTTCCCAGCCATACTCGGCACAGCTCAGAGTGAGGAACCATGTCGGAGTTTCTAAGTTCCTCAGCATACATTTTAAATCACCATGACGACGATACCAATACTCATTAGTACCACGCTGACACGCCATGAGATTAATTAAGTGAGAATCCAAAATACTATCTTGGACATTAACTTTATGCATAAAGTCTCTTGCCGAGATATTTCGCATCTGTATACCACTTTTCAAGATGTGGTTCACTGCATATGACAATCCAGACAGATCGCTTTCAAACAGGAGATGAAACAAATAGGGAATGCATTGACGAAACCTAGGATCTTCTCCATACAATCGTAAAGTCCGGTATTCAGACGCAGGAATTTGATGAGATCGCTCATCATATCTTCCTCCTCGACCTGTGGGAAATAGCTGTGGGAAACACCGAGCTTCCAAACTTTCCTCCCAAACACTAATGGGACTCCCTTTGGCTTGTTTCATTTGAAACAACTCAATAGCATTCCCCATGACTTCCTTGGAATGCAATGGATGAACACTATAATGTTCATATATTTCTTCACTTTTAGAGGCCTCTACTTTCTCAATTTGCCCAGCACACAAATCGCTATCCTCTTCATCACTTACTTCCTCTTCTGCAACATACACATTCTTATAATACTTATTATTTTTCTTCAAATACACTGTTGCCTTTTTGACTTTCCTAACATCCACTAAATCTTGCCATATTTTCTTATTCTTTGTCGGAACCCCATTAACCAAGATAACCAGAGGTTCCTCTTCCACTTCTTCTACTCCAATTGTGTTAATGTTTTTATTCAAATCTAAAGGCAAATAAACAACTCTTCCCTTTAATCCTTTCTGTAAATCTGCTGGAGGCAACTTCCCTGTCTTTGGCTCCATTCTTACAATAGCCTGAAAGGGATGAATACTTTGAATCAAAATAGATTCATAAGTATTTAAATCCTTCAATTCAGAAGGAATCTCAACCAATTCAAGATTATTATGAACTGCCCTAGCAGGCATCTGATTTTGGTTTAATTTATTACAACAATAAGTACACACACGTTGATCCGATCCCAAATCAAAATAATTTTCTACCATCAAGTATGTGGCAAAATCCTTCCATTCACTATTATTTTCCCTTTCACTTTTTGCATATAAATCCACTACCTTAGTCTGATTCTTATAATAAGTACGTCGACAACAAACACAAGTGAAATTAGGCCTGTCACTTGATTTCATCTGAAACGTGGCAATTTCCTTCTGAAAATTATCTGTACTGTAAACCTGTACATTATCTTCCACATTACTCTCTACTTCAGGGTCAATTTGAACATTCTCATCTTTACTACTAAAGTAACAAAACTCAATTTCTTCACAAATATTCTTCACATCTATTTCAGAACCATGCAAAAGAGCAGCACATAATTGTTTAAGCATAATTGCTGGACTCTTTGCATAATACAACATTCTCACTAATTTTCTCACTTTATTATGATGCACTGCTAGCATCCTGAAATGATGAAAAACACTCTGGCATACTCTCCTGGAAAGACAAGCCAGTGAATGACCACGCAAACCTGTTATTTGTCTCACTCTGCAAGGATCTAAATCTTGCAACAACTTCATTTTCTGCTTCAAACTTTTCTTATTAAATGTCCGTATAAAATCACAAAGCAAATTGATGGAAACCTGTCGCACACTGCAAATAGAACTACACTTCCAAATGTACACAGGAGCCTTAGGACGTCTTCCTAAAACCTCATCACTTAGCGCCTCTTCTGTCTCTGTTGTCACAAGTTTTTCTTTTTCAACTGGACAACCATCCTTCACTTCATAAGCTCGACCACTGATGTCAACTGCATGCACCAAATCATTATCCTGAAAATAACTCTCCTCATTAAAAAATGCCTCAGAACTTGAACTATGCATCCATTCTCCGGAAAAAACTTCACAAAAGTTAGTACGATTTACTACTCTCTTCCATCTACTGTTTGTTTTGAAATCAGAAATTACCTTGCTTAGTTTCCTAATTCTATTGATTACCAAAATAAACAACTTTCGCTTAATTTCAAAAGCATGATCAATAATTTTCTCGACATTTTTCTTCTTCTTATAAAATGCCGCTTTCTGTTTGCATTTCTTAATATTTCTTAATAAATTAACTATTATCCGATTACGGAACATTCGTTGTCGAATGTCCCTAAACTGTTGTTTCCTTCTACTATCATGCACAGAGTTATCTCTTCCTCTACCAGTAACATTTTTCATGGGTCTTTTCTTTCCATTTAAATTACTCTTCTTTTTCTGAACTGAAACATTTGGGCGAGAAAAACTTTTTTTACTACAAATATTTTTTAAGAAAGACTTTGTGCTCTTACCCGGAGCTTTCTTGGTGTTTTGATAAGTATTTAGGGAAGAGGACTGCTGCAATAAAACATCACCGTGCTGTCTTTGACGTTTTCGAGCCTTTATAATTCTATTTTTGGTAGGCATTTTCCAAACTATGAAAGAATCTGCTGTTGAATCTGTTGAAAAATATAATAAAAAATGTTAAAAACCACTATTACCAAACAGTAAATGAATAACAGTCATGAAAAACTTAATGCCCTTCTTATTATTTAACATAGCAAATCAAGGCATATGACTGTGTATGATGTTATTTTTCTTTTTTAAATGGAAAGCGTTCTTCATGGTGCAAGTTTCTTGTAAATACGCTCCCACCTGCGAAAAGGAACTTAGCAATGCAAAGCTGCTTGGGTCCCCGGTGTCTGTCAACATTCTAAACAGTCCGGAGCGGCCGCCATCTTATCTCTCGGTAGGATCGAGAGAGAAGAAGAGGTGAAAAACGAAGGGGAAATTTAATGAAAGGGGGCAAAGTATACCCCGGTTGACCCCCTAGGAATGTTGTTGGGATTTTTAAAGGGTCCCCTGGGGAAAATAAAAAAATATATTTTTCACGATAGAACCGCTTCCCAAACACCGAACTGGGCCGCAAACTGCACGAGAATACGCCATTTTGTGCTTCGTTTTAATTAAATTACTAGGAATAAGGAGGTGCGGGAGACGTATCCTAATCCCTTATATTTTCTTCACATCTAGCATGTGCTTCGATTGGAAATCCATAGAGCATATTATCAAGCCCATTATCGCCGCTTTATCGGTCGTTTTCGGCCGATAAAGCGGCGATAATTGAAGCGCACAGGCTTGATAAAATACCACATTGTTATAAATGAATCCTTATTGAGACACAATGTCTGCGCCAACTTGCCTTTTTTACAATGCCACAATTTTGTCGTGCACGGCAGCCATTTTACATGCCAGGCTGGTCTCAGCCTATCACCTAGCCCTGCGAATGTAGGGAAATATTATCAAACCTGTACACTAAAATTATCGTCGCATTATTGGCCGAAAACGGCTGATAAAGCGGCGATAATGGGCTCCAGAATATGCTCTGTGGAAATCCAATCGAAGCCCATGGCTAAAAACTACTCAACACCATTGTTTGGACATTATTAACATGGCTATGTAACTCCCATAATCAAAATTTAAATTTGCCAAGCACACTTGTGTTACTGCATGCCAGAATGCTACACCGAATATGCAATTACAATTTCGCAAAGTAACAAAATCTATTTCTATATCACTACAGACAAAGCCACAATTTAAAAACACAGCATTCTTCATCATTTTCTCCTTAGCGATAAAAAGCGGTAGCAATGCATGAATATCACGCTGAAAAGTCAGCGATATTCATGCATTATCCTGCAAATGCTCTTAGCCATGTTATCCACCTCCCATTGGATAACATGGCTAAGAACTGCTCGCAAATGCGAAAAAAAACGGTCGCAATGCATGAATAACGCTGAAAAGTCAACGATATTCATGCATTATTCAGCAAATGCTCTTAGCCATGTTATCCACCACCCATTGAATAACATGACTAAATACTGCTCAGAGCCCCATGAGGAACGCTTTCCATTTAAAAGAGAAAACATATCATCATAGAAAATTATCGTTTTTAAACACAGCATATAAATCAATTGTATACCTGCATTCAAGAGGAAATGACTGAAAATATCCTTGAGACACACGAAAGCGTTTTCTGGAATACCCTAGCACCATTTTTCCGACATTATTAACATGGCTATGTAACTCCCATAATCAAAATCTAAATTTGCCAAGCGCAGGTGAGAACGTATTTACAAGACACTTGCCCCATGAGGAATGCTTTCCATTTAAAAATGAAAAAATAACATCAAAGACACTCAAATGCCTTATAAATATGACCCAAAACAACCTATGAAACTCTAACAGTACATATCCAAAATGTAATTGTTTTCAAAATGGTTTTTAAAAACAACATATCTGTTTCAGCTTACATAAAAGACCATGGAATGCGCTTCATATACAACAATACCTTGAGTTACTACATGCCAGAATTCTACACCGAATATGCAAATACAATTTCTCAAAGTAACAAAATCTATTTCTATATCACTATAGACAAAGCCACAGTTTTAAAAACACAGCTTTCTTCATCATTTTCTCCTTAAATCATTCTATTCTATATCTAAAATAAATAAATCTTTTCTCACCTTAGCAAATACTTTTTGAGTTTTGAAAACAGTCTCAGAAATACACCAAATTGTCTTCAGCAGAAGAAAAAGGATGCACTCCAGAGGCTGCAGCTATTGAAAGCACAGAAATACAGATATTCATTTCACATATCTCTCATATTAGCCAATCGTAACTCTTCCCTCACTTTTTTCAAATCAAAACCCTTCCCCCCCTCTGCCCTCTCTGCCTTTTTTCCATAGCAACCACCTCCTGGAAGACCTCTCATGTTTGCAAGTTCACACAACAATGTTTCAATTGAACTCTGAACTCTCAGTGCACCTGCGTATCCAGTGCAATCTTTCATTAAAAGTTTCTTCCTTGACCATTAAAATTACATCTTTCAAGAACACATCCATGCACCCTAACTTTCTGTTTTCAGAAATGGAAATGCGCCAATCACTTCTAATGAATCATTACCATTGGAAATCCACAGTTTTTTTTCTTTACAAACTCCTACTGTTTTAACTGCCCTTTCATTACCACACTTCATCTGACTGCAGCACAACCTTCTCCCACCATGTTTAACGTCTGGATTGTTGGACATAGTTACATCCACTGGGCTCAAAGGTATGCTGACAACAGAAATTTACACAACCTCAATTTACAAGATGTGGAAATTAAATGGTTGGGCCAAAGAGGATTAAAATGTCACCAATTGATACCATTGGTGAAAACCTTTATGCATTTGCCCAAACCTGACCTGTTAATTGTGCATTGTGGAGGTAATGATTTGGGCACTTTAACAGGAGTAGGTCTGGAAATGCTTTTAAAGGACACCTTTGAGCAATTAATGGCACTTTTTCCTCAAACTGCCTTGGTATATTCCAATATATGCCAAAGACAGAAATGGAGGTGGTCCAACCAATTTGGTCCACAAATTGAGAAAGCGAGGAAGCATGTAAACAAATCTGTTTCAGCTTTCATGAGAGACCATGGAATGGGCTCTCTGTACAACAATAACTTGCGTTACTACATGCAAGATATCTACAGAGGAGATGGAGTTCACTTCTCAGATGAGGGCAACAGAATTTTCATTCTGAATTTAAGACTGTGCATTGGTACCTACTTATAAGTACCTAAATGGAACATAAACCCAAAAGCTCTTCTCAGAGCTACCCTTCATCTGATCACGCACAATTAATACTTTTCTCTAACTTATTTCTGTAATTTTCAACAAACTACGCTCAAAGAGCGCTACCCGGTACGCGAACTGGAAGCTAACCGCCCAAAATTATTTAAAAAATGTTTTTTCTCCGCACATATGGTCCTCCTCAGCCACCCTCAGAAAACCTGGGGGGTCAAAATACTTGTACCGTGTCCCCTTCTACCCTTTCTGAACATTATTTAACCTCCATTTTATATGTTAATTCGACCGAAACACAAAATGGTGGACTCCCGTTACGCTTCTAGTTCGCGGACTAAACTGCTTCCCGGGAAGCGGCCCAAAGAAAAGGTGGGAAAGTAATTCAAAGAAAAAGGACTGGAGACACTCTCACCAAATATACATTAACTCATACTACATAACAATCCCTTTCATTTTCACAAATTTGATTGAAATTCCATTTAGCCATTAAGCCTGTAGACCTCTCTAAATACCTTGAAGTAAATTACTTCACAAAACACATCTGAAGTGTTGGAATTGACAACCAATAAAAATCTTACTTTCATTTCCTACTTTTATTACCTGATATTTGATTGGTTATATACCTGAATATATATAAAGGAAGAGAAGAAAACACAGCCATTTTGACTGCTACTTCTTGTTGTACATCACATTTCAATACTTACCTAAGACTTCAACTTGTTTCTGAAGGTAAGTTGTTATTTTTAAAAATAAAGTATATTGTACACTATAACTTGATATGGTAGACTTTTTCTGATACATATACACTATCCCTCTGTAGTAGTTATGGATTTAGATAGACTTCTCTGTTATAGTTAGGAATGGAGTTAGGCTTCTCTTCGTTAAATTACATACACTTTTTTATAGTTATATTTCCACTCTGATACTATACACTGTCAAAAGAAAAATTCACTGATAAAAACTACCTATCTAAAATTAATCCCAACAGTGCCCAATCTCTACTAATATATATTTTTTTATTCAAAATTTCAGGCAAAATGGAAGGCGAACAACAAGTTTCATTTTCAATTGAACTGAAGGAGAGCAGCCAAGACAAAATTGATGACTTTATGGATGACAGTAGAGACCACGAACTTCTACAATGTGTTGAAGCAGTGGACAACCTGCTTCAAAATGAAAAACAATTACACCCTATAAAAAATTATGACATTTCTGACAATGAAATGTTAGAAAATTTAATAAAGTATGAAACACAATCATAATAAAAAAATAAATAAATAAAAAAAACAAAAAAAACCCAACAAAAACAACAAATAATTAACATACAGTATTAAAAAAATCTATCATTCTTTTATCCTTATAGTACGCTGCCCAGAGCGCTACCCGGTTCGCGTACTAGGAGCTCACCACGCATAAATATTTTTTTTTTTTTTTCCCCCCCCCCCTGCAGAAACCTTTAACAACCTCCACATAAAACCTAGGGGGTCAGGGAGGATCTACTAGGCCCCCTTATCGAAATTTCCCCCTTTGTTTTGGCCTCCTCTTATCTCTCGATCCTACCGAGAGACAACATGGCGGCCGCACCGGACTGTTTAGAATGTTGACAGACACCGGAGAGCCAATCAGCTTCGCTTCGCATAGTTCCGATAAGCGAAAAGTACGCGAACCGGATCGCTGCCCGGAGCGCTGTTACAGATATATATCTTGATTTAAACGTTAATTTCTCAAAATCCACTGAAGCACATATATTGAGACCTAGCAAAGGCACATCGGGCTAACAGTCCCTACAATTTTGCCAAGTTTCGTGCAAATCCATTCAGCCGTTCGAGCTAAAAGTGAGGCCAACCGCCCTATGGAAAACTCAATGTTAAAAACGCGTTTTGGGACCCCCCTTTTTTCTCGGCCCCCCTTGACAAACCCCCCCCAAATTTCCAGGAGCTGCTCAGAAACAAAATGTGCCATTTTCCTGAAAATTTCAGCCGATTCCGTCCACAAACGCCAAAGTTATTAGACATAGAATTTTCAGAAATCCCATAGGGAAAAAATCCTAACTATATATACCTACTGGCGACCGCCAGTAGGTAATATATATATATATTTTGTCCTCGCTTGTAAAGCTGAACAAAAACCCGAAAACGGTGGGCTCGTCTGCAATTTTAAATTATATCTCTGGGAATATGTAAACTTCAAATATATCTTGGCATACTTTGCTGTCAAAGCGTATGATGAATACATTTGGTTGATCGACATCTATGTATGCATTATTGCTTCCAAAAAGCAAATGACAATTAAAAAAAAAATCAAAATTTGGAGATGGATCACGAGCCACATTTACATGGCCCTTATGATGCTGGAACAGTGTGGTGGCCTATGTTACTTTGCCAAGCAAATGATGATGCATAGCTTTTCATTGTCTTGTAAATATGTTCTTCTTTCATGCAAAAGTGGCGCAATAGCCCATACCATGCGGGTTGCAGTGGATTTTCCATGTTATATCCATGAATTCTCCTGCATTCAAATATTTACAAGTTTTCATAAAACTCGAATGCGTCTAACATTTTGTTACTTTAAAACATTCTCCATCATAAAAGTATAGTAATACTGATTAAAAAACTATTAATTGATGAATATGTGGTTAACATCTTATCTGATATAATTTGCAGCATCCCCAAATGTGTTGTGTTTGTGTGAATGCAGAAAAAGTAATGAATAAATAGAAATTGTAATATGTGCTACATTTTTTTCAGGAGGTGTACTACACATGGGCTGCACACATTCAGTAATTTATTACAGTTCACCACTGTGGTGGCAAGAATCTGCAAGTTTTTTATACCCACCTTCAATCTATATATCTGATATTGCTGGTCAGGTTGCTAGACACACCAACAACAGAACAGAGCAACAATTCTTTCAACCCCATGATGGGCGACTATGTGCAGCAACTGAGGAGAATATCCAGAAAGCCACCGATAAGACCCTGAAGATTGAAATTCCTTGGCTTAAAAATGTATTATCTAATGATCCAATGGAATCCATGCAAATGTCTGAGAAGGAATTTTATCAGAAACAGCATCCTATATCTGGCACACATGAACGATTGTCTTTGTATGATCGATTTCACGAAAAGAACCAGAAACGAGCAGAAGAAAAGTTAAGGAGTATAGCTTTAACTCCAGACTTGCTTGGATACATAAACACTGCTGAGGCTGAGCAAGTGAATCGTGCCCTTGCTTCGAACCGTTATTTTGTCTGCGATATGAAAGAGTTGCATTTCTTATTTTCAGTTCGTCCTCTATTTCATTTAAACAATGAAAAAATTAACAAAACTTTTGAAAAGCAAATGAAAAAAATTACATCAGCCAATTTCACTTTACTTTCTGATGGAAGGATTGCACTTGAAGGAGCAGGTAAGATTTATAAAAAAATTCTACTTTTACATGACTGTATATTAATAAACTCATGTATAAAAAATGTCTTTGGAATGGTAATGCAACAGTCCCAGATTACAACACTCAATAATGTGATTAACAATTCATACACTTGCTTTTTATTTCCTTGAAAAGGTGTTGTACTGTATAAAATATATTTATAAAACAACATTTTATTTGGTAGATGAAAAAGAGAACAACAGAAGTAAATCCTTGAAGCAAGAGCTAACACACAAAGATACATTGAAAGAGAATATGACTCACAGGTTTTCTGATGGACACTTTCTGATTGATTCAAGTGATGAGGTGAATACAAAAAGGAAGGTAGTATTTAAAAATGTTTATGTTGGATACTCTGCCGCAGGTATGATTGACTAATATTGATTAATTCTGTAATGATGCTTTTCCTTAAAAAATAACAAAAGCTTATGGTATCATTGAAAACCGCCTTTTATAAATGTGTTTCTACAAGAAAAAAGATTATTAGTTGAAATGGATGACTACCCACCTTATGCATAGTCAGCATGTAACTACCACTGTTATTAAAGTTACTAAAACAAAATCCCTTAATAGTTTTGGCACAGAGCAGACAAGCTTAACTTGCAATTGGTGAAGGATATATCTGCACCAAAAGAGTAATACCTTAAAAAGAAAACCCAATAAGAATTAAGATTCAGAAAGCACATTTGAATTAATACAATTACACTAAAATTATAGCAGTCCATTTTTGACAGCCTTTAGACAAGATTCTTTAAATTTATCTGAGAAATTGGCTACCAAAAACACTATGGGGGCCCATTACGATGTCAGGCGGATTGCCTCCGGCAGGCTGGCGGTGGCTAACGCCGGCCTGGCGGAGGCAATCCTCCAGACATCGCGTGCCTAATTCCACCCGCCATATTAGGATGGCGGGGGGGACCAAGGCGGATGAAAACACCGCACTGCACTTTTCGGCCCCGGTCGCCTTTCGGCCAGGGCGGAAAATGTGTAATATGGAGGCGGTGTCCATTGGACACCGCCAGCCACATTACAATGGCTTAAGATCAATGCCTTTCCGTGGCGGCAATGCCGCCATGGAAAGGCAGGCGGTCTTCACTCTGGGGTCCCCCTACGGGCCCCGAGAGTGAAGGTGAGTGGGGCGGTTCACACAGGGGATACCTGTGGTACCCCCCTTCATTTTCATTTACAAAGCGGCAGGCACCGCATGGTGCCTGCTGCTTTGTAAATGAAAATGCAGAAATGCATTTTCAGCATTGTTGCGGGCGGTGCTTTCTGCACCACCCGCCACAATGCTGAAAATACAGGATGTGCCCGCCACTGTGGCGGGCACATCCTAATCCTCCCTACGGGACCCCCGCCCTTATGGCGGGTGGTTCCATTCACCACGAGGATGGTGGGCGGGCAAAGTCTGCCCGCCATCCTAATAGGCCTCTATGTGTCAATGTGGAACACTTGGTAGTGGAACACTTATACGTAATCATGATATCAAGCTGCCCAAGATACTGGACAGTCAGATACGGAAATAGATTTAATCTTTAGTGCTAGTCTCCAATATGTTTCTGATTGCGACATCTGGACCTGCCTATATTCAAATAAGAACAAACCAGTTATAAGTGAGGCTTACAAATCACTTACTAATTTTAAAATGAATGACCGTTCAAAACTAGCCGAGAAGTGGGGCACTCAACTGGGCTCAAACATTACCTCGAACCAAATTGAGCACTCCCTGTCCAATATTAATAAACTTGTACGGTCATCTAGCCTCAGGCTTCAACAATTCAGAACAACCTGCATGCTCTACTATACCTCTGAAAGAATCTCTAGATGGTCCCCTAACGCTGTCTATAGCGATCGCACAAAATGCCCCAAATGCTCAGCCAAAGCAGCCAACTTAGTACACATGTTGTTTTCTTGCACTAAACTTAAGACCTTTTGGGGGGACATCCAGAGTGTACTGAGAATGTAGAAGATTTTGCTACCTACTTTTACGGCTGCTTCCGTTCTACTAGACTCTTACCCCATGTCATCTCCACAATCTGCTCTAGTTACCATACTCATGTCCTGTGCCAAATTAACTCTGGCTAGAGCCTGGAGCTGTACGGAACCACCTAGGGTTTGGGACTGGTGGTCACTAGCAACCAAGATACATGCCATGGAGCTAGCCCTAGCAAATCTAAGGGGAACACGGTCATTGATTAAATATAAAAGAAATTGGGGAACCTTTTCAGAGTAGACACTGCTCAACTCTGCGATACCTTTTCGGACGTGTAACAAAACTTATTTATATAGGTTGATTATGAATCATGAACTGTCTCATTTTCTTTATATTATTTATTCATATGTTTTACAATATATTTTTCTCGATGTCCTTTGATACATGCATCAATGTATGTATGTCTTTCTTGTCAGCTTGTTAACAATAAAAACTTTAAAAAAAAAAGAGATGTTCTGAATGACATAATCATCTGACATACTCAGAAATTAGAATTGAAGTTAGTGTATTAAATGTGGTGATAACGGAAAATCTGATATTGTGAGTTTTTCTCCAGCAAAAATCCAAAGGGGATGGGCACACAGGCACAGACCTGTCTATATATGTAGTTATCAAAAAAAAAAATATATATATATATATATTATCAGGTGTTTATCATCCCAAAATATTATGGCACAGACTTCAAGTTGTAAAGTGCATTTATTTTGCTGTTATGTCTCCATGACGTGTTTCGAACGCCAAATGTGCATTTCAAAACATGATATCAACAGGTAGATATTTCCATATTGGTATACGCACACACACTCACTCATACATGTATGTTTGCATGTATATTAACATTTATATGATTATGTATCTGTATATTTTAACATATATTTATTCGAATAAATCATGTCTTGAATACACAATTAAATAAAAATGTGATGGTATAACTATCATTAGCAATACCAGTTTGAAAACCTACCTGAAATGTAATATTTTACTATAACAATTTATTCTGCAAAAGGAATTTTTGAAGACACTTTTAAATGATGATGTAGATGAAGAAGAAACATTAGCCCTTGTAGTAAACAACCCAATAAATTTAAAGGGTTTAAGGAGCCTTTGTCCAATTAACATTACAACGAACCGCAGCCAGAAGACACAAGATGGAACAGAAAACTGGCTCACTGATGATGTAAGAATTCTTTTTTTAACTATTGTACAAAGCACTGTGCTAATGATGGATAAAATGAAACTTTATTAGTTTAAATTCTATTATGTTAATGGAAATATCTTTACATCCTAGATTCTTAATGCACGGATTTATCAAATAGTTTCAGAGCAAAGAGATGTAAGTGCATTCCATCAATTTTTTTTCACTATAGTAATGGCAAACTTCGAAAATAACAAATGAACATATAATCAATCAACCAAGACATTTGTAGAGCGCACTACTTACCCTGGAGGGTCTCAGGGCGCTTGGGGGGGGGGGGGGGTGCTGCTACTGCTCGAACAGCCAGGTCTTGAGCTTCTTCCTGAAGGAGAGGTGGTCTTGGGTCATGCGCAGGTCGGTCGGGAGGGAGTTCCAGGTCTTGGCGGCCAGGTAGGAGAAGGACCTTCCTCCTGTTGTCGCTCTTCGGATGCGGGGGACGGCGGCGAGGGCGTGGTTGGTCGATCGGAGGTGGAGTTTGGGAGCGTAGAAGTTGAGGCGGTTGTTGAGGTAGCTCGGGCCTTGGTCGTGTAGGGCTTTGTGTGCGTGGGTGAGGAGACGGAATGTGATTCTCTTGTTGACGGGGAGCCAGTGCAGGTCTCTCAGATGTCCGGAGATGTGGCTGCGTCGGGGAATGTCGAGGATGAGTCTGGCTGAGGCGTTCTGGATCCGCTGGAGTCTCTTCTGGAGCTTGGCGGTGGTTCCAGCGTAGAGGGCGTTGCCGTAGTCCAGATGGCTGGTGACGAGGGCCTGGGTGACCGTCTTCCTGGTCTCTGTGGGGATCCACCGGAAGATCTTACGTAGCATGCGCAGGATGTTAAAGCAGGACGCGGAGACGGCGTTGACTTGTCTGGTCATGGAGAGGGAGGAGTCCAGGATGAAGCCCAGGTTGCGTGCGTGGTCTGTCGGTTTGGGTGCGGTGCCCAGGGCGGGGGGCCACCAGGAGTCGTCCCAGGCGGAGGGCGAGGAGCCCAGGATGAGGACTTCCGTCTTGTCTGAGTTCAGTTTCAGGCGGCTGGTCGTCATCCACTCGGCTACGTCGTTCATCCCTTCGTGAAGGTTGGCTCTGGCGGCGGCGGGGTCGTTGGTCAGGGAGAGGATCAGCTGGGTGTCGTCAGCGTAGGAGACGATGTTGAGGTTGTGTTGGCGTGCGATGGCCGCGAGGGGGCTCATGTAGACGTTGAAGAGGGTGGGGCTCAGCAAGGATCCTTGAGGGACGTCGCAGATGACTTTGGTGGCCTCCGACTTGTACGGTGGTAGACGGACTCTCTGCGTTCTTCCGTCGAGGAAGGAGATGATCCATTCCAGTGCCTTCTCCTGGATTCCGACGTTGCTGAGGCGCTGCACTAGGGTGCGGTGGCAGACAGTATCGAATGCCGCGGAGAGGTCTAGGAGGATGAGGGCCGCTGTTTCTCCGTGGTCCATCAGGGCTCGGATGTCATCGGTGGCAGCGATAAGGGCGGTCTCGGTGCTGTGGTTGGCTCGGAAGCCAGACTGTGAGGGGTCGAGGGATCCATTCGTCTCGAGGAAGGCGGCCAGCTGTTTGTTGACGTTTTTTTTCGATGACTTTGGCTGGAAACAGGAGGAGCGAGATGGGCCGGTAATTCTTGAGTTCGGTGGGGTCCGCTGTAGGTTTCTTGAGTATGGCGCTGAGTTCGGCGTGTTTCCAGCTCTCCGGGAAGGTGGCGGTGTCGAAGGATGTGTTGATGATGTCCCGCAGGTAGGGTGCGATGACAGCGTCGGCTTTGTTGAAGACGTGGTGAGGGCAGGGGTGCTGATCGGAGTCCAGGCGCGGAGGGTGGTGGTGGGGGGTGGTGGTTCGGTCGTGGCGTGCGTCGGTTGAGTGCTGAAGCTGTTGTGTATGTTCGCGATCTTGTTGTGGAAGTAGGAGGTGAGGGAGTTGCAGAGGTCTTGCGATGGGGTGATGTCGTTGTTTCCGGCGTTGGGGTTGGAGAGCTCTTTCACGATGTTGAAGAGTTCCTTGTAGTTGTGTGCGTTGTTGTTCAGCCGGTCCTTGAATGCAGTTTTCTTGGTGGCGCGGATCAGTTGGTGGTGCTTCCAGGTGGCAAGCTTGAGGGTGGTCATGTTGTCCGGTGTTGGTTCCCTTCTCCAGGCTACTCGAGGGCTCGGCAGTTCTTCTTGGAGCTCTTGAGTTTGTCGGTGAACCATGGGGCGTTCTTGCTGCCGGGTCTGCTGGGCGGGGTCCTCAGTGGGGCGAGTTCGTCCGCGCAGTTGCTGATCCACTTCGTGAGGTTGTCAGCGGCCTGGCTGGGGTTCGCTGAGCTGGCGGGGGGGTGCTGGCTCAGGGAAGCGGCGAGCTGGTCGGCTGTGATCTTGTTCCAGCTTCTTCGTGCAACCTGTTGCTGGTGGTGGTGGATTGTGGTCCTTCTGAAGCTGAAGTGGACGCAGCTGTGGTCCGTCCAGTGGAGTCCGGGGGCGTGGCTGAAGGCGATGTCTTTGCTGGATGAGAAGATGGCGTTGAGTGTGTGTTCAGCGAGGTGGGTGGGGGTGGACACCAGCTGCTTGAGACCGAGGTTGTCGAGGTTGTCGAGCAGGGTGATGGTGTTGCGGTCGTTGTTGTTCTCCAGGTGGAAGTTGATATCTACCAGGAGGATGTAGTCAGCGGAGGGGAGGGCATGCGGGCTGATGAAGTCGGCGTTGTCCTCGCTGAATTGAGTGCGTGGTCCCGGGGGTCGGTAGATCAGGGTGCCTCTGAGGGCGGTTTTGGGGTCCGTGTGGATCTGGAATTGCAGGTGTTCGGCGGTTGTCAGGGTGTCGTCGGTGTTGGTCGTGATGCGGATGGTGTCCCTGTAGATGATGGCGATGCCTCCTCCTGTGTTGTTGATGCGGTCCCTTCGGGTGATCTTGTAGCCCTCCGGGATGGCGATGGCGATGTCGGGCGCTGAGGAGTCGTTCATCCAGGTTTCCGTGAGGAAGGCGACTTCAGGGGCTGTGGTGTCGAGGAGGTTCCAGAGTTCGATGGCGTGTCTGTGGACGGAGCGGGTGTTGAGGAGGATGCACTTCAGGTGGTTGCTGCTGGTGTTCGGCTTGGCGGGTGTTGGTGCGGGACAGGTCCGGATGCAGGTGAACTTGCAGGCGTGGCAGCTGAAGGGTCCGTGGGTTCGTCTTGGGGTGGCTCGGTAGCATCCCGGGGGTCGGCCAGTGTTGAGTGCATTGACGGTGGTGGCGTCGTAGGTCCGGCGGGTGGGCTGGCGTCTGCGGGGTCCAGGGGTAATGGATAACATTAACGTTGACGTACATTAGAGGAGTATTACAAGTCACCAAGATGTCCCATAACAATATAGAGCAACAATGCCAAAGGAAAATTTTGTTTACAAAGTTATGGAACTCTGAGGTGACTTTCAAAATATTTATCAAGTATACAAGGGGGTACATTTTCACATAAAAGATATTCTCCCACCATCACCTTTCCCAAAAACAACTTTAAACATTGTTGCATAGTTATTTTATATGAGTGATCATGTTTGCAAAGATGAAGAATGGAAATTAAACTTTAATGTAAAATCAAACACATAAAAAAGCTGATGGACAATTGTTTTTAAATAGATATTCTGTCTGCTTGTCACTGTAAGCTTTTAAAAAATCAACAGATGAAAGTTTTGCTGCTTTAAAAAACTGCTTTAATAATGCTTCAAAACCTGCTCTGCCTTTGCGTCCCAATTTCTACCTTTAGTTAAATGAGATAGACATATAAAGAGAGACATGTGTAGTGTGGTTGAGCAAATAAATTACAAAACAGACGTAATACAAAAGAGAGATGATGTAATGTTTGAATTATTCTCAGCCACCAGAAACTACTCGAGCCTCATCACAGTGCATCATTATCGGTCCTCCACGCATACTGTGTCTGTGGACCAAAAATATATCTGGCAGTTAAGCACAAGCAAGAGCAAACCAAGCCCTAGGATCTTGTGCTCCTGTTCAGGGAATACCTAATTGGTCATTTTGGTCATGATCTTAAATAGTTTTTTAGTTATCGCACGAATACTAAAAGCAGATAAGAGCAGCTCTTAAATAGACTTTGTAATTTTGCTTCAAGTCTTAAAATTAACCAAAGGACATTAGCATATCGGAGTAAAGATTTAGGTCACACTGTAATATGATATACTAACTTTGAAAATGTTTGTAATTCCATTCTCAATAGTCCAAAGTGTGAAACAGAAAATAAAAGAGCAAACTATGGGGCTGATTCACAGAACTAACTTAAGACAAAATCGTAAACGTACTACTTTTGGTATTCAAAGAAGTTAGGATTTTATTTTAATTTTGTCTTAAGACAGACTTAAGACAAAATCCAAACTTTTGTCTGTCTTAAATCTTTTTTAAGTTTGTCTTAAGACAAACGTAAGACAATATCCTAATTTCTGTGATTACCAATAGTAGAAAGTTTCTGATTTATTCTTAAGTTAGTTCTGTGAATCGGACCATTTATAAAAAAAAAAAATATATATATATATATATATATATATTTTTTTTTTGTTTTATATATATATATATATATATATATATATATATATATGATGAAAAGCTATGACAATGTTCTCCAACAAGTAGCTCGTGAGCTAGAGGTGGCTCTCCAGCTACTTGTAAGTTAGCTTTCCAGTATGGAATACAGCCTACTAAATTTGAAGCTTTTGCTTCGTTGCTTCAATACATATATACCAGTATTAAAAACTGTGTATTCATGATGCAAAGCTAATGTTTTGAGTGAAGTTTTGTGAATTTCACTCAACTCTCCAGTATAATTTAAAAGACAACCAATTATTTTTGCAACACTATACCCTTCATCTTGCACATTTCTTTTTAAAATCTACATCCTATGTCATAATAAAAGGTATTATTTGAGTAATAACTCATGCATTCATAGGGAGTCTTCTTATTTTGGTTACAGGGTCATTACATTCTTGCTGTTATGTATGACCCATGGGGATGCTTGAAAAAATTCTAAAATATGTTTTTATAAATACTGCTAAAAACTTTGCTGATGCATTGCGGTAATCACTTCTAGCAGTCTTGACTGGCATTCCCACAAATATAAATCTTGTCTGATGTGGTCAATATTACAGCACTAATAACATTAGTAGCTCAGTAAGATTTTCATTGAACATAAGTAGCTCATACTGAAGTTTGGAGACACAGATGTTTGTAACGTTAAAAACACTTGATATGCGAAGTTACATATAAAAGTGCGACATTGCTAATTAAGTAGCATTTTTGTCTGTACAAGAAATACATTTTTCTAGACTTCTATTTCTTTAGCCCTTGATATTAAATTTTTTTGAGATTGGTTCAGTGTCTTTAAATGTCATGTATTTGAGTCAGATACAATAAATGCTAGGAATTAAATATAACTCCATTGACTGAGATTGAATGATGTATTAAATGAACACTAAACAGCATATCTCATAAGATATTGTTGGAAAGCTCAATTAATGACATGAGATAAGATAATCTATTGTAAATTTTACAGTTGGGTGTGTTTTTGTGCTCCCATCATATGTGCATATATCAATGTCTATTTCAAGCATGCGATTTATTTGAGGAGTACCATAAAACAAAAGGAAATATCAATTCTTGCCAAACAATGATATTTTTTATCAATATTTAGTATCACATTATAGAAACTTTCCAGTTCGTTTCTTGGTGGAGAGAATTTGAAAAATTAGGAAAAGTGAAGCAAAACATCTCAAGCTTAAAGGTAAACAAATATTAAAGGCTACTTTACGGTTTTTAAACAAATAACAAAGTCCTCTTTTGTTTTTTAGTTTTTTAATAATGCTTACACTTCATTATGAAGAACTTATTTACAAAGAATTTATTGTTTTACAGTGGTTCAGTGTGTTTTTAAAATTTCATAAATTATTTAATGCGTTTTAATGATGAATATTTTGTAATATTTATAATTGCATGCACATGCAGAACAGTAATCACAGTATTCTAGGAAGCAGGTAAATAAATGCATTTTGGATTTAATGTGAATCACTAAGTTTTACTCTAGTTTCAATCAATTATTTAGCTAATATGTGCCAATAGAGATAAGGATTGACTAAATTTGCACATAAATCTCATAATTGTACGACCAGAATAAAAAGTGGTATAACATTTATACTTTTCAATGTAGATTGGGGCAAGCAGACCCATGCTGCTGCACCACTCTGCTTATGCCTCATTGTTCTGAGTGCTTTTTCATGCCTTTCTATCATTTGTACTGCTTTTATCTTACATTACCCCAACGTTTGCCTTTCTTTAATTGCTTTTACCTTCAACTGAACCATTTTTCTGAGTGCTTTCTCATGCTGTTCTCTTATTTTTCACTGTTTTACTCCTTCTGTTGTCTCTGTGTTTCTTAGAGCTTTATCCGCAAAGTAGCTAGCAACTCCATAGTCTAGAGACATTAACGGGTGATTTGCTCGGTTTGAAACATCCTTATCGATTGATTCATTAATTGATTAACTTCATATAATTGTTGACTTGTTGGGCATCTCTAACGATCTGTAAGTATCTTTTCATAATGGTTCAGATATGTAAATCAAATTTCCATGTTATTCTTAGATTCCAGGTTGACATTGTCCGTCATCTTTTAGGAATTAATCCAGAAAAGCTCATCATTCCTTTGCAAAAAAAATCTTGTATATGTTTTATAATTTATGAAAGTAGCATTATGTTGATAACAAACTCGCAAGCATATTGGCGATTATGTATCGCACACATTTTTAACTTATGAGCAGTTTGAATTAAAGAATTCGAAGATAATGGAAAATGTCTGGTCACACATGCTATGCGCTGTTGTTTTATGTCATGTTAAGTGTACTTTTAAACCAACATTTCACCCAGGATGGTATACTGGGGCATATGAGCAAGTGGGTCTGGCTGGCTGGTGACTATGTGAAGAGCTTTAATTTGTATTTCTATATAAATTAAAATACGGAGTTGGCAGGCCTCATGTGAAGTAGATTAGGAGCCAGAACGAAGAAGGTGAAGCAAGTGACTTTGGTTCTTCAGATGTGGGTACCAGTGTTGATCAAAAGGTTGGCTCTGCTGAGTTGTCTACTGGTGGTGTGAAATGTGATACGGAATTTGGGGTAAGTGTATACTAGTCAGTGAAGTTTTTTGTATGTATGGGTGACTAATTAGAATAATGTGTGCATATTTGTAGCGGAAAATGTTTCTCCTTTATGTCTGATGGGATGTACTGTGGTCCAGTAATCATGGTGGCAAAGTTGTGTTTGCCTATGCCCATAGGAAATGAGGTACATCCAATATCATGTATAATATGAGTTAACTGGTGTAGCATTTCACCAAATGGACTTTTTTTTGATCTACCTCGAGGTCTGCTACAATAGTTTCCATGAAACATGAAGAATTTCACAACAAAGCGGGTGCAAAATGCCAATTGTGCCCTGTGACACTGTGTGTGTTATGCCCCCTAATGTCTATATGACTTGTTTAGGTCTGTAAAGCGGGTGTCAAATATTATATGGCTGGGATACCCGTCACCCCCTCCCAACACAATCCCCAAGAATGGGAAGACGGAAACGGTTCTTGAACTTTTGGAAGGCGGGAGGGAGTTACCCTCCCGGCCGTATTTATTAAAATATGAAACAAAATTAAAACATTAAAATAACAGTTTCATATCATGTACAATTTCATTTACACATTACGATGTTTCTTGGCTAACCTTAACACATCTCTAATACAAAGGTTCTCCTAGCCGATTCTAAAACATCCTGTAAATGCATTTCTCAAAATTCAAATTGTACATCCTAACATTACGGGCCAACGGCACGGTCGTAACCGGTGTCAGATCCCTAATACCAGAACTCCCCCCTCACTTGTGAGGGGCGGGCGCACAGAGGACTGTCCCTCTGTGCCAACTTCCAATTTCCCTTGTCTTAACGGGGGCCCCCTATTTACTCGACGCCATCTTAGTGGTCGTCCGAGGACTCGTGTGAGGTGTCTAGAAGGTAGCGTAGACCCCCCTCCCACCCCACACTGCTTACCACATCCGCCGTCGCGGGTGTCCTGGCCCCGGGAAATTCCCAGGAGGGGCCCGTAGCCCCTCCTCCCCAGGGAGGGGCCTATGACCGCCTTCCCTTTCGGCGGCCCCATCCTTAGAGGGGACCGCCTCCCCGTTTGAGGGGCCAATGGCCGCCTCCCCCCGGGCGCTCCCATCCATAATGGGTGACGCCCCACCTCTAGGGATCTTCCAATTACTGCTCACCGATCATGACCTTACCGCCCGACCAAAAATAAATACGACATTTTTTAAACTAATGAGGATGGAATAAACAGTTATACTGAGCGATTCAAAGTATAAACTCCTACTAAGCACTACATTTACTCTGCTGCAACTACTTTGCCAAAATACATGCTGAAAGAGCAACCACTTTATTACATACCAAAATTACCAACTTTATTCGAAAACAACCTGGAAAAGAAATAGTATCATTGTTAATCAACTTTATTCCAATACAAATCGCTGTCATCAGGGGCTGGTGGGTGGGTCAAAATTGGCTCCTTGTTCCGTCCCGAGCTCACGTGCAACGAGGAGGTGCAGCTTCTAAGCCAGGAACAAGAGGATGCTTCCTTGGATTGTTGCTCCTTTTATCCTTCTTCGGGAGGGCGTGGACCCTCCTCCAATCCGCCTACGGGGCGTGGCCAACGGTGTAGGTGTCTAGGACAACCCCTCTTGGGCGGGAAAAGGCGCGCCCCGGCTACGCCGCTTCGGGCATACCAGCCGAGACTCGCCTCCTGCCCAAAATGGTTTCCCGGGTGGATCGGGGCACCCTACCATACGTTCAGGGGGACCGAGTGGTCGCCCCTTTCCATATGGCTGGGATACCCGTCACCCCCTCCCAACACAATCCCCAAGAATGGGAAGACGAAAACGGTTCTTGAACTTTTGGAAGGCGGGAGGGAGTTACCCTCCCGGCCGTATTTATTAAAATATGAAACAAAATTAAAACATTAAAATAACAGTTTCATATCATGTACAATTTCATTTACACATTACGATGTTTCTTGGCTAACCTTAACACATCTCTAATACAAAGGTTCTCCTAGCCGATTCTAAAACATCCTGTAAATGCATTTCTCAAAATTCAAATTGTACATCCTAACATTACGGGCCAACGGCAAGGTCGTAACCGGTGTCAGATCCCTAATACCAGAACTCCCCCCTCACTTGTGAGGGGCGGGCGCACAGAGGACTGTCCCTCTGTGCCAACTTCCAATTTCCCTTGTCTTAACGGGGGCCCCCTATTTACTCGACGCCATCTTAGTGGTCGTCCGAGGACTCGTGTGAGGTGTCTAGAAGGTAGCGTAGACCCCCCTCCCACCCCACACTGCTTACCACATCCGCCGTCGCGGGTGTCCTGGCCCCGGGAAATTCCCAGGAGGGGCCCGTAGCCCCTCCTCCCCAGGGAGGGGCCTATGACCGCCTTCCCTTTCGGCGGCCCCATCCTTAGAGGGGACCGCCTCCCCGTTTGAGGGGCCAATGGCCGCCTCCCCCCGGGCGCTCCCATCCATAATGGGTGACGCCCCACCTCTAGGGATCTTCCAATTACTGCTCACCAATAATGACCTTACCGCCACAGGCCAGTTAGTTCACCGGCTATCCGGACCCCCCACAAAAACTCCTACTTAAAGGTCATGGCTGCACAAACTCTTTAACCAAGCTACGAAGTCTCCCATGAGTAAGGTATTCCCCTCCCGGGACAAATGGACCCCATCCTCCAGATACATATGGTCCCCCCGGATACATCCATGTGAAATACAATGCAATTTACCTGTACGAAACAACCTACCAAGTTTGTTGTACACATATGAGTGGCCAACGACCCACACCACTCTTCCCTCAGCCGGTGATCTTTGACCGCTGGTCCCCAGGTGTCGGGTCAACTGCACAGTCCGCCCCGCAAAGCCTGCTCGCAAAACTGAAAACCAAACAGAAAACAAGAAGCGTGAGTGCATGACATTAGCTTCACAACATGTGCAACCGCACATACCTCTTATAACAATTCGAGGACCAACGCCCCAACTGTTTCACTTTATCCACACTCAAACCCCTGGCTGTAGCCTCTGTAGCAGCACCTATCCGGAATGAGTGGGTCCCAAAATCACCCGGGTTCAAGCCCGCTGCCGCGATTGCCATTGTTAACACCCGCTGAAACTGAAACCTGGTCAGTGGAGTGGCGTCGGTATGTCTCAGCAAGCTCCCCCCCATGATGCCGCCCTTTGCGCTAAGTAATCCTCCACGCATTTCACTGGGCACATGTGGGACCCTAGCATGCGCTGAACAACCACACTGTCTCCGATCGCTCCCTGATCGGTCTTGGACCTGGCTATAGTGACTACCATCGTATCACCCTTGATCTGGATGTGTTCTCGACACAGACCTCCCCCCGTATCCTGCTTGTTCCTCGCTACCAGTTCGCTTATCCGCATAGCCCCATGGAATGCTAATGCAAAAGCGGCCCGGAACAGCACTGTCTCTGACTGAGATGAACATGTCGCAGGGAGTACGGACATTAACAGGGACAACCTCACTAGCCCTATCGGGCGCCTCTCGTCCTCTCTACGACCCTCAAGGCGTTGCCACCCGCGCAGCGCCTTCTTCACGAGAAAGGACACTGTGGGGTCCTGAATGCCATGAGCCTGCGCCATGAACGCAATGGCGGCTCGGTGCCTATTGGCTGTTGCCACTGATTGGCCTGCCTGATGTAAGGATACCAGAAATTTCAGAACATACTCTTCCTGCCCCCAATGCTCCCCCCTAGCTGGACCCAAAAATGCCCAATAGGAACGGAAAGCCCCTTCATATGCCTTCCTTGTCCTGGGGGCTAGACTCCATCCCACGAGGTTTTGTAATCCGGGGCACCGAGAGACCAGAGAACTTCGGGAAATGGTGCCGCAACCAAGTCCGCTGAGGGCAGATGGCCCCGGAAGGCCTGCATGTGGGAACGAGAGAGTGCATCAGCCGCCTGGTTCAGTACCCCAGGCACGTGTTTTGCTCTAAAGTGGACGTTTAATCTCATACACAGCAGGACAATTTCTTTCAGTAATCTCAAGATCAATTTGCAGCGTGCTGCCTGATTATTGACACATTCTACCACGTCATATTATCCGACCAGAACACCACAGTGCGATCACGAAACCCTTCCGGCCATGTCTTTAAGGCCACTAGAATAGGGAACAGTTCAAGAAACCCAATGTTACCTGTGAGCCCACTCTCGTGCCACCATGCCGGTCATGTTCGTGCCGACCAATGATTACCAAAGATGGCGCCAAAACCCACACTCCCCGCCGAGTCGGTCCACAATCCCAGCTTCTCGGAGGAAACCGCTGGTTTGTTCCACACAACACGACCGTTGAAATACGCCAGAAATGCAAACCATATGCGCATGTCCTGGCGAACCTCTGCCGAGAGTCTTGTGCGGTGATGCCCTTCCCTAAGGCCAACCATGGCTTGAGCAATAGAGCGGGAAAAAGGGGCGAGCCATTGGTATCACTCTAAGGGCAAAATTAAGCTGACCCACAGCCTGCTGCAACTGATGCAACGTTACTTTCGTCTCGCCAATACATGTTTCGAGCGAGGCCTTAAATTTCATTACCTTTTCCTTGGGCACACGGAAGCACCCCTCTTCAGAATCGAGCTCTATTCCAAGAAACTCGAGTGAAGTAGAGGGCCCCACTGTCTTACCTGGTGCCAGTGGCACGCCAAAGCGTCTCATGAGATCACAAAATTCATTCAAAGCTTGTGCACATCCCGTGTCCCCAGCCGCCCCAAGAAACAGAAAATCATCAAGGTTATGCATAACCTGCGTAAAGCCTGTGGCTCTGGTGAACGCCCATTGCAAAAAACAACGGAACTTTTCAAAATACGCACACGAGATGGAGCAACCCATTGGCATACATCTGTCCATGTAGTAGCGTCCTTGGAACACAAAACCTAAGAGACGCTGATCCTGTGGGTGTACCAGGAGTAACCGGAACGCTGACTCAATATCAGATGTAGCCAACAGCGCTCCGGGCCCCAAGCGATTCAACATAACAACGGCCTCGTCAAAGGAAGCATACAGCACCGTACAAACTCCTGGGTCGATCGCATCGTTCACCGAAAGACCTCTAGGAGCGGACAAATTATGAATTAACCTAAACTCACCTGGGTCCTTCTTGGGGACTACTCCCAACGGTGAACAAACAAAGTTAAGAACAGGCGGATTCACATATGGACCCGCGACCCGACCCCGGGCCACCTCCTTTGCAATCGTTGCCTGTACTACAACCGTATTCCGTTGTACCGACAGTTGGTTCTTACACTGTGCTTCCCCCCGAAAATCCCCCGCCGGGATGCGGAAACCATATGAGAAACCGTCCCTCAACACCCCGGCGGAGACATGATCAGGGTATTCGTTCAGCCAGGGGACCACCGTACAAACTCCTGGGTCGATCGCATCGTTCACCGAAAGACCTCTAGGAGCGGACAAATTATGAATTAACCTAAACTCACCTGGGTCCTTCTTGGGGACTACTCCCAACTGTGAACAAACAAAGTTAAGAACAGGCGGATTCACATATGGACCCGCGACCCGACCCCGGGCCACCTCCTTTGAAATCTTTGCCTGTACTACAACCGTATTCCGTTGTACCGACAGTTGGTTCTTACACTGTGCTTCCCCCCGAAAATCCCCCGCCAGGATGCGGAAACCATATGAGAAACCGTTCCTCAACACCCCGGCGGAGACATGATCAGGGTATTCGTTCAGCCAGGGGATCATTGCCATGATGTCGATGGGAGCAGGTAGCAGCGCCCCTCGGCCGACATTAGACCTGTTTGGCGCCGCCTCTGCCCCCTGTATCGCCATTCTTGGCTCTGCACGAACTCTCGGGGTGTGAAGACTGTCCGCACCCTGCACACTCATGCCTGAACTTGCACGTCCCCTGTGGCCTAGTGCACTTGCCCCTGTTGAAGCTCCAACAGACCCCTCTCTTACCCGAGTTCCCATTACTCTTTGTGTGCTGATCACTACCGGCGCCCGCTCGAAACGGCACCGACGAGGAATGGCAGGAAGGCTCCGCCCCATTCCCGCCAAACGAAGATGGCTTTGTCGTGTTTAGCCTGACCTGTTTCTGCCAGGAGATGGAGTCGAAACAATCCCACGTCAGGGATGAGTCGTGCTCCTTGGCCTTACGAAATTTGTTATCATAGCCCAACCATTGATCACCATCGTACGTTTCGTAAAACTCCATTATACGTGTCTGGTAACAAGCCAATTCCTGCAACACCTCGGGCCTACGTTCCCCCATGATTGCAGTGAACATCCCAAAAGCCCTGGCCCAATTAGCGATTGTCTCATCAACTCTGAAACCCGCCATCTTTGCTCGCCATACACTCGGATGCAACAACTCTTTCTGATTTCTAACGTGCTCTATCTCATAATGATCGGTCAATAGCGAAAACATGTTCACGTATTTATCAGCCCATATCATTTCCTTTGTGGCCATCGGGATATGTTGCACCACTTTTTCCCTCCTTGAGGGTAACGATCCCTCCCTCGCCATTGGCAACGGCTGCTTACCCAAATCAGTAGCTGAACTTGCTGCTGCTGCTGTTCCAACGCCCGAAGACGGCTGTTCCGCGGGAACCTGAGGGGGAACAAAAGGACAAGGTGCCTTCGCAGCATCTCGCGATTGCCGCAACTGCTTCATTATTAGTTTGGCCTCTTCGGCCGTATCCCCTGGAGCCATGGCACCCTCATTGTTCTTGCCTAACCACGCCGCCAACTGGGCGGCCAACTCGGGAGGCATATCCCCCTCGTTCACAGGTGTAACTACGACAGGGATCGGCTGTCCTGCGTCCGGAATCGGAACTGGGGCCTCTACTGGCCTGACCGGGCTCGCCGGAGGTGACTCGGGAACCGGAGCCTCACCCCCTGTTGCCCTATTCCTGGCCCTTTTACCTCTCCCGGCAGGGACTACTCCCGGCAATGCTGGTCCGATGACTTTCTTAGGCCGGCCCGTACCGTTCGTGGCCGCCATCTGCTTCTTCATGTTCGCCATGTCCTTCACCAGCATACGAAGCATTTGGTCGGTGCTAACCTTCTTTCTGACCCTTTTGCCAGGCATATTCTCAGGATAGTCGACCGAAAGGTCCTGGATCCAAAGTTCGAAGCGCTGAAAAGAGAAACACAAAAATTACTAATTCTCAAAATTGGCTCCTTGTTCCGTCCCGAGCTCACGTGCAACGAGGAGGTGCAGCTTCTAAGCCAGGAACAAGAGGATGCTTCCTTGGATTGTTGCTCCTTTTATCCTTCTTCGGGAGGGCGTGGACCCTCCTCCAATCCGCCTACAGGGCGTGGCCAACGGTGTAGGTGTCTAGGACAACCCCTCTTGGGCGGGAAAAGGCGCGCCCCGGCTACGCCGCTTCGGGCATACCAGCCGAGACTCGCCTCCCGCCCAAAATGGTTTTCCGGGGGGATCGGGGCACCCTACCATACGTTCGGGGGGACCGAGTGGTCGCCCCTTTCCATTTGTTTAGCATTGTTTTCTATTTTCATTTTGTAGGACATTCACAGGGACAGCATAGTTTTTTTCCTCGAGTTGTTGGCGGAAGTTCACCAGAAACTGGAAACCATTTTATTCTCTGGGTATGCCAAGTTAAATTTACATTGGAATTATTTCAAATCTAAAGAGTTATTGAAAAAGCAGCAGTAAGACTAGGAAGTAAACTGATTTTCAAATCTGTACTGATAAACATCATAAGCAGTCACATTGGCACACCACTTTTTTGAGAAAGTGAATTTGTGGGTGCACAAAGTGACACACATCAAAGAGATTTGAGTCACAATAAAAGTTCGAGTGTAAAAAGAAAGTATTCTATCTGGTATTTGAACAGTGGTGCTGTAGTGCAAGTTATGAGCACATACATCTTTTTTGAATAGGTACAATAAGATATGTACTTTGTTTCAGCCTTTGCGCATGTCAGTGGACAGCCTCTATACTGCAGGGGTGTGCATTTTGAACTTTGTTAGTAAAATCTATGCTTTATTGAAGTAATACCTCATTGATGTTTTTATTAGTACATTTTAGATTTTTTTTATTTAATCATCGCTTATTGATATAATGGCTTTGCAAATATATATATGAATGAATGAGTATTCGACAAACATCGTATTGTTTTTTTATTATTACGTTTTGATGTATAGCAATATTTCACTTGATTTTTTGCAGATTTTTAATGGCAAAACACATATAATACAAATATTTGATTCCTTGGCCAAATATAAAAGTATTGATGTTAATGACATGAACATCCTTTGGTAAGTATCATCAGCACACCTGTTAAATTATTATTATCAATAATTGTAAAATAATAGTATAACCACTGTGGTATATTTATCAGAATTGTTCCGTTATTTTTTATAATTCAATAATGTTTTCAAGAACATATGGGATCTTCAACAGTGGAAAATTGAATACCCAATACAATGGAAACAGACAGACAGTGAGAGTTGTGGTGTATTTGTCTGCACTGTAAGTTTACATAAATAACTTTATCAATTGTCTATTATTCATTTCCATGGATACACAACAGCATATTTTTTCTTCAATTATTAGGCAGCTGATGTTGTCAGTCGGGGTATCTTAATGTCATACAAAGAATTATCTGCAAATAATATGCAGCACCTAAGAAGATACCATGCTTCAAAACTCATGTTGATTCTTCGAAAGCAGGCATGAAAATTTCTTCATTAATTAGATAATGAATACTAATAAAATATTTACATTTTTTCCTAGTGTAATAATACAATTTTTTTAAAGAATTTGGTTAACATCATACATCCAAATTTGATGTGTGTACACATAATATTTATTTCACTGATTATTGTTGAATAAAAAAGCGCATTTTATGTGGCAGGTGAGAAAATGAAATGTTACTTTGTGTAAAATACATACAAAGGACATACTATACGTCAGTTGAATGGTGGATATGAGATCATCAACTGTCCTCAAGAGTTATAATCATATATGGTATTGGAATGTCACTTCTTAATTAGGAGAAACTTGCCCCATGCATCAGCTTCTCTTGAGAATAAAATGTCATACTATGTAGCTCTGCATTATTTGTCCTCCTGTTACAATACAATTGATAAACATTATGACTTTTCTTTTCTTTTCAAAACATGCATTGGTTCAACAAAATATGATAGTATTCAAATGCAGCTGAATGTTTAAAGCCATGATGTGCACATATGTCAAATCCACTTATCACAATTTATCAAAGTAAAATGTCAACAAAAATCATTTTTGGATCTAACTGTAGCTCTGTCTGAGTTTGAAGTTGTGGATTGTATGACAATGATTCGATTGTTACATCAACAACAGATTTAAAATAAAGTATCATACAAAATAATAAATTCCATTACATTAGGTACAATTATCAACGTTTTTTAGATGTGTTTAGATTATTTTGTGACATGACTTATCAATTTTATGTTAGTATTGTATGTAGTTACTTGTAAGTTAAATTAGCAATCAATTATTGTTGTTAATGTCTTACCTTAAAAAATTTCATTTTCAAATAAACTATGAAGTACTGCTTTTTTGTTCAAACGCCAATCTTGTCAGTCACAATTTCCTGAGAACGGTTCTTGATATTTTGTTGTGAATTGTTACTCCCATGTCAAAACATTTTATCATGCCAAAATAGAGCACATAGGCATTTATGTCCGCATGTAGTGTGGCACAATATGCTATTGTACTCACTACATTTTTTTACCATTAAAGAGAATAGTTTGTCTTTGGCAGAAAACCATTTCAATGACAGCAAAATAAGAGAAAGTTAAGTGCATGCTTTCATAAGTGCAAACTATGTGAAAAAATACCATTGGGGAAAGCAGCGTTACTCATAGTGTAAATCACAGCTATACACTAACCGCACTGAACATAAACATTTAAAAGTATATTGATCTTTTATAGGGCATTAAGAAGGAGAAGGTAGCCCCACTTTCCAAAGAGAGTGGTCTGAAAACCAAACAGTTATTGCAAAAAGAAGAGACTGCAAGAGCAGAGCAAAGTGTTGTCCAAAACAGAGAGACAGGAAAGAGCCTAGTTCAAGGAATCAATGGCACAGAATGCATTGCAGCAAAAGAGATGGTCTGCCTATACCAAGAGAGTACTGATTTTTAAAAAAAGTAAGTTAAGTAACGTCTGTTAATAATATAGTTATATATTATATAAATGTTAGTTTGTGACAGTGACTAGTACTTGTATGTGTACACAAATAAAAACCTGCAACTAAAATAATAATAGTTTTTTACAGGGGAATGTATGCAACAGAATCTATAGTGATCTTGAATTATGTTATAAATATGTAGCTTCCGTCCTAAGGTGGAAAACAATTAAAGCACGCTTCAAATTTTTTTTTCATTTGTGTTTATGTTGTTCTGAGTTTTGAGATTTGGAGATAATGTTAACAAGTACCAGGGGCCATATTCACAAGGGTGTTTATCTCCGCTTTTTTGGCTTTAAAAGCCAAGAAAGCGGAGATAAAATTATCTCCCTATTACCAAGCTGTCGCTAACACCAGTTAGCGACAGCTAATAGGAGATAGCGGCCATCTTGGACCCCGCTTTGCATGTCAGTGATATTTATCACTAATGACATGCAAAGTGGGCGTGCCAAGATGTTAGCGACTGGAAACTGTCGCTAACATCGCTATCTCCTATTACCAACTTTTTGAGATATTAGCGCAAAGCAAGGAATATCTCCAAAAGCGAACACCTGCCCAGGAGCAGTTCTTAGCCATGTTATCCAATGGGAGTTTGATAACATGGCTAAGAGAATTAGCTTGGTAATGCATGAATATCGCTGACTTTTCAGCCATATTCATGCATTGCGGCCATTTTTTATTGCATTTGCGATAAACCTTGGTAATACCAAGGTTTATCTGCAATAAAAATCGCCGCCGCCCGGCGATACATTTTTTGTCTCTAACCAAGCAATAGCGATAATTATCGCTATTGCTTGTGAATATGCCCCTCAATGCCTGGAAAAGTGATGTAAAAGATGGACATTGTATTTTAAAAATGTTATAGTCACTGTAGTAAATGTGTTCTCAAAATATATTTGCATCAACAGGTCACTATATCCCAAAGAACAAAAACTAGAATGGTTAGAGTGCGAAAAGTGCAAACAGTGGTTACATTCAGACTGTGCAGATGTGCCAATTACAGAACAGTTTGTTGACACTCCATTTTATTGCGGATGCCACAAAAAATTTCCAATCGCATTGGACAGGTAAATATACAGTTTAATATTGAATATATGTATTTATTTAACCTGCTTATTGAAATTGAAGGTGCAAAACTATGAGTCACAGTAAACTTGGATTATAGAAAAGGTAGTTTGTACTGCATACCTACACATTTATATTTAATGAATGATTCAAGTGATATCTTTACTGTTCCTATTACCATGTTTGCATGGTGAAATCCATAATAAATGATTAGGTGTAGATATATCTTCCTATATAATTGAACAATACATTGAAGGAAAATATGAGCAATGGAAACTTCGGAAAAGTAAGTAGTGATACTTGAAATTCCCACATTTGAAGTACAATCGAAGGCACCAGTTGAGGTTAAAGAAGAAACATTATGATTAATAGTTGAGGTTTAGAGGTAGGATGTTCTGCGAAAAGTAAAACATGCAAGACGTTGAGGTTAAAAACTGTTAGGTAGGACAATTGCTACATTTAAACAAACTTAAATGTATGCACATAAATTATTTGACATTCAGCAGCATTCAAGAATTACTCACATGAATCTATAAGTGACATAATTGGTATTGTGTATTCTTAGAAATCTTCTTAGCTTTTAGAAACGTTAGTCAATACTTCTCAATAAACAAGTCTTTATGAGATGATTTATTTTCCTTTTATAAAAAAAAGAGCACTATGTAATTCACAACAAGAAAATATTATATTTAAATTTTGTCACATAATTATTGAATTTGTGGTTAAGAAATGCACAAGAAGAAATTCAAAAATTCTGAATCTGTTGATGGCATTGATTGTAATGATGTTGAATTTTTAAAATATGGTCATAATTGAAAATGTTAAAAAAAGATTTTATGGGATAGGCATTATTGTTTTAAAAATAATACTGAATAAGTATTACTGTAAAAAGACTCATACATAGACATTAATTATATTCAATGGTTATGTTTTTCAAAATAAAAGGTTAAATTGTCAGACAATCGAATAATATGAAATTATTAATTTGTAGGCTTAAAAAAACCTTGGAAGACAGAAGCATTGTGAATTTACTTACTGAAGATGAGATAAAGGCTCGTATAAAATAATGAGTATTTCTATGATTTTTACTTTTTGTGCGTTTAAAACATGTATTCATTAACACCAATGTACTGAAGGGAAATATCTTCAGCAACTATATGTATTATGTTCAAGAGCCATGATATAAAGGAAGGTGGCATGTTGTTTGAAAATTTGTAAAAAGGTTGAAAAAACTTATCTTTATTCATTTCTATCTTCTCTGAAAAAATGTTTTTATTACTTACTTTATTAAGTAATTAGGTACCTTCTAGTGATATAGCAACTTTTTAAAAAAAAACCTGTTTACTTAATGACATAGTTTGGTCATATGCATTTTTAAATTAGTTGACTGTGTTCTCTCAATTTAATATACTAAAACTCATGGTCAGGCTTCAAAATGAGAACCTGGCGATAATTATTAGCGGAACATGTGGATAGGGGTTAAGTATATAGCAATGTAATTGATTCTTAAAATAAATCGAGGCCTGAGATAATTGAAGAAAAAATTAGTAACTAAATAAGGAAATAATGTGAAGTACTTTGGTGAATATCATAAAAGAGCATTTTTTAGACTCATGAAGTAATAAACAAAATGTACTACAAGACCCAGAGTTAAAAAGGTTTGATGCAAGCCCATGGTCACAAATTACACGTCTATTTAGAATCAATATTTAGTAATATTACTATAGTACTAATAACAATCTATAAAATGCTATTTACAAACATAATTGTCGACTGTAACCTAACCTATTCTTTCCTCTGGGGAGGTCTCTGTCCAACTGCGGAGGGTGCATCAACTGTCATACAGTGTAAATGTATGAGAAATTTGAGATATTACTGAATGATTCTATTACGTTGTGTAATCATTAATATAGTAACATACCATGCAGGATGTCTACAAATAGCAACATTTTTAAATTGTAATTAGTATCTGGGTGCCTGGTGAAATTTCAAAGATATTCCTTCAACACAGCTTATATAAGCAGTTACTAACTTAGATTGAGTTACAACAAATTTAATATGTGTATATTAAACATAAAAGTGACTCCTACTTAACAGAAAATATAAAGGAGACAATTGGTATATAGTTGCGACCTCCTTGGCTGAGGAGTGAGTGGGGTAAAATTAAACTTACATTTCCACCGTCCGGGTCCAGCATATTCTCTGCTCCTGACCCTGGCAGTAACATGAACCAAAATCAGGCAGTCAGAGTCCCTTCAATAAAGCAATCATAGTACTCTAAGCAGCATTTTGATTGTTGCAGATGCCACCAAGCCAGCGGCTTATAGAGAGGCCATGTTCTACATGCTGCCTTGCAGCATGCATGGAGCAGGACAGAGTGTGCATGACTAGTTTGGGTAGCCCCAGGGGGCTGAAAAAACAGTCTTTGCACATTAAGTAGTGCTCAGGCACACCGCTCCTCCCCTTCCTTTTGCAGAGCCCACTCCGCCCACCCATCCGCAGGCAAAAAACATAAATTGATAATAAAACAAAGCTATTACCATTTTATGTTTCTGCTTCTAGAACTGTGTGAAAGCAGTAAGGCAACACTACTCCTCCCTAGTAGAGGAGCTCCCTCTGTTAAAGTAAGCATACATTTTCATCAGGACTGATACACAAAACCTTTGATATGATTATATGTAGAATGTTTCTGCAAAATACCTGGTTTACTCTTGAGTTACATGTATAAGTTGTCTTACTCCTAACGTACTCCATGTGTGTGAAAGTCAAGAGTAACTTAGTTCTTTATTTTTTGAGCTTGTGCTCATATTAAAGAAAGTTGATTTTTTACAAGTCTTTTCAATAAGTACAATGAAGTAGAGCTGACTGTATTTATAATGTATAGTTGGTTAGTTAAAGACAGCTGACAACAAAACTTTAGGACATTCTCTGCTACTTGCCAAATGATAATACGGTCAAATTTGAGAAACATTGATTTGTCTAATTGTTGATTTGTGTTTTATCGTTAATAGGAACATGCAAACAATATTATAAAGGGTAAAAAGAAATCAAATAGAATGTTCCTTTTCTCAAACCCTACATTTATGCCGAAATTAAAACAAGAATTAAATAGGAGGATGACAATATTCAATGAAAATGATGTGAGTAAAGTATTATCTTTATCAACCACACTTTGTAATTGAATTATTATATGAAACAACGTCGCTAATACCAAAACTATAACTATTTTGTATTGCAGGCAAGAGGTCTAACAGAACAAATAAAGAAAGTTCTAAATTTTTCAATAATTAGCCGAAACACATCACTCATGATTGATGTGTTATTACCAGAGGTGAGAGTTTTCGGTAATGAAATGATCACTGCTTTTCTAAATTGTGATTTTAATAAAAGAAAGAAATAATTTAAAAGTGTGTTTAAAACTTATTTGTTGTTAAGTATAAGAAATATAAGTAAATGCATATAAAATGCAAATAAAAAGTAGTTACATTGTTAGCCCACACAAATGACAAATCTGAGGTGAAGAAGTTGATTTTAAGATGGGAAACGTTAGATTTTATAGCACCTCATGAAATGCAGACGTGTGAATTAAATAACGCATTAACATGTGGATTGAATTGCACCTTCATAAGCATTGTGCAAATTGTTTATATTTTTATTTACTGACAGAAATGTCATAAAATCTACATAAGAAAGTAAGATTAATACAATGAGAAGATATGAACGACTGAAGATGATATAATGGAGAACGGGACCGCTCGCCATAAGGGCGGGGGTCCAGTTGGGGGAATTAGGATGTGCCCGCCGCAGTGGCGGGCACACCCTTCAATTGTGCCCGCCGCAGTGGCGGGCACACCCTTCAATTTTAGCATTGTGGCGGGAGGCCTAGCCTGCTCGGGAAGAAGGGGCAGAACTTTACGCAACATGCGAAGCAGCATCATGCACGTGGACGTGGTCTTGTTCACGTGCATGTCCAGCTGCAAATAGGGCCGAATATAACCCTGAGGTTGCGAGCCGACTCAGCGGCTGACACAGTCTCGGGGAACAACGGGGGCCAGAAGTTCGCCGGGAGAACACGAGGAACCCGGTCCGAGGAGAAGTACAGTACCTCAGTCTTGGTACTGTTAAACTGCAACGAGTTAGAACTGAGCCAGTCAGCTGTGGCTGACATGTATCGATGGAAAGTCTCCAGTGGGACCGCGTTCTTTTCTTCCAGCAAAAAGACCAACTGGGTATCAATCGCATAATTAAATGCTGAGATACCAAATGATTTAATTAGTTGGACCAGAGGGCGGAGGTAAAGGTTAAAGAGTATAGGGCTGATGGCCGAGCCCTGTGGCACCCCCTGCCCCACTCTCCGCACCTCCGAGCTGAAAGGTGGTAACGCCACCACCTGCTGCCGGTTGTCCCTTGCACTTGCCGTGACACCACACTCCTCCAGCCTCCTGATAAGGGTAGGATGGCTGACCGTTTCGAACGCGGCCAACATGTCGAGCAGCACCAAAAAGGCTGCCCGACCACTGTCGACCCGCGACCGCAAGTTGTCAAGCACAGTCACCAGCGCGGATTCCGTCCCATGTGCTGGGCGAAAGCCAAACTGTGCCTCATCAAACCAGATGTTTTCTTCCAGGAAGCCAGACAAGAAGCGGGTCACTAACTTCTCCATGATCCTAATGGGGAAGGGAAGAAAGGAAATGGGTCGGTAATTAGACAAGCAGGCGGGGTCCAAGGTGGATTTCTTAAGGAGAGGTGATACCACTGCCAGTTTCCAGCACTCCGGGAACGTTGCAGTATCAAACGACTATAGGCAGATGGAGTACAAGGGCTGGAAAAGTTCGTCCTGAAACACCTTCCAAAATGTAGGAGGGAGTGGATCAAGCGGGGAGCCAGATGACACCGTCTGTGCCAGACTACAGAACTCCTCAAAGTAGGGGATGGGAAAGCAGCTCAGCTGGGGTCGACTGGACACAACGTCCGGAGCTCCCAAGCTGAGAGCAAGACCCCTCAGCTGGGATCGACTGGACGAGTCCACCGGAGATACCAAACTGAGGGCATGACCACTCAGCTGGGGTTGACTGGATGACACATCCGGAACTCCCAAACTGAGGGCAGGGCCACTCAGCCGGGGTCGACGGGGCGGTACGTCCAGAGCTCACAAACTGAGGGCAGGGCCACCCGGCTGGGGTCGACTGGGAGGCAAGTCCGGAGCTCCCAAACCGAGAGCAGGACCACACAGCTGGGGTCGACTGGGCGAGCCGTCCGGAGCTCCCGAACCGGGGGAGGAAGGTACTGGGCTCAGTAAACCTTCCAAGATCTTAACGATCTTCTCCTCGAAGGCGCAGGCCAGGGAGTCGCACAAGACCTGCGACGCAGGAACATTATTGACCGTGCATGAAGGATGAGTCAGGTCCCTAACAATTTTAAACAGTGCTTGCAACTTGTTGGAAGCCTGATTCAAGGTGGCTTCCAGATAGGACGCCTTAGCCACCTTAATCTGTGTCTTATATTCCTGCAGGGACTGCCTAAAGATAGCCTTCGCCGAGTCAGAATACTGCTTCCTCCACGCCCTTTCGGCGCATTTGTAGCTAAGGTTTAACTGCCGCAGGGCGTTTGTATACCAGGGGCTTGACCGATTCAGCCTGCCCCTTGACCTACGGAGTGGCGCTACCTTGTCCAAAGAGTTCGAGATGGACTGACACAAGGTGGTATAGCTCTCTTCCACTGAGTCACTCAAACTGAAGTTGCCCGGTAGTAGTCTGGGCAGAGGCGAGGCTTTTAGGAGTCGAGACCAAGGTCTGCCCAACTTAGCCTGTCTAGATCCAGCTTCCACTGAGGAGTGATCCCCCAAATAGAGGGAGAAAGCAACCATCGAGTGATCCATCCAGTATTGACACAAGATGTCATCCACCGACACAAGTTGGGTGTCTGCGAAAACTAGGTCCAGAACGTGGCCCTTCCGATGTGTGGCTGACCGGACCAGCTGTTGCAGCTGGATGTCATTGCAGGCTTGGGACAGAGTGGAAAGCGCACTGTCCAGCGGGCCACCCGACCACAGGTTAAAATCCCCTAAGACCACTAGCTTAGAGTGGGTGTTAGAGAGGTCGTAAATCAGGTCAATGAAGTCAGGGAGGGAAGGTACATTGCCAGGCGGACGGTAGCACAAAACGCCCGAGCAAAAAGTCTTCTCGTGATTTTTAAGAGAAAACCCCATCAATTCAAAGCCCGACACCTCTCTAATCTTAAGCTGGGAGAGAGCTAGCGTGTCTCAATAAATTAATCCAATCCCACCACCCCGGTTCTTCACACGAGGGGTATGGTTGATTTTAAACCCTGGAGGCTAGGCCAAAAACCCAGTTCAACCTCACAGTCCTCCCGCGTCCAGGTTTCCGTTAGAGCCTGAACATCGAGCCCCGCGGACTCGATGAGGAAGGCGATGTCCGTGTGGTGCTTACAAAGGGACCGGACATTAAGCAGCCCATAGGAGAGGTGACAAGACATCTGAGAGGTGAATCTACATCTGAGATTACTTTTTATGCATGTATGCTGTCATTGAGCATGGTGCTGTGAAAAAATGCCTTGAAATTTAAGAGGGATAAAACACATCTTCTGACTTAGAACCTTTGTCAATAACTGAAAATAGTAATTGATGCGCTTCTACTTTGAAATGGGCTTCTACACTGGCACTTAATCTGATATAGCACTGTCTTTCTTCATTAAATTTTAGTTGACTTTCTAAAAGCAAGTAAATTTAAATTTAGTGTCCTGTTTTTTCTTTTTGGCTTGCAAACCTGGGTATGAAACATAGTGCTACCATTCTTTCTCGGGTAAACTAATGCAATGCACTACATTTTTGGCTTCTTTCTTAAATGTTTGGCCCTGTTTGCAACATGTTCAGAAAAGGGCAGTTAAGCTTCCACTTGCTGTAAATTTACACAACACGGTCACCCAGACATAGTCCACAGTTTACACTGTCTAGCATTAACTAAGATAAAATCCAAACCAATCTTTAATATCGGCTGATGCCCTGTTACTGGATGTTCCTCAAATTAAGTTTGCGCGTAAGGGAAGGAGATCATTAGCTTTTCAGAACCAACGAGGTATGTAAGACCATTGCACCTGCAGGTTGAGCACAATAACCTACAAATATTTAAGTTTCCGAAAACTGGTATGTTCAAAAAAGTAGTTGTGTCTATAGTCCAAGGCATTCTTTATTGTATATATTTTGTACAAATAGTTTTTCTCTACTAAAAAGGCACAAGCATCTTTCGGAAAAATGTCAAAGTAAAGAGTATATACTTTCATTTGTGACTATTGACAGGTAATTAGTACTAAATTAATGCAAAGAGGTTACATTTGTATGTAATATGTTGCAAATATTTATTTAAAACAATTTTTATAAGGTTTACTTACCTGTTCCCACCCTAAAACCCAGGGATGCTAATTTGCCTTAGCTAACCGGCAAATGCCAAGTCACTCCTTTGAATTTGAAAAGTGTGAAAACTTCTCACAGTGCAGTAAAAACGGACTTGCATGACCTTTTGTGATTACTGACAATTTTGTTGGTATTATCTTTACAATGGCATAATAAAGTTTAATACAGCTTAAATAAAGGCTTTCATAAAGTAATTATTGGATAATGGAAGCTTTAAATGCCATATTGTTAGTAATCATGCTATATTTGTGGCCATTTATATCATATTTATGACTAATCTTGGAATAATAATGTCTATGACTGACATGTTGTGAAGGATGTTATCATTATGATGGACATCCATTGAAAAGTTGTGTACCTGACAAAACAGTGGGCTTCCTTGAATAAAGTAGTCATCTTGAGCATTATTGAATAAAAATATGGCATGTGAAAAACTAAACCTGGTCAGGCCAAGCAGAAAGTTTTAATGAGATTAGTTTGCATTATGAGAATCACAAGCGGGCAAATAGGGGTTATACTTGAAAAATGTTTTTGAATTAAAAATGTAGTTTACTTTTATGCCAAAACATTATTTAATTTGAGTGTGTTTAACCGTTATAAGATGTTCATATTAAAAAAGAAAAATAATAATGCATTGTTATTGAAAGGGATGAAACTATGAGTTGGTGTTTAGCCATCTTCTGTGATCAGGTGGCCAATATGAATATTTGGGCACGTGGTGCATGAAAATGTGGTTACACACTTATAAGGGTATTGGGAAAGTTTCCAAAAACATAAATGTGCAGAAATTATTTACCCCTTCTCTTTACAAGACATACCTTAGAATTTGTGATTATTATGAAAACAGCCAATAATTCATTACATGTCACCTAAATAACATTTCATCTAAAACATATATCATTGCATAAAATAATATAAATTAAAATGTGCTATTTAACAGTGTATGCACATTAACCTGAAAGTATGTAGGGTTCGATTATTTAGCCAACGATGGTAAAACATTGAAAATTAAAATAACCAGGCATTTTCCATTCAGAAACACAATAGGCAAACGGATGTCCTTGTATGTTTAAATTGGGTGTAATCAGACAACTTGTAACAGGTTCAAAACTTTAGGTAGGAAGGGTAATACTAAATATAGAAATGATGAAAGACAACAAAAGATAAGCAATATTTAAAATCTGAAATAGTTGTACATTTAAATGTGTCTTTTCGTATAACATGAAATAAAAATGTTTGCAAGAAAAGAATAAAAATTAAGAAGCTTATCTTATTAGAAAAAGCTAATTTGCAACATTTATTTTGCATGAAAGTTTTGAAAACAGAAAATAAGTGTACACACTTAACACCTGCTTATTAATACATCTTAAAAATGTATAGTTCTGAAAAATAAAATAAAATAGGAAAGTAATTATTGTATGGAATGTTTATATGGTATGATTACTTTCCATGTAAGCTTTAAAACTAAAAGTATGTTGCTTTAAAAGTCAATTTTTTCTCTTTGCAGATGACAATCAAAATTCTACAAAAACATGAAGATTTAAATAGATATGAAGCAGAACTTGTACTGATGACAGGGGACTTCCTAGACTCCAATGAGGATGAAGTAGATGATGTTGAGACATTTGAAAAATTGAAAATGGGCGCACTGAAATACATTTTTTGAATGATTGTCTTGTTTATTAAAGTGAAAAATGTAATTGTAATTTTTTGACAAATGGAGTAAATTATTACATGTAACTTTAATAAAAAAAAATTAAAATATTTATTGACTAAAATACAATATGTATAACTGTTTACTGAGGTTCAATTATAAATAAAAGCTTAAAAAGTTGAGTTTTTTTAGTAATGAGATGAAAATACTATGAAGATATTGTCTGTGATGCCTATTGTGATTATGCTTCATTTCAACATAGAATATTTATAAACAATTGAAACAAAGAACTTGTAATCATAAACAATAAGAATTGTATTGAACATCATTTTTGATTTGATGAACATAGAAATTAAAATGAATACCAGATTGTGCAATGTTATCATTAGGATTCTACATCAACTACAATTTCATATTATTACTAATTGAAAATACTATTAATCTAGAATGCACTGAATTGCTGTGTATATTTGTTCAAAAAAGCTGGCAAATAAACCTAATGTCTGTCAAAATTAAAAAGAACAACAAATGTAGTGGACTTTATGGAAATAAACAGTGCAGTGTAAAAAAAGAACCTGTGATTTATCTTCAGGAGTTTTACATCTTTTGCATTACATATACCCAAAGTCTTACCATATCGGTTACTGTTGGGTGTACTACTCTATACGTTAAACATGCCTCACAGTTAAGATGAGCCTGTGCTCCTATTTTCAATACGATGAAATTGATTGATTTTATTTTGGCATATTTAACCTTACTTCTAAGCCCCTAGTGTTGTGCACAAATTGTACACAAGGCCTTCAAGTTAAATGCCACTGTTGGACTGCAGCACTGTCTTTCCCATCCACTAACCTTAAGGTTTAAAAAAGAAAATGTGTGACTACCTGTAGAAAAGTGCATTAGAAAATATTATGGCTGGGGAGCCTTACCAAATCATGTTATATTTAAATCCCAAAGATGGTCCTTGAATTCACAGTAATACTTATTTTTCTCGGTCCTATGAAGTGAGTGGCTAGAAGAAATAAGGCTTAACTAGAGGAACATGTAATTAACACAATTTCCAAGAAATCCAGCATCAATCTATATACAGTAAGCTTAATGTTATCTTAATGTAGCGACCAAAAATAACAGAATAGCATATTTATAATAAGAGTTATAGATGGAACACAAAATCAGTGCTGAAAAAGAAATTGACAAAATAGCATTGAAGTCAATTGCAAAATCCACTAGTGACAATAGGTCACTTGCAGGTCGAGACTGCAGCGGCTCCTCCAGCAGAGTGAAACAGAGTGACCACACTGCTGTTTGAGCAGCACAAAAAAAAAGAAGTAAAAACTCAATGTTATTATCAGATATTTTTCAGTGTGAACTCAGAGCCAGGTTAGGGTGGTGCGGGGCTGGGCTATATGAGCCAGTGGGAGGAGAAAATATGTATAACATTACTGCACATGTCAGTTTAGCCTGCCAGCCAGGTGAAGAACTGTCCTAGGCTTCCATGCACTGCCTGAGCAGCCAAACAGGGCGCTCAGACTAATCTCGAAACTGCTGTATTGCTGGTGACAGCAGAGTTGTGATTGGCTTAGGGGATTGTGTGAGCCTGTGTGCTTCTGTTCCATGAAGCCAAGAAGACAAGTCGAGAAGAGTTTGGAGTGTAACTGCACTGTAAAAACCTGTCTAAAGTACATTGCATATCCCGGCAGTGTGTACAGGAAAGTGCAGGCCTTCTAGAGGAATAACAGCTTGGATCAGATTAGATCTGGGCTGCTCATCCCTCCTACATGAGACCAGAAGTCCCAACATTATGTGACTTAAAATAAAAGGTCAGAAGGGTGGTTATGTATTGTAGCTCTTTAAAGTCTATATAAGAGGGAAAGCAAATGGCAATTAATCGACCATCGAAAGACAGCTAGAAAATCAAATAAACAAGTGCCCCTCATTTGATAAAATCATTGCGGCCGGTGACTTTAACTGCGCATTCGAGCCACTAAGCAGTGAAGATCTCCTAGGGATAATTGAAGAGGATAGCAAATGGTCAGTGCCCCCCCCCTAGTCTTACCACCGGTTAAAAGATGGTCTGAGATTGTAATACAAGTTAATACTATAATACTAGAATATGGCATAAGAGACACAAATGGCAGAACCCTATCCAACATCAGGGGGAAAAATACTTACAATAAACTTGCTTGCCCTTCCAGCATTGATTATATCTTGGTCGACTTACGCCTCTGGCCCGATGTCATGAACATGGAATTGGGCCTAACTATTGACAGTAACCACAACCATCTAATATTAAACTGAAAAAATCAATGGGCCCCTCCCAACAAAAATTCCAATACCATTGGGAATTACCTCGTATCCACAAAGGAGTTAATTCTATCTAATTGTGGTAGGCGTCTAAGATGGCCCAAGGTCGCAGGAGAGGACCAAAAACAAAAGAACATCTCCTCAATATTAGTGTCAAAAACAGCCGAACTCAAGGCAGCTTGAGATAATGTCCGGGTGGGGGGGGGGGGAGGGGGGGGGGGGGAATATCCACATAATACGCCACGAGACAATTGCTCCGATTGGTGCACACTTCCTTGAAAGACGACGCAGTGGCCCCACTAGGAGCCGAACAAAAAGCTCCAATTCATGGTACACTGAGTCTTGCAGGGAGAAAAGGCGCAAGCACTAATATCTGCGGAAAAGGTGAAAAAACACACAATAGTAAAAATAGCGAGGATGGAGTACAACATATCACTAAAGCAAGCAAAACGTGATTGGGAAGAGGTACATTAGGAGGACATGAAAGTTTACTGTTTCAAGAGGGATTACGCCTCCTTTTGGGCTCTAATCAAGATGAGAAATAGGAGGGACAACATCCCAATCACGAACCATATTGGTGATGAGGCCTGGTGGGATGACTTTTCCCAACTGGACACGGATGAACTAGAGGCCCTACCTACCTCTCAGTTGAAGAGAATTCAGGTTCCACTTACAATTGAAGATACCAATCTCTTCCAAATGAAAGAGATTGTGAATGCAATTAAGTGTACTATTCCTGCAAAGGCGGCAGCCCCAGATGGTATACTGGGTGACTTGCTGTAATTAGAACTACAGAAGTGGGCCCAATATATCCTGCTTTTAATCAACAATATAATGAAAGGAGCAGAAGTCGCTATATCTAGGAAAGGAGCAGAGGTCATAACTATATATAAAAAGGGAGACGGCGAGGACACTAACAAATACAGGGCTATCACCCTAATAGATACCATGCAGAAAGTGGTTGGCAAAGCCCTTGTAAATAGGATTCAAAATTGGATGGAGGAGGAAGATGATCTTTCCACCTATCAAACAGGTTTTAGTAAAGGTACCAGTACAGGACTGTTCACATTACTTTTTTATATTGGAAAGTAGTCATAATTGTCATGGGAAGTCTTTACTTGCGTTCATTGAGCTTAAAACCAATTATGATTTAGTGCTGCGAGAGAAGCTATGGTCAGTGCTCCAGGAAATGGGCTTACCCTCATACCTTTTAAATATTTTAATACGCCTCCATGATGAAACCTATGCCCGAGTTAGATGGGGGCTCATGGGAAAAGTAAAGACAAGATACAGTTCAACAGGCGGTTTGCCAGGGCTGTGTGATGGCTCAAACCCTCTTTTCACTTTATGTAAATGAAGTGGTTAGTTTTTTTAGCCAATTTCAAAAATAAAATTGCTCCAATTTTTGAAGGGGAAAAAAACCATACCCTACTGTTGGCCGACGACACTATTTTAATATCGAAAACCCCAATGGGCCTCCGGGAACTCCACACCCACTTTCAATTTTTCCTGTACACAAAGGGGCCTAATGATAAACATCACAAAGACTAATTTTATGGCTTTCAATGTGGGCAAACATTTTAATAACACTCTCACTAACAATGGTTTACCCCTTAGAGAGAGTCCATTCCTTTGATTATCTGGGTATTAGGTTATCGCATAAAATGCAATGGGGGACTCACATGAACAAAATGTTACTGAACCATAAGAGCGTGGTGGATGCCATTGGTAGGGACCAAAGGTTAACGTCAAGTAGACTGGTAGCTCCTTCACTAGTAGTCTATAAAGGTAAAGCTGTGAGGTCAAGAATTTATGGCGCTGAACTTTGGGGCTTCGAAAAAACTAATGAGATTGGACGATCAAAGAGTAAATTCTTTAGAGATCTGGTATCCGTCCCTACCAATACACCACTCAAGCCCATACTCTCTGACATGGGCAGACACACTTTTAGCGAGGTGGATATACTTTGCCCTATTCTATACTTGATAATACTAAGACGCACCCCAGAACTCCATAGCTATGCGACGGTCCTTTCTGAGCTAATTACCCTTGATAACAACAAAGGTGTTAAGTGGCTTAAAGATCTAAAGGAATTACTGACCAAGCTGGGCTTAGCCAAAGCTTGGGCCAAGCAGGTCACTCTGACTAAGAGAGAGTTAAAAAAGAATTACTGGAACTGGGTAAATCACCAGGTCTTACATAAACCAATGCTTGTCTGACTATTTGAAGAGTTCATCCAGCATAAATCAGTTTGATCCCTGGAACGTTATCTAGATTTTATCAGGAAACACAGAGACAGGGCACTATATATGCAGTTTACATTAGGGTCAGTAAGGCTAAATACCAAACTGGCAAAATGGGACCCAACAACATCCAACCTATATAACTGCCCCTGCTGTGATGCACAACAAGAAACTGTAGACCATGTAGTCTTTGCTTGCCCAGCCTACAAGCAAGCAAGGGCCAAATGGATCAAGCCTATATGTATTATATTTGGGCACTAGAAACCTCATTGATGCTCTACGAATCATGAGAAGTGACTCAAGTAGGTCCTCGCTAGTATGTGGTGTTACAAAGTACCTGTGGTGTGCGTGGATTATCCGTATAAGGGCACAATTAAGGAGTAATGTGCAAATAAATACCATCTAATCTGTGGATCTGAGAGATAATTTACAAATAGGAATTATTTGCAAAGTACTGAAGATTAACTGTTTTGTATGGGACATGTGTTTTAGCTAATCTGTAATTTTAAACCTAATGAGCAAATGCCAATTAAGATATTAAGCGTAAATTTAGAGTGGACGGTATAGCCAGGTTTTAAAAACTTGTTTTTACTGTATGAAATATTCATTTTATATACTTTTATGTGACTGTGAAATGCTTTTATGATAATTGCTATCGAATAAAGCTTATGCAAAATGAATGGGGAGCATGGAAGAGTTCCTGACTAAGTGGCTCACCGGCTGGCTACTTCCATAGTTGTTGTCCTATTATTTTGTTGTAGAAAGGGCACACAGGGCCATGATGCAGAAGTCGCCCCGGGAAGCCAGACCAAGTCCTTTCATTGTAAAGATTTTGAATAAGCACAACAGCGGAGACATGATTTGAAATCAATCCAGGCAAAGAACACCTGATGTTCAAAAACACTTGCATCCTCAAATGTCATGAGTACACAAGACTAGTCCAGCAGAAGCAACAGTAATTTATGGCAGACAAGGCCCAACTAGGTGAGCAGAAACTTCCCTATGCATTGCTGTATCTAGCCAAGCTGAGGGTGGTGTACCAATCCCGTATGCTATTCTTTGAGGCACCAGAAGTATACGTACACATGACAGGATTGCCCCGTACTTTGGAGTACAATGGCATTTTAAACAACCATTTGCAATTCAATAGGTCTGGCATTTACGCAAGTTTAAGCAATTGACATTGCAAATAACTGGCTTTTATTTATGTTTTCTTTTTTGAAACATAAATAAAATGCATTGTCATTTACAATGCCACTAGCTTAAACTCGTGTAAATGTGAGACCTAGTGCATTGCAAATGCTTTGACTGGTATGGCTCCCACGGTTCCCCGCTGTGTGCCAAGCATACGTTGTATAAATTGATGTGAATACTGTAAGTGCTGGACTGGCTCACTCTGGAAGAGAACTGGGCCTTGTCATGAGAAATGAGGCTTTAGACTGGAGGAGAGCGGTCCACGGGACACCCGAGGGGGTGCTGACCTCACTGATGAAGGCCGCCTGCGTGTACGTGTGTCGGCTGAAGGTGTCAGCTCAACACAGCTGGACACTCTGAGGCAAAAAAAGCTGATAAGTCAACAAAAGAGTGATTTCGAAACAAAGGCAGCTCTGAAAATGCGTTTTCATTTTGGAGGCGGCCTGACAGGAGTCATTAATGAACTTGGTGCGTGCAGGAATCGCTTAGGAGCAACTGCTAGAAAGAGCAGGGGGATTTTCCGCTCTGCAACGAAAATGCAATTGCATCTGCCCAATGATCCTGTAGACAACTAGTAAGGGCCAGTCTCCAACGCCGTCCTCTCCAAGCTGCCTCGTCAAACCCGCAGCTCTCACCTAATTAATGCAGCACTTGGACCCAGTGTCTCGCCGCTATGCTTTTCCTTGGCTTGTCGTAGGTCTCTATTGCATAGCTCGTCTTCAGGGCCAGACGTCGAGCTGTAACTCATAATCGGGTATAGGCTTGGCAGGCTTCTTCCTCAGCTGCTCATCAAGGGCTATGCCACGTACCCTCTTCTACTACGTTTGCTTTCCCTGGTTCCGGAAAGGACACCGCACTGTAGTCTCAGCGTTGAGCTCCACGATTGAAAACCAAGGGAAAGTGAAAGAGCAGTGCACGCTGGAGGCAAGCCATGACCGTGCACATCGGCGTGGCCTGCAACTCGTGCCCAGTGGCGAGGCGTAGAACTCGGTGAAGAAGGAGAGATCGGTTGTCGGTGTCCAAGATGACCAGTGGGTCTTTTTGTGAGTACATGCTGGCCCAGCCGAGGACCCAGAGGAGCCACAGCACACGCATCATTCTACCAGTAACAGCGCTGCAGGGACGGAAGAAGACCAGCCATAGAGAAGGAGGAGGGAGGGAAAGAAAAAACACGCAATGTTTGTTGGTGAGGGAGAGGGGGGGTGGGTGGGGGTTGAGGGTGTGTGTGAGTGTGTGTGTATGTGTGTGTGTGCGTGTGTGAGTATGGGCACGCACATTCTACCATCAATGAGGGTCATTTGGACTGGTGCTAGGTGCCCACTAGAATAGTGGACAGTATATGCCAGGCCAACGTCTCACAGCAGCTACAGGAGTGCTGTGTGTTTTCTGATTGGAGCAGCTGTAGCAGCACTGTGCTCTAACAATGGCTGTGAGGGCACTGTCCTTTACGGGATGGGGCAGCTGTGAGGGTGCCATTCCTCCCATCCCGTGAAGTAACAGTAGATGCTGTAGCACCCAGGATAATGTGCTGCATGGCCAAATAATTATAAGGTCCCAAAGGCACGACATATTGGCTATGCCAATGCTTTTTCACGGAGTGTTGGCGTGACGGGCAACACACAAAGATAAGAACAGAAAGAAGCATTTGACAAAGCCAACACAAGTGGTTTGCCTGTTATACCTAAGGTAACAATACCATTATTTCATGCATTGCAAGTTATGAAGTAGAAGATGGCAGTCACTTCACATTTGATATAATTGTTTTCAACAGCAAAATGTAAAAAAATGAATATGCAGTGACCCTGATAGTGTGGAGCGCTTTTGTAGGCCTGAGCATGAAATTCCACTTCGCTCATTGATTTTGCTGAGTTTTTCCCACTCCACGCTCCGCGTAGCACGCGGATTTCTGAAAAACTCCGCAGAGCAGAGTTTTTACTTACTTGCGCTCACCAACATTAAGTTTGCAAGCGGGGAGAATTTTACCCCAGACCACCTCCCGGCGATATCTTTCAATGCTGGCAGTGTGGATGGTCGCTACCGCTTGCGTTGAGAAACCTTCCATTCGCGCTGAGGAAGCTGCTGCTCTAGTAGAACATCAACTCGAGCAGCAGAAAGAAGCTGCACCCTCTTGCGCTGTGCGTGCACCTTTTGCACTGATTTTATAGCACGGGTCAAACTCCAAGTTCTAAAAATCAGTGCGAATGGTGCAACGTAACGCACTCTGCTGCTTGCCAAAGTCCGCGCAGCACAGCAGAGTTTTTCAGTCATGCGGAACTCCACGAACTCCGCCAAGGCCTACTCATTAGCAGTTGCTAACAGACAGATGCAGCTGTCTGTAGCCAAACACTATCAATAGTGCACTGCTTGACCTGCTGCTTTTGCTCAGTTGGTGGCTCTGGGGACTCACACATTTAACTGCAGAGATCTGTGTTTGACTTCAGGGTCACGGGTTCAAAGGCTGGTAAGTTGACTCAGCCTTTCATCTTTCTGTGGTTAATAAAAGGAGCACTATTGAGTTAGAGAACAATGAACATCTGTTTTTCAGTACCAATGTACTTTTCAGGGTGAAAATGTGCTTTACAATTCCTACTGCTACAACTGGGGAAAGTAGGGAATGTGACCTGAGCTCACCATGTAAATCACCAGTCCCCCCAGCAATACTGTAATAAGAGAGGAGTATTTTGAAAGATACATGGTTATTATGAAAGATGTGCTGGAGACTCACCCACAGTAACCTGAGTCCTACTTCATGTTAGGATTATATTTAAATGTACAGATTGTGTCCACCTTAGAAGAGTGAGAGGCTGGGTAGCTCCTATGTGAATTCAAAAGTGCAATCTGCAGTTTATTTACATTATTCTGCAGTAAACTGAGCCTTTGAGTAACCGTAACTGGACTGGGATGTGTAACCTGGAGATCACAAGCAGACCTGTGCAGCTGGCTCAGTCACCTTTAACTATACTTTAGGGATTAGAGCCTGCAGCTTGTAGGTTGCAGTGTATTATGTAGTAGGCACAGTAACAAGTTCAACAACCTTAATGTAATGAGGACATGAACTCACAGGAAGAGTAAACTTGACTCTGTGCATCAAGCAAATCAAGCCCTTATGTGTCTGATTACGTGCCAGGCATGAATGTGGTATCCCCAGCAGGGGGACTGGCCTAGTTAGTGAGATTCAGGGGGGGCTCAAATTTCCCAATTAAAAAAGCAGTCAGCTGCAGGGTGGACAGGTAAGATGATCAAGGCCCAGATCAGTTGACTGGGGGTGAGTGCTTGCAACGTTCAACACTCGGTCCATCATCCCCTTTGGTTTTGCTTTGTTCACCCTAAGTTGGCAGGGTGTGCCCAGACTTGGGTCCCTTGCTCACTTTGCCACTGGATTCAAGCTAGGCTGGCTGATGATGGCTGATTATCCAGAAACCAGTTCCAGGATGTTTTTTTCCGGTACAGGGAAGACATGGCTTGGCAGTTTGGGCTGGACTGTTCCCATGAGGCACAGGGTCAGACTGATTTGCATATGGCCATGTCTGAACTGGGGTGGGAGAGTGGGCTAAAGAATGGTGATGGATTAAACCCAGATCAGCTGACTGGGGGTGAGTGTTTGATTCGCTCAAACGCTCCGTCCATCATCCCCTTTTGTATCGCAATTGTTAAAGTAGTCATTTAAATGCTAAACGTGTCCTAGATTCATATTATAGAAGGCACAACATTATAGATTATTAAATCAAGCATAAGAGGTGGTTTTACAGCGCACAACTTGAAGTAGTTAGAATTGTGCCTATGTAGGATAATAAAGAAAAAGGAGGCTCCAAAATAAAAGATTTGTTTAGGATCACACAATTTGAAGAAGCAGGGAAGCAGGTATTGATTTAAGTTTATCTGGTTTCACATTTTGAAATTCAGTCTCCATTTGCATATCTCTGGCACTAATTCACATAAAAGGTTAATCTTATGTCTTTTATTCTCGGGTCACAACCAGAAAAACACATCGATAGGAGACCCAACACAGGGCCCTGAGCCCAAATGCCAAGTAATGAATGCAATAATTTGGGAGGGTGTCACACCCCCAAACAACCCCCTTGAAGCTATGCCTTGATCTCCAGGCAGCAACTTCAGAACACTTTCTGGACCTGAGGACGAACTGAAGAGGACTGGACCTGCTGTCTTTGACCTGAGAGGAGCCATGAAGGACTGGACTGCTCTTCTTGTACTCAGGAGAAAGAAGTAGTGGGTGCATAATCCCACTCTATGTTCATGGGATGGGGGAGTGCAACCTAGAATACACCCTCACACACTTTTAATCACTCATTCTTTTACGTCTAGTTACTGGTGAACGTGGGAGTGATGAGTAGGGGTGTGGAGTAAATCTGATGACGGAGCTTGTACGTGTGTCCACTAATATTATCATATATATGGTTTTATTTGCTATTTATGGCATTGGGCATTGCTTTAAATGGGCAAGTACTCTGTCCGGTACTGAGTACCTGCACTTCTTCCATTTGAAAGGGTGAGTAAGTGCACTTCTCCGCAGTGCTGCCAGTGCACTTCTCAGGAGCAAGCAGAATAACAGATACTGTAAATAGCGAGCACCTTCACTTCTATAGTGCCATTTAATGCACTGGCGTAGAAGCATATTCAAGTATATTGGTCACAATTACTGAGAGATGAAAATGGCCCTTAAAATGACTGCACAAAATAGGTTTATCAAAGTATAAATAACACACGTCCTGATACAGAGCTCTCTGTGCATGTGGGGCCCCTGCTCTATTGCCGGTGAGTCTCACAGACGTGGGAGGTAAGAAGTGTTCTTATGGGTCCTTCTGGTTCTGCTGTTAATTCCTTCTCTGCTGTTCAGTGAGTGGGTTTTAATAGAGCGGTCCCTTTAAAAGTGTACTTGAAAACCCTATGCTGCTCTGGTGGCAGCTCTGAGCACTAAGAATTGGAATATGAGAAAGATGCAATAACATACAAAGTGGCTTGTTGGTCTAGGGGAATGATTCTTGCTTAGGGTGCGAGAGGTCCCGGGTTCAAATCCTTGATGAGCCCATTTTACTTCTTATTTATCTTCAAATTTTTTAATTTTTATTTAATGCGTTTGAAATAAGGAAAAAGGTTTTTTTTTCATCTTTCTGAAGTGTTTTTTAGTGCCCCTATTTTAAACAAAAAAATATTAAAATCAAAAGATAGCTAGTCTGGGATTTGACCCAGGACCTCTCACACCCAAAGCAAGAATCATACCCCTAGACCAACATGCCACTGGGAAGTTCATTTACCAATAGGGTTTAGATGTCGGTACACATAGAGCTCGTGCTCTATATTTTCGCACCAGTTATGCACATTGCACTGGAAGTGGCAAAAATTAGATCTTGTTGAGGGAAGATGGTTTAAGGCACACACAGTGACTTCTTTTAGAAAATGTTCACGTCCTTTTATTTCAAACGATTTACAACAAGAAGACATTAATTTAAAAAAAAAAATGGATTACACTCATTTCCCTTGCACGAGGTTGTTTCAAATTTGTGAATAGAATATAGTAAGTTTGTTACATTTATAAGATGCAAAACAGAAGTATCTGATAATGAGCAGAGATGTCAACGAGCGGAAGCCCGAGTGGGATCCGGCTGCACACCGACTGCACTTCCGATTATCACTTGTTGAAACCGGTGCACACTGACAGACAGACAGGAGGTGGCGCTACGGAGACAACATTGAATATCGAAAAGGAGAGCAATTAGCGAATTCCAACCTTAAAGAGCTTGCAAAGATTATTTCTACTAGGAGCGTTGGCCTTTAAGAACAAAAATAGAAATCATAGATGTAAAAAAACGAACCGCCTGAACAGGGACTTGAACCCTGGTCCCTCAGAATAAACGCCTGATGCTCTACCGACTGAGCTATCCAGGCTCATTTGAAAATTGGCAGGCTTGTGTTTATATATGGAAAAAAAAAAATGGCGTCCCCACACTGCTGTTTTCTTTGTTTCATAGTTTTCCTCTGTTTCCTGAGCCCTTCAGATCAATCCAGACAGGATCCATCAGAGAGTTTCACACTCTGAGTGTCTCCCCCGCACTGTGCTCACCACGCATTCTGCCTGCAGAATGAAGGAGCTGTTTGCATGCCATCACATTCACATAACATTAGTGGAAGAGCTCGAGTGCTCCTATGTGCGACTGCTTGTGAGTAGAGTGTGCACATGCGTAAGTGTGACTGCTCGTGAGTGGAGTGTGCGACTGCTCGTGAGTGGAGTTTGCGCTTGAATTTGTGTAACTGCTTGTGAGTGGAGTGCGTGCGACTGCTCGTGAGTCGAGTGTGCATGTGTGTGACTGCTATTGAGTGGAGTTTGTGCTTGCATGTGTGTGACTGCTTGTTGGAAATGGCCCTGTTTGCAGGGTTATCCCCAAATATTTAGATTTTTCCTCCTAATATTTCCTGACCTGTGTGCATTGGTTTTAGGACTATGGGCACTTAACCACTCCAAATCAGTGATAAAGTATGCTCTCTGTGTAAACTGTGTTATGGATTGGTTTTTTCATGATTGGCTATTTGATTCATGTGTCAGTCCCTAGTAAAGTACACTGCGAGTGCCAGGGCATATAAATCAAATGCTGTTGGTGGGCTGCAGCACTGGATTGTGCCACCCACGCAAACAGCCTGTAAAGTGTAACTCTGGCCTGCCATTGCGTAGCCTGTCCACAGCCTAGGGCTGCCATGTCGAATTGGCAAGTGCACACACTTGCAAGTCCCTAAACCTTCCCTTTTCTACATGTAAGTCGCCTCGAGGTAGGTCCAATGTACCCCCATGGGCAGGGTGCACTGTATGTGAAAGGTAGGACATGCGCTGGTGTGTGTGGCATGTCCTGATAGTGAATTTAATTTATTTTTATTTATTTTAAAAGTTTTATAGAGCGCGAACAAGATCCTTACGGATATCAGAGCTCTTTACATACAGAATGGGATAAAAAGGCAAGGAGTAATAATTAAACAAAACATTTTGTGCAAAGATGAGCAAATTGTTACAAAAAAGAAACAAGGTAAGGTAGCAACGGTGCATAGGTGGTCAATATACATAGTCATAGGAGGAAGAGCACTGAGTTACGAGATTACATTAGTCAAAGTTCAGGTAACTTTAGCTAATAGGAGAGATTTTACTTCTTTTTTGAAGGATGCCAAGGATGAGATAAGTCTGATTTCTGGAGGGAGGGCATTCCAGATCCTGGGCGCCATCCCTGAGAAGGAGCATTTATAAGTTTTTTCTTGTGAAATCTCTGAGGTTTCAAAAGAAGATTGTCTGCACTTCTTGTCACTCTTGAGCCACCCGAGATTGTCAGTTTCTGAGCGAGGTAGCTGGGGGAGTTGTGGTGTATAACCTTGTGGGTCATGCAGGCGATTTTCAGATGTATTCTAGCTTCGTAAGGCAGCCAGTTCAAAGCTTTTAGATCAGGAGAAATGTGTGAAAGTTTTTTTGAGCCCGTGATTAGTCTGTCTGCAGCATTAATAGAGGCTTTTATTGGTGCGGTTGTCGATATGGGGAGACCACAGAGGGCAACACTTCCATAATCCACTCGAGGGATGACTAGGGCTTGGACTGCAGTTCTGAAGTCATTGAGAGGAAGGAAAGTTTTAAATTTCCGCAATGTGTTGATTTGGAAATTAGCTCCCTTCGTTGCATTGCTGATGTGATGATGCATATTGAGATTGCAGTCAAGGGTTATGCCTAAAGATTTCACCGAGTCCACAATAGTAGGTTGAACGTTGAGTGCAATGAGATGGTTAAGCCAGGACTGAGTGAGGGGGACTTTGGTGGGAGGCGCTATTAGGAGGAATTCCGTTTTTTGAAGGTTAAGTTTGAGGTGACTCTCTGCCAGCCAAGTCTGTATGTTCCTAAGCGTTGTGTTGAGTATTTTGATGTCATCAAGGGTGTGTATTTTAAGGTAGAGCTGGGTATTGTCTGCGTACATGTGAAATTGAACATTAGATGCTTGAAGTAGTGCGGTAGTGGTTCCATGAGTATATTGAACAGAGTAGGGGAGAGGGAGGATCCTTGAGGGACACCCAGTGTTACAGGAACTGGTGTGGACATAGTATTGTTAATCTTGAATTTCGCTGGGGACGCACTGAGGTAGTGCTTGATCCTTGTGTGCGCCACCCCATTGCTACAGCCTGGTCCTGCTGGATGGGAGATCGGGAGCGGAATGGCAGTGACCTGAAGAGCGACCAGAAGGCGCGCTACTGAGCGGAGGTACCCGTATACGATCCTTGGTGCTCCCCTGCGGTGGTCGCTGAGTGCCTGGTCTGCTGGCTCTGCGTAAGGACAGGATGTCGAAATCCACTCAGCCTAATAGTATCACACAGTATACAACCCAGCGTCTGCCGTCGCAACGGATTACGGGGCAGAGAGGTCAAGAGGAGTGCGCGGATGTGCCGGCGGAGCCTTCCCGGGCGGAGTTGCTGAAGGCCATACAGGGCTCCCATTCTGCGCTGGAGCGGCAGATAGAGACTGTATCGCTTGATGTCAACCTCCTGCGAACGGATCTTCGCAAAGTGGCGGATAAGGTATCAGTGGCTTCCCTCCAGAAGACAGTCATGCAACTCACCTCTATGAAGCACGCATTGGAACGAAGAGCTGAGGACGCGGAGGGTAGGGCGCGCCGAAGCAACATTAGAGTCCTGGGTGTGCCGGAGCGATTGGAGGCGGGAAATGCCGAGCGCTTCCTGGAGGACTGGATTCAGACTCAACTGTGCCCGCATGGGCTATCAAATGTATTTGGCATCGAACGGGCGCATAGGGCCATGGTACCCCCCGCACCCGGGGGAGCCTCCGAGGGCATTGATTGCGAAGATCCTGAACTATATAGTCCGGGATTGCATTCTGAAGGTTGCGAGGTAGACGGAGTCTCTCACCATTGAGAACAGCCACATATGCATCTATCCTGATTACACCCAACAGGTGCAAGAGCAGCGGAAGTCCTACCTGGGAGTCAAGCAGAAGCTCCAGGAGATGAAGCTACAATATATGCTGTTATATCCGGCCAAGGTCAAGGTGATATCTTCGAATAGCCCGCTGAGGTGTGGGAGTGGCAGGAGATACAGGGGTGACGACATGCCGTCGGGAGAGTGAGGGGGGCCCCGTGAGACCTGGGGGAACCATCCCCAGAGACGACGATGCGGAAGGCGGAGACATTGGGACCTTCCTTGGCGAGGGATGGTCCAGAGTCCTCGGGCGCATCCGCCCCTGGGGACGTGTTGGTTCCAGATACCCTGCAGGACATTGTGCCAGGTTCAGACTCTACGGCTCCGGTGATCCCAGAGACTGGAATGTCTGAACTGCTGCAGGGGACGGCTCTGTCGTAAGGTACTGTTGGAGTGAAGAGTGTTGTGCTCTGCTTTGGGGGCTTTAGTGCTGGGCCTTGAGTTTGTATGAGGTACCTGGGAGCCGTGCTGTTCGAGCTTGAATGACGGAGAGGAGCGTAGGACCTGTATCCCGTTGGAACGACCTTATGTGGCGGTGTCTGTCTTTATTTTGCCTGGGGAGGGCCCTGCTTTGGGACTGATGCCGGCGGCCAAGCCCAGGTTCATTCCTGTACGTCTGGGTCCCATGGGGAGCTAGAAGGGGGGTGGGTGGTGTTTGGTTGGGTGTGTGTGTGTGTGTGTGTATTGGATGGGACGAATAGGGTGGCTGTGTACATCCTGGCACCAGCAGGGGGAGGGCAGGATAGCGTGTTTTGTTGTTGCTGTCATCTTGCTCATGGGTGGGGGTGGGGGTAGATGTTATGGGGGGGTTGTGGGGTTGGGGGGGCTTGTGGGGTTGGTGGGGTTGGGAGGGGAAATTGTTGCTGGCATCAAGAGTACTGTGTTTCTGTTTTTTGAATGGCTGATCAGATGGGCTAGGTCCCCCGGCCTGGATGCTGGTTGGGCCCGTGGGTGGGGGAACACGTTGTTTGTAATGTATGTCCAGATTGGGCGTGATCTCCTGTCATGGGGTTTAAATTCTTAACTTGGAACGTGCGTGGATTGGGCACTTGCACTAAAAGATACAGGGTCCTTTCATTCCTCCGACGCCATGGCGTCTCCATTGCGTGCCTCCAGGAGACCCACTTGAACGAAGAGGGTGCCCAGAAGCTGTCCTAAAAATGGCGGGCCAGATGTTTCATTCATCCTATTCTACCTATGCCAGGGGGGTCCTAATCTGGGTGGCACCTGGGGTTCCCTGTGCCGTGATTGTGTAACAATAATAAATGCATGGGGCTAGTGGCAGACTGTATGAAAGGAAGGGCTATTTGTATTTAAAGAATGTAAATCGAGAGAAGATTTCTGGTATCTACAGTCCAAAGACAATAGAAATAGAGGAAGGACTGACATCCTTATTCTATGTCATAGATGCCTTTGGCTGGGGAACTTTCAGCAGAGTAGGTGGCTCACTGTGAATGTGCAGGGGCTTTGAGTGAGTTTTGACCAGGGTTCAAACCCCAGCTGGGGAAAATCATTTTTTTTTTTCATTTTATTTCTAAATTCCACAAATGAAAGCTGTGCCTTTGTAAATGACCCCCTAGCAGTATCTGGGAGAACTATGGCCTCCTTACTCATAGTGCATGTCAGGCATTGATAATGGCATCCTGTGTGGCACGTGGATAGGGGGGACAGGTTTGCTATGAAAGAAATCACTTATTTAGTGGAATGAGAATTTGGGGATGATTGTGTAAGAATTGGAAATGCATGGGGCTAGTGGCAGACTGTATGAAAGGAAGGGCTATTTGTATTTAAAGAATGTAAATCGAGAGAAGATTTCTGGTATCTACAGTCCAAAGACAATAGAAATAGAGGAAGGACTGACATCCTTATTCTATGACATAGATGCCTTTGGCTGCGGAATTTTCAGCAGAGTAGGTGGCTCACTGTGAATGTGCAGGGGCTTTGAGTGAGTTTTGACCAGGGTTCAAACCCCACCTCGGGAAATTATTTTTTAATATTATTTTTATTTTTTTAAACAATTTATTTATTTTAGCAGAGTGAAACATAGTCCTTTGGAAATGCTCAACTGATAATAATGAAAGACCAAGTAGAAAATCTATGGCATATGTCACATCAGATGTGGCATATGCCACATGACAGAGTGACACGTGTCACATGCCAGACTTAGGCTCCAACCCCTTCTCCAATGTGGAGGAAACCAGTATTCGTGTTCTGATGACAGCAGGAACAGCCGTTCTCTGCTAGTGTGAGGCATCAGTTCAAAGCTTTTGGGTCTACCGCTCATCGGTCGGTTAAACCACCATTAATTGCCTGGGGGACTGTGAAAACAGAGGGGTCAATTCAAATAGCACTGTGATATTTTCAACCAAATGCCAATTGGGCAGTATGCAGATGGACCGAGCCATGTGGTCTAGGGAGGCATCGGTCCAAAGCGTGGGGTGTAATGCTCCAAAGTCTGTTACAATTGGTGGTGACAGGGAGAGTCAGCATAATTATCACGAAAAGCAGAGCAGACCCGTTATCATGGAATAAAAGGTTTGTGGCGATTCAGTTACCTGTATTTGGCAATCTCTCACCTCTGCTCCAGTTCGAGAGAAGGAGGCTGTTACGCTCCTATGTATTTAAGGGCACTCTCAGGGCAGCAAGGACGTTCAGAAGAACGCACCCAGCGTGGAAGCGTGAGACTCACGCTACCCAAGTCATGTTGGAGTGGTGGAAAGAGAGGAAAGACTCATCCCGGTACGGGGATACGAGTCCTGGTGCCAATTAGTGCACTCATGTGAATTGGCTAGAATCGTAGTCCACGTTGCAACATTAATGAAAGAAGCATGATAATACGGCTGGAGTCTGTGAACTCAATCTAATCACAGAGTTCCATGGAGAGCAGGCGCGTACAAGGCAATATCAAAACATAGGATGGGAAATTTTGGAGCATAATAGCGATTGTGCATAGCGGAACTACAGTGTTTAACATTAAAAACATATTCCGCTGAGTGTCATACAACCGTTAAAATCAATTCAACATGTAAGGTGTCACACACTGACAATGTAATTATTTACACAATTGAAGAAGCAGCTGAAAAAACAATTGAGAATACCAACAAATGAAAGAACAAACACATATGGACCGTACATCCAAAGAGTACAGTGGTTGTACAGTTAGCTCAATGGATCGAGGTTAGGTTCCTGAAAAATGGAAAGGTACGTAGAGCCGCACACCAGGTCACACATCAGATACAGAGCTGTCATCTTAAACAGAGTCCAGAGACATGACTGGCACAATACACACACTCGCACAAGACAGCATCGCCCAACCCCCCAATGCACACCAAGCCCCTCCCACCGCCCATCCGAACATGCCCGCCCATGCATACACGGACCTCACTGCTCGACTTCAGCCACCGGCGTGGAGACTGCGGTATGTATGACGATACATCGCAAACTAAAACAACGCGTGCTTTTAAAACACAGATTTTAGTTCGCATGTACCGTCACAACGCATGTTTTTTCAACAGATGCCATTAGTTCGCATTTCCTTTTAAATGCATACTAAATGCCTTTACAACGGACCCAAGTTTAACGCATGTATTTAAAGCGCAAAATATCCCTTAAACACTAACACACTACCCTACATAACAAACAGTCCGTAGTAATACCCTACAGTACAAAACAGTAAACAACCCTAAAACAAAACACGACCTAACCCCTACGCACAGTCTGTCCCCTTCATATGAAACACTACCATACCGGACCTGCTTATACAACCCTAAACCAATACCATACACTAAATACTTGCATACACTACAACCCCCTGACACTATGCTAAGACCGAAATCCTAAAACACTAGATTACACTACAACCCCCTGAGACTACCCCAAGCCCTAAATCCTAAAACAATAGCATACAATACAACCTTCTGAGACTACACAAAGCCCTAAAGCCTAAAATACTTGCATACACTACAACCCCATGATACTACCCTAAACCCTAACGCCTAAAACACTAGATTACACTACAATCCCCTGAGACTATCCTAAGCCCTAAATCATAAAACACAGCATATACTACAACCCCCTGAGTCTACACTAAGCCCTAAAGCCTACACTACTACCACCTGAGACTACCGTAAACCCTAATCCCCCTTACCTCTCTCTCCTCGTGGTCCTCTCTACTCCGATTTCCTCTGTTCCGGTCCCGTTCGCAGCGTCGCCATCTCTGCTCCTGGTACCAGTGTCGCTGTCTGTGCTCTGACACCATTACATCACATGCATTTTAAAAGTGCATGAAATTGACACAATCGTAATGTGTACGTGTTGTTATGTCATATGCGTTGTAATGCATGCAACATAATGGCATGCGTAGTAACAGCCGCGTTGTAATAGCTGTTTCCCAGACTGCAGGTCCCACCATGTGCCACTGCAAGCCACAAGGCCGGGCCCGCAGACATGGCACCCTCCGCACCAAGCATCCATGCTGCGCTGGCCACCAGGTAACACTTCTGGTGCTGGGACCATATTACACCATGGCATGGTATGAACCAGGGCACCCGGCAACATCGCAGCCTGCACAGCCTGCTTAGCCCAATGATTGCCACTAACTCTGTGACACCGGGAGCAGGGCCACATTGTGGTAGGCCCGCTCAGGAAGCTGGCATGGCCTACACTGCGGTCCAGCAAGGCACACAAATCCTGGACAGTTCAGACCGCCAGGATGGGCCATCAGCGAAGGCTGCACACCCACTCAGCAGTTCAAGGTGCCAATGACTCAGTGCACCTTAAGTCACCGTCCCATGGCGGGGTACCTGTCCCGGCCACAATGCAGCGTTTGCCACAAACCCTTTCCAACCCCAGTCAGCGTCCTGTGGCGGGGTGCCTGTGCAGACCACTCTGCAGCGACTGCCGCAAACCATGTGCAAACCCAGTTCATGTCACGTGGTGGTAGGCCCATGAATGTCGCAATGTATGAATGAATGAATGAATACCTTCTTCTATAGCGCATGGCTACTCTTGAGCATCCCAGCGCTGTAAGACCAAGGGATCAGGAAGACACTATTGAAACAAGTGTGTCTTTAAGCGCTTCCTGAAAGCGAGATGATTAGACTCATGCCTGATGTTATCTGGGAGTGCGTTCCATTCTTTAGCTGCATGCACAGAGAGCCGGCGGCCACCCATCCGCGCCAGCTTTGTCCTGGGGACTACCAACAAGTTCCGCTGGTTGGATCTCAGAGATCTCGCTGATCGATGGCGACAGAAGAGGGGATCCAGAATCGGCGGTCCAGCGCCATAGATGGACTTATGCACCAAGCATAATGTTTTGAAAGTAATCCTTCCCTTGATGGGTAGCCAGTGGAGATGTTGAAGTGCGGCTTTCGCTGAGCATCTTTTGGGGACTTTCATGAGCAGCCGCGCGGCACAGTTCTGCACAGATTGCAGAACTTTTATGGTGTCTCCCACAAACCCTGTCCAACCCCAGTCAGCGTCCCATGGCGGGGTGTCTGTGCAGGCCGCTCTGCAGCGACTGCCACAAACCCTGTGCAAACCCAGTTCACGTCACATGGTGGTAGGCCTGTGCATGCTGCAAGGCCTTGGGTCCTACATCCAGTCACCACCGGCAGAGGGGTTTGTTCCGTTGTTGGCCCCTTATATTTGTGGGGTCACATGGCCTGTGACGCCTGTGCCGGGTGGTGTGGTGTGTGTGCAAATCTGCCCTCAGGGAGTGGCTGTGACATGCTGACAACTAGACCAGTGACCTGCACAACACCAGCGAATACGCCTGCGTCGGGTAACAATGAGGCCCCCCCGGACGTGAGCGGAGTGGTCTGGTCTGCCGTACACCGAAACAGGGCCGGGCTTGAGAAAATTACTCGTGGGCACTGGGCGTGGTTCAGTCCATGTCAGGACTAGAAAGTGGCTGCTGAGTGTGTCCCTGTTGTGATGTCCACCGGACCCCTGACACAAATTGCCAAGTTACCCCCTCTGACTGCCATCCCACAGGATGTGCATCATTGACGCAAGGGAAATCACTGTCCCTACATTCATCCACACATACATACATGATTGAGGAAAGACATGACACAGCACTGCGTCACTGGATGTTTATTGCACATCCAGTGCTTTTCTGCAGCTGGAGCGGTACATAGCAATGGCGAATACACCACACTGTCTATGCCCGTGGAGGGCCAGCCAGAGTCCATCCGTGGAAGAAAAGTATACTGCGGAAGAGGAGGGGTGCAGTCTGCAGTCTGGTCGCCATGTTATTGGTCATCAAACAGGATGTGGTGGTCCATGCATCTGAGTGAATTTGGGGTTAGCGGATGGTCATGAGGCCACGTGCGGGACACTTCAGGTGCCGGAGTGGTTAGGCTTGCAGCACAGGGACGCAAAGCAACATCAGGGGTCAGAGATGTGGATGGTGTGGGGGCAGCTGCATTCAACATCGCTACGCCTCGTGGCAGCAATGCTGTGATGAGGATCTGCAGGGCATGGTAGATCCCTGCTATATTCCACTGATGTGCAGCGGTGACTGCCATCCTTTCCGCCTCCATCAGCACCCTGTCCTCCATGAGCCTCCGCATGTGTGCCAACTCACAGCTGGTATCGCTGGAGCCACTCTGAGCGAACAGGTGTTCTTCCCTCCACGTCATGACTCCAGCGATGTCAGTCCGGGCTCGTTGGAGACCATGGAGCTGGGCTACACACCCAAGGATAGAGTTAAGTTTAGTTGCCATGTTGCCGAAGCCCAACTGCACCTGCTCTGCGGTGTTCCTCTGGCCCTCCAGCACACATCGTTGGAAGGCCAGGTGTTGTTCCTGGGTGTCTTGGGGGCAGGGGGTGCCGGGGCTGTGGGTGCCTCCTGTTGGTTGGTTTGGGTAGTGAGTGGGGTCTCATTGATGCAGCTTGCCTGCCCTGATCCTGGAGGTGAATTGCCGATGAGGTCCATGATGTCTTGGATGGCTTGGGTGTCGATGGTGGTGTTGTCCTCCTCGTAATCAGTGAAGAGTGGCTGGTACTGCTCTGCAGGAGATGTTGACGGTGCCCCTGCGATGTGAAGGGCAGATGGTGTATTACAAAGTGTCCACATGTATGTAGTCGCATGGTGCATGCTGACATTCAGACAGCATGGCATTGTGCATTGTGACAGTCTGTAGATCAGGGCGAGGACCCAGACTCATTGTGGGGGTACACTGTGCTGTGCTTGATTGTGCATGTGTGCCATTGTGCCCTTCTCCTCCCATCCCCCCAGTACGTGGTGGTCACTCATCCTGTTGCGGTTGTGTTGTGTCCTGTCGAGCAGTGTCCGATCCCCCAACACCGGCCACAATCTCCACACTGATAACTGTCGACATCAGCTCCTCCATGTCATCCAGCTCGGGCTGTGGGGCTGGGCCCCCACCTCCACTCTACGTTGCTGCCTTCCGTTTGGCGGAGAGTTTCTCCTTGGTCCGCCGCTTGATGTCATTCCATCACCTCTTGACCTCGACCATTGTCCTCTGGTGCTCCCCTACGGCATTCACCTTGTCCACTATGTCCCGCCATATTCAATTTTTGGTGCCCAATGACACATTGGAGGTGACTAACAGCTGTTGATGGTGTTGCATCACCTCCGTGACTATGATCCAGTTTGCCTGCGGACTGAACTTCGTCTTCCTCTTCTTCTTGTCCTTACCCTTCCCTGTCCCCGAGGTCCCGGGCTGGTCGTCTGGGGTGCTTGGGGGGTTGCGCTCGTCCTCTGCGCCTGCTCTGCAGCCTCCATGGTGCTAGGGTGTTGGTCAGTTTTTGTTTGTGTGTTTTTTCTACTTTTATGGTGATTTTTCCCGCCTGCCAGGTGTGTGTTGCAGTCCTGGAGCTGCTTATCACTGGTTTCCTCATCACGCTTGGGCCCATCGTAGGTTTTTTGGTGTTGTGGTTTGTGTTATTGTCTCCATTGCAGTGGTTGTATCGTGGACATTGTCAGTGGTTTCGGAAGACTATCATCATCATCATTGATAACTTTATTTCGACCACAGAGGGCCATAAAAGTAGATATCATAATAAAATGTGAACAATAAAATACTTTTAGTACATGGGTAAGAACATATTTCATATATATACACATTATTTACAATAAAAAAATAATAATAATCATGATTAAGAAATAAGAAATAAACCGACTAAGTAGTTATCAAATGATTCAGCAAAGCGGAGATAATTTTAACGCCCTATTACCTACCTAGTAGGAGATAGCGATCATCTTGGGGACCGCTTTGCATGTCAGCGATATTTATCGCTAATGACATGCAAAGTGGGCGTGCCAAGATGTAAGCGACTGTAAACAGTCGCTAACATCGCTATCTCCTATTACCTACAAAGCTGCAATTTTGGAAATATTCGCGCTAAGCGCGAATATCTCCAAAATCGAACGCCTGCCCAGAGCAGTTCTTAGCCATGTTATCCAATGGTAGGTAGATAACATGGCTAAGAGCATTAGCTCGGTAATGCATGAATATCGCGGACTTTTCAGCGATATTCATGCATTTCGGCCGATTTTCATTGCTTTTGAGATAAACCTTGATAATAGCAAGGTTTATCTGCGATAAAAATTGGCGAAGCTCGGCGATAATAATATAGCCGCTAACTGTGTTAGGCGATAATTATCGCTTAATCTTGGTAATATGCCCCCAAGTTGTTTGCAGAGGTCCTTAATATGTGATAGCCAGGTCACTTCCTTTGACCTCAAAGTCACCCAAACCTCCTTAAACTCTGCGCGGTACGGAGCTAGTTCTTGGACAGACCAAAGTCTTCTCCAGTAAGTTAAAGGTCTCATGGGGCCTCCTCTTCCACTGGTAGCAAACCTAGGTCAAATATGAGTGGGACCAATGGAGTGCTAACAGGTAGGGCAAACAACTCTCTCATAAATGTGTTTTCAGCCTTTACCAAACTTTTCAGTCGACAGTGACCCCATAATTCTGCCCCGTATAGTGCTGCAGCTCGAGCTTGGACAGTGTATATCTCAGTAATAGGGGCAGCCGGCTTAAATATAGATGTTCTGAACCTTTTTGTTAACCCACCAACAGTCTGTGTTAATTTCAATGCAGATTTAGTTAGTTGTGCATCCCAACCCAGGTCTTCCTTGAGAGTGATACCTAGGTAAACAAACGTTTTAACTCTCTCAAGAGGTATGCCATTCAGAGTAGGATTAGGCCGTGTTTGCCTTGATGGATTGAAAATCATGAATTTGGTTTTTGCCAAATTGATTTCCAATCCACTTGAGGCACAGAAATCAGCAAATCCATCAAGGACACACTGGATGCCAGTAGCTGTTCGTGACAGTAGTAGAGTGTCGTCCGCGAACATTAATGCGGGCACTCTTCCTGTAGCTAACTTTGGGGCATCCATGTCCTTTATGGCTAAAAGATGTTTAACAAGCCCATTTATATACAGGCAAAAGAGGGTAGGAGCCAGCACGCACCCCTGGCGTACCCCCCTTTGCACTGGGAACCGTGCTGACAATTCTCCCATTTTTCCACATCTGACCTGAGCAAAGTTAAGTGAATGGAGCCTAATCAATGCATCCAAAAAATAGTTGGGCATACCAAGATCCTGGAGGACTTTCCTGAGCTTGTCCCTGGGGACCAGATCGAACACGTCCCGCGAGTCCACAAAAATGAGGTAAAGACTCCCACCCTCCACACTCACTGTTTTCCAGAAGAGGACTTGCAACCAGAAGATCTGATCAATGGTGGAAATGCCAGATCTGAAGCCAGCTTGTAAATTGCTTAAGATTTGGTTTTTCTCTTCCCATTGCTGGATCCTGTCCAGTAGTATCATCCCAAATACCTTCTGCAGAATATCTATTAAGCTGATGGGCCTGTAATTTGAGGGTTGCAAGGGACAGCCTTTTTTGAAAATGGGCACTATCTCAGACCCTCCAGGTCTCCGGGGGACTTGTACCCATCAGTATTGCGTTGAATAAAATTTTAGGTTCGGACCGGAACAAGTCACCAGGGATTTTGTCAAGCCCAGGTGCTTTGTTGGTAGTAACCTAGAAATGGCAATCTCGACCTCCAGGATCGATATCTTCTGGGCCCCCTCCAGTCGATACTCATGGAGGAGGCTCAGGGATACCAGCTCCGAATCGCCAGTGCCCGGTTGAGCATAAAGGCCACTAAAATGTTCTTCCCATGATGTTGGGCTATATTAGGACATACAGCAGTTCGCACAACTCTGCCCTCCGAGCCAACAATTGCCCAGAACGATTTAAGATCTCTGCGTTGTAGTGCCTCCCTCAGGTCTTCCCATTTGCCCTCCTCCCACATCTTTCTTTCCCTCTCTAGGACATGCTTATACAGCACCCTTAGTGACTTAATTTCGGGTCTATCTTTTGCTTTGACTGCTTTGACCAGCTCTCCTTTAATTTTGCGGCATTCAGCAGTGTACCAGGGATAGGTCTTGGGGGAATTTTCCTTGAATACCTGAAATGGAAAAAAGACCTCTAGCAATATTGAGGTTAACTGTTGATGAATTTCTACTGGCCTACTGTCCCTTCCAGCTACAGCCCCCTCAAATCCCACATCAGCCATCTTGCTGAGGTAGGGCAAGATTTGGCGATATATTTCAGACTGCCTAGTTGGGGAACCTACAATATGGGGCCATTTAACTCTCCTATTGTTATGCAAGAGCAGGGGATACGGGGGGTTTGGTCTCAGGTACAGAATTTCTCATACCCCAACTCCCGGGCTTCAAGGACATGACCAGTACGTTATGGTCACTGTCCGTCCGATAATAAATCTTGAAGTCCTGGACTTTGTCCCATGACCTACATTCGATCATGATATAGTCAATGATCGACGATTGGCCCACTCTATTGAAGGTCACATTTCTGGGCCTATCCAATTTTAGTCGGCCATTACAAGGCCTTACTGATAGAGACAATGAAAGGGAGAGAATTTGCAATACCAACGGTGTCCATGGTTTTACAGTAGTGATTGAGGGTTCCGGAATGTTCCAGGGTAAATTTTCTTCATCTGGATCCTCAGTACTCAAATTATTGAGGGGTTCAAATTGACAATTGAAATCCCCCCCAATAATGATGCCAACCTCGGGATCTAAGGTCTTAACGAATCCCCGTAGCTGTTCAATAACCAGGGACTCCTGACCACCCTGAGTTGTCCTGGAGTAGATATTGATTGTGGCCAAGTGCTTATTCCCCCGTAATGTTAGTAGGACACACAAAATGTCTGGGGAATTAGTTGATACTTGCTTGGCCATGACTCCAAGGTGAGTCGCTACCCATGTACTGAGCCCTCCCGACGGTCTCCCTCTACCCCCTTTTGTTGCAGGGACATTGAATGTAGCAAACCCGCTTCGCTGGTAGTCGTCCATTGCCCACGTCTCATGCATAAGGCAGATGTCGTGTTTATCCATGAACAGACCCCAGTTATCTGAGGTTAATTTATTTTTCAGCCCAGCCACATTCCAGGAAATTATGTTCACACTCCCCTTTTCCTCCCTTTGGGCTAGATTTTTAATTGCACTATAATTCGAATCTCTGTGGGCCCGACATTCGGGTTGTAACAGTCCCCTCTTATCGCCCACAGCGCTATCTCCTCTAGTCCCTACAATGTTAGCCTTGATACCACTGCTTCCCTTTTTACCTCCTGTCTTATTCAATGGGTAGCCACTAATTATACACTTTCTATCCTCTGGTGGACATTCTTCTGCCATGTTCCATACACGGCAAAAAGATATTTCATATTCAGGAAGTTAGCTTTCACATCTGACACATATTATTACAATCTGCTATTTGGGAGTGAGACTTGCTTGGTCTCAGTAGTCAGTCGATAGAGTCCAGATCATTAAATCTGTTAGGATGATAAAACATGTCGAATGACATAGGGCTATATATTGACCTGTCCCAATTTGTGTTTCCTAGTATGGGATTATCTCTTCAGTTATCCTCACCCATCCAGTTTGTTCCAACCATCTTGTACCCAGGGCATTTCTTGCTATATGTACCTGGGTAAAAGTAAGTCAATGGCAGGGTTTTAATGCATGTGTTTGGACTGCTTGGATTCTGCTGACAAATATGTCTAACTGTCCAACTGTCCCTCAAATTAATCACAATGCAATTCCCATCTATATTCTTTTCCCTTGCCCCTACCCAGTCTGTTCGTCTAGCGAATAGAATCTCACTGGCGCCCCCCGCAGGGAAGAGGTCTATGGTGGTTCAACCAATAAATACACTTATTTTTGAGGTCCCTATAATCCTCTACCTTACCCGGACTCAGGGAGGGGACCCCAGCAAGGACCACTACCTATGGGACTGACTCTGGAGGCAAGCTTAGTCGGGGCAACTGGTGCTTGCTGGGGTCCAGTACTCCTGCTCCCAGGCCCAGATTTGTTGGCTGCTTAGATCCTTGTGCATGGCTGCTTCCAACAGTCATGCACCTTCCTCTGTGTTCCCTGTATAAATTGGGGAGAATCTCTGCGTTATCATTGGCTGTGGAGTAGGATGTATAACCACTATATCAGACTGAACAACTGGTACCCTCTCCCCTGATATTTTTCCCGTAATTACATTTTAGGACCCCTTTTGGCTTGGCCCAGATGTGCTCGGCCCGTTGCGGGACATCTCCGAGTTCCCCCTAACCGTCCCTCCTACTTTTGGAATACATAGTAATTCAAGATGAGAGAGTCTTTTTTCAATAGAGTCCAGTCTCTTGTGAATCGGAAGGCATGATTGTATAAATATCTGTTCCATCTTATCCCAGAAATCCCCGCCTTTCTCTATAAGTACTGAAGCTTCTTCAACTAGTGACAATGACTTGTCTGTTGCAGGAGGGTTTCCGACTAAAACAGCCGCAGGCAGTTCAGCATCCTTTCTAGAGCATTTTTGCCTTTTAGTGTTCTTGTTGGTTATAGCAGGTACCCCACGCTTTCTTTTGGCTGCTTGTTCCGGGGCTTTACTAATTAAACCTAAGTTCATGTCTGCCGCCGGCCTCGCGGACTGACCGGATCTAATGCAACAAGAGTTTTGGGGAGTTGTTCCTGATGTGGACTCCAGAGGGGGCATATTAGCTGGTGGGCTATGCAACATCACTACTATCTGCTCCGGGGTATTTGTCCCACTCTCTAATGTACCCGGTGCAATTCTGGGTCCAGGTGGACTGCCAGCAGTGACTGTATTAGTGTTGCATCCAGGACTGGCAGAGGCGATAGGGCTGTAGCAATCGTTCCCAGGGAGGATTTTTTATTGAATATTGGATCCAGGGATAATCGTTTTTCGGTGAATTCGATTTCCCTTTGTATGACTGATAATGCCCTAATTAAAAATTGGTCTATCGTTCCAACAATGCCTCCGGTAGTAGCCGTCCGGCCAGTCCCGACTCCAGTTGCGGCCATGCCCCTGTAGCGACAGAACTTAACAATCACTACAACACTGACCTTATTTAGAATATCTGGATCAGGATCCGGGAGTCACAGAGAAAGAGATGGGCCTCGTGCCGTCCTCTTTCGTCCTCGGACAGCCACAGACGGCCCATCCTTTGCCCGGGCTTAGCCCGGCACTGCCCGTGCGCGTCCCGCGGGACTGAATTGGCGAGCTGAAGATATCCGGTAGGAGGGGGCGGGGCTGTGCAGCGCTGGTGCCTCACGGGACAACGAGTCCCTTGCGCTGAACGCTCGCCGCTCTGCCTCTCGGGGGTCCTGTAGTCTTCGTAGCTGGTGACAGTAGGTAGGTGCAATGATCAGTCCCCGTGCGCTGCGTTTCCCGCAGAGCGGGAGACGCGAGGTAAATTTGTGCTGCCCGGTAGGAGGGGGTGGGGCTGTGCAGCGCTGGTGCCTCGTGGGACAAATAGTCCCTCGCGCTGTTCGCCTGCCACTCTGCCTCTCTCGGGGGTCCTGTAGTCTTTGTAGCTGGTGACAGTAGGTAGGTGCAATGATCAGTCCCAGTGCGCTGCGTCTCCCGCAGAGCGGGATACGCGAGGTAAATTTGTGCTGCCCGGTAGGAGGGGGCGGGGCTGTGCAGTGCTGGTGCCTCGTGGGACAAATAGTTCCTCGCGCTGTTCGCCTGCCACTCTGCCTCTCTCGGGGGTCCTGTAGTCTTCGTAGCTGGTGACAGTAGGTAGGTGCAACGATCAGTCCCCGTGCGCTGCGTCTCCCGCAGAGCGGGATACGCGAGGTCAATTTGTCCTGCCCGGTAGGAGTGGGCGGGGCTGTGCAGCGCTGGTGCCTCAAGGGACCAAGAGTCCCTCGCGCTGTTCGCCCACCGCTCTGCCTCTCTCGTGGGTCCTGTAGTCTTCGTAGCTAGTGGCAGTAGGTAGGTGCAACGGTCAATCCCAGTGCTACTGCTGTGTTGTGAATTCCACGTTGTCCCTGGGTTATTTTCCTGCGATGGACTGCGATGTGGGAAGTTGTGTTACGCTACTCTTGTGGTAGTAATCACATGTTCTTGTGAATATACCTCCCCCCCCCCGTATTTTAAAATCTATTATTCTAGAGTACATGTCTGGAATTTTAGGACCAAAATTCAAAAATCAAATATCTATTTTGTTGGACTTCTGCAGAATTTCTGTCCTCTAAGTGCCCGTTTCCTACCTGCTCCCCTCACCTTGCTTAAATGTTATTAATACGTAAGTGAGTTGGCCCCCTGTGTTGTCAGTTCTCTGTTTTTTCAATGCCTTGTGGAATTAGTGCTCCTCCTGAAGTCCAATTGGAAGCAGGAGGTGACCAATGGTCAGCGTTGACGAGAGCTCACATTGGGGTTGTTTCTGTGGTGAGAAGAAGGGTCACTTCACTGTTCGTGATTTTTCCATGGATGAACCCTGTCCTGTTGTGCTGTTTTGTGGGTTGGTTTTGTTGTGTTGGTGGTGCCTTGGATTATCTGAGTGTTTGTGCAGGGTGTTTAGTGGTCAATCCTTTTGCATTGACCATGCAATAATCGTCCTCAATATGCGGTGTAATTATTCTGTTCTGCAAATAACTGAGAGGGAGCTGGGCTTAGAGGAAGTAGGAAATAAGAATGTATGTGAATATTCTGTTAGTTTGTATATGGCTTATCAATAGCATTAACAAGCATTGGCAATGGCAGTAGGTTTGGCTTATAACTGATAGCATCTCTCCAGTCACTGATGACTTTAGGCTCTCAATAAGTCAAAATGCAATAAGCCCGACGGGCTAGAAAGAAAGAAATGATGATGAATAAATGTGCATTTGTTTGTCAATAGTTCGTTTGACATTTTCTTTTTTTTCCTTGCTTCCAGTATTTAACGCTGAATGCATGATGTTCTATAATGAAAAATACATGCAAAGAGATCTGTACACAGATATTCAAAGGAGCAACATTGATCATCAGGACAGTCTGGTGACAAACATCTCAAAATCTTTGAGTATTTTATCAGTTAACAATGGACTTCATGTGATCAATAAGCAGCCAGCAGGCGGCATTCTGCTGCAAAATTGTTGCGTTTAGCGAAGTGAAATCAATAGTGTTGCAGGCCCCAATCACGCACTACATTAATAGTAACTGATCAATAAAATGAGGCAAACTTTCAAAACCAGAAACTATGCATTTGACCATATGTGGTGCTAAAGCACAAATTCTTTAAACATTACGGACGAGTCACATTTATTAGTTTCTTCGAAGTCTGCCTCAAGTTACGAAGTATATTTGAACTTTTACCCGAGGTCACAAACTTGTGTCCCAAGAACCGCTGTTCTGCTAAACCTCAAAAAACGAGTTCCTTATAATACAGCTGATAACGAGGTCTCACCCTTTTAATCATCTCTTTCTAATCTGCACAATAGTGAGTTGCGTTATAGCCAAGCTTGTGACAGACCTGTAAAAATCAGCCAATGAGAACTTGTGGAACTTGTTGAACTGACTGACACATGCTACAAGTTCATGTCGTGTTTTTTAAAATTACTTATTCGATTTTATTGATTAAAAATGTAACAACCAGCAACGAGGGTTCAGTGTGGGGGGTGGGGGGTGGGGGGGTGTAAAAGAATAATTACAAATGGCAGCCCTTGTTCACAGATTGAGTAGTTCTAACATCAAAGCGCACACATGAGAACATGTATAGACTGTTCGTTTAACGAAAGCCCATAAGAAACTTTAATACGAGCAGATCGCTCCATTATTGCGGCCCACCCTGCCCTGGTGGGCCGCACGGCGCCCAGAGCCCATCCCCCTCCTGAGCCGATCACTGGGCTGTCCTTAGTATAGGTTGCCCAGTCCGTTTACTGTTGGATGGGAAAACGACCACATGGGATACCCAAGCACTAATGGGCGACCTGGAAAGCTTGGGACTCGTTCAAATGGTTAAAGCACCCACACATGAGGCCGGCCACACTTTGGATGGCATTTTTTCTAATATAAATGGGATAACAATTCAGGATATCCTGCCCCTTACATGGTCCGATCACTACGCCATTCTCTGTGTTTTTTCCATCACTGACGCTCCTTTAAACAGACAGGCCCATTTAAATCAAGAGCCTTTTAAAGTATGGAAGGACATAGATAACGTAGCTCTTACAGAGCTGTTGGTCAAGACCCGTCCTATCATCTCCACGGATGCCAATTCAGCCGCCAAACAATTCTCAGACTGGATAGGTAATGCAATGGATTTACTGGTTCCATCTAAGACCATTTCGAGAAATAGGTTGGTGCCTTCGGCACCTTGGTTCACAGAAGAACTAAGGAAACAAAAGCAAGAATGCAGAAAGCATGAAAGATATTGGCGTAGGTCCTATGACCAGGTTAGTAAATTACGCTATAAGGAGACACAGCTTATTTTTAAAAAGATTATCACTGAGACCAAAAAGAAGTTTTTGGGAGATCAAATTGATAATGCTAAGAACTCCAGCAAACAACTATATGATGTAGTGAAACAACTGGCTGGGAAGTCCTTAGATTTAGCTCCTATTCCATCGCAGGCCCTCTGTGATAAGCATGGGCGGAAAATCCGTTTCGCTCGCGGATTTTGCGGATTTTCGGTAAATTCGCAATCCGCGAGATTTGCGAATTTCCCGTGAAATCCGCAAATCCGCGAGCAGCGGATTTTATGGCTTGCTCGCACTGTTCGCGTGAGTTCGCGGCTTGCCAGTACAACTTCGCACCCCGCGAGTAAGTGCTAAATTGCAGAAATACGATCTTAGCAAAACTGAAACTACTTACCAGGTTCAAAAGTTCAGGCTCATCATTAGTAGCCATTTCCTGTAGTGCTTCCTGAGGGGCCGCTCCAGAGTTCAGTTGCCAGTTGCAACTATTATGTGACCCTGCTCTGACCCTCAGAATAGTTACACATATGCCACAAAGGTCCTGAATTACAGCTAAGGGAGACAAGCAGGAGCCAGGCTGGAAGTTAAAATCCATTAATCAGCCCCTAATTCATTATTGTCAGTTGGGGCAGGGCAGGTGTTGTAACTAATTTTGCAACAATGAAAGCACTTAGCAAGTGCAAAAGATCACTAATCAGGAAGCACTAAGGAAGCAGGTGCCAGCTAAAAATATATTCTGTGACACATTAATCAGCCCCAAATTAATTCAGGTCACTTGAGGCAGGGAAGGTGTGCTTTGCTTTGCCGAAAATAATGTACACTGGACAACCAGAGGGTGTGGTGATGAAACAGAGGGTGGCATGGGTGGGCCAGAGGGTGGCATGAGTAGTCAGAGAGTGGCAGTGGTGACAGAGAGTGGCAGTGATGAAGAAGAGTGTCCCAAACAGGCTGGACACGTAGAAACAACAAGTTCGCAAAACTTGCGACCCGACAGGTAAGTTCGCAAATTGCGAAATTGTAAAAACCCTCGCGAACTGGCAGAAACACGCGCGAACACAAAAAAAAAAAATCCGCTAATTCGCGGGAATTCGCGGATTTTGCGGATTGCGAGTTCGCAAATCAGCAAAATTCGCGAACGCGAGATTCGCAAAATTCGCCCATGCTTACTCTGTGACTCCTTGGCTAATTTTTTCTTTGCCAAAGTCAATGATATCTACTCTGAGCTTTCTGCTAAGGACACACCGGTCCCTCTAGCGACTTACATTAAACCTCCTGTCTGCTCACTAGTTCAATTTGAAGAACTGGAGGAGGAACAAATTAGGGACATCATGCAGTTTATAAAGACAGGATCGGCCTTAGATCCTTGCCCCCCCAAAGTTTATCTGCCTGTAATTGATTCAATCAGCAAAGTTATCACACAAGTCTGTAATGTGGTACTCACATCAGGGACCTACCCTGACATACTGAAGAACACTCTTTTAAAACCGCTCCTTAAAAACCATGTTTAGACAAGGACCTGCTGAAGAATTACAGACCAATAGCAAGTTTGCCGTTTTTAGCCAAACTGCTTGATAGGGCAATGAATGTTCAGCTGTCCAACTTCTTCGAGCAAAACAACCTTCTGGATGACTCACAGTTTGGGTTCCGCAAGCTTCACGGCACTGAGACTGCCCTCATCAAAGCCGCTGATGACATCAGAACAATTAGAGACCAGGGGGGTACAGCAGTCCTTATACTGCTGGACCTATCGGCGGCTTTCGACACGGTCAATCATTCCATCCTGATTGACCGTGTTGGAAATCTGGGCATTCTATCTAGAGCAAAGGATCTGCTTGTCTCGTTCCTATCCAGCAGAACACAAGCTGTAACGCTGGGACCATTTAAATCGCAGGAATTGGCTCTACCCTGTGGAGTTCCCCAAGGCTCATCTCTAAGTCCGACACTTTTTAACATCTATGTGTCGGACTTAGCAAGAGTTATTAAAACCTATCAGATGAGCCTTACCTCCTATGCTGATGATACCCAACTTGTGCTTGCTATCAACAACGATGGAGAAGAGGTAGCGGCACGCTTCGAAGAAGGTATGTCAGCAATTAAAGACTGGATGAATGCCAACTGCCTCAGGTTGAACTCCAAGAAGACGGAGGTGGTCATATTTGGGAAGATTTCCCCGCTATGGTCATCAGTCTGGTGGCATCCATCTTTGGGAACGGTACCAACGCCAGCCCCAAGGGTCAGAAATTTGGGAATTGTCTTTGATGAGAAGCTAAACTTTGTGGCACATGCAAATCAAACAGTGGCCAACGCACATCATAAACTTAGACTAATAAAAAAGATTATCCCTTTCCTCTCAGAAAGCGCTGGAAAAACTGTGGTGAGCACACTTGTGCTCTCCTCATTAGATTACTGCAATGGCCTTTTTGCCAATGCCCAAGCCCGGGTAATCTCCAAATTACAAATGATTCAGAACGCGGCAGCAAGATTACTCTCTAGGACCCCCAAATTTAAACCGATCAGCCAAACAATCAGAAGTTACCACTGGTTAACAATCAAAAACCGGATTAAATTCAAAACGCTTTGCCTTACTTTCAAAGCTATTCATAAACAAAGGCCGAAGTTCCTCCAAGAGCAGCTTTACACTTACCGTCCGACCAGACAACTAAGATCGATGACGCTACATCAACTAGCGGTACCTCGCACCAGGACGGTCTCCTGGGGAGACAGATGCTTTACGGTGACAGCAGCCAGACTCTGGAGCTCTCTTCCATTAACAATTAGATTGAGTCAATCCCTTCTCCAATTTAGGAAATTGTTGAAGATGTGGTTGTTTAACCAGTAATGAGTCAGTTTTCTCCCTTTTAATGACAGGCTGCCACGTCTTAGAGACTCTAATTGAAATCTTAGCACCAAGACGCCCATGGGCATACGTATGCGCTTTACAAATTGCAATAATAAATAAATAAATAAATGCTGCAGAACATATGCGTGAAGGGGCCTCATATGTCTTTGGGCTTTAGTTGATTTGGCAAAAATTCCCAGTGAGCGTCCAGCTGTTTTTGACAGTAGATTAAGTTTTGTAGCCAGTCAGTCGTTATGGGGCCGTGGCCCATTCCCAATATATGGCTGCTTTCTGCTTTGCTTTGAGTAATGTCTTGACAATGACCTTCGGATGTCCAGTGGGGGACTCCTGAAAAAACCCCAAAAGCTCCACAAGTGAAGCCAGTCATTCCTGCTATTACATTTACCACTTCAGGCCATAAGGCTGCCGCTCCTGGACCCACCCATGCCAAGTGAAGGAAGTCATCAGTTAGAGTACTACATCTGGAACATTTGGATTCCTTTTTGAGCCCTAATCTCTACATACACGTAGCCGGATAATATATTCTGTACACAAATGTTACGGGAATCAGTCTAAATACCTATTTGGGCGAGAGGTGGCTAGTTTGGGGGCAGCAGAATTTCTATTGGTAATCAGAAGGTGGCGGCTCAATGACTGCCCTAGGGTCGGGCTGAAGATGGGCACTGCATTCTGTATTGCAGCGTAGGGTCTAGGTACCAGTACAGGGGGGAATGGGACTCAAGCAGTAGAACCAGAGCACAGACAGGTGGGTGGAATTAGGAAGTTGGTATTGATGGTTGCACATGTTTCATGGAGACACAACATCATGAAGATATTAAGGGTGTGGCCCTCTACAGCTTGAATATTACTTACACTAAGGAGTTTGTTCTCCAGATCAGCAAGATTATTCAATTGCAATCATGATAGCTGTGTGCTAGATGTTTGTTCAGAAGAGAGTGAGTGGAAACAGGATTATGAGCTAATGAGATCTGCGCCAATTGTGCCCTAGCTCGGAGTTTGTCTCATGCTCACACAGTGCATCATACTGTCTTTATTTCCCAAGAAATGTACCTATCGGAGGATTAAGTGATTGTCTGAAATCAACCTTAACTGAAGCATGCTGATAAAATGGGGCAGAGTGGGGCCAATAATGTGTTTCTGCTCTTGGGTACAGAGGTAACAGAGCTTGAGGTTTGATGCAATGATGTCCCTGTTCAAATGGGTGAGTGGGTATCTCCCATCTCAGCTGTGGTGGTTTCCATCTTGTGTTAGCCACAAGATCCAAGATCTCAGTCTGTTAAAGAAGTGCCTTATTGAGGGATATCAACACTGAGAAGCAAGTTTAAGAAACAATGCAGGACGAACATGATCATTTTCACTATCACAATTCTGTCTATTACTTGCAACAGCAATTTGATTTACAAAGATATTTTTTCTGATGATCAATTACTTTGTTATAGTTTTCGCACCGTAGGGTCTCTATATCTCTGCTCACCCATATCCCAAGATATTTCTACAAGAATGTGCACCAATTAGGAGGAACTCCAGAAAGCATTCAGCCCATTGATGGGAAATAGAACTGACTTTGTCCAATGATTCCTGATAGGTAACGGAACCCGAGGAACTCTCTGATGACAGGTGAGGGATTACTTTCAGGGTCACATACAGGGTCACGTATATGCAGAGTGACATCATCAGCAGAAAGTGGCACAGCACAAGGTGCTAAGCCACGAAGCTATGCCCCCTTTTTTTAAGTGATCTTATGGAACCGCGCTGCCAGGAGTTCCTTGATATAGCAAATAGTAGGGGGTAATGAGCGACCCTTTTTTGTGCTCTGAGAAATCCAAATTGGTGCAGAAGTGAGCCTCTTTATTCTCATTTGCGCTACAATTTGTTTTTATAGGAGCATTACCCGCTTCACAAAGTGCTCACTGAAAGCCCTTGTACAACAAGACTCTGAAAGAAGCAACACCATTCAAGTGAATAAAAAGCATTGGTAGCGTCAAGCAATACCACCATAGTGTTTAACTCAAGGTTTATCTGGTGCATGACTGCGAATAGAATTCGAAGGTTATGTAAGGTAGAACATGTGGGAGGAATTCCCATTGATCCAGATAGATCAGATCAGGATGATGACTTCAATTCAAACAAATTTGCTGCTGTGAAAAGTGAGTTTTTCAGTCACACTCTAACTAGGCCTCAGTTAGACCTCGACGCCATCATATGCAAAATGGATGCCATATCATGATGCTGATTCTATATTTATATTTCCCCCTTACACTAACGTGCAGGAAGATGGGGATTGTTTACTTCTGTATGACACTATTCTCTTATGGCTCGTTAGAGGAAGCCTTTTGCAACAACATTCAAGGCCTTTCCCCTTGCAGCTGACCTGCATTAATTCACAACGGCCTTCTGCTGTCTATATGACTTTTTTTTTGGTATAACATGTCCTGGTAACATTAGGTCAGAAGGGGCGACTCATTATTCATGTAGTGGGGTAATGTTAAGGTGATAGGCCCATGTGACGTTTCAGAATGTGATAATATGATTTGTTAGTGCAGTGATCAGTTCTTAGTAATTTATGCAAGAAAACTGTGTATGAACCCTTGAATTTGCGGGCGAGTTAGAACTCTTTTTGAGACCTTTCCTGTGCATAGGAGTGCTGCCTGATTTCTTCCTGAGTGATTTTGCTGCACACTGAGACTTGAGATTATTTTTCCTGCTTTTGCATTTTATTATCTTTCCTGTATTAAGGTCCTATGTGGCAATTGGCTTTATGATTATTAATACATCGGAAACTTCCTGATTTTGTATCGTACCTAAATGCTTAATAAACCTTCATGGTTTTCTAAATTTCCGACCACCTTTTTGAGCCGTCCTTTTTAGGTCTCGCCTAGACGAAAGCAAAAGCGAAGCTTTTGCTGTCTAGGGCGAGACAACTTATGTTGTTACTTTTGGGGGAATGTGGACAGCAAAGTGCCACGTGCTTTTTCTGGCAGAGATTTGACCTCGTGAGCGCGCCTTGTCTGCTTCTAACGTATGTGTGGCTTGAATTAGTTACAGTTTCATTTCTGTGGAACGTGGATTGCCGGGCGCTTGCTTCATAGTCAGTTTCGCTTTCAAGGGGCAGGCGTCAATGCATCTGGGAGTTGTTGATGTGGAGTGCCTGGCGCTTGCTTCATAGTCAGTTTTGCTTTCAAGGGGCTGGCGTCAACGCGTCTGGGAGTTGGGGATTGATGTAGGGCATGCAGTGCCGGGCGCGCATTACATAGTCATTTATTTGTGGGGGTGGGGGGGGTCGAAAGCGGCTGGCGTCAACGCGTCTGGGAGTTAGTAAGGAATCTTGAATAAAACGGGGTTTTAAAGTGCTGCTAAATAGTGTAACGCTGTGATACTTAAGAAGACTTGAATAAAACGGGCGGTTAAAGTGCTGCTAAATAGTGTAATGCTGTGACATTTGCTTAGGGAGTAGCCTTGAATAAAACAGGCTGTTAAACTGCTGCTAAATAGTGTAACGCAGTGATACTTTGCGGCATGCTGGACCTATTGTTTTTTTCTTAAAAGGGCTTGCGTCCTGGGGCGTGCTCTACTGGTCATTTTTAATTTTAGTTAATATTAAATTGGCTGGCGGCAATGCGTGTATAAGTTAGTTAAAAACTTGACGAAAAGAAATCAGTTTGTAAATTAATGAAGAAGAACGTGCGGCGTGTCTCAGTCAGTTAATTTCGTGCAAATCGTAATAAAACTAGGCAAGTGTAGTCTTTTAATGTACGTGCACATTTCAATTACATGTTGCTTAAGTATGTGCACATTTAAATTACTGCGGCGTAGTGCGTTCGACATTTATTTAATTTCTGAAAATGGAACTTCAAAAAGTTGAATTTTAGTGATGGCACGTTGCAAAATGCAAATATACGGGCAAGGCTGCCTACTAGTTCCACTTCCTGTGCCTCCCGTCAAACATTGTCAAAATGCAAATATACGGGCAAGGCTGCCTACTAGTTCCTCTTCGCGTGCCTCCTGTCAAACATTGTACATTTACTAATGGCTGTACATGGGCAGTTTTAAGTATATTTAAAAAAAAAATGCCTGAATTTTTTTTTCTTAAAAATGCTGGCGGCCTGTAGCGCGCTCTATATGGTCAGTTTTAATATTAAATTGGCTGGCGGCAATGCGTGTACAAGTTAGTTTCAAATTTGATGAAAGCAAATCATTTTCTAATTCACTGAAAAACAACATGCGGTGTGTCTCATTTACTCCTTCACACAAAATACAAAAACATACGCCCACGGTAGCCTACGTTATGCTTACCTTTTGTTTTTGCTTAAAAAGGTTGGCGTTGTGGGCCACGCTGCGTTTTACATTTAGCTAATTCGAAGAAACGAAAGTTGTAAAATTTGAATGTTAGTAATAGCGCGTTTCAATATGCAAAATGCAAAGATACAGGCAAGACTGCCTACTACTTCCACTTCCTGTGCCTCCTGTAAATAATGTACATTTACTAATAGCCCCTATCACTGCACACAGTTCAGTTTACACAATATACTAAAACATACGCCCACGGCTGCCTACGCCATACCTTACCTAACGTTTGCTTAAAATGGTTGCCGATGTTGGGCGCGCTCTATATGGTCAGTTTTGGTGGCGCAATACGTCTAGTAGTTACTTAAGGACTTCATAAAAACCACAATGTACATTTAATAATAGCCCCTATCACTGCAAACAATTTATTTCACGCAATATACTGAAACATACGTGCAGACCTCGCTATGCCATGCCTTATGTATTGTTTTTGCTTTAAAAGCCTAGCCTGGTGGGGCGCGCTGTACATGGTCACTTTTAAGTGAACATTAAATAAAATTGGCTAGCGGCAATGCGTCTAAAAGTTAGAAAAAGACTTGACGAAAAGCTATAAGTTTGTAATACAATTGAAAACAACATGCGCCGTGTATCTATATTCAGTCAATCAGGTAATGGCGCGTTTCAATATGCAAAATGCAAAGATACAGGCAAGGCTGCCTACTACTTCCACTTCCAGTGCCTCCTGTAAATAATGTACATTTACTAATAGCCCTTATCACAAATCTATCTATATTCAGTCAATCAGGTGCTACATGTTAACTGTTTCAGGTGTGTATTAGTAGTGTGCGTAGCTTGCTAATAAAATAACAATATACTAATAGCAATAGGTAGAAAATAGGCGGCGCAATAGCAAAAGGGGGCGCTTTTATAATTCATATGTTCTTTACGCTGTATTACACTGCGCCTAGAAGTTTATAGCACTTTTAAAAATAAACATGCGTTGTGCTTCCTTTTACATTCAGTTAAGTACATGCACATTTAAAATTCAGTTTGCTATTTTAGGCTTAAACTGTGCTTTTTTCATCTGCTGTACGTTTCTTAGCATTTTTACAACATTTGAAGAAACGAAAACGAAACAGTTTAGACACTATAGCTGAACTTTGATCTTTTGTTTACATTGATGTTTAGCAGACTGCTTCCTGTCACACGTTGACATTTTCACACTAACACTATGCATTTGTTAGCTTTTCTGGCATTTTATTGCCCCTAAGGTATTATCTGATGAGAAAAAAATGTACTTAACTAGAGACGTTTCCCTATTTCTAAACACATCGCTACTTGCCCAGCGCTGAACTTTTCAATGTTTGCCATCTGTTTGCAAAAGGTAAGTTTCTTTTGCTTTTTTAGTAACATTTGTTAACGAATTTATTGTACTAATTTTACAATTTATCTAAAACTATTAATGCGATGTACTTAATTTTACCATCGCATCATGTCATGTTGCCTAAACACACACAATGTTTACATTTCAATTGCTGTTTTATGTACAAACAATAATATATTGCTGCTTTTTCCACAGAATAAATTCCCCGTACACTTCTGAAAAGCGTTTACTGAAAAAACTATACATACATAGGAGTTTGCAGTTAACGTTCGCAATAGCAACGTAAGTACTGTGTGTAATTCACCAATGTGCTTTCTAAATTGCTTTCATGCTTATTTTTAGAAATCAGTTTTTCGTGTCTTCGCAAATGCGTGCGCACATAATTACTGGCAACATTAATGTATATTTACTTTGAAATCGTCATCTTACGTTTTGCTGCGAACATTCAAGTTGCCCAAAAAAATCGTACTGCTAACGTGCACACGTTTCTTATATGCTCCGCTACTACAGAGTAAAAGTGCGCAATAAGAAATAGTTATTACGTTATATTTTAAATTACGGCAAACAATAGCATTTGCTTTCATGCTTATTATCTCACATCTGTTTCTCGTGTCTTCGCAAATGCGTGCGCACATAATTACTGGCAACATTCATGTATATTTACTTTAAAATTGTCATCTTACAATTTGCTTCAAACATTCAAGTTGCCCCAAAAAATCCTACTGCTAACGTGCACACGTTGCTTATATGCTCCGCTACTACAGAGTAAAAGTGCGCAATAAGAAATAGTTATACGTTATTTTTTAAATTACGGCAAACAATAGCATTTGCTTTCATGCTTATTATATACATCTGTTTCTCGTGTCTTCGCAAATGCGTGCGCACATAATTACTGGCAACATTCATGTATATTTACTTTAAAATCGTCATCTTCCGCTTTGATTCGAACATTCAAGTTGCCCAAAAAAATCGTACTGCTAACGTGCACACGTTTCTTATATGCTCCGCTACTACAGAGTAAAAGTGCACAATAAGAAATAGTTATCACGTTATTTTTCAAATTACAGCAAACAATAGCATTTGCTTTCATACTTATTATATAATCTGTTTCTCGTGTCTTCGCAAATGCGTGCGCACATAATTACTGGCAACATTCATGTATATTTACTTTAAAATCGTCATCTTACGTTTTGCTTCGAACATTCAAGTTGGCCAAAAAAATCGTACTGCTAACGTGCACACGTTTCTTATATGCTCCGCTACTACAGCGTAAAAGTGCGCAATAAGAAATAGTTATTACGTTATTTTTTAAATTACGGCAAACAATAGCATTCGCTTTCATGCTTATTATCTTACATTTCTTTTCGTGTCTTAGCAAATGCGTGCGCACATAATTACTGGCAACATTCATGTACATTTACTTGGAAATCGTCATTTTACGTTTTGCTTCGAACATTTAAGTTACAATAAAGGCTGTTTTAACATTATTAATAAGCTTATTTTGGTGAAATAAACTGCAGTTATATAAAAGCGCTGTTTACAGTACACGTTTCCTATATGCTTAGCTATTGCAGCGTAAAAGTGCGCTCTATATTCACTTGCTCACGTACTTGCTGTAATAATGTATTTCATATTAAACCTTATCTTACTATTATTACTAAGCCTTCTATTTTCAGTTGTACATTACGTACAATTGCCCAAAAAATTAGGATTGCTTACGTGCACACTTGAAAGTAAAGCCACCATTTCACGAGCTTCTTAAGTACATGTGTTTTTCGTGTCTAGAAAATGTGTGATCGAGTTGGTCAAAAAAGTCGTGCTGCTAACGTGCACACGTTTGGTATATGCTCAGCTATTACAATGTAAAAGTGCGTAATAACAAATAGTTATTGCATTATGTTTTCATTAACAGTAAAAAATACCATTCGTATAAAATACGCTTCAGTATGTCAACATTTGCTGTGATGTCAAACTCTTTCTATTTGTACTTTTAAATGCGTTTGCTAATCAGTTTGCAGCATTGATGTAGATTTAACTTTCGGTCGCCATCTTACGCGCCTTTAACGCTTCAATCAAATTAGATACTGCCTTTGCATTATTAACATTTCTTGTTTGCAAATTAAGCAGCAATTATATCCAAAAGCGGCTTTAGTACTACACGTTTTTTGTTTTTTTAGCCCTGCTGCAGTGAATAACATGCAGTGCAGCGCAATATGCACTCTACATTCACTTCCTAGCGTACTTGCAGCATAAATATATATTATATTAAACACTGTGTACGTATTAGTACAAAAAATTATTTAAGTACTTTCCCATATCAAGTGGCCGAAATATATATTAGTGTTTACTTGCACAAGTTAAAATAAAGCCTCCATTGTATAGCATGCTTACTAGGCGCTATAACAATTACTTTTCTATTTTTAAATTAATTGTGTACATAAGCAAGGAAAAATGTTTGCAGTGAAGTACCAAATATATTAGGTACAGCAGTTGTACAAAAAAACGTATTGCAGCTTTATATTTACATGCATTGTACTATGCAGATTTAATTAACGTATTCTTTTGCACACTTCAAGTTCATCGCATCATATAACGTCTCGCTACAATAATTATTCGCAAATGTCTTCTAATTAAATGTACATAACCGCCGCATATTAATTAACTCAAATTATACAAAATTATAACATTAGGCAACAGTCGCATAAAAAGGCACATACATCTGATTTACTGGCCACAAAAAAGTCTTGCTGCTTACGTGCACGCTTGAAACTAATGCCGCCATTTTACAAGCTTCTCACGTACATATGTGTTGAGTAACTTGGCAAATGCGTGCGCATATCATTTGTGGCAACATTCATATCAATTAACTTTTAAATTGATATCTTACGTTTTGCTGCAATCATTTTAATTTATTAAATCCTGCTTTTCTATTATTGCTAGCCTTCTTTTAATAAATTAACCAGCAGTTATATACAAAAGCGGCTTTTGCACGACACGATTTGATTTACTGGCCCCAAAAAAAATCTTGCTGCTTACGTGCACGCTTACAAATTAGGCCGCCATTTTACAAACTTTTAACGTACACTTGTGTTGGGTAACTTGCCAAATGCGTGCGCACATCGTTTATGGCAACAATCATGTAAATTAACTTTTAAATTGCCATCTTACATTTTGCTGCAATAAATTTAATTCCATTAAATGCTGTCTATCCATTATCGCTAACATCTTTTTAGAAAATAAACAGCAGTTATATACAAATGCGCCTTTTGCACAACACGTTTACTTTACGCACTGCTACTGCATCGTAAAATAGCCCTTTATATTCACTTGCTCACGTCTTACCTGTAATTATTTATTTCATATTGAAGACTGTGTTACTATTATTACTAATCCTTCTTTTTTACACTTCTACATCTAATTCAGTTGCCAAAAAAAGTCTTGCTGCTTACGTGCACACTCTTAAATAAAACCGCTATTTACGACCTCCTTACTACCCGCTACAACAAGACTGCAATCAATTACATTATAATAAACGTTGTAATAGTAATATTAGTATACCTCCTTTTAGTACTTTTCAGTCTAACTGTATACGCTCAAAAAGTATTGCTACTTTAAGTAAACTTCAGAAAGCCGCCTTTTTTCGACTCGCTTAGTGTTTACGATAAAAAAGTTATTACGTTATATTATAATTAGCAGCAACAAATAACAGTCGTATAAAATACGGTTCAGAATATTAACATTTGATATAATGGCAAAGTCTTTCTATTTGTACTTGGGAATGCGTGCGCAATAAAGTTCGCAGCATTCATGTACATTCAACTTTCGGCCGCCATCTTACGCTTTTGTGCTATCGTCTCAATTAAATATCATACTGCCTTTGCATTTTCACAATATTTCTTTTCGTAACATAAGCAGCAGTTATATAAAAAAGTGGATTTTGTACGACACTTTTTTTTAAAGCTCTGCTACACTAAATAACGTGCAATCGCTAAAATGCGCTCTACATACACTTACTCGCGTATTTGCAGCAAACTTTATATTATATTGAACACTATTTTAGTATTAGTACAAACAATCATCGTAAGGATGGGAACTCCTTCGTGAAAAAAAAGACATTGCCGCTTTCTTATTTGTTATAACTTGATTTTTTCTACCGTTTGCAATTAGTTATAAATTACCTTCCAAAGCCAGCTTTGCCATCACGCGAACACCTTTAGCAATCGCTACCAAGCACCATGTGCTTCATACATACAACAATGTTTCAGTTTCGTCCCTTCATACCAATACTGCATTCTTATTGGTTCCTAACAAACGCCTATCCTAACGTTCAGACACAAGTGTTAACCATTTCATGGGTCAAAAAGAAACCGCACGTAAGCGCTTACTTATTTCTGAACACATGCCATATTTTGGGCATTCACTTCATGTTCAGTTTATTTTACATAAAATAACAATCACCGCTACCACGCAAGCTCTTTTACAAACAGTATTGTACAGCTTACGTTTCATATGTAGATTCATTAGCCAATTACATTACGTCACGCAATGCTGCACAACTATTGGCTTAAAAGTAACGCCTACGTTAACAATGCTATATAGTCCATTACAAAATAAAGCAAAGTAACTAATGCACACACGCGCTTACTTCTTGACTAAAAAATTGTTTTTTCTGGCGCATTTACTGTTATTATAAGTTTACCAAACAATTATTGCCAGCATGCACACATTTCTTTTCTATCCTTTTCGATTATTTTACATTTCCCTACAAATTCTATACTTGCTAGTACACCAACTTGCTTTTACAACAATTACCAATTAACATACGCTTCACACGTACACCACCTATTCAGTTAATTTCCAGCATGCAAATATTGCATTATATTACTACTCTTGAAAACAAAACTGCAATATATTCACTGTCTTAACTCCAGTATTACTAAAAATACGCTACAAAAAAGTTGTGGTTTAATATATTACCATGCGTTGTTACATCTGTTCTAAAATTTGCTCGCAGGATATCATGCAAGCTGTGACTCCCCGTGTAATCTGTTTAAAATCTAGAATAATTTATACTTGGTAAACTGTCAGCCGCTGGCGTCTTCAAAGGTGACAGGTGCCTTTTATAAAATTGAGCAAGTTAGGGAATAATTTGTCTTTAATTTATCCTTTGAAGATTAAGTGCCTTGGGTAATTACGCTTTCCATTTCACTCTGTACCACGTGCGCATCTTCTGCGAGCCCAATGACTGCTTAGCAACTGGATCTCAACATTTTAGCAGCATCATTATTTTTTTCTGACTGTAATTTAGTGTGTGTCGAATGTAAACCCCGTGTTTAGATTGCAGACTGAATTGTGTCAGGCGTGAGGGCGGTACCTGATTTTCAAAGTTGTTTATTTATTTATTTATGCAATTTTATATAGTGCGGACTTTACCCACATGTGTCAGACCACTTTACAATAGAAAAAAGTATGTTACATGAGGAGATTTACAAACGTACACGTTACAGATACATACGGGATAGTTGAAAAAGTAAAATAAAATAAGAGGTGGCAATCACAAAAAAAACAAAAAAAACATGGGATTAGGTTAGTACAGGCATAGAATACATATTTACAGCATTGTAAGAACTTACAGCATCAGGAGAATGCCAAGCGGTCGTGAGGGACATGAAAAGCGATGTATTAATTCTAGAAGTTTCTTTGGAAGAGAAGAGATTTCAGGTTTGTTTGAAGGTCCAGGTAGAGGTGGTGCTCATTAGCCTCATTCTTTGCAACAGGGATATATTGCAGCCTCCGTCATGTCTGCCAGGATGAGTAAACCTGAAGTCTCTATTACTACAACCCAAATAATTTTGCTCTTGCAGCCAGGATATTCATATTTCAGGTTTCAATCCTTGAACTAGAGTACAGGGTAGTCACACTCATTGTAGCCAGGGCAGAATCAATCACCTTCAAGTCTCAATCGCCACACGTAGGATAAATTGCAGCCGCTGTCATGTCTGCAAGCATAAGTAAACTTGAATAATTACACCCTCGCACAGTGGCAGTGGTGACATTTAAAAGTGGTGAGGCGGAAACTGATAATCATACTGCACCGTAGTGAGGGAGCGTAGCGAGGAGCCCAAGGATTGCCCCCCTCCCCGAGAAAATTTTAAAAAAATAGTGGAAAAATGGAGCATTTCCAAGCAAATTTGAGAAGGCAGGAAGGTTAATAAAGCAATTGTGAAAGTGCAGGTATTACATTATTAAACAGCTGTCATATAACATGCTAGGTAGCTGCTTATTTAGTATAACAACAGAGCTTCATAACAGATTTCAAGATCATTCTGCATGCTGCTTTTTCTTTCCATCACTGTTCCTCCCCATGGGAGCCCTTGGTGCAGACAAAGTGGGAGGAGGTGCTGGACAAACCCATGTCAAACCATGAGTGGTCGAAGATACATAAGAGTGCGGAGGGTGAGCTCTACACATGCAATTTAAATTATTACAATATAACATCATGCATCAAGTATATCCGCAGCCGAGACTCTCTAAGTAAGATATACCCTGCCTGGGCACTTATGTCCCAGATGTAGTGAGTCAGACAGACTTTGAACTTAGTGTTCAGGAACTCCCCCCCTTTAGAAAGGGAACAGCAACATGGCGGTCAAAACAATGACCAGAGCGACTGAAGTTACAGAGTGGAAACTCCTTGAACCTGCTAACCATAGAAACAGGAGAGAGATGGAAATAATGCGAAAAAGGGATTGATAAGGGGAACGTGAAGAAAATAAAAGCACAACCTAACCCTCGGAAAATAGTCTCTGCAAGCCAATGCCCTGAGAGGATTGGAGTCCTTGGTGTTAGTTCGGGAACATTCCTTTCCACATGATAATATACATAGATATTAATACAATACTACACAGTACACCATTGCCTACGTAATGTTTGTTCTTGTGCTGGAGTGTCTGCCATTTATAGCAGTATTACTTTGTATGCCTGCTTTTGTAACCTGCACACATCACCTTTTCCTCCTGTAATGACACGTCACTTACTTTCCCATCTTTTCAACATCACAGATTCAACTTCACACACCATAACTCTCACATCTAGCATACAAATTCACTTACCCTCATCCCTCACACACAATCAATCACACTCACACTACAACTCTCCACTCCTCACCTTCATACACCTTCAAATCCTCACCTACACTTGCTCACCATCACACCTTCTTATCTCACACAACATCACTCATACCATCATTACCACCATTATCGACACCTACCCTCAAATCACTACACCCTAATGCACTCTCACAACCTCAAACCTTTCATTCCTTATGTTCACACAACCTCACTCAACATTACACTAGTAATCATACTCACACTTTAGCTCAACTTTCCTCTTACACACCATCAATCTCAATCAGCTTTAGCCTTACTTACCATCACATCCTCACTCACTCTTCCCCCTAACACATTACCTACACACTTTCACTTACCATTAATCACCTTCACACTCTCTAATGTTCACCTCTTAATCTTCACATACCTTAACACTCACACTTCTTACACAACCTCAATCACTATTTTAAATAATACTTAAAAACATTATATAAAGCACTAGTTTTTATGTATGCAAACTTTTATCTCGCCCCTCTAGTACAAACTTACTTGTACCCACCTATCACCACCTGCACATCACAACTGTAAAGCTCACACCCTTTTACTATCACTCACCTTTTCCAACGTCACTCATCCTCACACATCCTTACTATAACACATCCTTACATCATTACATTCTCACACCTTCACACCTTCACACACACACGATTACCTCTTCATTCTCTTAACCATCACTCACTCACACCCCTTCACGGTCAAAAACCCTCATTAACCCTTCATCACATACTATTCCTCACACCTTTATCCACTGTCAAAATTACACACCTTCACTTTCCTTTCCACCCCCTCACACATCCTCATCATCTTAGATTCTCACTTACACCCACACTCACTTTTACACTCTCACACCTAATCCACATTCACTTTCACACTTACTAACCCTCATCCACTTTCATACTCTCACCCACTTTATACTTTCGCTCACCATCACTTGCTTTCATGTCTTCTCAACATTCAACTTCACGCACTCTAACTCTTATGTTTATCGAACAAAACACTACCTTACTCACCTCCTCACCTTCCTACACCATCACACTGTTATTCACTCTTACTCACCATCATACCTTCACTTATTTTCAGCAATCACACATTCGCACCCACCTTCAAACTTTCACTCACCATAACTTACTTTCATGTCTTCTTAATATCACATATTCAACTTCACACACCATAACTCTCACATCTATCATACAAATTCACTTACCATCATCCCTCACACACAATCACTTACACTCACACTTCAACATTCACCTCCTCACCTTCATACACCTTAACATCCTCACCTACACTCGCTCACCCCCACACATTCCTATGTTACACAACATCACTCATAGCATCATTCCCACCATTATCGTCAAATACCCTCACATCACTACACCCTCATCCACCTTCACACCCTCAGACCTTTCATTCCTTATTTCAACACAACCTCACTCAACATTACACTAGTAATCACTGTCACACTTTAGCTCACCTTTCCTCTTACACACCATCAATCTCAATCAACTCGTGCCCGCTGCGGTTTGACCCACCGGAGCCTGCGGGGGAACAAAAGAACATGGTGCCTTTGCAGCCTCTCTTGATTGCCGCAACTGCCTCATTACTGCCCTGGCGTCATCTGCCGTGGTGCCCTCACTATCTTTCCCCAACCACGCTGCCAGCTGTGCAGCCAACTCGGGAGGCATATCCTCCCCGTTCACAGGGGTGACTACGGCGGGAATTGGTTGCCCCTCCTTCGGAACCGGGATCGGCGCTTCAGTCGGTGTATCGGGGAGCGCCGGCGGCGCCTCAGGAACCGGGGCCTCTCCCCCAGTTGCCCCCCTCTTGGACCTTCTGCCTCTCCCGCTAGGGACTACTCCCGGCAATGCTGGTCCGACGACTCGCTTAGGGCCCCCCACACCGTTCATTGCCGCCATCTGTTTCTTCATCTCGGCCATGTCTTTTACGAGCATGCGGAGCATCTGATCGGTACCGACCCGCTTTCCGACCTTCTTGCCCGGCATTCTCCAACGATGATTCTCTGAAAGAACAAAGACAAAATTACAACGCTCAAAAAATGGCTCTTCGTTCCGTCTCGAGCTCACGTGCAGCGGGGAGGTGCAGCTTCAGAGCACAGGAACAAGAGGATGCTACCTTGGCTTATCGCTCCTTTTATCCTTCTTCAGGCGGGCGTTAACCCGCCTCCGCCCGCCTCCGGGGGCGTGGCTGGCGGCTTCGGTGTCTAGGACAACCCACTCTAGGGCGGGAAAAAGCGCGTACACTCACTTTTACACTCTCATACCTAATCCACATTCACTTTCACACTTACTAACCCTCACCCACTTTCACACTCTCACCCACTTTCACACTCTTATACAGCAATACACACATCTTTGTCACCTTCATTCTTATTCACCCTTTCCATTATCACAACTTCACCTACTCTCACACTTACTCAGCCTTACATATCATCACTCACATTTCCATCCCATCTATCTATTAGCCTTCTGGTTTAAAAGCTCTCTTTTCATGTATTGCTATCCTTCTACCTATCATCCTTCTTCATACTATCAACTTTCTTTTATTTATCACCCTTCCACTAACTATCGTCTCCCTACTATCTATCACCCTTCAGCTATCAATTAAATTCCTTTTATTTTTTACCTTCACAGTATCTATCAATCACCCTTCATTATATATTTATACCTTTTCCTCTACAACGCTTCCCCTCTTGCCTTTCTTTCCTTTATTCATCTGTCACAATCTATCACTATCTATCTATCTATTTATCTATCTATCGCCCTCCATTTATATATCATACTCCAATTATATATCTATCGCCCACCCTCTCCTTATTAGCATCTCTACATCTATTTATCACCATTCATCTATCTATCACCCTCCCTTTATCTACCTAACTATCATTCTCTCTCTATCTATCACCCTCCTTCTCACTATCTACATATAGCACTTCACCTTTCTCTCTAACTAACACCCTCCCTCTCTTTATCTATCACCCTCTCCTAATATATAGCATCACCATAGCATCATTCAAAATAAAAATAAACATCACACTATTGAACTACATCACCATATACTACCACAGCATTAGTTAATACGATATCATCACTTGTTGCTACCACAACATCATTCACAGCCACTACAATATCAATGTGTGCAACAATTTAATAACTACTTCAAAAACCTTGTCTCAATGTTTCAAACTTTATTACAAATCTTACCAAAAATGTATAATATTTAACTTGTTTTTTATTTTTCATTCACAATAAAATACACTAAATATAATATTTGGCAAATTTTTTTAAAAAAATTAAGCTATTGCTATTATAAGTTACAATAACTTTAATGTAAGTATATCAATACCCAAAAATTCTATACTATCTATCCAAGCAAACTACCCCCATCTAGTTCTCTACTCCAATGACCTACACTGTACTCTAGCCACCCCACCGCAATACATTTTACTTCAATGCAATAAACACCATTCTAATTCAATCCAACCTACATATAATAAACAAAATATAATAAAACATTTACTTATCCATTAAAGAAGTTGCTTCATTAATTTACTTGTGCTGTAACAAAATACATTTACTTCTTTTGTATTATTTATTGCAACAAAAAATTATAGCAACAATGTCATTATATAACACCTCAAATATAATCTTGCTAATTATGCCATAGCTCATATAATAAAATTGTTTCAATACTTGCAATCTGTACTAATAAGCAATAGATTGAACATTAAAATGGCCTTTTCAATGTTGCAACTAACATGCATGCTTTATTGTACTTTGCCACAATCCATTAAATATATTGCTGTCTCATTTAGAATGCATTATATAAAAATATGCATAAATACAAAAATTTAATATACATACTTTTCTATTACAGGTTATTCAAAAAGAAGAAGCTAAGAACAAGGTAATATACTTACTCCAGTTTTTTATATAAGTGTGACTAATGTCATTGTATACATACATTGTTGAAATTGCTTACAATAGTATGTTACAATAGTTCATAGAAACATCACTAGTAAGAAATTACTTTTTTATAACAATTACAACAAACCATTAGTATCATGTATGCATAACTATACCATAATATTAGCAAAATTACATATACAAATTAATAAAATACACTTAAGGACAGGATTAAATATAAATATTTGTCTACAGTTTTACAGAAAAAGCTACATGATGTATAGTAGCATGCAAGCTCACTACCATCAAGCACATGAGAATTTTTCACAAACCTCTAGAGGTAGACAATGCTTACCAAATAGTCTATTTGCTATAATTCACAATTACAATAAACTAGCAAACATATGGGATGCACAAGATTTGCATTATATAATTGATCTTCGGAAATGCCTTATATGGAAAGGGGCGACCACTCGGTCCCCCCGAACGTATGGTGGAGTGCCCCGATCCCCCCGGGAAGCCATCTTTGGCGGGAGGCGAGTCTCGGCTGGTATGCCTGAAGCGGCGTAGCCGTGGCGCGCCTTTTCCCGCCCAAGTGTGGGTTGTCCTAGACACTGAAGCCGCCAGCCACGCCCCCGGAGGCGGATGGAGGCGGGTTCACGCCCGCCCGAAGAAGGATAAAAGGAGCGACAAGCCATGGAAGCATCCTCTTGTTCCTGTGCTCTGAAGCTGCACCTCCCCGTTGCACGTGAGCTCGAGACGGAACGAAGAGCCAATTTTGAGCGTTTTAATTTTGTCTTTGTTCTTTCAGACAATCAGCGTGGGAAATGCCGGGCAAGAAGGTCGGAAAGCGGGTCGGTACCGATCAGATGCTCCGCATGCTCGTGAAAGACATGGCCGAGATGAAGAAACAGATGGCGGCAATGAACGGTGTGGGGGGCCCTAAGCGAGTCGTCGGACCAGCTTTGCCGGGAGTAGTCCCTAACGGGAGAGGTAGAAGGGCCAAGAAGGGAGCATCAGGGGGGGAGGCCCCGGCTCCCGAGGCGCCGCCGGCGCACCCGGATACACCGACTGAGGCCCCGATCCCGGTCCCGAAAGAAGGGCAACCAATCCCGGTTGTAGTCACCCCAGTGAATGGGGAAGATATGCCTCCCGAACTGGCTGCACAGTTGGCAGCATGGTTGGGGAAAGAGAGTGAGGGGGCCACGGCTGATGACGCCAGGGCAGTGATGAGGCAGTTGCGGCAATCAAGAGAGGCCGCGAAGGCACCATGTCCTTTTGTTCCCCCGCAGGCTCCAATGGGACAACCCGCAGCGGGCGTGAGTTCGGCAGCGACTACGGTCACAGCTACCGGTACAGGTAAGCAGCTATTGCCGATTGCGGGGGAGGGGTCTGTACCTTCGAGGAGGGAGAAAGTTGCTCAGCATATCCCGATGGAAATCAAAGAGAGGATATGGGCTGAGAAATATATAAACATGTTTTCATTATTAACGGATCATTACGAGATTGAGCATGTGAAAGTTCAAAAGGAGTTTCTGCACCCTAGTGTTTGGCACGCTAAGATGGCCGCCTTCAGAGTTGATGAAACGATAGGTAACTGGGGCAGGGCGTTTGGGATATTCACTGCAATTATGGGGGAACGAAGGCCTGAACTGTTGGCCGAGTTACCCGTGTATCAGACACTTATTATGGAGTTTTCTCAGACATATGAGGGTAATCAGTGGTTTTGTTACGATAACATATTCCGTAAGGCCCAGGAGTTCGACACATCTCTGACGTGGGATTGTTACGACTCCATTTCCGGGCAGAAAATGGAGAAATTAGGTATGGCAAAGTCGCCATTGTTGGGGGGGAACGGGGCGAGTTTTCCCGCCACTCATCTGGGGCGCCCTTTCGGGCGGGAGCAGGTAACGAGCACCATTCAAGGTCTAATGGCAACACAGGTAAAAAAGGGGTCTGCTGGAGTTTTAACAGGGGCAAGTGTACAAGGCCCCAGGGGTCATGCAAGTTTAGGCACGAATGTGGGGGGTGTGGACAGTCCTCGCATCCCGAGACCATGTGCAGAGCCAAGACGGGTGACACGGGAAGTAGGGGAAGCGCCAAACAGGTCTGAAATAGTCCGAGGGGCGCCTCTACCTACCCCGGGTGATACCATGGCAATGATTCCTTGGCTCAATGAATACCCGGATCATGTCTCCGCTGGGGTGTTGCGAGACGGTTTTTCGTATGGTTACCGCATCCCGGCGGGGAATTTTCAGGGCAAAACACAATGTAGGAACCAACTGTCGGTCCTGCAGAATACGGCGGTGGTACAAGCAAAGATTGGGAAAGAGGTGACCCGGGGTCGGGTTGCTGGACCATTTGACATGCCGCCAGTTGCTAATTTTGTTTGTTCGCCCCTGGGAGTGGTCCCCAAGAAGGACCCGGGCGAGTTTAGGTTGATACATAACTTGTCAGCCCCGAGAGGTCTTTCGGTGAACGATGCGATTGACCCGGGAGTTTGTTCGGTGCGGTACGCATCTTTCGATGAGGCCGTCGCCATGTTGAATCGCCTTGGGCCCGGAGCGCTGATGGCCAAGTCAGACATCGAGTCAGCGTTCCGGTTGCTCCCGGTACACCCAGACGATCAGCGTCTCCTTGGTTTCATGTTTCAGGGACGCTATTACATGGATAAATGTATGCCAATGGGATGCTCCATATCTTGTGCGTTTTTTGAGAAATTCAGTAGTTTTCTACAATGGGCGTTCACAAGAATAACGGGATTTAACCATGTTATGCATTATCTTGACGATTTTCTGTTCCTGGGGGCGGCCGGGGACCCAGAATGTGCACAGGCGTTGAATGAATTTTGTGATCTCATGAGACATTTTGGTGTGCCATTGGCGCCAGGTAAGACTGTGGGGCCGTCTACTTCGCTCGAGTTTTTTGGAATAGAGCTCGATTCCGAAGAAGGTTGCTTCCGGTTGCCCAGGGAAAAGGTAATAAAGTTCAGGGCCTCGCTTGAAACATGTATTAGCGAGATAAAGGTAAATTTGCATCAATTACAACAGACTGTGGGTCAGCTGAATTTTGCCCTTAGAGTGATGCCAATGGCTCGCCCTTTTTCCCGCTCGATTGCACAAGCCATGGTCGGCCTTAAAGAAGGGCACCACCGCACAAGGCTCTCGGCAGAGGTTCGCCAGGACATGCGCATATGGTTGGCATTCCTGGTGGATTTCAATGGTCGTGTGGTCTGGAACAAACCGGCGGTGTCCTCTGAGGAGCTGGGGTTGTGGACAGACTCAGCAGGGAGTATGGGTTTTGGCGCCATATTTGGTAATCACTGGTCAGCTCAGACATGGCCGTCATGGTGGCATGAGTGCGGGCTTACAGGTAACATTGCGTTTCTCGAATTGTTCCCTATTCTGGTGGCCTTGAAAACATGGCCTGAGGGGTTTCGGGATCACTCTGTGGTATTCTGGTCGGATAACATGACTGTGGTTGAGTGTATCAATAGTCAGGCAGCACGATGCAAATGGGTTCTGAGATTGCTCAAAGAAATTGTCTTGCTATGTATGCAATTGAACGTGTTTTTTAGGGCAAGACATGTGCCAGGGGTGCTGAATCAGGCTGCTGATGCGCTTTCTCGTTTCCGTATGCAGGCCTTCTGGGGTTTGCTGCCCACAGCGGACCCGGTGGCGGCACCATTTCCCGAAGCTCTCTGGTCTCTCGGTGCCCCGAACTACAAAACCTCGTGGGAGAGAGTTTAGCACCCAGGACAAGGAAGGCATATGAAAGGGCGTTCCGTTCCTATTGGTCCTTTTTGGGTTCTGCTAGGGGGGAGCTTTGGGGCCAAGAAGAGTATGTCTTGAAATTTTTGCTGTCGTTACATCAGGCAGGCAAATCGGTAGCTACGGCCCAGAGGCATCGGGCCGCCATTTCTTTTATGGCACGGGCTCATGGTATCCAGGACCCAACGGCGTCTTTTGTGGTACAGAAAGCGCTGCGTGGGTGGCAACGCCTTGAGGGTCGCAGAGTGGATGAAAGGCACCCGATAGGTCTGGAAAGGTTGGCCCTGTTGCTGTCCGTACTCCCTGCAACATGTTCATCTCAGTCAGAGACAGTGCTATTCCGGGCCGCTTTTGCATTAGCATTCCATGGGGCTATGCGGGTTAGCGAACTGGTGGCAAAGAACAAGCAGGATACGGGGGGTGGTTTGTGCCGAGAGCACATTCAAGTTAAGGGGGAGACGATGATTGTCTCGTTTGCCAGGTCCAAGACCGATCAGGGAGCGATCGGGGACAGTGTAGTAGTACAGCGGATTCCCGGATCTCCCATGTGCCCGGTTGCATGCGTTGAGGAGTATTTGGCGCAAAGGGCGGCATCATGGGGGGGGACCTTGCTGAGACACGCCGATGCCACCCCACTGACGAGGTTTCAGTTCCAGCGGGTACTTGCAATGGCAATTTCGGCCGCGGGCTTGAACCCGGGCGAGTTTGGGACCCATTCCTTCCGGATAGGGGCTGCTACAGAGGCTACAGCCAGGGGTCTGAGTGTGGAAAAAGTAAAACAGTTGGGGCGTTGGTCCTCGAATTGTTACAAAAGGTATGTGCGGTTGCACATGTTGTGAAGCTGATATCATGCACTCACGCTTCTTGTTTTGTTTGGTTTACAGTTTCGCAAGCTTACGAGGCGGGGCGGACTGTGCAGTCGACCCGACACCTGGGAACCAGCGGTCAAAGATCACCGGCTGAGGAAAGAGTGGTGTGGGTCGTGGGCCACTCATACGTGAGGCGTGCCGCGGACGTATTCAATGCAGGTGACATGATTCACATGGCTGGGGAATACGGGTACAGGGTGTCCTTCTACGGAAGGGGCGGGCTCTGTATTGACCAGTTTCAAACTTTTATGGAGGGTTTGTTAGGGCGGACAAGGTCACCGCCAGCTATAATCATAGTACATCTTGGGGGCAATGATTTGGTGACCATTGGTCGACGAGTACTTCTCGAGTTGATACTATCCACTGTAAGTTGGTTGGCGAGAAGGGTTCCGGGGTGTACGATTGCATGGTCCCATATGATTCCACGGAAGGTGTGGCGGGGGGCTAATTCTGGGACTGCTATCAATCAGTCGGTTAAGAAAGTGAATAACAAACTTGGTAGATTGTTCCGTACAAGTACATTGCATTCGATTCCTCATGGATGTATCAGGGGGGACCATATGTATCTAGAAGATGGGGTCCATTTGTCCCAGGTGGGGAATTCTTTACTCATAGGAGACCTCGTAGCCTGGTTAAAGAGTTTACAGCATGACCTTTAGGTAGGAGTTTTGTGGGGGGTCCGGATAGCCGGTCAACTATCCGGCCTGTGGCGGTAAGGTCATGATCGGTGAGCAGTAATTGGAAGATCCCTAGGGGGGGGCGTCACCCATCACGGATGGGAGCGCCCGGGGGGAGGTGGCCATTGGCCCCTCAACGGGGAGGCGGTCCCTTCTAAGGATGGGACGCCGAAAGGAAAGGGAAGGCGGTCAAGGCCCCTCCCTGGGTAGGAGGGGCTACGGGCCCCTCCTGGGAATTTCCCGGGGCCAGGACATCTGCGACGGCAGATGTGGTAAGTTGTGTGGGGTGGGAGGGGGGTCTACGCTACCTTCTAGACACCTCACACGAGTCCTCGGACGACCGTTAAGATGGCGTTGAGTTAACAGGGGCCCCCGTCAAGACAAGGGAAATTGGAATGTGCACAGAGGTGCAGTCCTCTGTGCGGCCGCCCCTCACAAGTGAGGGGGGAGTTCTGGTTTAGGGATCTGACACCGGTTACGACCTTGCCGTTGGCCCATAACGTTAGGATGTACAATTTCAATTTTAAAAATGCATTTGCAGGATGTTAGTATCGGCTAGGAGAACCTTTGTATTAGAGATGTGTTAAGGTCAGCCAAAACATCGTAATGTGGAAATGAAATTGTACATGATATGAAACTGTTATTTTAATGTTTTAATTTTGTTTCATATTTTTAATAAATACGGCCGGGAGGGTAACTCCCTCCCGCCTCCAAAAGTTCAGAGCTGTTTCCGTATTCCCATTCTTGGGGATTGTGTTGAGAGGGGGTGGCGGGTATCTCAGCCATATTTACATATGCATCATATTAATAAACAAGAATGTATGCATCCTGATGAACTACCAAAATATATAATGCATGAAAATAATTTATATTCAATTCATCTTGGCCAACCATACTATGGTAATATATTTAAACGTTTTGATTTGTCATTTCCAGACATTCAAGAAGCATTAAATATATCAATAACACATTCTGGAGTCTTAATATGCATGGATGTATATGTAATTTCCATCTTTAAAAATGAAGATACATACTTTGTTTTCAATTCACATAGTCGAGATCATACTGGTATGCCACATCCGAATGGCACATGTGTAGTAATCATAAAAACAAGTTTTGAAGATGTAATACATTATATTTGTAGTTTAGAAAGTTTTATAAAAGCAAGTAATGCAGTAGATATACAATTTGAATTAACACCAATAGATGTTATAAAAATACAACCAACAACATTTAAACAAGCATTACAAAAACTACATAAAGTTGCAAAGGATAAAACTACATTTTTAGTACATGATGCAAACATTTTAGAGCAAGCAAATAACAATAGTAGCAAACTTGAGAGAGCAACAACATCTAAGTTACAATCTGGACAGACTAGTACTATTACATACACAGAAGTGGCAAGCACATTAATACATACACCATCTGAAACTGTTACAAAAAAGAAATTAGATAAGAAAAGGTGTAACACAGATAGAATTGATTCTAAAACTGCTAAAAAAGCAAAAAAAAGTACTTTGTTAGGAAAAGAGATAATTGATGAAAAAAATGTAGACAAGCAAACACATGTAAGCGCACTTACCACAAACGTACCACCAACAGAATAACTGCAGTTTGCTACAAAATGTAACAAGAAAGTAGTTAAAAAAAGGCATTAGAAAACATACAATAATTCAAAAGCCATTAACAGCAAGTCCACTAACAGATAGTACTAATCAAAAAGTCAAAAAGAGTAATAAAAAAATTAGATAAAAATGCATTAATACAATGTAGTACACATAGATTAGATACAGATGAAATAAGCAGTATTAATAGTGAAGATAAGCATAGTAACATAGTAATAGAAGTTAACTGTGATGTAATAAATACATAATGGCAAGGAAAAACAATAGATAACACATACATTTGCAATCTTGTATTTGCTATTATTTATAGTCAAAATACAGATACAAGAAAATGGACTGCACAAGATATGCATAATATAATGCAACTTGGCAAAAACTGTATGTAGATATGATAACTTTCTATAAGAAACAAAAGATACACTTTGAAAATATACCTACTTATATTGAGTATTATAATACAATATATTCAATAAAGATGTAAAAACAGCAGTTCTATAGCATAGTAAGGAATAATACAGTACAAAAAAAATACACTTAACTATAAAGAATGCTTTAGCTACACATGATTCTTATATAATATTTTTACATTCAATTGAAATTATTATTATTAAAAGACATGATACCTATTGCATTTATTACTCACATACATCAAAAAGTAATCATAAATATACTACTGACTGCATTCCAATCAGTATAGAAATAAAAACATATACAAATTTAATGCAGTATATAACAACTCTAACTAAGAAAATGCTAGCCATTAATGAAGAATTATTAATACTCAAAGTAATACCTTTAACAGTGACTAAAATTTTTAAGTCTTCTTTTAAAAAAACACAAAAAAGACTAACATTGAAAAAAATGTTGAAGCTGGTAAACAAATGCTTATACACTATAGCGAACAATTAACTTCTTCACCTATCACTTTCCAATCTGCAGTAATTACAACAGATGTTACAGACATAAAAAATAATACAAATGAACAATTATCTTCTTCACTTACATCTATTCAACCTGCAGTTACTAAAAAAATGTGACAAATAAAAAATCTGCAAATAAAATACAAATAAATAGTAACAGTGAGAATAGCATAGTACCAGAAATAGCAATTAATAATTTGCATAGTATACCAATTGCTGAAAGCACTGCAAACGAAAATATCCCGCTTGAATATATTAATAAAAATGCAATACCAAATAAAGATGCAAATATCTTAACAATATTAGAAATAATACAAGCTTTTCATAATGAAATACAATATGGTCCAGAATATATATGTACTATTTGTAACCAAATGTGGCATAAGCAGACAGTTAAAAATATAGGTCACATTAGCAACCAAAAAATATTTTTGTTATGTAACATTAGTGAATATCAAACAGATTATATATGTGATACATGCTATCACTGCATAAGCAACAATAAAATACCACCATGTTCTGTTTACAATGGAATGAGTTTTCCTAATATACCATCTGAATTATATTTACATAATTTAGAAGAAAGATTAATATCTCCAAGAATACCTTTTTTTGCAAATTAGAACATTGCCATGTGGATTTCAAAAAGCATTAACAGGTGCTGTTGTTAATGTACCAGCTGATGTTATGACCACGATTCTAATGTTGCCAAGACAAATAAGTGATAATATGACAATTCCCATTAAATTAAAAAGAAAATTACGTTATAAATCATACACACATTTTGAAAATGTAAGACCTAATAAAGTAAAAAATGCAGCTGTATATTTAGCTTGCAATAGTGAATTGTTTAAAGAATATGGTATAACTATAAACTCAGATTGGCAATATATACCAAATCAAGAAACTAATGATACAAATATGTCTGAAACTAACAATACTTCAAGTAGTACAGATGAACTACCTGTAGGTAATTTGGATACATTATTAACAAATGAAACTATTCCAACAGAGAACATTAATGTATTAAGTTTAGCTCCTGCTGAACATAATACACCACGTGGATTATATGAAGACAAAGATTCTGAATATTTAGCATTTCCAACAATTTTTTGTGGTAAACGTAGAACAGCTAATGAGGATAGGCATGTACCAGTACATTATAGTACAATATGTAAATGGGAATTAAGAAGTTTTGACAAAAGAGTAGCTAATTGTGTTACAAATCTGTTTTTAAATGAAAAAGATTGCATATTAAACAAATACAAGACAACATTTTTATATCACTTAGAAAGTATTTTACTAATGGCAAAGTTATTACAGTGAAAGATATAAAAGATAACTTAGACAGCATACTACAATACAATGAAGGTTACAAAATATTAAATACAATACAGAGTTCTCCTCCATTTTGGGAAAATTGTAAGAGAGATTTATTTGCAATGATATGGCAATTAGGTATCCCAACTTTTTTTTAACTTTATCAGCAGCAGAAACAAAATGGTACCATTTATTTAATATACTATTATGGATAAAAAAAAAGAATGTACCAGAGATGAATTCAAAAGTATGTCAGGGGAAACAAAATGCAGTTTAATACAGCAAGACCCAATAACATGTGCACGACACTTCGATTATCAAGTCAGAAAATTATTCAATTGTATTTTACTTCACAAATCAAACCCACTGGGTAAAGTAATAGATTACTTTTACAGAGTTTAATTTCAACAGAGAGGATCACGACATATACATGCATTGCTTTGGATTGATAATGCACCACAATATAGCATACACAAAGATGACAAAGTTATTAGTTTTAATAATAAACACATAACATGTGCAAAAACAGAAGACATACCTTTAGACAGTTTACTTCCATTACAAAAACATAGACATATAAAAAATTGCTGCATTAAACATAAAAAAATGCAAATATCAATTTCCAAGATATCCAATGGCATGCACAATGATATTAAAGCCATTACAATTAGAAAACACAAACACTATGTTTAAGCAACACATAGATGTTATTCATGCAACAATGAATACAGAACAATTTGCAAATTACACATATGAAGGGTTTTTACAACATATGCAATTAACAGAAGAACAATATATAACATGCATACAATTACAAATAACTAAAACTACTATTGTTTTAAAAAGAACACCAGCTGAATGTTTTATTAATAATTACAAAAAAGTAATTTTAAGAGCATGGCAAGCTAACATAGATATACAGTATGTTTTAGATGCATATGCTTGTGCTGTATATATTGTATCATATATTAGTAAATCTCAGCGTGGCTTAAGTAAAATATTAGCACAAGCTGCAAAAGAGGTTAGCCATAATGTAAACATGAAAGAGCAATTAAAGTACATTGGTAATACATTTTTAAATTGCACTGAAATTAGTGCACAAGAAGCTGCTTACCTTATATTGCAAATACCCTTAAGGAAAAGTTCAAGAGCATTTGTATTTATTAATACAAGTATGCCAGAGCAGCGAACATATTTAATGAAAGACATTAATACAATCAATATGTTGCCAGAAACATCAACAAAAGTACAATTTGACAATGTTATTAACAAGTACAGTAAACGGCCAATAACATTAGAACAATGTACTTTAGCTGATTATGCTTCAAACTATAATAGTAAACAGAAAGCTAGCAAAAAAAAATGCTTATGATAACTTACTTTTAGAAACTGACTTTTGTAGTTCAGATGAAGAAGAAGTTCAAATAGATGACTTAATTAGTAACGTAAACAGCAAAATGTACACTGAACGTAGGGAAAAAAAAGTAATTAGATATAGACGTTTTAATAAAATCAACAACCCTGAAAATTATTACAGAGAATTACTAATGCTGTACTACCCTTGGAGAATAGAAAGCAATATAATTTCACCAAAAAGTACATACTATGAAAGATACCTACAAGTACAAATAGAAGTAGATACTAACTATAACTTATATAATAAGCAAGATATAATAATTAATACTGAAGAAACACATAATGATGAAGAAATGCTAACATCACCAGCAACACCCACAATATCAATAGTTATAGATAATCAAGAAACAACAACACACGCATATCAAGCAGATGCACAATATGATCTAGCACTAGATTTAGGAATTAGAACAATTGCAGAAGAAGAATTATTAATGAACAATATACTACCACAAGAAGAGTACAGTAGTATTATGCAAGATTTAACAATGGAACAACTAAGTTTTGTCTACCATCATTTAAACTGGCTAAAAACAAAAACAGCATGTTTTTTTACTTTTTGTACTGGCGGTGCTGGAGTAGGCAAAAGTTTTATAATTACTGCACTATATCAAACTTTACTACGATACTATAATACAAAAGCAGGAGAAAATCCTGATAACATTTATATATTACTTACAGCACCAACAGGGCAAGCAGCACATAATATAAATGGACAAACTTTACATAGTACATTTAAAATTCCAATCTCACAAGCATTAGCATATAAGCAATTAACAAACAAAAATAGAAGTGCACTACAAAGTAAATTAATGCATTTAAAAGTACTTATAATAGATGAAATATCAATGGTTGGAACAAATATGTTAAATTTTATACACAATAGATTGCAAGAAATAAAAGCATCTAATGAACCATTTGGAGGGATATCAATATTGGCAATTGGAGACTTTTACCAATTAAAACCAGTTTTTGATACATATATATTCGAAAACTAAAAAACATATGTATGGACCATTAAGTACAAACTTATGGCAAACACATTTTAAAATTTTGGAACTTACCAAAATCATTAGGCAAATGAATGATATGCCATTCGCACAACTGCTCAATAGACTAAGAATAGGTGAGCAAACAAAAGATGATATTCAAAAATTTAAATCACGTGAAATAGAACCAGACTCAAGCATTATACAGTCTATACCATATATAATGTTTAATAACAATAAAAATAATGAAATAAATCATACTGTTTTGATGCAACATATCAAACACTATCCAATGTATACTACAATAGCTATAGATACAGTACCAGGAGATTTAAGTGCGGAAGTAAAAGAAGCAATTTTACAAAAATTACCTACTAATACAAATCAAACAATGTCATTAGCAAAGATATTACATATTGCCATTAAATTACATTGTGATGTAACTTCTAATATTAATGTGAATGATGGTTTAACTAATGGTGCAACAGGTATAGTTGAATATGTAGAAACTACAAATAATATCCCAATTATTGTTTGGATGCATTTTTGACAATCACAAAATAGGCACACAAACAAGACAACAAAATAAACACCTTTACAAAATAAATATTTCTAACAGTTGGACACCAATATTACCGATTTCTCGTAATTTCCAATATAGCAAAAAATTAATAACAATAGTACGAAAACAGTTTCCATTACGACAATCATCTGCACGCACTATACATAGAACTCAAGGTCAAACAATAGAACCATTATATATACATTTTAGTAATACCAAAACCCATCACTTACATTATGTAGCAATTACCAGAGCAAAGTCTTTAAAAAATATATATATTAAAAACTTTAAAGAAGATAAAATATTAACACACTTTAAAGTGCACGAAGAAATGTTTCGCATGAGAACAGATATGTTATTACAAATTTCGATACCACAAATACATCAATATAACAAAAGTTTCACACTTATAGCACATAACATAAGATCACTACAAAAACATTTTAAAGCAATGAAATCTGATGCTAATATATTAAATGCTGACGTGTTGTGTTTAACTGAAATAAATATTACACACAGAACACTTAACGAAACATATAATATTGATCATTACAATTGTTTGTTATTTGACAAATTTTACAACACGCACACAAAACATGGAATAGCTATATATTACAACAAACAACATGTTATGAATCCCATTTTTGCAACAGAACAACAAATTGACATTTTACAGTTCACACAAACAATTAACAACACACAATACTTAATAGTAATTATATACAAACCACCAAAAGTTGCAATACAAGCATTATTAACAATTTTAAGTTCTACATTAAATGCATATCCACATCATAAATATGTCATAATGGGTGATTTTAATATTGACCTACAACAAACAACATACAGTAGCAAACTACTAAAAAGCTATATGGAAACAAATTTTAATTGTGAACAGAAAATAAACACACCTACAACAGATTACAACTCTTTACTAGATCACATTTTTACAAATGCACATCCTATAAATTACGGAACATTAGAATCATATTACAGTGATCACAAACCAATATGGATAGCTATTTAATTAACTGTTTAAAAATGTTACCCTATCAAAGTACTGTCTTTGCATAAATGGCTATAATGTTTCTTAATATTTGCATATTATTTTACAGATGATTTCCATTGAAGAATTAAAGAGCAACAAACAAGTTGATTCAAAGCCATACCAGAAAGCACTACATGTCAACATCATCAAATGTTCACCAAAAACGTATTATCGGAATTCCAAACAAGAAAATAAAGTTTTGTACCAGATGGCTTTAGTTGATGAAACTAGCACTATAAAAGCAACATGTTACAATGAAGATTACTATATGCAAACAAAAGAACAAAATGGATTAATAATTCGCAATTACATTTTCAAAAATGATATATTATTGTTAACAAAGCAAATGAAAATAGCAAGAATGCCTGCACTTAATCAATCAATCAATCAATCAATCATCGCATTTATATAGCGCGCTACTCACCCAGAGGGTCTCAAGGCGCTGGGGGAGGGGGGTCCGCTACCGCTCGAACAGCCAGGTCTTGAGTTGCTTCCTGAAGGCGAGGTGGTCCTGGGTCAGGCGGAGGTGGGTGGGGAGGGAGTTCCATGTCTTGGCGGCGAGGTAGGAGAAGGACCGTCCCCCTGTGGTGGCTCTTCGGATGCGGGGGACGGCGGCGAGGGCGTGGCGGGTTGTTCGAAGCTGGCGTTTGGGAGCGTAGAAGTTGAGGCGGCTGTTGAGGTATCCTGGGCCTTGGTTGTGTAGGGCTTTGTGTGCGTTGGTGAGGAGACGAAAGGTGATTCTCTTGTTGACCGGGAGCCAGTGCAGGTCTCTCAGGTGTCCGGAGATGTGGCTGCGACGGGGGATGTCCAGGATGAGTCGTGCTGAGGCGTTCTGGATCCGCTGGAGTCTCTTCTGGAGTTTGGTGGTGGTTCCAGCGTAGAGGGAGTTGCCGTAGTCCAGTCGGCTGGTGACGAGGGCCTGGGTGACCGTCTTCCTGGTCTCTGTGGGGATCCACCGGAAGATCTTACGTAGCATGCGCAGGATGTTGAAACACGACGAGGAGACGGCGTTGACTTGTCTGGTCATGGAGAGGGAGGAGTCCAGGATGAAGCCCAGGTTGCGTGCGTGGTCTGTTGGTTTGGGTGCGCTGCCTAGGGTGGGGGGCCACCAGGAGTCGTCCCAAGCGGCGGGTGAGGATCCCAGGATGAGGACTTCCGTCTTGTCTGAGTTCAGTTTCAGGCGGCTGTTCTTCATCCATTCGGCTACCTCTTTCATCCCTTTGTGAAGGTTGGCTCTGGCGGTGTCGTTGGTGAGGGAGAGGATCAGCTGGGTGTCGTCGGCGTAGGAGATGATGTTGAGGTTGTGCTGGCGTGCGATGTCTGCGAGGGGGCTCATGTAGACGTTGAAGAGGGTTGGACAGAGCGAGGAGCCTTGAGGGACGCCGCAGATGACTTTGGTGGCTTCAGATCTGAACGGAGGGAGACGGACTCTCTGTGTCCTTCCGGGGAGGAAGGAGATGATCCACTCCAGTGCCTTCTCCTGGACTCCGACGTTGCTGAGACATTGTACTAGGGTACGGTGCCAGACAGTGTCGAAGGCCGCGGAGAGGTCGAGGAGGATGAGGGCCGCTGTTTCTCCGTTGTCGAGCAGCGCTCGGATGTCGTCGGTGGCTGCGATCAGGGCGGTCTCGGTGCTGTGGTTGGCCCGGAAGCCAGACTGCGAGGGGTCGAGGGATCCGTTCGTCTCGAGGAAGGCGGCCAGCTGCTTGTTGACGGTCTTCTCAATGACTTTTGCAGGAAACGGGAGCAGCGAGATGGGGCGGTAGTTCTTGAGGTCGGTCGGATCAGCCGATGGCTTCTTGAGTAGGGCGCTGAGTTCGGCGTGCTTCCCAGCTCTCCGGGAAGGTGGCGGTGTCGAAGGAGGTGTTGATGATGTCCCGCAGGTGGGGTGCGATGACAGCGTCGGCCTTGTTGAAGACGTGGTGAGGGCAGGGGTCGGTCGGTCAGCAGGTATTATCCAAGAAGCTGAATGCATCCTACAGCCGCCAGCACCACCAGTGTCTCCGATAAAAGCTGTACGAGGAGCTGCTGTGAGGACACTACTGAGTGTGTCAGGGACAATAACAGAAGTAAGCTGTGTTTTATTATTATTTTACCAGCAACTATTTGTCTTAGTGACTAATTCTCCTTAAAAATTGTTTGCAATTGTACAGTTATAAGTAATTGTCTCTGTTGAAAAATAACATGCAATGTTCATAATATGTATATGATTCTACAACTCATACTTTTCATATAATCATATTTAAAGAACTGTTTTATGATATTACTATCACTTGCATGCCAATATTTTGTTATAACAGTAAATCACCATATTATAACATGCAAAACACGCAATTATCCACTAATACAGAGTAAGTCAAATTCTTTATATACATTGCAAAAATCAAAATAATGCTATGCCCCATACAACTTACCTTCAAATCATTTACTTGTTTCACATAAGTACTTGTACAAAAAATTGTACAATGCTATCTGCAACAAGTAATTACTATACAATTGTTTTCTTATAAAATGTTATTAGAAACTGTTTTATAATGTTTACTATACCCTCCATAACAAGCAATCGCCTACTAATACAAAGTAAGTAAATAACTTTATATATGTTACAAAAAGCAGAAAAACCACAATGCACAATACAACTTACCTGCCATTAACAAAATTTATTTATAAACTGTTTTATAATGTTTACTATATCCTCCATAACAAGCAATCACCTACTAATACAAAGTAAGTAAATGTCTTTATATATGTTAGAAAAAGCACAAAAATTACAATGCACAATACAACTTACCTGCCAACATTTACTTGTTTCAGATAAGTACTAGTACAACAAAAAAAATGTACTGTCTATCTGCAACAAGTAATTACTATTTATTGATTTTTGAAATATTACTCTAATTATACAACAAAAAAAGTTGTACAATGATATTTGCAACAAGTAATTACTATATCTTCCCTATTTGCTCAAATGTAAGTATAAAAGTACTGTACTAAATCACAAAAACTAACTCAAACGTGTTATATTTAGTAATATGTTTATCTTTGTTTCAATTCTTATTTCTCACAATACTACAGACATTTTAGTTCCTTCTGTTTATAATGTTCCTTACTATTACTCTTCTAGAGTACTACTATACATACTGTTCTATTACTTTAGTTCCACTAGGGACATGCCTGGTAAAAGAAAAGCTCATATTAATACTTTACCTGTATTAATTTCAGCCTATATAAAAAAATGTAAAAAATCACTGTATACGCTGAATACCCAAACTACAAGTGTAGTAACAAAAAAAACAGCATTTACTTGTTTCAAATACATACTTGTACAACAAATAAAATTGTACAATAATATCTGCAACAAGTAATTACTACATGTTCCACAATTGCTCAGATGTAAAATATATCAAGTACACTATCAACAGCAAGTCACTCTATTAGCTGCTTAAAAATGACTCTTGTACACGTTTTGCCTACCTACCTCTCTAACAAGTTACAAACATACTGTCGTAGCTGTGTCAGCTACACTTCTAGTAAACAGTAGTAATAATCATATCTTATACTTTTTTTGAATTTGCTAACTTATAAATCTTGCTAATTCTATTGTTTCCTTTCTAACCTACCTTCAATTTTATTGGACACCATCACATTTTATACTGCTACAGCCAAAAAGTTTTCACAAAAATGATAGTCAAACTAAAATATTGCTATCATAAATACAATTCATCTAAATAGCATTTACTTGTTTCAAATACATACTTGTACAACACATAAAATTGTACAATAATATCTGCAACAAGTTACTATATGTTGGACAATAGCTCGAATGTAAAGTGTATCCAATACTGTGCTAAAGCACAAACACTAACTCGAAAGACTAAAGATGTATTTTTAAGAAAGTGTTTTTCTTTAATTGAGTTGTTATTTCTTAGGAAATACAAACATGTTAGTTCTTACTATGTATAATACCTTTTAGTCTTACTCGTCTGGAGTCATACTATACCTGCTGTTCCATTCCTGTTGCTCCACCAAAGGGCATGCATGAAAAACCAAAAGCTCACATTGATACTATTATATTATTATTTCAGCCTATAGAAAAAAACTCTGTGTAACATCACTGTATTTGCTAAATACACAAGGTACAGATGTAGTAAGAAAAGAAAGAGAGTTTGACTAAAAGCAAGCTAAAAACATACTGGCAATGCACCTATGGATATGTAAACTGTCAACAGCAATACAAAGTAAGTAACAAAATGTATATACATTAGCATTTGCCCACAAATTCAAAAGTGAGCAACACTTGCATACAAATTGAATTAATAATTTTTGTTTTACCTCGATTTTATGTAAAGAATATAACAACTGTCTATAGTATATTTTCAAAAAATTTTCTAACTGTACATATAGCAAAAAGCACAAATCATATTGTTTAGCATTCATGTGAGTATATAAAAACTTCAACAAATGCCTACTTTACGTACTACAGGTAGAAGATACTAAAAATATACTCGTTGGAGGCCAAGAAACTAAAATAAGGAGCATTACAATTAATGATGCTACAGATTCAGTGAAGATAAGTCTCTGGAGAGACGCCACTGATTTCACAATTGAAATTGGGAAAAATGTACAGCTTACACATATGACTGTACATGAGTTCAATGGAGAGAAGATATTGAACACAACTAGACACACTACAATACAAGTAAGTAAATATTTATAGCAATATCATAATGCAAAAAAAAAGAAAAGGTGTACTGAAACACTATTTCCATAGGTCATACAACCACCGAAAGAAAACATAACTGTAACATTATTTGGAATGGAAAAAACTTACCAGTAGAAAAGCATAATGGCTGTGCAAATAGAAAATAATTAAAACTTGCAATCAATGGACATCAATAATACACCTTTGATGGACTTCTTAGGCATTGAGACTGACACAGAAGATTTTGAGGATGCTTTAATGCCATATTTGCCGATAACACTTAGTGCGCTGTTTTGCAATGTTTGCATTACAGACATAATTAAAGAAATATAACTGCAACATAAATAATTTTTGCCATACTGGGTACAAAAAATACTGATAAGTAACGTGAATAATTTGCAAGATACTACTGATTACTTTTGTTTGATTTTTTCAGATAGTTCTTTGTATTTAAAATTTCATTTCTTGTTTATGTAACAATGCTAAAATACTTTTTTCGTTTGCTAAACTGTGCATTTCTTTATTGATTGTTGCATTATTTAAAATACTGCACTTTATCATGGTTATGCCTTAACAAATTGTTAGTAAAGTGTATATTACAAAACACCAAAAAAATTGCACTATTTTTTGCTATAATTGTTATGTTTATTTTACTTTATGTCCTACCAAATATATTCTTTTGTAAAATTGTTACTACTTGTTTTGAAAAAACAATGTACATACAGTATTGTATATTATTTACCAAGATATTTTTCATATATAACAAATTTGTAACTAAAGAAATGTTTTACACACTACATTTGAAAATATCTCAGTTCAACAATAATACCAATCATATGTAAATTTGAGTATATCTTTGTTTATGTCATAAAAAATGTAACTTTTTAAACAAAGCTATAGTTTGCATGATTCTTTTATACAAACAGAATTTATAATTACAAAGATATTACGAAAAGTAAGCTTATAGTATGCAATATGCCTATATATCAACATTACTTCAGTAAAGTAGTTTAAATATTGCTTATTTTCCTGTACTTGTAAATATCAAGGGCAACATGTTCCTAATACTACTGCACTTCATGCAACATCCACTGCAAATCTCACTTACTAACACATAATTAGACAACACAAAATTACACTGCACTCAATGCAACATACACAACAAATTCTAGTCAGTGCACATAATAACCTGCACTCAATACAGCATACACTACAAACAATACCACACAATAGAACATAATTACATACCACATAATTATACATACTAAATTAAACATACACTGCTCATAACATTACTCAGTGCCACATAATTACATGCTATGTAATTACATACATAGTACATAATTACACAGCACTTAATGCAACATACAGTGCAAACAATACCACTCAGTATAACATAACTACACGCCACACAATAACACTCTACTGAATACATCATACTATTATCATAATACTGCTCAGAGCCACATAATAACACACACCATAATTACATACATGCTACATAAGTACACAGCACTCAATGCAACATACACTTTAAAAAATACCACTAAATGCAACATAATTATACACCACCAATTACACTCTATTGCATACAAGATACATGCCACATATAACCACAACATGCCACATAATAACATGCCACATAATTAGACACTATACTCAATGCAACTTTAATGCACACCACATAATACAACTCAATACCATGTTATTACACACATAATACTCTCCTTTATGCAACATAATACACTTCATCTATCTATCTACCACCCTAAATATATATCTATCGCCATCACTATATCTATTTCTAACCTTCAATATACCTATAACCTTTACTCTATGTATAGCCCTCACTTTATCTATCAACAACACACTATCTATATATCACCTGACTCTATCTATCTATCACCCACACTATATCTACCTATCACACTAACTCTATCAATCTATCACACTACATATTTCTAACTAACTTCCACACTCTAACAATCTATCCTCCAAACTGTAACTAACAATCACACTAACTTTCTCACATTACCACAGCATCACTCACAAACACTAAAACATAACTATGCATTACAACAGCAACACTAAATGCAACAGCATCACTGCTAGCCACCACATCACTTAATGCCATAACAACAGCAATTTGTACAACTATTCAACAACAACCACTTTGATATGTTCTCTTAATAATTAAAGATTATTACAAATGTCTCAAAAAACATGTTCATGTTTCAGTATTGTGCTTACATTATCATTTACAAAACGTGTTGCCATTATCAATTAAAATAACTTTTATATAACTATTACTTATCTAAATAATTGGTATTTTAATTTTTGATATCAATATATGTACGTCACATAAATACAACACATATTGCATAAGAACTACAATATGTGTAACATATGCAAACATTAAAACTATTGCCATTGGAAATAACACAACTATTAATGTGGCTATTTCCAAAAACAACACATAAATCAAAAGAGAATTCACATTTCCAATGTAAATAGCTCAATCTTTCCTAAGGCGAGACCTATTGCATTGCAAATGCTTGTTTGACAGTATCCTGAAATGCTGATTTGAATCTTATCTTAGGTGACACATGGCCTCATAGCTTTGAGGTTAGCACCATCTAAAATACCCAATGTTTGGCGGCACCACTATATTGCAGATTTCCTAGGGACCTGTGCGCTCCCAGTACCATACAGCAAGATTCAAATAGATGTACAGTAGAGAGAGCAACTGAGCATGATTGAGCCTTTTCGTGAAATATATCAAGGGGCGCCCGCCTTTATATAGAGCTGATTTTCATGAATTGTATTTGTAAAGTACTTTACCTCTACTCTACACTGGGCAGTGGGGTACGATATTATAACAACACAATACAAAGGGTGCCCCAACTGTGGGCAGTGAATTTTAAAATAATGCTCCACTTTGTAAAGTGCTGTAACGTTCCCTGGTACTTTTGGGATACACAGGGGATTAATGTCATGTACCAATATAGGGCCACTATACCGGAGTGGGGTATGTGTACGACATAGACTGTCATCTTTGAGACTCAGCTACAACGAGTACTGTTCAGGTCGGTATTGAAAATAACTTATCAGTTTGCTTTCCAATATCCTAGTCACAACGAAAACATTTTATTATTCCAATATATGTAGTGAAATTATAATACAGAAATGTGCTGAGTTCAGTGAGGGTTTTAGTGTGGAATCATTTGCTTGCGCTCTTGCAGTTCTGTCACCGTCATTATAAATGCAGGACTACACATCCATGCTATGCAACCACTGCTTTGTCCTTATTGATCCTTGAAGGCTTCGATCCCTCTTTTCACTGGGTGCCATGTTATTTGGATTGACTCTGTACATGAACTGTGCAATGTGTTTAGTGGTCAGTCCTTTTGTATTGACCAAGCAATGAGCAGTTTGGATTGAGTCCATCACCACACAATCTAATTATTCTGTTCTGAAAATAACTGAGAGAGAGCCGGGCTTGGAGGAAGTAGGACTTTAACAAATGTCCTTGGGTTGGTGACATAATGACTGTCAAAAGAATGAGATTTTCGTTTTTTAAATTGCTTTGAATATTTAAGGCTGAATGTATAATGTTCTATAATGCAAAAAACAAGTAAGTAGCTCTATACAAAAAACATAATTCAAAGGAGCAGCATTGACCATCAGGAGAGTTTGGTGGCAAATATCCCAACATCTTCGCTCCTACATAAAAGAGTATTTTATACATTTTCAAGGGACTGCACGTGATTAATACACAGGCAGCAAGCAGCATTCGGTTGCAATAGTGTTGAGTTTAGCAATGGTATAACAATTTTATAGCAGGTGCTGATCATGCACTACAGGAATAGTGACTGATCAATAAAATGAGACAAACTTTCATAGTCAGCACAGAAACTATACATTTATTAATACTACATATTTAGTGCTAAGACTCAAGTTCATTTTACATTATGGACGAGTCATATTTATTAGTTTCTTGTAAGTCTGGCTGAACTTACTTCCACTAATTCTATCTGAACATTTAATCGTTTATCCGAGGTTGCAAACTTGTTTCTCAAGAGCCACTGTTCTATTAAACCTCAAAAAACTAGGGGGCTTATTTACAGGCCACTAGCGCCCCCGTTGAGTCACTTTTAATATAGGGAAAAGTGACATACCGGTGGCGCAGGGGCTTGCAAATAAGCCCCCTAGTTCCTTAAAATTGAGCTGATAACGGGGTTTCTCCCTTTTAATCATCACTTTCCTAATCGGCACAGGAGTGAGTTGCGTCATCGCCAAGCTTCTGACAGACCTGTAAAAATCAGCCAATGAGAGCTTCTGGAACTAGTTGAACTGACAGACACATGCTGCTAGTCAATGTTGTTTTTAGGTCTCATCTACGCAGTGCACATGTGCTGCATAGGAAAGAGACCTGTAGCCATCAATTGCCTTTTTCAGGCTAAAACGTGTACGCGTTCCATTGCCTTCAATGGCAACGCGTGCACGTACGGCGATTCCCTTGCGGGAGCGAGCTTTGGCAACATTTGTTTGTAATTAACTTACAAACACATGGTGCCCCTGGCTCGCTCCCACAAGGGAATCCCGCAGTCTCCCTCCTCTTTCCCTCCCCGCGGCTGACATGCGCGAGGCACGCACGCCTGAGTTAGTAGTTGTAATCAGCTGTGCAACATGTGTTTTGTCCGTGAAACCTTCATTTACTAAGATTTCAGTAGAAAGTGTTGCTTCAGTGGGATTTAATAGTACAAAAAAAGTTGCGTTTTAAAAAGTAGGTCTCCAATGTGTGAGCCTCTCTTAAATTCAGAGCGGCCACTGCCACCAGGTAAGAGCTTTACTCGTGTTTCCACATTATTTATTTATTTTCCCACATTATTAAAAATCAGAAGAGGCAAAACCGGTTGATGTTAGGGAATAATATAAATCTTGATGTAGGCGCGTATCTTAACCTTAACACGGCGATGCCCCAGGAGCACAGGAGCAGTAGGAGAAGGAGGCGGGTGGCAGAGGCCGGCTCTGGAGTGACCTATTGCCGCCGCCACTTGCACTACACAGGCGGGACATGGCGAAGGGGGAGGAGGAGGCGGTGGGGTGCCTCTGAGCCGGGGAGCTGCGGGTTGGCTCCTGGATCTCCATACTGTTGGAGCAACTCGTGAACTAGGCACTGGTGGGGAGCTTCCAGTGGGGGTGGCAAAGCCTCAGCCAGATCCTACTGGAGAGCACGCAGAAGTAAGAGCCTGTGCACCATGCATGCAGAGGACTCGCAGGGGGAGCTCGGCCTGCAGGGCTCTGATGAGCAGCTGGAAGCTGGCCAGGCCCTAATCCAATTAAAGGAGCTGCCTCCTGCCATGCCTAACGCAGCAGTAGTGTGCAGGCACCACACCCCCTCACCATTACATCTGAGCGTGCAAGTCACAAGATTGTGGGTCTCCCTTAGTGACAGTCAAAATATGAAATTGCACTTTACCAGAACGTATTTGCCCCCCCCATCTGTGCTCTGTAGCGTACCCCTAAGAGCACCCTTCTAACTTATACATGCCAGCAGCCCAAAACTTTATTCTGAAACTTTATAAGGGCTATTATAAAGGAAGGGACGTTAAACGCCATCAAATGTGAAATTTTAAAAATCGTGTTAAATAATGGCAACTTGTTATGTTAAATGTAAAATTTGATGCAGTCAGATATTTTTTAATGGAATTTAGAGGTCGACTTTAAATAACGATCTATTACTTCAACAGTAAAATCACAAGTGAACTGGGCTTCATGTTTATTCTGGCGTTTACTGGTTACGTGCACAGTTAAACAAAATATATGTAATTTGTGGGAACAATGGTCTATTAGTGGGCGGTTCGAGGAGGAGACACGTGGTTTTGCAGGCCAATTTAAAATCTGATAGAAATCTGTACATACCGACCCGAGTCACAAGCCATGTGTTTGGGTGTTGGTGTGCTCTCATAAGCACTGCCCATCAAGACGTTCCACACTTCAGCGTTTAATTGCACGCATTAAGATAAAGCTCTGAGCATACACCCCTCTTGCTCCTTATCTTTTGCCAGTTTCACCTCTTTTACTCCTCCTCTCCCCTTATCCGTTCCTCCCTGTCTTTTCCCTGCTACCACCTACTCGTTGAAATCCCATCCTCTTTTACGCCCCTCCTTTTCTCACCACTACATCTTTCTTTGCATTCACAGCTCTCCATTTTCCCTCCCTCTACATCTTGCTAAAAACACCTGCACCTCTCTTCATCTCTGCCCGCTTTATTTGGCTCACTCTCTCACTCTCACACTTCACTGCCTGCACCCCTCCCCATTCCACTTACCCCTGTCCTCATTGTAAAGCTCTATTATACTGCATCATTTCCACGTGTTCTCCCTCTGGCAAGACTAATGACAGTGGTCTCCCTCCTGGCATGTGTGGCACGTGTGGGCTATTTTTCACTAGTGACCAGGGATCACACCGTATCAAAGCACGCTGGCCCCAGAGCGATCCAATTACTGGCATCTTTGTTTTTTTCTGTGTACACTAATGTGCATGCGGAGCTCCAGCCACAACTCTCGCGTAACAAAAGTTTAAAACACTGCATCTGCTGTCACAGGCGTAATTAGACACAAACTTTAGGGGGGGGGGGTAATTATAAACTTGGGGGAGTGGGTGTGGGAGGATATCTTCAGAACCAGAGGAAAAATTATTTGCGGTGTTTCTTTCACTCTTGTGGCACACTGCGTAATAAAGGACGTTCTTTTCTATGCCCATATTTGGCCACTGATGCATCACAATCCACTAACATTAGTGTCAGCTACTATTACTTGACAGGGGTCTACGATTTTTCTGAATGAGTTGTAACAAAATGAATGAAAAACGCTTCATATTAAACACTTTGGGCAAGCAGACCAAAAAACGTTTGCCACCTCAGATTCTTATGGCAAGGACAATCAATGGCACATTCTTACAGCCTGAAAGACTCTAGGTGTTGTACAGGGATATTGTTATCCCTATGTGATTGGAGGTACTCAGAAGTTATTTGTATTAATCCAGCACTGCTATTAAACAATCCTCCAAAATCATCAAGGAAATACTCAGGAGCTATCCCACTTCACTTGTCGGTGGGGCCCATAGCACCGCGAGTCACTCATTCACACAAAACACACTGCTCCCAAGATCAGTGAAGACTAGAGGACGAGCTGCTGGACAGCAGAGTACCCTTATTAAATCTACATTTTAAAATTCTATACATTATATACATATGCATTTTATGGACGTCTCCATTGTCTTTAGATTCATAAGAAATAACATTAAGGCACCCCACTGTTTTGGTCGATGGACCAGCTAGTAGAAGTTAGTTGATGGAAATCAAAACCAACTTAATTTACTATTTCTCATTTATCTTTATTTTTCTTATTATTTCAATTATTTTGTCATGACTTTAATTATAAATGTCTAACTTTTATTCATAGGTTTATTAAAACATTTCTATAAGATATAATAAAAAGGAAGAATGATTTCAATAAATTTGACATTTATTAGTAAACAATTTAGAAATAAGAATTTTGAATGTCATATTACCGATCTTCTTTGGAAGAAGAAAAAGAACAGGAATTAACGACACAGGTTCCCAAATCTGCCTCTGTAGCTTCCTCGGTGTCTACCTTCCATCAGGACTCCCCATTCAGTTCTATACCCCATCCAAAGTTAAAGTCAGGACATTTTTTAAAGTCTTTTGCACCCAAAAACCATTCAGTCCGACATCATGTGGTGGTGTAAAAAATAAATTCAGGAACACCTTTTTATTTCTTGTTCGTGCTAGCTCATTTATACCCTTTTTCACTAACTATCTAACTAAAATTTGAAACTTTAGGGTCCATACTCATTCCTCATTGGTCCATTAGAGGGGTGGTGAAGATCACCTCATCTCCCCATTGTCCAAATTTAGCACAGTCACTTCCACGTTTCTCATGTGGTCATAAAAGTTCATTTTTCAATACTCATCATCCTGTTCCTTATGTCGATACTTCACTCAATTTTCCCAGGCTCACAAACTCGAGCATCTCTTTGGCATCAATCCGCTTTTCCAGGCCACACTGACCTTTACACCAGTAGCCCAGGCACAGGCCTTTCATACATATCCCGAGCACAGTTGCGCATTCGTAGAGTCATACTCTTTCGGAGTCTCGCAAATCCGCCATTTTATTTTAGGCGCACGTGCCTCAATGGGAACTAATACAGAAACAAACACAAAAAAAGTTAGATTTTGAAGTAAAGCCCTTCTGTTTACCCCACACCATTCTTAGGTTTTACCCTGTTAGAGGTTACCTAGCAGAAAGCTACAAAAATGCATTGTTTACTTTCCAAATGTGTTCGTTTTGCCACGAAAATACTCACAATAAGCATACATGCATAGCTCTGCTTAATTAAAGCATTACTGCACTATATTAGTATAACAATTTCACATGATTAGTATATTACAGTTTGCAACATAAGCAAATTAGTATCCCACATGTACTTTTTCTGTGTGTGTTTTTCTTTTTGTTGGGTAATTTTAACACTTCACTCGATTATTACATGTTATGGTTATGGAAGGTTGACTTTGCAAGGGGTACACAACATTTTTTGTCACACCCCTGCTCCATCAGTATGAAACCGGCATGTTACTGTTATTTGGAGCTTAAATAAACCACACCCTATGCACCCAGTGCTGGCCACTGGCATGGTATTTCAACATTTCATCCCTTCGGTATCGCAATATAATCGCCACGCTGATATTACAAGGGTACAGTGTTAGGCTTAGAACATGAGGCACCAAAGGCTCCAGTTAAGTCTTAAAACTGGATCCGTTATGCTTGTTCCCCCTGCATATGTAACTCGATAGACAGCATTGTATTTGTCATTGCTATTTCTATACCGGGTCTAGCTGCAATTACACATAGCATATGAAAAGTATTTCACAATATACAAGTTCATACTTCCAGTTATACAAAAATAACACTTCAATACAGATCTTTAATATGCTTATTAGTGTCAAAGCTTCTATATTAAAGAACAGTAGATGTCGTAGCACCCAGGATAATTTATTGCCTGGCTAAAAACGTATAAGGTCCCAAAGGCGAGACCTCTTGGCTATGCCAAATCTTTCACCATCACAATCAGCATGCAGTCTTTAACGCGCCACCCGCCCTTAAACCGTTGAAATATTTAAGCAGAAGGCCTTTCCACCATCACAACCTGCACATATTCTTGCATGTTCACAACCATAACGGAGTCTTTAACGCACTACATCCCTTCCACTGTCACAATCTTTATGGATTGTCCTTCCACCATCGCACCCTGCACGCACAACCTTCACGTAGTCTTAAAAGTGCCACAGCCATTGCACCGCCACAACCTTCACGCAGTCTTTAACGCGCCATTACAACAGGCAGGGAAAGGTTGCCAGCATTGCAGGGACAAAAAAACTAGAACACATGTTTTAAGTTAATTCTAGTTTTTATTAAGGTAGTTCAGTTGTATATAATGTGTTCTAAGTTATATACAGGGAGACAAAAATAATTATAACACTTTTTTTTAATTATAACTTTTCAACATGCTGCACAACATTCCCAATGCTCTACAACACAGATTAAAGACGTTAACAAAGCCAATAGCTTTGAATAAACACTTAAAAGGCCCCAAAGGCGAGACCTTTTGGCTATGCCAATGCTTGTTTATTATTTATTGATATTATTGATTAAATCAATGTAACAAGCAGTAATGCCTTGTACAGTGTGGGTGGGAAAAAGAGTCATTACAAATCACAGCTATTGGTCGCAGATTAAGTAGCAGGAACATCAAAGTGTACACGTGATAAATTGTATAAACCGTTAGTTCATCAAAACTCGTTAAGGAACTACAGTGCGAGCAGACCGCTCCATTATAGTTGGTGAGACCCACCATCCATCCATATACCTGATCTGATCAGCAGGTCATTGTGGTGTTCTAATTACGGATTGTTCGGTCCACCCAGGGCTGGACGGCCACATTGGATGATGCAGTACATAAGCCGGAAGGAGAACCCCATATGTCTTTGGGCTTCAGGTGGCTCTGCATCAATTCCCAGTAAGTGTTCAGCTGTTCTTGACAATAGATTAGGCTGTGTTGTCAGTCAGTTGTTGTGGGGCAGTCCCCGTCTCCAATGTATAGCTAATCTCTGCTTTGCTATGAGTAATGCCATGAGAATGACCTTCTTATATCCAGCAGGGGTCTGCTGAACAAACCACAAAAGCTCCACAAGGGCTGCTGCAGGGATAGTGAAGCCAGTCATTTATACTATTACATTTAGCACTTCAGACCAAAAGGCTGCCCTGGACACACCCATGCCTAGTGAAGAAATTCAGCGTATCACATCTGGAAGGTTTGGCTTACTCTCTGAGCCCCAGCCTATATATACAGTCAGGTGTATAATATTTCTGTGTAACAATTTTGCATGATCAGCTAAATTTGTGGTTGGGTGAGACGTGGCCAGTTTGAGTGTAGCAGAATTTCCATTGGTCATCAAATAGGGATGCGGATAGGTACCGTATTCTGCATTGTAGTATATATTACGGTGGTCCCAGTATTAGAAGGTCGAAATAGTGTCAAAAAGGGAAAGGATACAATGATATTCAAATTTAAAAAATCAAAGTAGGAATATATTGATGTTGCAGTGTTATTTAATCACACTGAAACTAGCTAACAATTTGTCAGAAAAACATTGAAGGACATACATTTTTGTAAAAACATCATCATTGCAGTGCCCAAAGGAGGACGTGGAAAGGGGAAGGAAGGTGATTCAATTGAGGCAGTGAGGTAAATAGAGTATAGGTTATGATAAAATATCACAATCAAATATTCTGGCATATACTATTCACATGCCAGGAAAACAAAAACAATTAGATATTTGTCACAGTACATAACATATGTACATATTTAGCCATGTAACACACAATTCCACAGTAAGGTAAGTACTGTTGAAGAGACTGACATTAATGAAGTGTTGACGTTTCGCCCCCTGTGTGTGTAGGTTCTTCCAACCCTTATTGTCGGTGTCTTCATCAGGAGAAAAGTGAGGGGTGCGGGGGGGACGGGGCACCTATGAAGGAATTCTGCATTACAGCATAGAGCCTAGATACCAGTTTTCTGGAGAGTTGGGAAACAAGAATTGGAACCATGACAGAGAGAAGAGGGGCTTTGGGAAATTGCTATTAAGAGGTCTGTACAGGTTTTTTAGAGAGGCAAAATCAAAAAGATATCAAGGTGGTTGTGGCTCTCGACAGCTGAAATTTTATTTAGAGTAAGGAATTTGTTCTCTTGATACATATCAAAAATATATTAAATTGTAAACATGGTTGATTAGTGTAAGCTTTTTGCTTAGAGTCGAGTGAAAACAAAAGAGTATGTCCTAATGGGATGTTGGTGCACATATCTATGCACATTTTGCCCTAGCTTGTACTTTCTCCCAAGCCCGGCCTCAGCATTGTACTATTTATATTTCCTAAGAAAGGCACCTATCTGAGTATTAAATGATTTTCTCAAGAGGATAGTGAGAGGCTGATGAAATGGGGCAGGGTGGTGCCAATAATGCATTAGTGCATTGGGCACAAAGGTAATAGAGCTCACAGTTTGGTGCCATGATACCTGGCAGCGGCAATGGCAATTTTATCATCATAAAATATTTGTTCTTCTAGTTTATCAATGGCTTTGCCATGGTTTTCGCACCATAGGGTCATCTTAATCTGCGCTCACCCATATACCAAGGTTTGTCACCAAGGATATGAACCATTTAACAAGGTAGTGCAGAGTGTATTCAGCTACAGCAGCAATGAAGGTAACTATTCCTGACTATGTCCTATTAATAGTGATACTTGATTAGTAATTGAACCTTGAGTTACTTTTTGATAACAGATGAGGTCACAGATATACAGCATCATGCCATCAGCGTAGAGTGACACCACAGAGTGCTGAGCCACAATGCTCTGTCCCCTTTCAGAGTGATGTTGATGAAGCCAATCAGCAAGGAGTTCCATGGCTAATGCAAATAGTGTGTAATCCAAATAGGGAGGAAGCTAGCCCTTTTAATCTAATTTGCACAACAGGCTGGTTATATATCAGCCTCACACGCTGAAGTTCATGCACTCCACTACTCTGAAAAGATTGCACTACTCAAATGAATAGAAAGTTTTTTGTAATGCCAAGCAATACACCACACTGTTTAAATCAGGGTTTATCTATTGCAGGACAGTGAATATACTTGAGGTGTAGCACCCTTGGATGAATCCTGTTGAGTCATATGGATTGATTTAGAAAGTAATGGAAAAATTCTGTTCACAAGCACTTTAGCTAAAATGTTATTGTCTATATTAATTATTGAGAGAGGATGATAGCTACCACATATCCAAAGAGGAGGTGGGGCTATCAGGCTTAAAAATTGTCACCATTAGGGCTTCTTGTAGTGCAAGGATAGGATTTGATCTAGGAGTGTTGGGGTATTGCCAGGGGGAAGGCACAGAAACACCTGTACAATCTCCTTAATCAATATGGGTTTGTGAAGATATTGACAGTGAGCAGCCTCTAGCCACAATAGAACAATCGTGTCAATAATAAGGTGATGTGTGCCTGCCTGAGGTCAGACTTGGATTGGTAAAGGTCAGTGTAGAAGATAGAGAGCAGTTGGAAATCTCCTCAGCATGATGTGCATTGATGTAGTCTTCCAGGGGCATGCCAGACGTGACGTCAGAGTTGGTCCATGAGTGGCACGGGAAGCGTGCCAAGGTTCTGCCCTGTCTGTTCCCTCGCCACATGTGTGGCTCTAGCCTCCTTGCCCAAATAACTGACCTCTCTTTCCGTTATTTCTTTGTTTTCCTCAAGATTAGCGTGGACCACAGCCAGCACCGCTGTGCCTTGCTCCACACTAAAAATGTGTTCAAGCGCATGGATCTTTTTTTGAACGATGGCCTCAGAGAGTTTTCATGATACAAGATTGCTTGTCTATGCGTGTTCCGTGGAGTAAGTCCTTAAATGGATCTCACACAGTGCTGACATTCTCCAATTAGGATGAAAATGTCATAAATAGCAGTATCTAGCTCTGCTTTAACCAGAGCATCACGAGAATTATTGGGCAGTAAAGACCAAGTAAAAGCTCTATGACTTAGGTTCAGGAGGGTCACCGGGCCATGATCAGACAGGGTTCTAGGTAAGTGCTCTGCTTATACAGACCAAGAGCTAACATCCAAGGTCACTAGCCCGAAGTCGATCCTCGACCAAGGGTTCTGCGTGCCCGTAATATCTGTTCCTTCGCTAGTTAGGGGATGTCTAGCTTGCTATACATCAACAAGGTTGTTGTTCTCTATTACAGTACGTAACTGTGTTGCAGCTAGTTCTTGGGGTGCTGGTATGTACTATATCTGTCCAGGTCAGAGATAACAGTGACATCTTCACCCAGTACTATCGTTTGGAATTCTAGGTGAGCCACTCTCGAGACTTCCAGATAAAAGGATGGGCAATTTGTGTTGGGCCCTCAGGTCAAACTAAAGTGATGTAAATACACTGCAGGTTTTCATGTAAGATAGTATATTGTCTTACTTATTCATATGAACTTTGCAGCAGCCCTGAAGGGATCGCCCCTCACCTGTGTTGCCTAATTGGCGCCCCATCTGCTGGAAGTCTCCAGGAGGGCGTGGGCTACCTGTGTTTTACCTGTGTTTTGCCACCCACTATGAAGGGGTCACCATGCCATTAAAGTCTAAACTGGAGTAGCATGTTGAGCAAAAGAACAATGGATTTAACCCAGATCTCTTGACTGGGGGTGAATGCAGATTTGTTCTGCATTCTGTCCATCATTTGTGTGTCTTTTGCTTTCTCGCCCTAAGTGTGCCGGGTATGCACACACGTGAGTCCCTTGCTCACTGTGCCAGTGGACTCAAGCTAACCAAGCTGATGAAGGGTGATACCCTGAAACTGGTCCCAGGATGCTTGTTTCCGGTCCAGGGAGGACTTGGCTGGGCAGCTCTGTCTGGACTGTTCCCATGAGGCACAGGGTCAAGACTGATTTGCATATGGCTGGGTCTAAACTGGGGTGGCATGGTGAGCCAAAGAAGGATGGATTTAACCCAGATCTCTTTACTGGGAGTCAATATATGATTTATTCAGCATTCGTTCCATCATTTGTTTGCATAGCACTTTTCACCCTAAGTAGGATGGGCATGCCCAGAAGTGGGTCTCTTGCTCACTGTGCCATTGGAAACAAGCTAGCCTGGCTGATGAAGGGTAATACCCAGAAACCGGCCCCAGGATGTTTGTTTCTGGTCCAGGGAGGACCTGACTTGGCAGTTTGGTCTGGACTGTTCCCATGAGGCACAGGATCAAGACTGATTTGCATATAGCTTGGTCTAAACTGGGGTGGAATGCTGAGCAAAAGAACAATGGATTTAACCCAGGTCTATTGTCTGATGGTGAATGTATGATTTATTTAGCATTCCGTCCATCATTTGTTTCCTTAGCACTTTTCACCCGAAGTGGGATGGGTATGCCCAGACGTGGGTCCCTTGCTCACTTTGCACTGGAATCAAGCAAGCCTGGCTGAAGAAGGGTAACAGCCAGAAACCAGTCCCAGGATGCATGTTTCTGGTCCAGGGAGGACCTGACTTGGCAGTTCGGTCTGGACTGTTCCCATGATGCACAGGGTTAAGACTGATTTGCATGAGGCTGGGTCTAACTGGGGTGCCATGGTGAGACTGATTTGCATATAGCCAAGTCTGAACTGGGGTGGCAGAGTGGGCTAAAGAACAGTGATGGATTAAACCCAGATCTTTTGACTGGGTGTGATTGTTTGATTGATTCAGATGCTCCGTCCATCACCACCCCCTTTTGTACCGCTTTTGGCCGCCATAAATGTGGCAGGGTATGCTCAGACAGGAGTCCCTTGCTCACTTTGCCACTGGATTCAAGCAAGCCGGGAGGAAGACGGCTGGAATGCCAGAAACCGGTCCTCGGAAGCTTGTTTCCGGTCCAGGGAAGACATGGCTTGGCAATTTGGGCTGGACTGTTCCCATGAGGCACAGGGTCAGACTGATTTGCCTATAGCCAAGTCTGAACTGGGGTGGCAGAGTGGGCTAAAGAACGGTGATGGATTAAACCCAGATCTTTTGACTGGGTGTGAGTGTTTGATTGATTCAGATGCTCCGTCCATCACCACCCCCTTTTGTACCGCTTTTGGCCGCCATAAGTGTGGCAGGGTATGCTCAGACGTGAGTCCCTTGCTCACTTTGCCACTGGATTCAAGCAAGCCGGGCTGAAGACGGCTGGAAAGCCAGAAACCGGTCCTCGGAAGCTTGTTTCCGGTCCAGGGAAGACATGGCTTGGCAGTTCGGGCTGGACTGTTGCCATGAGGCACAGGGTCAGACTGATTTGCATATAGCCAAGTCTGAACTGGGGTGGCAGAGTGGGCTAAAGAATGGTAATGGATTAAACCCAGATCTTTTGACTGGGTGTGAGTGTTTAATTGATTCAGATGCTCCGTCCATCACCACCCCCTTTTGTACCACTTTTGACTGCCATAAGTGTGGCAGGGTATGCTCAGACGTGAGTCCCTTGCTCACTTTGCCACTGGATTCATGCAAGCCGGGCTGAAGACGGCTGGAATGCCAGAAATCGGCCCTCGGAAGCTTGTTTCCGGTCCAGGGAAGACATGGCTTGGCAGTTTGGGCTGGACTGTTCCCATGAGGCACAGGGTCAGACTGATTTGCATTTAGCCAAGTCTGAACTTGGGTGGCAGAGTGGGCTAAAGAACGGTGATGGATTAAACCCAGATCTTTTGACTGGGCGTGAGTGTTTGATTGATTCAGATGCTCCGTCCATCACCACCCCCTTTTGTACCGCTTTTGGCCACCATAAGTGTGGCAGGGTATGCTCAGACGTGAGTCCCTTGCTCACTTTGCCACTGGATTCAAGCAAGCCGGGCTGAAGACGGCTGGAATGCCAGAAACCAGTCCTCGGAAGCTTGTTTACGGTCCAGGGAAGACATGGCTTGGCAGTTCGGGCTGGACTGTTCCTATGAGGCACAGGGTCAGACTGATTTGCATATAGCCAAGTCTGAACTGGGGTGGCAGAGTGGGCTAAAGAACAATGATGGATTGAACCCAGATCTTTTGACTGGGTGTGAGTGTTTGATTGATTCAGATGCTCCGTCCATCACCACCCCCTTTTGTACCACTTTTGGCCGCCATAAGTGTGGCAGGGTATGCTCAGACGTGAGTCCCTTGTTCACTTTGCCACTGGATTCAAGCAAGCCGGGCTGAAGACGGCTGTAATGCCAGAAACCGGTCCTCGGAAGCTTGTTTCCGGTCCAGGGAAGACATGGCTTGGCAGTGCGGGCTGGACTGTTGCCATGAGGCACAGGGTCAGACTGATTTGCATATAGCTAAGTCTGAACTGGGGTGGCAGAGTGGGCTAAAGAACGGTAATGGATTAAACCCAGATCTTTTGACTGGGTGTGAGTGTTTAATTGATTCAGATGCTCCGTCCATCACCACCCCCTTTTGTACCACTTTTGGCCGCCATAAGTGTGGCAGGGTATGCTCAGACGTGAGTCCCTTGCTCACTTTGCCACTGGATTCAAGCAAGCCGGGCTGAAGACGGCTGGAATGCCAGAAATCGGTCCTCGGAAGCTTGTTTTTGGTCCAGGGAAGACATGGCTTGGCAGTTCGGGCTGGACTGTTCCCATGAGGCATAGGGTCAGACTGATTTGCATATAGCCAAGTCTGAACTGGGGTGGCAGAGTGGCTAAAGAACGGTGATGGATTAAACCCAGATCTTTTGACTGGGTGTGAGTGTTTGATTGATTCAGATGCTCCGTCCATCATCACCCCCTTTTGTACCGCTTTTGGCCGCCATAAGTGTGGCAAGGTATGCTCAGACGTGAGTCCCTTGCTCACTTTGCCACTGGATTCAAGCAAGCCGGGCTGAAGACGGCTGGAATGCCAGAAACCGGTCCTCTGAAGCTTGTTTCCGGTCCAGGGAAGACATGGCTTCGCAGTTCGGGATGGACTGTTCCCATGAGGCACAGGGTCAGACTGATTTGCATATAGCCATGTCTGAACTGGGGTGGCAGAGTGGGCTAAAGAACAATGATGGATTGAACCCAGATCTTTTGACTGGGTGTGAGTGTTTGATTGGTTCAGATGCTCCGTCCATCACCACCCCCTTTTGTACCACTTTTGGCCGCCATAAGTATGGCAGGGTAGGCTCAGACGTGAGTCCCTTGTTCACTTTGCCACTGGATTCAAGCAAGCCGGGCTGAAGACGGCTGGAATGCCAGAAACCGGTCCTCGGAAGCTTGTTTCCGGTCCAGGGAAGACATGGCTTGGCAGTTCGGGCTGGACTGTTCCCATGAGGCACAGGGTCAGACTGATTTGCATATAGCCATGTCTGAACTGGGGTGGCAGAGTGGGCTAAAGAACAATGATGGATTGAACCCAGATCTTTTGACTGGGTGTGAGTGTTTGATTGATTCAGATGCTTCGTCCATCACCACCCCCTTTTGTACCACATTTGTGGGGTAGGTAGATTCACTCACTATTCCTGTCCTGACAAAGCACCACAGATCCTCCTGACCACTAGGGGCACGAAACATGTTGACTGACTAGAGTTGGACCCTAAAGAGGGAATTCACATCAGACTACCAGGGTAATTTATGACCCGATAGGTGGCATTTACCTACAAAGTTTTTTAATCTGACAGGGCGGTCCAGTTATTAAAAGTAGTTGGTTCCCTCCCTGACCAGTTTTAACCTACATCATCTCAGGTGAGATACCACCCCAACTAGACTCTACCTTGCATTCATCATACGGCATACCAATAAAAGATCTCTGCCAAAGTGACCTTTCATGGGACCCGTTGGGCATTGCAGCCCTGGCACAACGGGGAGCAATAGTCCTATGATGAAGCATGGCATCCATTTGGGATGTCTGACGGCAACATGAAGCAGTCTTGCTGACTGTCACGGTGCATATGCCCGAGTCCTGCATAACCTGTTGATATCTTCTCTTTTGCTTTAGGAATAGTATCCCTAATTTTTATTTGTAACATAAACCAAGGACCACAGCCACTGGACCTCTCATCCAGCTCCTAGTCCACCAAATTCTCTCTCTAGGAAATTGTTTGATACATGCTGTACTTTGATCCCAGGGAATGACATGGACAATGGAACTTTGAAACTTGCCATCCAAGCGCTGCATAGCCACCAGCGAAGCATGCATGAAGAAGGACGTGCCCCTAAGCAGGAGTGGTTTTCAAACTGGTTCTCCTGGCTCCCACAATGGATCTTCGGTTTGTGCAAATCACTGTTGCCAGTCGTTATAGTGTTCCTGTTGGTTTGCAGGAGTGAACAATTGGGGATCACCTGCTGTAAAAGCCAGTCCTCAAATTAAGGTTGCAGGCAACAAACTAGAAAGGTTGCCATAGTCAAAAGGGGGCAAAGGGATCAGCAAGAATCTAATAAAGTAACGGTACAAATGCATGAGTTACATAGTGTAGTTGAAGAATCAACTAGAGGGGGGGTGGTAATATGGATATTAATGCGTTTCTCAACAAAAATGAACTATCATCCTTAGTAATGAAATTCCCATCCCAAACTCCACATCTACCTCGACACACAAGTATGTAATCCGACAGGTACTGCAACCTAGGCCCAGGATCACTGAATGATGGCTCACAGATAGGAGGTGAATAGCCTGTGGACAAGTTTGCTTGATTAACCCACAGATAGGTGCAGAAAAATTACAATGGTCAGGGGATATTGCCCCACATAAAGCACACATGTCCCGAGAGGGTACTTGTGCTTAAAAAAACAGCATAAAGTCAGATGCCACATGAGTTAGGAACACATAGCCCATCAGGACTTAGCACATGTAGTGATCAAGTGCTGCTCCCCACGCCAGGCACATTCACCACTGGCCACACTGTCAACACAAGGTCGAGACCCACCTGCAGTACGGTTTGACCATTAATTTATGACTCTTCGGCAGCAATCAATATTCCTCAATTTATATGGTATTTCTGATTCGTTAATGGCTCTGTATGAAAAAATTATAAAAGACTCACGCAAACCCAACTTAAGTTGAGACAGTCCTCAGACCTCGAGCCAGTCACAGTTCTACTGGCCGAATTGCTTAATTTAAAAAAACTGTTCCTGTTTTTCCAAACGCCTCTTGTCATCTGTTTTTTACTAAGGTATTCAAACCTGAGCAACAGCAGAAAGGTGGTAGGTTACTGACTTTTCTTCAGCACTACCCTATCCAAATTGTGTCGACGATCTTGCCACTTTGAATGAGCCTTGGGCAACCCTTTTCAATTACTGCCCTCATGATCCGAAAACTAGAATAACATGGTACTGGGCAGTTAGGAGTTAACTGATCACATTTTAGAATCAAATTTAAGCATGAGTGTTAGAAAAAGCAGGTATATTAAACAACTATTGGACAACAGTGCTGAAATGGGAGGCTTACATATAGCCTGCTATCCCGTTGGTACATACCCTTGGCATACTATTGGCACTGTTATAATGGTGGAAATTCTTGCCAAAGTGTGAGGAGAATTCGTGCTTACCAGCAGAGGGAGCCAGAGAAGCAATTGAACGCCGAAAACACCAGGTCACCATTTCTCCACCAGCCGGAGAGCATGCTGCTGTCTCGCCGTCCTGCCGCTTGCCATCCTTATCCCGTCGCTATCCCATTGTGCCCGCCAAGCAGGGGTGCAAGAAGTATTTAGGGGAGAAGCAGTACAGCGGAGCGGCAGGAGCGGCAGGAGCGTCAGGAGCGAAAGCACCGGAGCCGTCCAGCGGCCAGCCTGACCACCATCACCAGCCACAGCCGACAGCCGACTGCTGACCACACAGCCACGTAACTGGTGAGCGGAGTCCAGGAGGGCAGGCGAGACTTCGCGCAAGTGGCGAGTTGCAGGCGGCGGGTGTGAGTGGTGTGCGCTGAGACAACTTCACCGTCTCCACTCTGCCACCGCCCCACCATCTCCTCCTCAAATCACCGTTAGAAGCCGTACTACGAGCCACGAGCCCCAAGCTTTCAACAAGGTGCAAGGTGCAAGGTAAAAGCTGTCACAGGAGGGGGTGAGCGCAATTCCAGAAGCTACCCCAAAAGTGCCGAGAGCCCAACGTCAGCTCCTGTTGCTGATACGCTGGAGGTGGGCGTGAGCACTGAAGCTCCACAGCGGAAGGGGAGCCCACCTGCCTGTCTAGCCTGTCCAGCCTAGCAAGTCTTGTTTAGCTCGTCTGGTCCCTGGGCCCTGGGTGCTTCAGCCTCCGAAAACCCCCTGGGGGGCCCCAAAAGCTGATTCGGAACCCCAACGCTGGAAGCAAAGGAAGGGCATTGAGGTGACAGAGAGCGCTGGAGCATTGGAGCAACGCTGAAGTCGGAATCGGAGGACAAGAGGATCCACCCACTTAGCCACCCCATCCATCGGTGTGCCAAAAACAGAGGCAGCCAGATAGCTAGACAGCAAGCACCTGCCCGGGGACAGGGTGGGGGGGGGGGGTTCTCACAGCAGCCCACGCACGCAGAGTTAGATCAAGACTAAGACTAAGAGCAAGAGTTTTACTCCCCAAAGGTCGTGCTGAACGGAGAAGTGGCTGACAGCCCTAACTGGGGGAAAATGAGGTCAGGAAGAACTCGACGACCGTTGGAAAACAAAAAAACCCCGAAAAATTCAAAAAAGTCAAACGTAGCAGACACATCTTTGGGGGCTCAAGCCGGCCAAAGGGAGAGGTTGGTCTCAGCGCCCACCCCCGAATCGACATCAAAACTCGCAAGTAAGTCGGGGCTCCTAAAATTCTTTTACTTAAAAGATCCAATTGCAGCGATCTACACACCAACAGCAGAAGCCAGCAACTTACCAAATCCAATTTCCCCAATAAATGCTCTATCCTCTCTGGACAAAAACAAGCCAAGCATGAGCGACGGGCTAAAGCCCTGCACACAATCTAAGGGTCTCACACCCAAGGGAAGTACACTGACTATAACCGCACAAGTACACCATCTAAACCCCCACGTAGGGGAAATCGACCATGCAGAAACTCGAAAGCACACCTTGGCGGATGCCACCATAAAGGACTGCAGCCGGAAAACTCCTGACAGCACAACACCTACCGATGTGGAGGAAGTTAACGATCCTAAAGGTCCTATAATACCCAATGAGGGTCCAACGAGCCTTGGTAACCTATACGCAGATTCCCCATGCGATAGTGACCCATGGCACAAACCATTGTTTTTGTCAAACGACTTCGAACTGGAAGAACTCACAGAAAGAATATCAATGTACCTAGAAACTCAAGGTAGAGCCTTACGATCTGAGCCAAGTCCGAAAAATCCACAACCAAGTATAGGTCTGGCGATGTCTACTCCTCGAGGGCCAGTAGAAAAAAGAAGCCATCAAAACCTTGCTATAAATGACAGTAACATCTTGACAATAAATGATCCTTACGCAAATCAAACCGCACCAATAACCATCTCGTCGGGCAGCTCGATGGACATTGATACTAAAGCTCCAAATAAGACTCAAGGAGATCAGTTGTCCAATTGGACTAAGACCTTACTAAGCTCTTTAGATCAAGCCATAAAAGTTTTGAACTTTCAATCAAATAAAATGGAGGTGCAAATCGATCTCATCACCCTAGTGGCAGGCCAGATTGCAGGCTTAAACTCAAAAATGGATGCACTTACCTCACTTTTAAAAAATCAGGGGAAATTAGAGGCCCAAACAGGCTCTAATAAACACCCTCATAATCCAGCTGAAAAAACCACAAATCTCACACTGGAAAAATCATACACCTCCAATAGGCCTATCATAAAGGAGCACTTAACCAGTAACTACCTAAAGGATTTAGAACACTTCCCGAGGGAAGCGGGGCTAGAAAGATCAGCACAAGACCAGGAAACATTATCACCCCCCCCCAAATATCAGTTGAAGCGGAAAAAACTGCCTTTAAAGAGGAAAAAATAGCAACCAAGAGACAAAAGAAAAAGGCCAGGAAAGCCAGATTAAAGTACAAGCAGCAACAAACCACAGACCCAGGCAAGCTGTTTCCGATCTTCAACGCAAACTCTGCCCAGGTCTCCAACTTTGATTCTCTTACCATGCCGCAATACGGCAAGGAGGGCCCAATTCAGCCGCCAGTAAAACGAGAGTCCGAAACTCCCTTAAGGGAGGACAATCCTAGGCAGAAAGTGACAATAACATCCGTCAACCAATCCTGCACAATGAACTTGGTACCAGCGAAAGTTGCCAGCGGCCCAAAGGAAAAAACACCAGTATTAAAGAGCGTCCAGATTCACAGGGAAGGAATTCCTAATTTTACCCGGATTGCCGAAAAGGGAGGACTAGAGCAAATAAGGACCAGAGAAAACACGGGAGCCCACATAGCGGGACAATGCCCGTCAAAATTAGCCGACAATAACAGCCTGAACTTCATCGGAATACAGTCCAGCCGCCTGATACCGGTATCCCTCCAAAAAAATAAGTCAGGAGGAAATCTAGGACCACAGCTAAATACCGTATCCACCCGCATGCGTGTAACAGTTTCAGAAAATGAGCGGACCTGTGCCTTATTACAAGCTCGGCAAAACCCTCTCTTAAAGGAGCATCATAACCCAGGTCTAAACCAAAGTCCAACTAATCAGACGACGTCAGTAAACACGGACCGGGAACGAGATCCCCCCTCTACAACTTCCAAACTCAACGAATTTACGAAGCCTCAACAGTCTAAAGATTCCAATGGCCATCTGGAAACTACACACCACATCCTAACATTCATCCCGGAATATCCATCAGAGGGGCCTCAGGATTTCATAAACCGAGGCAACCTTCTAAAATTGTTCCAGGAAATAGAGGAGCTAAACGAGATAACATCACAGGACCTTCTGACAGTCGAATTTAAAAGAAGCCCCCATCATACAGAGTCTGAAGTCACCATCACAGCGTGGGCCTCAAAAGCCATCGCCGACAAGATATTTGCCACAAAAGATCACTTCGAAACATGGGGCATCTCGCTTGTATGAAATAAACGCCCAAGATATCCATTTCCGTTACAAATAAACACCCACAACGAATCAAAGGGCAATGAAAAAAAACGTCCTCCGTTCTCCTGTCCATCAGGAGCACGTGCCACTTCACCAGCCGTTGCAAGCTTAGCGGACGGGGAAAGCATGACAGACACCAAGCAACCAACCAGACAACACGGCCGGGATATAACAGACTGGTCCTGGGTCCCCACGTTCCTGTGTAAAAAGGGACCCTAACATAAAGAAACATTTCTCATCATCTCCATGTAGGATGGAGGAAACGCAGAGTGCCAAAACAACCTCAACAAAGATCTCAGTATGCGCATGGAACGTACACGGATTCCAAGAAATGGAGCTGGACCATGATACACAATCCTTTTTTTCCAACCAAGATATAATCCTGATCCAAGAGTCATGGAAACTAGCACCAAGCGTAATACCAGGTTTTAAGACCCACCACATCCCGGCAGAAAGACATTCAAACTTTGGGCACCCCCGGGGCGGTCTATTAACTCACATAACTCAAAAATGTAACGGGTCATCTGAAGTATTGGATGTAGGCCTCAATTGGGTACAAGTGACCAGAATCACTGAATCCATGTCAGTTGGGCCCAAACAGTGGCAAATCATAACCCTCAATGTTTATATCCACCCGGACCGGAAGTTACAACAAGAAAAACAAATTCGCCTGACGTCGCTGATTAAAACGATGCAAAAAACGTATCTAGGATGTCCACTATTACTCGCAGCGGACTTCAACTGCGACCTAATTGGTAAACATAGGGCAAAAGGAACGATGCGACAGCCCAAAGGAGGCCCCAGGTTAGCCCTCGATCTAAGAGACCTGGGTCTGACGATCTTCAACGGCAACACAACGGGGGATAGGCCGGCAGGTATCACGTACCTGAGTGGTAGGGTCCACTCAATTATAGATTACACAATAGTAAGTGACGACTTAATTCCGGGCATTGAGACCTTTAAAATTGTCCAACGGCCAGAAAGTGACCACTTCCCCCAAATAACTTCCCTAAACTCTGCGCCCAACGTGGCACAGAAAATATCAAGTTTACTACACCAAGCCTCTAAATTCAATTTAAAGAAACTAAAATGGCGAGGAGAAATGCTGGAAAAAACCCAGCTCGCCGCAACAGCTCGGAAACTCGAGTTAAGGCTGCAAAAAAAGGAGGACCTGGTAAAAAATTGGGAGCAATTGGTCCTGGACCTTCTTTACAAATTTCCAGCAACTTCAGGTGTTCCAAGTAAGTCTACCCTTAAAAAGGATCCCTGGTTTTCCAACGAATTAAGAACAAAAAAAAGGAGGGTAGCGAAGGAGGTCCGAAATTTAGCTCGGCAAAAAAGACTGGGGTTACAAACAAATAAGGGGGACCTGATAGAAGCCAGAAATGCTTATAGGAAGTCACTAAACATCGCAAAATCTGCCTATAAGGATAAGCTTTGGCATAAACTACTAAGTGCAGGAAAACACCCCAACAGTCGAGAATTTTGGGGTATCGTTAATGACCTAAATAAAGGACCAAAACTCTGCCAGGAAGCTGGAGTAGGAGCAGACTCTTGGACCCAACATGTGCAATCCCTCTACAGTATAACAACAGCAGGCCTCCCGAACAATACATGGGTAACATATCCAGTAGAGAATGGCCAGTTGGGAACTTACAACATAGGTACAGTAGGACCGGGGTTAAAGGACAGCTCAAAAGAGGAGACGACTATCCCAGAACTAATCACCAGAGGGGAACTCTGTAAAATCATCACAAGGCTAAAGGCTGAAGGAGCACCAGGCCCAAACGGGCTGCCCACGCCATCTTTAAACACGACCCGGAATTCTGGGCAGAAATACTAACGCCACTTTTTAATCAAATCTATCAAGACACACAGGTACCTTCATCTTGGAAGGGCAACGTGATTCATCCAATATTCAAACATGGCGACCATGGCAACCCAACAAATTACAGACTTACATCGCTGATAGACGTCGAAGCAAAGCTCTACGCCTCTTGTATTCTCCTAAAGCTGCAAGACTGGATTGAAGAATCTCACAGAATCCTCTGGTTTCAGACAGGCTTTAGGCGGAATATGGGGACAATAACCAACTTGCCTTGCCTGTCACTATTAATGGACAGAACAGCAGCAAAGGGCGCACAATTGTATGCCTGTTTTGTAGATATTAAATCTGCCTTCGACAGAGTTAACCGAGAGCGTCTATGGGGTAAATTGCAGCATTGGGGGATGCCAACAAAACTAATAGAGGCAATAAAAGTTTTACATGAAGACACATGGGCAAAGGTTAAATTGGGAAATGGAGCTTATACAACAAGGAACATACCAACACACCAGGGCCTAAAACAAGGCTGCGTTTTAGCGCCCACCCTTTTTAACCTTTTTCTTTCCGACTTCGCAATAGTGCTGGACACAGATGAAGTGCACCCACCTTCATTGGCAAACTCGCGAATTCCCTACCTGCAATATGCAGATGACATAGTCCTGCTGAGCAAAACCCCAGTTGGTCTACAAAGAGCCTTAAACATACTATCAGCGTACTTAAAACAAGAAGGTCTGGATCTAAGCAAAGAAAAAACCAAAGTGTTCCGTCTAGTAGACCCAAAAAAACTTAGATACACATGGACGTACAACGGGACGAAGGTGAACGAACAAGGTTCGTATAAATACCTTGGAGTTACAATTTCCCAGGGAGCAAAACAAACTGAGCATATAACTGCAGTACGCGCAAAAGCCCAAAGCCTAATTTTTGCTTATCGGTCGCTAAAAACAAAAATGGACTGTCCGAACCACAATCACCTCCTGAAGGTTATGTCCGCACAAATTTTACCATCCTTGTCTTACGGTCTCGTCACCTGGTGTGGCAAGGAAATAGACCTACTAAATGAGCTTCAAACCAAAATCTATAAAGCAGTTTTTAACCTTCCAAAGTGTGCTTCAGCCCCGCAAGTTAGGCTGGAATTTGGTCTGCAAAACCAGAAATACAGGAGCATGAGCGGCTTCTTAAAACTGTGTCACAAGTTAAGATCAGCAGATCCGGATTCAATGGATTGGTTAAACTGGGAAGCTATAAAAAATCAAGGAGTGAATGGAACCCTGTGCCCTTGGGGAAAACATCTGAAATTCTGTGTAAAAGAGCTGGGGTTGGAAGGCACATGGGAGTCTGTGACGGACAAAGCAACCATAAGTAGATTAGCCAACAAGGCAGCAAGGATGAAATCTTTTCAAGATGACAAAGCGTCACTTCTCAAACGGCGACATGGTTGGACCATAATCAACTCCTTTAAAGCTGGACTATCGCATGCATAATTATCCTCTCATTTCAATGTGCATTTAAAAAGACTATAGGATGGGGATGCACATTTCGAAGGATCTAGCACCATCCTGGAAAGGTAACTACCAGACAGAGAGTTGTAGACTATGTGGATACAAAACAGAATCACTGGCTCACTTTTTGTGTGTTTGTCCGGCTCTCCTGGCACAACGTCGTCGATTCTTAAAACAGATCTGCAACGAGTTAAAAATCCGCACCTGAAGGCAAATGGTAACTTGTTGGCTGGGAGGGAGTTCAATTATTTTGGCTTGCCGGGGAATAAAATTTTTGGCAGAAGTGAAAAAATGCCTGAGTCTTGTGGAACAAGGACAGGGCTAATGAAGCAGGTCACCAATGCTGCCTCGATCCTATTGACTGGTAAATTCTGCACTACTCACGTAATAACATTTTGACCCTAAAGCCTGCAGGAGTATCCCCGGACGAATTTTTTTTAAACTGTGTTACATTATTTTAACAAAGGAGTAGTCTAATTTTTCAGCAAGCATTTTGTCTTTTGTATTATAAAATTATTATGTGGAAATTGTAATGATTTTAATTAAGTATGCAATAAATTGACTTTGTGTGAGGAGAATGCATGACATGATAACACCCACATTGTTGGCTTTGGCATAATGGTGGCAATTTTTATCATATTTTAGGTTTCTCTGGCACAATGGTGCTCACCCCTCAGATACTTCTAGGTCCATCTTAATGGGGGTAACTTGTGGTATATTGTGGGCATCCATAATAGGAAACTGGTAGCCTTTGCATACTGGTTGGGAGTCCTCGCATATTGTAGGCACCCATAGTATAATTATGCAGATTTGAGGAATAATGTTTGCCTTGACAATAATGATTGTAATTCTTAGCATACTGTGGAGATCTGTGGGATGATAGTGCCCACTCCTGGACTAATGCTTTACTTGGCATTGGTGGTAATACTGGCACAGTATTGTCACCTTGTGTTATGAAGAAAATGCTACTTTTGCCATTATTTTGTCAGAGCAGGTGGATGCCCAGCATTCTTCGGGATTGCCACTTTACTTGGCACATGCTTGAAGTTTTGGGCTATAGTGAGGCTTCAGAATCAGTTTCTTGCAGAATAATGTGAGTATATTGCTATGAAATTAACATTTGTTAGTAGCAGCTGGTGATCTTTGAAACTTGTGAGGTGTAGATACCAAACCCACACCACCAAGCGAGCGAGCAAGGTTGACATACTTCAAGTAAGCATGTTTTGTGGCATTCTGTCCCTGTAGAACAAGCATTAGCAAAGTCAATATGTATCACGTTTGAGACCTACTGACTTTGCCAATGCTATTTTTGAAATGCTGAACAACATTGCTAAGGACAGAGTACTGTTTACTGTTTGGTATCTGCAAAAAATAAAAAGTGCAAAGAGGAGGCTGCTGTTGGCAGTCGCGTCAAGATGTAGGTGCACATGTGTCATCATGCATGCATGTGTCTCCAGAATGACGTGGGCACCATTTTCTTTTACTGTTTAATTAAACGTTCAAAGATGGCAAATGCCACTTAAATTACTCAATTAAAAAAATTAATTGTTAGTGAACAGACCTATTTTGTAGAGGGCCAGAAGCGATTTGATTTCTTGCCCTAAAAAAGTATTAAAAAGAAATGAAAGCTGGTCGGGGGCAATGGAGGAGTGAGTGGATGGGGAAATTCAGTAAAAGCAAAGGGGGTGAGCGGAGTCCTGAGAGAGAGAGCAACACGGGGCAGAAAGAAACGAGCAAGGTACACAGCAACATGTATGTCGGTGACAGTGACAAGCATATGAAAACAGCAGAGGGAGACTGCAACAGAGAATGAAGGGGAGAAGTCCACAGGAGAGAAAGCAAGCAGCCCCAAGAAAAAAAGAACAGACAAAGAGCACTGTGGGTGGGTATTTATGGGGGGGGTGGACATTGAAGGAGAGAGCACTCTTCTTGTTGCACTCTGATGGTGATCTTAACCAAAAAGAAAAGTAGTTTGGTAAAAGTGAGCAGTGGAAGGATGCAAATCAGCCATTTAAGAAGAGGTTAAAGAGGTTATGCTCCAGAGACGGGAAAACATTAGATGGACAAGAAAAGGCATCAAAGAAGAAGCAAGCAAATGAAAGTGATAGCCAATGGTAAGTATTGGGAGAGCTGAAAGCCTCTCTAAAATCTATGTAAATCCACAATGTGTTTTAGTGATAAGAGATGTTAAGGAGATTAAGGTTGGCCTCATGCTTAAAGGGCACACTTGTATCATGCCATCATGCCTCATGTTGACATCTTGGTCAGGAGGGCAAGGTCATTTTCACAGATCTGGAAACATTTGTTGTCTTAACATTTTCCATGATTGCATTGTCAGGCCAAATGTCAGGTTATGCAATTTCTAGTGATTTCTTCACAATGCTATTATACTTTTTTAGCCTGATAAATCAAGTCCTTTTTAGTATGGTAGCTCCGCAATTAAAAGCCATTGCTTAAGGCACACGCTCTCCTTCTCTGACACAATGTATCTATGAATTGCTGAGGATACATGTTATAAGAACTCCTCTACAGAACGCTACACTATAACCCAGGCTTCTACTACTATGTGCATAGAGGCATTCTCAGTGACATTACTTTTTGTAACAGTATTTCTTACAGCATCACATTACGACAAAGGTAGAAAATCTTTACCAGTTATTAAACCTAGAAGCCGGAAGAATAAAGTGCTATATAAAAGATGTTTTGGTGTGTCTTTGTCTACCTCCATTTTGCAGGTAAGAAATGTCATTTGTCAGTCTTTATTTAGCTGAGGAGATCTCTACCTAGATCAGAAGCCATTTTGTATTTCTATGGAAACTGCCGAAAGACTAAAGGGCAGTGAGTGGTGCTGCAGCACGGAGTAGCGCCATCTTGCATGAAGTAGTATTGTGGGAGTTAAATGATAATGTGTTGTAATGTTTAAAGAGATGTAAGTGAGTCCGTACTTGCACCTCAGATTTCTAGGTTCAATTTGGAGGTCCTAGTACTGAACTACAGGGTGCACAACTCTTTCTGTTATCCTTCCGAGGCTGTTAAATTGAGTGCTATTGAATCTCCTAATGGGTGCTTAACACTAATACCTTTCTTTTACAGCACCAAGAACATCAGGAGCAAGCACTATTGTTAAGAAGGTAAAGTTACTATATTACTGACTGATGGCAACTTGGCTTCTAAACATGATATCCTTGTGTAACTTATGTTTCCTCCCGCCTGGCGGGAGCAGTTTTAAAACTCCAGCCAAACGAGAGTAAACCCAGTTTCCCTGACCATGCTGGTAAGTACCGGGGAGTCCTAGGGTGGACTCCCCGGTACACAGCATGCAAGTCGGTCCCGGGGGATGTAGACTCAGGGAGGAGGGGCCATGTGGCCCCCTCCCTTTTTTTATTGGTAGCGACCTTTGTATTGTGGATCGGCCTCTAGCCTTAAAAAATACAGTGGCCTGGGGAAAGGGGCCACATGCTCCCTCCCCGCGGAATGTAAGATGATACAAGGTGTACAATCACAACGCGGTATGTTACATCGCGGTTTTTACAACGCAAATCGTTACATTGACTTAAGCTGGAAGGCGCTGGACTTAGGAATAGTGTGACTTACTATTCCAACTCCAGTCTACGTACAGTAGGGAAGGTGTTTGAAAAGTAATTCAAACTATTTCTTAGTCTAGAGCGCCCTCCAGTGCAAGTCACACTGTAACCATACCGCGTTGTAATGGTTTCGTGGTAAAGGATGTCCCCCTTCCCTTACATAATACTTCTGGCCCGAGCATGGGACGCCAGTGTAGAACATGGCCTGCGGGGGGGGGGCACATGCCCCCTTCCCAATAAAAATAAACATGGGTCATTCTCCCTGACCCACCCCGGTGGGGTCATAAAAAAGTGCAGGAGCCAGCAGGTTTAGGCACCATTGTGCCAGGGAAGCCTACAGAATAATAAAAATTAGCACCATTATGCCAAAGTGAGCAGTAAACCAACTGTGGGTGACATCATGCCATACATTCGTCTCACATCTCAGCAAGAATTAGCACCATTCTATCAGCGCCAATAGTATGACAAGTCTGGGCACTGATTGGATTGCAGTCTAAATGTAAGCTAGCGCCCCCAGCACTGCTATCCCATGGTAGCTAAATAGGTCTCCCTTCAATTTCCCTAACACTCATGCTTAAATTTGACTTCAAACAGATTCTAAAGTAATGGCAATTCAATCATAACTGCCCTATGCCATGTTATTTTATTTTTCAGTGCAGGAGGGCAGTAACTACCAAGGGCTGCCCAAAGCTCATTTAAACTGGTAAGATTGTAGACAACGTTTGACAAGTGATAGTGCTGAAGTAACCCACCACCCAAATCAGTGGGTTTCCAAATGTGAAGCTTCCCTCACCTAATTATAATGAGGGAAGGTTTTTTTTTGTTTTTGCGTTTGAGAAGAGTTTAAAAAAAAACTTTATTTATTGATTATAAAGCAAAGCATACAATCAATAGTTCAAGATAATGAAAAGTGATTAGGACATATGAACCCCGCAGACCCCCTCCTACCCTCCTTCCCAGGCAGTACAGCAATATCATAAATACAGCGCTCTCCGGACACAACACCACGTTTTCCTAGATACTTTATAGGGAGATCAATTATGGGAGACTCTGGTATCTCCTCCTCATACACCTGCAGGTGATCCCTACAATAAATCAACTTGTGGAGCCAATGTTTTATAGTGGGCACAGATCTTGCAACCAAGCGCTACGCCACCGCCCCCTCTTTGCGAAAAGGGTGGAAATCGCAATGATACGTCTACTAGCTTGCTTCAAGCGTTTGACAAAGCCCAACGGGCATAGCTCAGGAGTACAACCCACTGGTTCCAACACAATGTCAGTTAGAATGTTCACCACCGCAGTCCAGAAAGCAAACACACCTCCGCACAACCAGGCAACGTGGAAGAAATCTACATTCGCTGTGCCACACCTCACACAGTCCGCAGTCTCTCTCATGTCAAATTTATGTAACTGAAAGGGGGAGTAATATAACTGATGTAAATATTTCAAATGAATAATTCCAAGGTTGCAGTTGACTGTGAGGCGGCCCGTAAATTGACAGCATGCCGTCCAGACTTCCGGTGCAATAGGATTGCCCAACACGGTCTGCCAGCGTATGTAAGAGGGGTGCACCTCCTGGTCTCATTCTCGTGGAGAGGAATTGTAAACTTTGGTAATTAGCCCTTTGCGACTCTCTCCAGCTAACAGTGCCTGCAACGCACATAATGTAGTGGGTTCCGCAGGGAAGCCAGGGTATGCTGCGCGAACGGCTTGACAAACCCGGACGTAAGTGAAATTAAACATGAAACTTCGGTCTGTGCCATTCTGTGCCTCACGTAGAGTTTTAAATCGACCCCCCCCTGTATAAATTGCCCAGTCTGGTGATGCCCGCGGCTGCTAGCTCTTTTAGGGCAGGAACCTCCCTCGCCGAGGAGATATCAGGATGAGAAGCTAGGGGCAACAGTGGAGCATATAAATATGGCAACTGAGCTCTTGAGGCAAGTATTCGTCACACCCATGACGTGCACAGCAGAGGATTTATTTCTGTCCGCAGACCTCCCGAGCCTCCCGAGAGGACCACTGCTTGTAATGGGACTGGGAGAACAGCATCCGTTTTAATAGCCACGTGGGGCTGAAAACCTAGTGGGAAATGCCAATAGTGCACGAATTGCGCTTGTGCTCACAAATAGTAAAGGCGAAGATCAGGAGCCTCAAATCCTCCTCGGTCAAAGGGCTCTACCAAGAGTTCCCATCTGAATCGGGGCTTCTTTCTTCCTCACACAAAGGCTAATAGGGCTGATTGGAGTGTGCGGAACAGTGCTATTTACAATTGTATAGATATATTACCAAAGAAATATAGCAGCTTAGGCAGAATTGTTTTTTTTTAAACTGCTATCCTATCCGCTAGTGAAAGGGGTAGGTGCGACCACCTCGCGGCCTGCTCCGAGATGCGTATAATTGTGCGACCCAGGTATTTTACCAGGTCAGAGGTCCAGGACAACGGGAAGTCAAACTCCAATTCTTTGGTAAGCGCAGTTAGGGGGATTTTGACCAATTGATCCCGAGGTCTGAAAACCTCTCAAACTGAAAATACTCCCTGAGTAGCAGAGATAAATGCACAGCAGGCTCGCGGACATAGAGTAACATGTCATCCGCATATAGGGAGACAATCAGTGGATTTTGCCTGCACCTTAGGGCAGCATTTGAGTGTCTCTGGCGCAGCTTACATGCCAGTGGCTCTAGGGCCAGGGAGAAAAGCATGGGTGACAGGGGGGATCCCTGCCGCGTACCTCTCTCAATAGGAAACAAGGACGACACCCAGTGGTTTACTCGAACACGGGCAACCGGATCACTGTAGAGTGCTCTAAGCCATTGCACAAAAAAAGGTGAAAAGCCCATCCTGCTCAGCACAGTGAATATATAAGGCCATTGCAGAGAATCAAAGGCTTTTGCTGCATCAAGCAGCACAGTGACAGCTTGAAAATCAGATTCAAAATAGTGTAATGTGGAAAACAGCATGCGTAAGTTATGGGTCGTGGAGCGTTCCGTAGAATCAGTAGGGGTACCAAGGGTTGTAACCGAATGGCGAACATTTTCGCTAAGATCTTTGTGTCTATGTTGATGATCGAAAGAGGGCGATATGATCCGCACTTATTTGAGGGTTTTTCTGGTTTTAATAATGTGACAAGGAGGGCCTCCCGGAGAGAGGGTGGAAGAGTCCCCTTTTCATAGGCCCCTGCATAAACTGAAAATAGCCGAGGAGCAAGGTCCGCAGCATATGCTTCGTAGAATTCACTGGGCAAGCCGTCGGGCCCCGCAGCCTTACAAGTTGGTAGGGACATAATAGCCTCCTTAACATCCTCCTCATCGAATGGCTGCACAAGATATTCCCTATGAGCGTCTGATAGCCACCCAAGCGCCACGTCATCGAGATATTCATGTATCTCCTCAGTCAGGGGGGATTCTCTAGAAGCATATAGGTCAGTGTAAAATTGCAAAACTATCTCGCAATGTTCCTCGGACGAGTGTCGGGGTGCGCCATTGTTGTCAAGAAGTTAATTGATAACTTCCTTGCAATGTGGTTCCGTGAGTTTTTGCGCAAGGGAACGGCTAGGGTGGCCTCCTTTGCCATAATATCTAGCTGTTCTACGCCAAGAGCAATGTAGCAGTTCCTGGTCAACAGTCTCATTATGTCCTGTAAAAAACTCTTTTATTGCAGCTAATTTGGCAATGGTAGGGTCTAACTCAAAGTAGCGTTCCAATTTGGAGGTGTTGGACGCCAATTCTTTCTTCTATTCCTGATGTCTCGCAGAACTCAAGACTATGTCCCGATGCAAGCACCCCTTACGATGACTTTGAATGCCTCCCAGAGCACGCCCGCATTATCCACTGTGCCTTCATTTTCTCTAAAATAATTTCTGATTGTTTCTGCTATATTGAAGCCGCAACACAAAAGGCGGTGACTGATATGCTGGGAGCTGTAGCTGAAGAACCGGGTTTTAGAACCCAGTGGCGCCAGGGGCACGCCCAAAGTCTTCGGGTTCACCTGTCTTAGAATACAGAGACACAGGATACTTCTCGGTGGCGTCAAAGATCGAATTCATTGGCTGCAACCAGAAACAGAAGTCCACGAAGTACAACACAGCGTATATTCGTAGGAGACTGCTCAAATCTGTAGGGCGAGACATCCGCTTTTATGCCAAAAAATCACATTCCGGACAAACACCCACTATTTACAATTTGTCCAATCATAGGTATTATTACAAAAGGTATCGCATGACGGCAAACCCACTTCTCAGTTGTCCAGCCCACCATTAATTATACAGGAAAGCCCAACATTCCTTCTTACACAAGCCGGACAAACCCATAATAAAAGGACCACAACCCATGTCATAAAGAGGCCATAAAAGAAGAAACAGAAACAGATACAGAGCGGGATAAGGGATGTGTGTCCATACTAAACTTTACAATGTCCTGTGCTTTGATCCTCAATCTTGATCAGCTGCCGGGCAAGGAACTGGCTTAGCAAGGTCAGCTTCAGGCAACGAGGTCAGTTCACTCGGTTCATCCAAAAGTCAGCACGAACTCGAGCTAACCTGTACGTGTACTAAAGACTCGTTCGGCCGCAGTCAACGGCCTATGCGAGGGCAACCACAAAATGGCTGCCATACACAAAATGGAACCCATGGTTCGGAACAAAATCTCCAAATATATAGTGAATCTGTCGGTCTAACATGACGAAATCACTCGTACTTGCCAAACTCACTACTTACGGTTCGCTACTATCAAATTTGTAACGAAACCATGACATTGGTAAAACGGGTTCAGAATTCACGGAACCTCATAGCGCAAGGAGCACCGGAGAGTGATCTGACAGAGTGCGGGTCTCATGTGACACCGTTACCGTCCAGGTACAGCCCACCTCTGAGAAAATCCAGAAATCCATGCGGGATCAAAAGCCATGCACCGGAGATGCATATGTGCTCTCCCGACCAGAGGGGTGACATTGACGCCACACATCGTGGAGATGGCCCGTGTATAATAGACCTAATAACTGGTCAGCAGCTCGTTTGGGCCGGGCCTCACCACTGCCATGTCTATCTATGGTGATATCTAAACATAGATTGAAATCCCCTCCCCAAATGATTGCCGCTGGTGAAAACAATGATATCCTACGCCATACTTCAGAATAAAAAGAAGGGTCATCCACATTCGGCCCGTAAACATTCCCAAGCAATACACTCTCTATGCCCAGTCTGCCATGCAGTACCGCAATCCGGCCACATTCATCCAATTCAGTTCTAATTGCTGTGAAGGGCACCCCCCTTTTCACTAGGATTAATACACCCCTAGCATAGGATAAATAGGAGGACGACGCCTTCACACTCGCCCAGCGCGCACTGATTGTACTAGCTGTGTCCATGGTCAAGTGAGTTTCTTGCAGAAGGGCAATATGCACTCCCATACGATCCAAATACACAAACATCATTCAATCTTTTTAGGCGTATTGAGGCCACGTACATTCCAAGTGAGAAATTTGATGACGTTACTCATCATGGAAGGTCAAAATGAAGAAATACCTTAAAAAAATTGTGAACTGAATGATAGCATTCAGAGGACAATAGTATACTCATACATTGTATGTCCGGAAAAGTACTAAAATCATTCTGCCGTTCCCACCCCAAACACCCCCAAATCCCCACTCACTTCAGCAACCCAAACATGCCAAAGCCATCCCAGTACCCAACTCAGCACCCCCCACCACCCAAAACCAACAATACAAATTCGGGGGGTACACCCATTTTCGGGGGGCACAGAGAGATGCAAGCCTCCTACAGGGTAGGAGGTGACTGAGCAGAAACCACTTACGATCAATGCATACAATAGTCAATATTCATACACCACACTAGAGCAGAGCTCTGCAGTATCCCAATTGACGCACGCTTTAAAGGATAGTTCAACACACAAGACCTAGAGAGTTGTACGATATAGGCAGAACCTGTATGAGGAACTCACTCAGACAAAAAGAAGTAATGGAGCTGAATATCAGACATAGGAACAAAGAGGTTGCAGAACTAGATATATGACAAAAATTGTGTTGGGCATAAACATTATACGAGAGATTCACCGTAGGTGATTATAGACAGTGAACACAATACCAATTGGGCAATTGAAAGATAGCGTCTAAAGCAGGAAGCAAAAGGCCAAAGGAGTCACTTAGCTCTAAGCAGATAACATAGCGTCTTGCTACTCCTCTTCCTCAGGTGCAGCAAAAGATTATCGTCGCCTACGTTTCAGCTGCTTGGCGTGTTCCATTGCGGCCTTCGGAGAGAAAAGAATCTTGCTGTCATTGTCTGCTCCAATACGAAGTTGGCAGGATACAACATGGCATAGGGCTGCACCGTTCCCTGACGTCAGCGCGCACCGCAGTGTGTGGAGCACGCACACAGCCAGGACGTCGCACGAGAGAGTCGCGCTGCCGGCCGCTTTAAAGAACTGAGCGGCGCGAACATCAGGCACTTTTGAATGCGGTGGTGCCAGAGCGGGACCGGTCATGACGTGTGCAGGTAAGGTGGCCAGGGGGGCTGGTGGGGCATGTGGTGATGTGGCTATGTGGGAGTGCGGGACCGATTGTGGCCTTTTGTTTAAGTATTGCTGTTAATCAGAGCCCCTTCAAGGGCTCCGATTAACATCAATACTTAAACAAAAGGCCACAGTCTGCCCCGCGCTTTACTAACAAAAGCGTAGTCAGTTTCAAAACACAGCGTGTACTTTAGCACACGCTGTGTTTCGAAACTGTCTCTACGCTTTTGTTAGTAAAGCGCGGGGCAGACTGTGGTCATTTGTTTAATAATCAGAGCCCGTGAAGGGGCTCTGATTAACATCAATACTTAAACAAAAGGCCACAATCGGCCCGCGATTTACTAACAAAAGCGTAGAGTCAGTTTTAAAACACAGCGTGTGCTAAAGTACACGCTGTGTTTTGAAACTGTCTCTATGTCCCCAGTCCATGTATCATGGCTGTGTACGTGGGGGGTGAGGGGAGTGCACCTGGGCAAGGGACGTTGCCGCAGTAGTGAGACAGTTTTGTATGAGGCCGGCGGCGTTCACGTGAGACTCCAAGATGCCACCAATACTTGATTGCGAGGCAACCCTTCACACGTAAAGTTTCTGGCAACCAATATATTTAAATAACGATGTTTACCTTCATTTGTGCAGTCTTTTTCCAAGTAAAGCAGAGCATTGCTGTTTTCAAAACCTTCGCAGATCAAATTCAGCACAGATTTTGCAGATGCTTTTTCTACGATAGAGAAGCAGGTATGGTTCCTTTTGGACATTTCATTTAATGCACTAGAGCAGCAGTTGCTGCATGAGGATCTTTGATTGCTGTCTTATGGAAGGTTGGGGGTGTGATTATGGCTATATGAGGCATCCCAAAATACTGTGCTTATGTATTTATCATTATAGAGTTCCAAGCTGTTCGGCCACCAACAGGAAGAGATAGTTAAATGGTCAGCAGAGGAGAGAAAGCACTCAGCCTCCTTTAAGTCATCGATTAAAGGAATATGATTTGGATTCAAGAAGGTATTGGTCCTTCCGTAGTGTCTAAAAATATTCAGCCATTTCTGGGCAGGGGTCATGGCCGGGAGGCCAAGGTTTCAATAAGTCTTTGTTTAAGCCAGCATCTACCATAACCTTTCGTAAACCACCAGAGGCATGACTATGAAAGCAATTCACCAGTCCAAGTGAGAGGTCAGTTGAGTTATTTCACAGAAATGTGTAGATGGACGCTGGAGGTAGTCAAGTAGGGCTATTGAGTGGATTTATCCAGCCATTCACAGGACTTGATCTGTGACACTCCTCGTCCCCGAGAAGGGGCTCAGATTAACAGCAATACTTAACAAGAGGCCACAATCTGCCCCGCGCTTTACTAACAAAAGCGTAGAGACAGTTTCAAAACACAGTGTGCACTTTAGCACAAGCTGTGTTTTGAAACTGACTCTACGCTTTTGTTAGCAAAGTGCGGGACGAGTGCATAGCTGCCAAGCTTTCAGCTTGCTATGTGTGACATTTTTATTAATTCAGTATAATTATGATGACGTGTGCATGTCATGTGATAAGTTCCTCATACTCTGGGATAGCGATTGTTGTAGGCAAAACTTAGAGACACAGTGAGCTGTTAATACAATAGTATTAAAGGTATGTGTAGCATTATGTCATCAGTGGTTCTATTAATGTCATTGGTGATACCATCTGCAGTGATGCTATATGTAGTGTCAACAATGAACCAAAAATGTGATGTCATCAATTGAATTTGTGGCAGCTTACGCACATGCTGTCTTTGGTGACGCCATCCATGACTTAATGTGTGAGGTCACACACATACTATGTGGGGGTCTAAACTGAATACACCGCTCTGCTCCCCTCCCTATATGCCAAACTAGGCGCTTCTCTTTTATTACTTACACTTTAATAGTTTTTCCTGAGTTCTTCAGTTATCTGTCTCCATGGCTACACCTCCTTCTTTACTTTCTTCCTTTACAACGCTTGTGCTTTTTTTTTATTTCTACAATTGAGCTCTGATCCTCTCTTGGCTGCCTTCTTTGAATATTTTTATGTTTTACAGTTTGCAGCTTTACAGGTGCTTAACGTGCTATATTGTTCTTAATTGCCTTCTTCTTGCTTATTCTAAAGCCCTTCTTTATCAGAAAATTGGCATTAGCCGTAGTCTCTTTTGTTGTCACACTAACATTCACTTGTTTTCACTTCTATTGCTCTTTTTTTTAGCTGCCCATTTTTTAAGAGGTCTTGTAGTCTTGTTCACAGTTTCTAAAGATATTTTTGGCCAGGTACAATAGTCTTCTTCTGAACGAGGGCAATGACTTTGAAATGCATCTGTGATTGAAATGGTAGTCTGCTCAGAGCTGGAGAAATGTGAGTTCCCTTATGGATTTTAGTGACAGTCTCTTCTTGTTGTAGACTCTGAGGAATTTTTAAGCAAGGAGTCATTTCTAAGTTCCTGCCATTAGCGAACTGTAGTTGACTGTGTTGGGTCTAGTACTAACCCAAGCGATGGTTGCTCTCCTTTTGTAGGGAAGAGATCATTTTTCTGCAACAGTTTTTAGACCAGAATGATAAAGGGTAAATGTTTGATAAACTCATTAATAATACATATTTTACCTATTTCTATAAATATTGGTTTCTGTGGAACTACTTAATCGGTGATACATTCCAACACCGTATATGTATTCTGTAATCCTCCCATACCGAAGTAACTGGCTGAGTTGGAAGTGAAACTGATCATGTAGCATGTGGAGGTCCACAAGCACTCCCTCTTGATATAAGTCTCCCAATGTTTTGAGACCCACCTCTTCCAACTACATCAATTCTCGATTTCAAAATGGTCCTGGCCCAATGGACATTCTGCGCAGTAGCAGAGCAGAGGCAAAAGGGAGTACTGTACCTGTCTAAGCAAAACCCTTTGTGCATAAGGTGGTGGCAGAAGCTACCAGGAGAGGGGTCGAGTTCCTCCTTCTCTTCCCTGGGATAAACAGCAAGTTCAGAATTCCGTCTTGTACTTGTGTGGTCGAATACCCTGTTTCTTGTAGGTAGATACCCGCTAGCCATTTGGTCAACCACTCAAGCTGGGTCACCAAATATTATCCATAAAAGTCCAGATTCCTCTATCCTCGCTTATCTGGCGGTAATTGTATCTTTATATCAAAAAAGAGAGTACGCAGTTACCCAGTTCTAAAATTTGACAGATGAAATCCAGTGAGTGAAGGCACAAAAGGAGGGGGATCCTCCTTGTTGGAACTAGAGTCCTCACACACCCAGCAAGCTAGGTGTCATGCTTCATCATATAGGCTCGCACCTCGTCGGTTCGGCGGAGCAATATCCGAGGGGCACCCATAAAGGGGCTCTTTAGCGGAGATGTTTTGTTCCTGCCATATGGTACTGTGGGTGTGAGGGCCCTAGGGAAGGAAGTGAGTGGTGTAGATGTATGTAGGTGGTTAAAAAAGGTTGGGTGGAGTTGCAGCTGTTTGGTAGTTAATAGCTCACTTTTCTATATTAGGATTTAAACTTATAAACTGCAAGTAACAAAATGAGCTTTCTGACAGAAGCAGTAATGCACTGACCTATTTACATTGCAAGTAATTTGTGATCTGCATGGTTCACCAGCTTTTTATCAGGCATTTTAACCTCCTCGGCTACTTAATGAGTCAACTTCCAGTAGACAAAACTTAGATCTCTCTGCAGCAGGTCTATCATTCTTCAGTTATCTTGACATATTTATGGTTGCCTGAAAATTGCTTTAACGTAGTTATCATATTTTTTGCACGCCACTGCATCAGGTGGGATCTTTTGATGGATTGTGTGCTTCTAAGTCTTCCTGTGGATTACCTTGTTCACCCACCTCAACCATTTGCACAGTTTGTATTTTGTGTTGCACCTTCTGTGATGCAGTTTTTCCCTGGGATTCAGATTTATAGACCAGTTTAAGATAATGGATGCTAATAATGGAACACATGGGCACACCCCTGTTTGTCCCAGGCTGGAATCCCAGGTAATTATTTGGTCATTTTTCCTATTGGGGCATCTAGATCGGTCCCATGCATAGTTTGTAATTCTTCAAGCATTTGCTGACTTACTTGTCTTCAATTGTAGGTTTCCAGTCTGTAAGGTATTTGGATTGGAGTGGTCAGGTGTGAGTACCCACAAAGACAAGGTAATTGTGTTTACGTTCCTCACTGGGTTGGGGGTTGCTGGGTAAATAGATTCACAATATGTACCCCTTTTTCTTTTGCTGGTTCGTGAGACCGTACTACGAATACAATTGCACAGGCAGATGTGAGAACAGGCAGAACAAACAGGTAACTGTTTGATAGAGTTAAACTAGTGCATCTTCTGTTGCAGGTTTCGCAGCCAGAACCCCATACATTTAAACAGGCATACGTGAGTTCAAGCAGAAGAGGTATTTGTTTGGTTGAGTTAAATTGTGGTGCATCTTGAACATTCAAAACGCACAGTGTTAAATTACCAGGCAATTACACCAAACGAGGGTCTTCAAACCTACCTCGCCCTGGTACAGAGCCCATATCTCCAAATGCTGTTGACACGTTTACGTCTGGGTTCCTTCTTTCGCATGGTTACCTTACCTAACCCTAATGACTGGTCCTCTATTAAACTTATATGTCCTTGTGACAGCACATCGGTGCAGTCCAATATTCATATTATGTTTTTTTGTAAGTTATATATGAACCCCAGAAAACAATTTTTGACGCCTTTTTTAAAGCGATGGGGGTTTCGAAAATGTAGACCAGCATACTTGAGAATGTTACAGTTAGAAGGAGATCATGTTGTCTATGCCGTTTCATGTTTTCCAAAAACGGTAATAACATATAGAAAATCATTGTGTTAAATTATCTTCCTGTCGTGTACTGCTGTCTGTTATCAATGAAATGCTTGCCTTTTATGGTTTTTATGAATTTTTATGAGATGTTTTTTAACGATCAAGCAAGCGTTTTTCTTGTATTGATTATGCACATTCACTTTTAAAAGTTGTATGTATAAATGTCTTTGCTGTGCTTTTATGATTTTAACTGAAAAAATCGAATGAAGCTTACTTTGAATTTGAATTTGAATTTGAACATTGTAGTATAATAAAGGTAATTGTTTGGTTGAGTTAAACTGTGGTGCATCTTGAACATGGTAGTATAATATACTTACCCATGTTTTCTTCTGTTGCAGGTTTCGAAGCCAGAACCCCATACATTTAAACAGGCGTACGTGAGTTCAAGCAGAAGAGGTAATTGTTTGGTAGAGTTAAACTGTGGTGCTTCTTGTACATTGTAGTATAACAGATTGCATTCATGAGCAAGGCGTCAACGTAAGCCATGTTCCCTTATTTTGCAGGTTTTGTGGCACAGCAGGTTCAAACCGTCGGGCACGGAAATGTTCAAGTGCAAAGCTGTAACTTTGGGAGAGTGTAGTGCTTCACCACAAAGGAAGAAATGTTGCCTTGTATTCAAGGAAGAGTGGATGAAGGAAATTTTGGAGGCTGAGACACAGAAGTCACAAAGCATGGTTTGCATGCAACTCGGGGAACTATTTTAATATAGTCCAGATGTGGGCTTGATTTGCAAAGCATGTGCCGAAGCAAAGATTGTTGGGGTCTTTTCCACAGGGAAGAAATGGAGTGATGGCTGGAAACCGGACTACATGAAACGCCATCTACTTAGCAAAGTACATGAGTCTGCCATGGTGATATTGAGAAACAGAAGTGCTGCTGCCAGGTTTGGTTTTGGAGTGCGGGCAATGCTGACAGAAACTGCCACTGACAATGCAAATAGAATGGAAGTAGTTGAACGCCAAACATCTATTCCTGAGGAGATCAAGATTCTCATCAACAACGTGCTGCTGGCAGTCAAGATGAATACTTCAATGTTATCTGTACAAGACATTCATGACCACCTAGCTTTGTATGTGAAGATACCAGACAGCTGGAGGAGCAAGAACTATGCCTTTGAGTTCCTTGAGGCCATCAATAGCATGATACACTGTGAAGCTATGGCTGAACTTCGGCAAGCTTTGTACCACACCTTGATAATTGATGAGAGCCGCGATATTTCTGTAACAAAAATGCTCATCCTGTACTTCAAGTTCCGAACTGTAACATCAACAGAGCACAAAATGCAGTTTGGGGGCATAGTGAAGCTGACTAGTTGCAATGCTGAGGCTATCACTACTGCAGTGAAAGAATTCTACACTGCCAATGAACTGGACCTCATGAAAATGGTCATGTTCACATCCGATGGTGCGACTGTGATGCTGGGTAAGAATAATGGTGTTGCTACTCGCCTTAAACAATCCATTCCTCATCTAGTTGAGCAGCATTGTGTCGCCCATCGAGAAGATTTGGGAGTTGATAATGCCTGGAAGAGGGTTCCAATGATTAAAGAGATGCTCCCACGTCTCCTTCAACCACACCACCGAACCACACTGGACCGACCACAGATGTGTCCACTTCACCTTCAAGAAACCCACCTCAAACCACCGCACCCAACAGCTGCCACGCTGCTGCTGGGGCAAGGTGACCAAGGACCAACTGACAAACACCGTCGCCATGAGACCACCCGCTGACCCCATCGAGCCCGACACCACCGCGACCAACCTCAAACAGTGGATCAACGACTGCGCCAACGCCCTCGCCCCTCTCAAAATCTCCACAACCAACCACACCAACAAGAAAGCCACCTGGTTCACCGAAGACCTCCGGACATCCAAGCGCACCTGCCAGAAGCTGGAGAAGAAATGGCTCCACGACCGAACACCAGACAGCCACACAGCCCACAAGAACGCCACCCGCAGACACCACTAACTCATCAGGACCACCAAGAGGACCGCCTTCAATGACCGCCTAGACAACAACGCACACAACACCAAAGAGCTCTTCAGCATCATGAAAGAACTCTCCAACCCCAGCTCCAACACCAACGACATCCCACCATCACAGGACCTGTGCGACGCCCTGGCCACCTTCTTTCACTGCAAGATCATCGACATCCACGACAGCTTAAACTCCGACCCCCCGCACCCACCACCGAGACCACCACCCCCGCAACCCCCACCCGCACCAGCTGCCTGACCACCTGGTCCACCATTAGCGACGAAGACACCATCAAAACCATGAAATCCATCCAATCCGGATCCCCATCCGACCCCTGCCCTCACCACGTTTTCAACAAAGCCAGCACAGCACAACCATTGTGCCTCACCTCCGGAAAGCAATCAACAGCTACTTCGAAACAGCAACCTTCCCGGAAATCTGGAAGCACACCGAGATCAACGCCCTACTGAAGAAACCCAAGGCGGACCCCAAGGACCTCAAGAACTTCCAACCCATCTCCATGCTCCCGTCCCCGGCAAAAGTGACAGAGAAGATTGTCAAGAAACAGCTAACCTGCTACCTCGATGACAACAACATCCTGGACCCTTCTCAATCCGGCTTTCACAGCAACCACAGCACCGAGACCGCCCTCATCGCCGCCACCGACGACATCAGGATGCTGATGGGCAAGGGAGAAACAGCCGCCCTCATCCTCCTGGACCTATCAGCAGCCTTCAACACGGTCTGCCACCGCACCTTATCAGCACTCCTCCATGACGACGAATCCAAGAGAAGGCCCTGGCCTGGACCACATGCTTCCTCTCCGGCAGAACCCAGAGCATCCACCTCCCGCCCTTCTTCTCCAAGACCACCGAGATCATCTGCAGCGTCCTTCAGGGATCCTCCCTCAGCCCAACGCTGTTCAATATCTACATGGCCCGCTCGCCCACATTGCACAACAACACAGCCTTAACATCATCTCCTATGCCGACGACACACAGCTGATCATCTCCCACACAGAAGCCCCCACACCACCAAAGCCAATCTCCACAGAGGAATGAAGGCCATCGCCGACTGGATGAAGGACAGCAGACTGAAGCTGAATTCAGACAAAACGGAGGTCCTGAACCTCGGACCCACCCCATCAGCCTGGGACGACTCCTGGTGGCCCACATCGTTAGGCACTGCCCCGGAACCCACGGACCACGCGCGCAACCTAGGGGTCATCCTCGACTCCGCTCTCTCCATGACCAAGCATGTCAACGCCTTCTCCGCGTCCTGCTTCAACACCCTTCAAATGCTCGGCCGGATCTTCAAATGGATCCCCCCCGACACAAGTAAAACCGTCACCCAGGCCCTCGTCACCAGCAGACTGGACTACGGGAACGCCTTCTACTCAGGAACAACAACCAAGCTCCTGAGACGACTACAACTAATCCAGAATGCCTCGGCATGACTGATCCTTGACGTCCCCCGACGCAGCCACATCACACCCCATCTGAGAAGCCTACACTGGCTCCCCATCAACAAGAGGATCACCTTCAGACTCCTCATCCACGCACACAAAGCGCTACACAACACCGGACCTACATTCCTCAACGACCGACTCAGCTTCCACACCCCCACCTTCAGCCTCCGCTCTGCCAGCCTCGCCCTCGCCTCAGTTCCTCGTATCCGGAAAACCACCGCCAGCGGCAGATCCTTCTCTTACCTCGCCGCCAAGACCTGAAACGCTCACCCTACCAGCCTACACAGACCCAGGACCTGCTGGTCTTCAGAGGACTTCTCAAGACCTGGCTCTTCGATCAGTAGCAGCCCCCCCCAGCACCTTGAGACCCTCACAGGTATGTAGCAAGCTTTAGAAATGCATTGATTGATTGAGTGATTGATTGAGACATTATTGATGACAGTCTACACTGTGTTCTCCAGATCTCCTGCAAGGAAGTCCAAGCTTGATGAAATTACAACGGTCACTGAATGTGAAGTTGTCTCTTTTCGACCACTGAATGAAGTCCGGTTGCTTTCAATGCATTTTGCTGTTGGTGCACTAATTCGTAATTACCAGACTGTTCTTAAGTACTTTGAGCATGAGAAAGTTGAGGAGAATGATCCAATTGCTAAATATTGTTATAAAAATCTATCGGACTCCAACTAACATATTTCCCTTGTAGTACTTGTAGTAGTGCATCTTTGTGCAAATTATTCCAAAAAAGTTCTTTGACTACTGTTGAAGCTGTACAGTATGCAAGAGCAAAGATTGGCCAAATTAAGCAAGAGTTTGACAGTGGGCCTATTTTGTCTTTTGTTTCCCTTCTTTGTGAGCACATGCAAAAAAGGTTCCCTGAAGTGGAGCTGAAAGAATGGGCAAGTTTTGAAATCTAGGCAATAGCAACACAATCACATTTTGATTTTGGTACTGAGAATATTCAATGATTTGTTGAAAAGTATAAAAATGTCTTGGCCGTGGGTGATTGTGAAACACCAGAAGATATTGTTCGACAGTACAGAGGCTATAAATATGTGGTGGCAGAACATGTAAAGGGTGGGTTATTTACCACCTTTCAAGACATGGTGAATTTCACTGTACGCAATGCTGCTGAGTATAGTGGGGTGTCTCAGTTTGTTGATGTCTGCGCAACGTTTCAAGCATCTAGTGCAGATTGTGAACGAGGATTCAGCCTCATGAATACTATCAAGAGTAAATTGAGGAATAGACTAGAGCAGAAGCATTTGGATATGCTGATGAGGACAAAGGCCTTCCTCCTGAATGGGAAAGTTGATCTAGACCGAGTTTATCACCACTGGAAAAATGGCAAGGATCGCCATGAGAAGCAACCCTGTCACCCACATAGTGATGCCTCTTGACGTGTCTGAACAGCCCTCTCCCTTCTTGTGTATATGTGTTATTGTATAGGCTCGCAACATTTCCCCACCCAATGAACTGTGCTCCAGTTAAGAATATTTATTAAAATCCTATGATGGTACCACCATTGAAGTCTTGTGCTTTTCTAAACTTGAAGTGTACTTGCCAGTGTAACCAATTCATGTCATGGCGTGCTCATCCAATTTGCAAACTGCCCTTAGGACCCTTATTGTGGTGCTGTATGTGTGAAAATGCACAATCTTTTCACTTTTTAAAGAAAAATGTTTTGAGTGCCATTTGGCGCCGCAGACACATGCGGTTTGGTTCCTGGCGGACATAGCCATGGTTGCAGACCCTCCACTGCCGCACACAGAGGAAATAAATTAGAGGAACATTGCGTAGGGGACCCCCTCAGTTCGCAGAAACTGCTTCACAGTGCCAAATTTGTACCTAGCCGCCTGAACGACAACCGTAAAATCAGGGAAGAAGGCCAGTGTGTTGCCCTGATGAACAATAGTACCTTTCTCCCTTGCCAGACGCAAAATAGTGTCACGGTCCCTATAGTTTAGGACTCTGGCTATTACAGGGTGAGGAGGGGCCCCTGGAACGGCCGCTCAGCTAAGGAATGGTGAGCACGCTCCACTATGAGCATGCTGGATAATTGCTCCATGCCAAAGATGTCTGAGATGAGACACTCAATATAAGTCTCCATCTTGCCCACATTTGTCGACTCTGGCAGCCAGTAATGCGGAGATTATTGCACTGGGACCACATTTCTAAGTCCTCATTCTTTGCTTGGATAAGAGCAATAACTTTTTCCATATTAGAGTTTTATCTGTGACCGAGCTTAAACCATCTTGAGCCGCCGAAACCCTGTGCTCCACCTCCCCCATGCGTGTATTTTGTTTCTCTAGCTGAGAAGACATATGGTCTAGTCAATGGTTCACTGTAGCCATCGTGCCCTCGATAGACTGCAGCGTGCGTTGCATAGCCATCAGCATGGATTCCAGCGTGGGGGCGGTCCACATGGGCATCAGCCTCAGAATCCGAAGCAGCCTTCTGCGGAGTCTTAGGGGTCCTACGCGATTCAAAGGTGAGGCGCGGCTGGGATTTATCAGTTCTCCCCAGATTTGTTGAGTAGATCTCACCTACACAGGTGATGGGGCAAAGCCAAGGAAGAGTGTGATGTACAGTTATGGTTTAAATCTTTTATTGAGTTTTCAGAACAGGAAAAAGCAAGCGGGCCACAATTCCCCATCAGATGCAATAGCATTAAATCGTAAGGCAAAGACCCCAAGCTTAAGGTAGTAATCATATTGTCATTGTCGTAAGAATAGGGTCTTATAACGGGAGAACCAGGGCCCGAACCCCCTCCTCCCCCCCTCCTTGTCCACAAAACAGAGTAATAGGTAAATAAAGATCACTGCTTCGCCACAATGAGTCCATAGGTCAGACATCAGCCCTTGGTTTCTGCCGGCGCGGCTGGGATTTAGGTTCCTTGAGTGGAGTGTCAGCGAGGCGTAGCAAGAGCAAATAGCGCGGGCAGCTCAATTCCCTGAACTCCCCCTTGAGCATAGTCAGAAATGGCCCCCATAGGTCTGCAAAGTCTTCTCCCCTCCCCTCCTTCGCTAATGTCAGCTTCTCCATCCCCAATATCATCCATAGCCTATGGAGCCAGCCAGTGTGTGGGGGAGGTTGAGTGGTCCTCCAGTGCGCTACAATGTTCTGGACGGCTGCCCCCAGCGCAATTGCTATGAGCCTCCCTCTTCTGGACTTCAAGGGGTACATCAAAGCATTAGGGAGTCCGAGCAGAACATAAGCGGGGAATCGGGGGAGTTGGGTGTCTAAGTGGGAGTCTATTTCATCTAGGATCGAGTTCCAATAGGGTCGTAAGCGGTCCCAGCTCCACAATAGGTGTTCTAGTGTGCCAGGTTCCCCACATCCCCTCCAGCAGCGATCACTAATGCGGGGGTCCCATTGGTGCAGGCGATCTGGTGTGTGGTACCAGTAGGTGGCCATTTTGGTCAGGGTTTCGGTAAGGCCAGGAGGGTAAGCGGAGTGTCTGGCTCTGTGGTATATGCCTTCCCACTCTTTGTGCGTGAGTTGTCTCCCTAAGTCTCTCTCCCACCTGGCCTGCCCCGCATTGAATGTGTATATGTTGGCGAGGAGAAGGTGCTGGTATAGGTCGGAGATCAGTTTCTTATCCGAGGTGCGTGTCATTAACCACTTTTCATACGGGGTGAGGAATCGCTGGACGCCGGGTTTGATCGCCGGCTGTATGGCCCAGTGCCGGACCTGTAGATAGTGCAGCCGGTCAGCTTCTGGTATGCCATAGTCTTCCTTCACCTTCTGAAATGGAAGGATGCCGTTGAGATCGAATAGGTCCCCCAGAGCTCTAAATGGTGAAAGTCTCCAAGTAGCGAACGCCCTGGGGTCCAGACCTTTGGAAAAGTCTGGGTTATCAAAAAGTGGGGTCATCGGGGAAGGGAACGAGGTAAGGTCGTGTGTGACTGCTACTCTGTCCCATACGTCTAGCACGGTGCTCGTGATCTGTAATGCGTAGAGGTTGGGAGGTCTATGGCATCGCGGTAAAAACGGAATCCCCTGTAGGGGCCTGCCCGTCACAGCTTGGTCCTGGAAGAGCCAGTGTTTGCCTGACTCCAATTGGTGCCACTCCACGAGAGTGCGGAGTTGTGTCGCCCGATAGTATAAGGCTAGGTCTGGCACTCCCACCCCATCGTGCGCGGGGGGGGGGTATTGCAATCGCATGCTTAAAGCGCGGACGCTGACCGCTCCAAACAAAGCGGGCCAAGTCGGACTGTGTACGCTGAAGCCAGCCCGCAGGGGGCGCAAAGGGAGTGTCTGAAACACATAGAGGATCTGGGGCAGCAGAGTCAACTTGGCGGCCGCTATCCGTCCCAGCCAGGAGAGTGTGTGTCGCTTCCACCTCCTGAGTTTGTCACAGAGGCGCGAGCGAAGCCTGGTGTAATTGGCCTCCGTGGTGGCCTGAATGGTGGGGGCCAGTAGTACTCCCAGGTAGGGGATAGTGGGGTCGGACTATTGTAGATGAAACTCGCTTTGGGCCTCCGCAAGCACCTCCGGTGGCAGGGATATATTCAGGGCCTCCGATTTCTCTACGTTGATTTTAAAACCTGAGGCTACCGTGAAAGTGTGGAGCTCAGTAAAGAGCTCTCGGAAGGATTGCATTGGGTCCATCAGGGAGAGCAGAATGTCGTCCGCATAGAGGCTAATCTTGTGCACGTCCCCGCCGAATGAAATGCCTTTGATAAGGTTGTGGTGTCTGATCCGCTGTGCTAGTGGCTCCATGTAGAGGGCAAATAGAATTGGGGAGAGCGGGCACCCTTGCCTGGTGCCCCTGCCAATTGGGAAGCGCGGGGAGGTATGCCCATTAACCCGAACCGTGGCATTAGGCTGGCCATAGCAGTTCAATATGCTGTAACGCAGTGTTTCCCCCATTCCGAATCGCTGCGGGACCAGCTCCAAATAGGGCCAGTGCACTCTATCACATGCCTGTTCGGCATCGACGGTGAGCAGCATGCAGCCAGGCCTCATCCGCGACATGGCCTCTATGAGGTGGAGGACACGTTTAGTGTTATGGCTGGTCTTCCGCTGGGGAATGAAGCCTGCTTGATCAGGCTCACTAATTGCTGCATATAGGGCGCCAGTTAACTTGCGAGAATGCCCGTGTAGAGCTTAAGGTCAATATTTAAAAGGGAGATCGGTCTAAAAGAGCTACACCAAGTATGATCTCGGCCAGGTTTGGGTATAACCGATATCGCCGCCTCTAGCAGATCCGCGGGGATGGCACCGGGCTGATCGAATGTATTGAAGAGATCTCGCAACAGTGGGGCCACCTGTTGACAAAAGGTTTTATAGAAGGCCGCCGAATAGCCATGGCCGAGATCACTTCCTCCAGACCTATGGGCTGATCAAGGAACTCTGCCTGTGCTTCATTCAAGGACGGGAGGTGTGCCCCTCCCAAGTAAGCCTGGCCCGCCTGTATGTCAAGCGAGTCTGCGGCATATAAGTCGCTGTAGAAATCCCCAAAAGCCGTGGCGATGGCATCGTCGTCAGTGACAAGCTCACCCGGGCTGGATCGGATGGTTCTGATGCCCTGCCTTTGGCGCTGCTCCCGCAATTTACTCGCCAAGAGTTTCCCGCAGCGATCCCCCCCAGTGTAATACGCATGTCGGAGACGCAGGGCTGCATACTCCGCTACATCCTGGTCCAAGGCCGCCAGAATCTTTCTTTCCGTACAGAGTTGGCGCCACGCCCGATTCGCCCCAGTGCGCTGGTGCATCTGTTCCAACTCTGCCACACGTTGGGCGATTTCAGCCTGTTTCTGAGCGCGTTCCCTGTTGTTAGCTGTGGCGATAGAGATTAATTCTCCCCTGAGGACCGCCTTGAGTACGGCCCACTGCGTGGCCTTGGTAGTGTCTGTGTTGGCGTTATGAACAACAATTGAGTGATGGCAGTCCTGATCCGCTCCATTACAGAGGGACTCTGGAGCAGGGCGTCCCGCAGACGCCAATGTCGCTGTGGGCTAGGCATGGGTGGGAAGAGGAAGGAGGCCATCACCGGGGAGTGATCTGACAGGGAGGTCGGGAGGATGTCCACGTTTCGCGCACGGAGCGCTAGCTGGGAGGAGCACAGAAAGTAATTGAGCCGTGCGTAGGTTTTGTGGGCCGCGGAGTAGTGGGTGTATGCTGTGCGTTGTGGGTGGAGGTGCCTCCAAAGGTCAACCAGGCCCAGGTCGGAGAGGTGTGCGTGGCCCGCCCCAGAGAGCACCCCACCTGAGCGCGAAGCTGTCCAGAGCGATCTGCTGTGTTGTGAAAGACTAAGTTGAGATCGCCCGCTAGCAGCAAGTGTGGCTGGGTGTTAGCTGTGGCAGACTCTAGTGCAGTGTGTAGGAATTTCTCTTGTCCCTCGTTGGGTGCATATATAGTGCCCACTAAGAGTGTCTGCCCTGCGATGAGAAAGCAATGTACCAGCAGCCTACCCTTGATCTCCGCTTCCTTCTGCAGAACCCGCCCTTCAAAGGATCTAGATACCAGGATCTCCACTCCCGCCACTTTCTTAGTTGCTGATGAGAAGTACTGCTGGGGGAAGGACCGAGACTTAAGTCGGTGGTGGTCTTTGGGTAATAGATGCGTCTCCTGTAGGAGACAGATATCTGCTGCAGAGTGCTCCAGCAGGGAAAGTATCGCTCGGCCTTTGATTGGGTTATTAAGGCCCCTCACATTAAGAGAGAGGATATTCAATGGGCGCAACATCTTAAGTGGGTAGTCGCGATAGTAGCGCGTTGCACCTGGCATGCAGTGACCAAAGAAACTCTAAAAAACCCTGTGGACATGCAGGACTCCCCCCCGAACCCCAACACCTAAACCGTCCCATCCCTCCCCACCCCCCATTCGCCCCCCGCCTCCCGCTATCCCTCTCACCCAACGCGAACCCACCCCAACAATTCTCCCCCTCCCGTGCCCCACCCCAACTGTCCCCACTTTCCCATTAAAGAATATAGTCCCAGACCTGCCCTCTCACGGCACAGGCTGTGGTGAGTTCTTGTGTGGACGTCCAGCCATTGCGTCCTCTCGGCAACCCCCCCCCCCCCTCTCCCCCCATGACCACTTTCAAATTGTCATGCTAGTGTGTTCTCCCCCCGGAGATCAATCATTCTAAGGACAAAGTGTCTTTAGCCACCTCCTGGATGGCATTGGCTCTTTCCGATTGGATAGTGTGTGCATCAGGTTTTGAGCGTTCTGCAGGGGAGCGCCGTCTCCTCACTTGCTGCCAGTCATCCCTAGGTGCACGTCGGGGCAATCTTTTTAGAGTCTCTTCGTCTTCGTGAGTGAGGCCGAGCAATGAGCATGTATCCTGGAGCGTTACGGATTTGATGCTGGACCCCGTTCCACCTAAATATCAGTCGGAATGGATGGCCCCAGGCATATTGTACCTCCTTGCTTCTGAGGAAGTCTGTCGCAGGTTTAAAGGTTTTGCATTTTTGTAGCGTAATTGAGGAAAGGTCCTGAAATAGGGCCACTGGGTGGCCTCGGAATTGCAAGGACTGTCGTTTACGTGCTTCTTTGAGGATGCGCTCTTTAAGCGGGTAGTCAGGTAGGAAAGCTAGGATGTCCGGGGGGGGTGCAGGGGCCCGCTTCGCTAGCCCCACTCTGTGAGCCCTGTCGATCCTGATGAGGAAGTCTGCCGGCTACCCGAGAATGTCCTGGAATAAGGCTTGTAGGTACGCCTCCATGTCTGTGCCTTCTTCTTTGGATGGCACCCCCCGGACCCGAATGCTATTCCGCCGAGACCTGTTTTCTAGATCTTCGCTGTGGGCCTGCAGGTCCAGCTGTTGATCTTTCAGGTAGATAATTACTTGCTGTAGCTGCTCCAGTTCCTCATCTCTAGCTCGCCCCATGTCCTCAATGCTGGCCACCCTTTCACCTCTCTCCTGATCTCTCGTACCTCGCCCGCTACTTCTTGTTTCAAGGCGCTGAAGTCTTCTCGGAGGGAGTTGAAGAGAGACTCCATGAAGGACCTCATGATGGGCACCTCTTCCTCTTCTGAGTCCCGTTGTGCTTTGGAGGATCCCGGGGACGGCTGACCTCTGTCCCCTTTGTTTTGGGCCTTGTTCAGCATCTCAAGGAGGGTGCGATCCCCTTTCTTCCTCTGCCCCGCCATCCCTGGCCTGCTGTGTGGCTGTATGTGGTCCCTTCCTCTTGTCACGTGCCTTCTGTATGTCGTGTGGTACCGGCGAAGGCTCCCCGCTCCGCAACTGTCTGGCACGTAACCTTTCTCGCTCGGGTCAGGGCGTGGGCGCAGGGCCCCTACTCTTCAACTTATCCTCTGCCACCGTTCACCCCTCTCTCCCAGATCAGTCCGTGGGGAATTGGTGCCCTCCTCACTCGTACGGGTCAGTTCGCCCTTCAGGCTGTGCCACTGAGTCTGGGCGGCCGCCCAGGGCTACCCAGGAGGAGCGCTGCCTGGGTCTGATGATCGGGGCCCCACCGTTGAGTCCGCCCCGCCGATCCAAGGTCGTTGCCACCCACTGTGCTGGAGCCTCCGGCAGGTGGGTTGATAGACCTCTGATGCACCCCAAAATGATGGGCCCTGTCACTGCCACTGCCACCCGGGGGTCGTGTCTCGCCTGCAATGTCGGGCCCGCAGGTGGTTGCCGCTCGTGGAGGAAGAGTGGGGGCCTATGCACTATGAGAGGTTTTGTCCGTACCCTGAGGGCCCACGGGAGCCGTGTCCCCCCTCCAATTTGAACTTGCCCCAGCCGGGATTTCGGGGGATTTACAGGGCCTCCCGCTTCTAACATTGGGCCTTAACTGCTCCTCACCTTATAATGTGGGCGAATCCTGGGGAGCTGGTAACCTTGACGTGCCGGGGCGGCAGGTGATCTCTGTCTGTGCGGGGGTGAAGCGGCCCTTCCGCTCTTCTGAGGGGCCCTGTCCAAGTCGGTCCCGTGGTGCGTTCCGGCCCGCAGTCTAGGCCACGAGTCCCGCCGCTGTCTCTGCAGTCCGGAGTTCTGGGCGGCAAAATGGCGGTCTCCTGCCGCGGACCCGGCCGCGCCGTCGTAACTCGAACTGTTGCTGCTGCGGCCGTGCTTCAGACCCAAGCGTCCTGGGTTCTCACGTGGATCCTATGGTCAGGGGGGAGAGCGAGAAGCGGCCCCGGTGGCGCAGTAAGTGCTGGTATAGGCAGCGGCCCGTCGGAGCTCCTCCCCTTCTAGGCCGCAGCCGCGGCCTCAATTTATTTCTCCGGGCCGCTACCTGCACCTCCGTTGGGCCATCCCATTCGGCAATCCGCAGCCGCTGCAGGACCTCTCGGCGCTGCCGGAACTGGTGTTGGGTCGATGCGCCTGTCACGGGAGCCGAGGGCAGGCCGCCAACCCGGTGCAGCCGCCTCCGACGATCTCGTCACAGCTCTCCCGGTTTCGGATGGCTCCGGGCGTCCGGACACCGCCGCTGTTCCGCTGCTCCGCTGCTCCGCCGATCACCGCTCAACTTTTCCGGGGACCCCAATGTCCCGGTGTTGGTTCCCGACCCCTGCTTTGCTACAGCGGGGGGGAGAAATGCTATAGTTTATGGCCCGGGCCTGGTTGGGTCGGAGGAGCCTCGAGGAGACGCGTCCGCTCACTCCGCCCTCTTGGCCACGCCCCTGCGATGTACAGTTAAATCCCACAGTCCCACTATAGCGCTATGTGGCTAGTGTCTGATGCTACAGCAGGCCTCTGCAGTAGGGAATTTGAGAGACTTTCCCACTAGATGAGGCCCCAGCTACATTGACAATTACCCACCTGAGGACACGTCCAAGCAGGCCAGGTGATTGATATAATAGGTCGGGGAGTGGCAGCGCACCCCAGGCCAAGGAAATGGAGTCTATGGGCGCCGCGCAGGAGGCCAGGCGGCACAGAGTTCCAGCACAGCAACGACTACCGCCCGCGCCAACGCCCACCTAATCTAGGCCGAGGGCTCGTGGCCTAGGTCCGTTAGTGAGCAGAGGAGGTGAGGAGGGCTGCAATCTATGGGCGATGTCACTCGCAATCCACTCAGTGATAAAAGCATATGGCAGGGATCTCCAAAAAGCCATCGCACAGCAGGCTCACCGATGGCTCCCTCCCCGGACACCGCGCCTTGGCAAGGTCCAGCACAGGGCCCCCCACGACAACCGCAGCTCGCGATCGGGCACAAGGCCCAACCCCGCCTCCGCAGCTCAGGCCTCCGCCGTGCCCTGGCCCCACTCAGCTCCACCAGCACCGATGGGCGTGCAGGGGTTCCAGTGGTCGTTCCACTTCTTTCCAGGAGGGCTTCCTCAGCCACCAAGGTCCGCGTCTGGTCCTCTCCCAGGCACCGCCGCCCGCCACAGCACAGTGGTCACCACACTCTCCACAGGCAGCGGTCTCGGCCAGCAGCGCTCAGCCTCGCCGACGTTGGGTTGAAGTGCACAGCAACGGAAGCAGTGGCTTCCACAGGTCACAGCCCCCAGATGAGCAAGAGGAGATGTGCAGCAGATGACATGCTAAGGCCCATGCGACGGTGAGGCCTACTGCAATCTGGCGGCCACCATTTTCCCCAGCACAGCTTCAGAGCTAATTCAGTTCTTCCGGTCAGCAAGAGGGAGTCTGCAGGTCTGCAAATGTCATGAGCGTGTTCAGCAAGCGAAGGGAAGAGCACTCCGTCTGCCAGCTGGTGTTAGGATCAATGGATGCAGCAGATATTGGCAGATGGTGGCTTGGTTGGGCAGAGCTTCACAGCAGTGCGGCCATTTTGCTGTGCGCCCTCTAGCACCCCCCATAATGAGGAAAGTAGACTTCACCAGAGACAGAGCAGGACATTGATGGATAACTGATGGCCCTAGCAAGATGGTTGGGGTTCCTCGCATATTGTGGCCATCCATGGTATATTTGTGCCCTTCTGTGGAATAATAATTGCCATTAGACAATAATGATGGTAATTCTTAGCATTCTGTGGGCAAACATGGCATTAGAAAGTCCAGTACTGGACTAATGCTTGCCCTGGCATATTAGCATTAATACTTGTCACAGTATGGTAATCAATGGTTTCTTAAACATTTCTTTGGGTAATTTGTGCAGAAAAGGCAGGTTTTTCCACCACTTTCTTGGGGCAGGTGAACGCCCAGCACTATTGGGGACTGTCACCACACTTGGCACATCTTGAAAATATTGCAGTATTTCATAAGTGAGGATTCAGAAACTGCAAATTATTGTGAAAATACTGTTTTGTAATGACTTATTTGGTTCCATTTTTAGATCAAGCGTATCTGTCTGGCTCTGAAAGACCTATTGTGGTACAGAGCAGTGTTGTCAGTGGCAGCTGGTAGTCTTTGAAACCAGTGCGATTACATAGCAAACCCTTACACCAACTGGGCGAACAAGATTTACATACCTGAAGGGTGCATTTTGTGGGATTGATCGCCTGAGAAGAAAAACGCATTGGTAAAGGAAATTGGTCTCACCTTTGCTCCTTCTGATTATACCCATGCTTTTTGGAGATGCTGAACAGCATTGGTAAAAAACCTGTACTGTTTAGGGTTTAATATCAGCAAGGAAATAAAAAAGTGTGAAGACGCGGTCGCTGATGGTAGTCACGTCATTCTGGAGATGCGCATGTGTCATCACGCATGCATATGTTTACAGAATGATGTGGATGTCATTTTCTTTTACTTTTTAATTGACCGATCTAAGATGGCAAGTACTCCTTTGGTTAAAAAAACTCTTTAAGGGCCGGAAGCAATTTGATCCCTTGCCTGGCCCCAACAAATATTACAAAATCAGTTGAAACAAAGAATGGCGACAATGGGGGGAGGTGGAGCAAGTGGACGGTGTGGGTTTGGCAAAAGCAACAGGATGTGTGCAGGAAAACACATGCACTCTGATGAAGAGCTTAACTATATAAAAAGTAGTTCCCTGAAAGTTAACAGTAGAGGACACTAGTCAGCCAGTAAAGAGGATGTTAAAGAGGTTAGGCTCCTAGGTTGGACGGAAACAAAGTGGACAAGGAAAGCCATCAATGAAGAAGCAAGTCATGAAAGTGCCAACCAATGGAAAGTAATGGGTGGGCTGGAAGCCTCTGTAAGCTCTTGGTAGGTTTACAATGTGTTTTGGTGACGAGATATGTTAATGAGATTAATGGTGGCCCCGTGCTCAAAGGTCATGCTTATATCAAGCCATTCATTTATCATGTTGTCTGCCATCTGGGTTAGAAGCCACATCATCGTTTCCACAGATCTGGACTCCATTTCTAGGCACAAGATTTACCATGATGCCATTGTCGGGGCAAAGGTCAAGTTATGTAATGTCTGGTGATTTGGGGGTAGATGTATCAACATACCCTTTTGCGATTTCGAAATAGCGATTTTTAAGGACTCGCTATTTAGAAATCGCAAAATGGGATGTATGTAGAAAATCGCAATTTTTTAACGATTTCTTATTCTTCCTTATTTGCGAATTCGCAATTTGCGAATTCGCAATTAAGGAATAATTTCCCATTCATTCCTATGGGCCAGGAGGCCCATAGGAATGATTGTGAAATAATTCTCAATTTGCGATTCGCAATTTGCTAATCGCAAATTGAGAATTATTTCAAAGGTGCAGGGGTGTCTCAAGGACAACCTGCTGCACCCCTGAAATTTACATGTGTGTGCATATGGCGCACATACATGCCCTATGGGCATGTATGTGCGTCACATGCCACCTTCACAAATGTCACATTGTGCATTTTGCTAATTACCACCAACTACAAGTTGGTGGTAATTTGGGATTTCTTAACCTAAATTCGCAATTCCAAAATGCTACATACATAGCATTAAAGGAATCGCAAAATTGGGATTTCTTAAATGCTTAAGCAAAATAAGGCATCGCAAATTTTTGCGATTCCCTATTTTGCAAATTTTTGTTACATGTCAAAACATGCAAAAAGACCGTTTGCGATTCGCAAATGCCTTTGCAAATCGCAAACGGCTTGGTACATCTAGCCCCTGATCACAATGTGATTTTTGTTTCTTAACCTGAGAAAGAATTCAGACAAAAGTATATATAAAAAATATAATTTGTGTTCCTTACTTCCATTTACAGGTGTTAAATTGTATTGATTAGTATTTAGGTATGGAGACCTTTAGCCAGGATGGAAGCCTTTTTTATCACTGATTCACAGAGTTGTCTAGTAAATACAGTATCTTTTATTTTTTTTGTCCTCATGTATCTTTAAATATGCCTTCGGTTCAAGGATAGGAATTATTCGCTTATCACAGATATCCGATATTTTTCCAAGGGGGCTTCCGGTCACTTCTTGCGGAGAGGTGAAATGTCTCCGGGAAAGCTGCCCATCGGCTTTGTTGTGAAAAGACCAACCCTGATCTTGATTCTTGGGAGCTTCTTGCACCACTAATATCCCCACTCCTTGGGGTTTATTTATGGCATATTTTTGTAATCATTGGACTGAACAAAAAAAAAAATGCGAGGAAAAGAAGAAAGTCTCTACCCATGCCCTCCCTCCAACCCGAAGATCGTGTGTAGGACACCTGTGTACCTAAAATTCAGTGTACTGATTTATCTTAACTGGTGTTAGAACTCTGTAAACATCCGACCTACATCCCAGAACTCCTCTCCACCCAGTTATCCCAGATTTCCCAAATAGCACTTTTCTTACGCTTAGTGCCAGCATGGTCCAATTTTGATACCCTTTGGATGGAATGTATCCATTCGTCTTTCGTCGGAGGGCAAGCTAAAATCCATTTAATGCACAATTCTCTTCGTGCCAAGAGTATCAGAGTAAAAAACAGTGCTCTATGTTTTTTAGTTAGAAACCCCCCATTTAACCCCTTTGGTAAGATCCCAAATAGTATAGCCACCGTTGTTAACCTTATTTCAAAGCCCATAATATTAGAAATAGTCTTACCTATTTTCCGTCAAAACTGGAGAATTACCGGGCAGCTCCAGAACATATGTACCTCATCTGCTTTTCCTTCTCCACATTTTGGACACTTCTTGGTTTCTTGCCTCCCCATTTTCGATAGTTTCTGAGGTGTCCAATAGGCTTTATGTACTGTGAAGAGGTGATTTTTTTTTTAACGGTGCAGCATTTACATATGACCATAAAAACGACATAGATACTTGCCCAATTATGTCAAGATCTTCGTCCGGCAGGTCCTTTTTCCAAATCTCATAACATTCAACCTGCGTATCTTCTCCATTTTGGGCTAATAGCCAGTACCACTCTGCTACTTCTTTTGCTTTTGTTTTATAGCTGCAGATTTTTGAAGCCAGTCCCGAAATACCTTGTAGCTCTTTGCCAATTGCTCTCGTCCAGGTGCTCAGCTGATAGTATTTGAATTTTGATACAGAGTCCTCACATACCGACGAGAAGAGGGGCCAAGAAATCAGTTTTGCTTCTGAGAACAGTTGACCGCAAGTTGTAATACCGTTTAAACGGAGAGGGGTTGCTAGAGCATCTTTCAAGCATAAAGGTGTTCCAGGGGAATCCCAGACGGGGGCTGCCTCATTAAAGTATGGAATTTTTAACAAACATCTAACATGATACCATAGCTTTATAGCAGAGACAAGTATCTTTAATTTGACCTTTTTAAAATATTTTGGGTGCCCAAATTTTAGTAGGAAACCCCCTGCTTTTTGGGAAAATTCTGCTGTGAAGGCCTTAAAAAGAGGAGAAAAAAATTTGCTTTCCAATATTAGTTGTCTAAAATTTTTCAAGTGGAAACCACAAAAGTAAAGAAATAGGTCGGGGGTTGCTATACCATCGTAAGCTTTTTTTTTCCTAAGTTTTTTAGGGAGATTCTAGGTTTTTTGTTTCCCCAAATAAAACTGGAAAAAAGGCCCTGCATCTTTTTGAACCATGCTTTTGGAAAGTCCAGGGGAATAGAGTTGAACAAGAAGGTATACTTTGGCAAAATCGACATTTTCAACAAGTTTGATTTGCCTAGTAAAGAAAGTTTAAGTCCACCCCAAGATTGTAACTGTGATCGTACCTTTTTGTGACTTTTTCGAAATTGACCGCTGGAATTTTTTCAATATTGTGAACTATTTGAATACCTAGATATCTTATTTCTTTTTTGTGAAGTTACTTCTGTGATTAATATTCCACTTCATTAATTCGTTTTTTTGTTGATTAATGCTATACCCCGAGACCTTGCCAAAGTTCTCTAAATTGGACCATATCTCAGAAAGTAACCTTTATAGATCGCTGGTAAAAATTATAAGGTCGTCAGCAATGAGTCCGATTTTTTTAACCCAGCCATTACAACTGAAAGGGGTGATGTTTTGACACTCTCTCAAAATACAAGCTAAAGACTCAATATAGATGTTAAAAAGCAAAGGTGACAGGGGACAACCCTGTCTTGTACCCCTACCTATTGGTATTGACCTGGTGAATTTCCCATTAATGAGAATTTTGGCCATAGGGTTCTTATACATGGCTTTAATTGCTGGCAGAAAATTATCGCCTAAGTCAAAATGTTGAACTACTTTACATAGTAAAGCCCAGTTGACCCTGTCAAATGCTTTGGCAGCATCGAATGTCATTGCTGCCAAAGGAAGTTTCTAGGTCTGTGCCATGTCTATCGCTGCAATCAGGTCATGCATCAATTCACTGAGTTGTCTCCCTTTAATAAATCCTTTTTGGTCTGGGTGTATTAGGCTACTCATTACTCAATTCAACCATTTGGTTATTATCTGGGAGAAGATCTTAAGATCACAATTTAGAAGTGAGATAGGTCTATAAGACTCGCAAAGTCTAGAATTTTTTTCTGGTTTTAATAAAATTGTTATCATGGCCTCATCCCAAGAAGCCGGAGGCCTCAGGCCTCCAATGAAACAAGAATTGAAAAGGTGCAGGAGGAAGGGGGGCAATTCGTCCTTTAGACTAATGTATACTTCTGTCAGGATTCCCGGCCGCTGGTAAATCACTGCCTGCAGCCTGAGTGATTTACGGGATTCAAACTACAAATCCCATGATCCTTTGCGCGCCGCATCAATATGATGCTATGCGACAGGAAAATGCATATCTGGGAACAAGCAGGAAGACGCGCTGCCGATTATTCTTGCTTAGTGGCTTGGCGTTCTGTTCGACTGTCTCGTCGTGGGAGTGGTTTTGTGCTCATTTTCCTCCTATGTTGTGGATTCTTGGCAGGGGCTTAGGAAGCGCCCGCATCGTTGGGACTCTGGACCATCCGTGTGGTCCTCCTGTGGATTATCGGCAGGGGCTTAGGAAGCGCCCCATCGTTGGGACCCAGTACCATCCGTCTGGTCCTCCTGTGGATTATTAGCTGGGGCTTAGGAAGCGCCCGCTTCGCTGGGACCCTCACACCAGGTTTTGTTCTGGGGGTTCGTTCTGGTTCAAGTGGCTGGGTAATTCTGTGCCGTCTCCCCGGCAAACTATTGTGGTGACATTTGCTTGCATAGGTCTTCGGGTTGCTTTAGCGCCAGGAGACGGGGTGCTCATTTCCGAAGGCATTATTCACTTTTTTCCTGTTGTAGACGGGCTGTCTGCAGCAGTGACAGTTTATTACTTTATGTTGGGCTGGGCTGCCTTTTGTGTTTTGTTCAAGCTGAACTGCAGTAACTAACTACGAGAGAACGTTGTGTTCGCAGATATCATAGCGACTGAACTAATTCATTCTACACTCACACTGCTTATACATGACGTAATGTGTTATGGAACAACATCGGAGGGGATGAAAGATAATATCCTGTGAAAGAACCAGAGTGTTTGTGTTTGTTTTCTTTATTGGAGAAGGGTGATAGAAAGAAGGTATCAGGAGTCAAGAGGGCAGACGGGTCTTCCTCATTCCGAATAGGGTAGGTGTGTCCCTATCTCTCTACCTAATAGCTCAATGCTTATTTCTTGGAAGTCAAATAATAGTGAGATTGTCACTTATCTTTTACAGTAGGAAACCTGAGGGATGAGAAGAGGCCCATTCTCTTACCCGCATTCCTGTTTAGCTCTTACAGGTGAGAAATGATTAGCTTTCTTTTGTAGAGTTGTATGTTAGTAATAGGGTGGCAGTGCTACTTATTTCGTGCTTTGTATATTTACAGATCTCCAGTTCCTGCAGCCCAGCCATTCCCCTCCGGACCTTTTCCCCCCGCTTGATGTCCTTAACAGTCTGAGAGCATTCATTGCCAGACTTGGGATGATCTAGAGGAGGGCCCCTTTACAGCATCAATACAATCCTGGGGATTAGCAACGGAGGATTCTGACAGAATATTCGGCCCACATATTCTTATCCTCCCGGTTGTATTGATAAAAGGATGGCCTCCATGGATGACGTGATGGAGGCCTTAGGCCTAGTACAAGCAGAACTTGCTGCATCACGTCAGGAAACGGCCGCACTACAAGCACGGGTAGACGCGTTACAGCGAAACCCTTTTGATGTAGGAGCCCCTCAACCTGCCTCAGTGGTGGTAGAAATGCCCTCACCAGTTCCGTTGGCACCCCCGGAACGATTTCATGGTGATAGGAAGAAGGTGCAAGTGTTTATGACACAAGTGATGTTACATTTCACTTGCAAACCAAAATTCTTTTTGACTAATCAAGCAAGGGTTTCCTTTTTGATATCCAATTTGGGTGGAGAGGCAGCGCAGTGGGTGGTCCCTATAGTTAAGAGCAATGACCCCATTTTGTATGATTGGGATTTGTTTCAAGCAGAGTTCGAAAAGACTTTCGACAGGAGAGCAGAAACCTTGTCAGCAGATAAGGAACTGCTAGTACTCAGACAGGGATCATCAGACTTAGTCACTTACCTGAATCATTTTAGGAGATTAGTAGCAGAAACGGAGTGGCCCGAAGCTAAACAAACTGTATTGTTCTATCAAGGACTCACAGAGAACTTAAAAGGTGTGCGGCTCTTATAGATTTGGCATTGAGATTGGACCATCGGTTAAGGGAACGAAAAGGGGATCATGGAAGAAAAGATAGGCCTATACCTATGGGCGACAAACAGATCGGTGGGGAAAAGCCAGAAGGAAAGACGGAACCAATGGAAATCGGAGCCGCAAGAGCTTCACTGACTCTCAGTGAAAGAGAACATCGCCGCAAGTTTGGGTTGTGTCTTTACTGCGGGAAAAAAGGACACTTCTTGCGTGAATGCCCTATAAAGCCTAAGGGAGGTCGTTTGCGTACGGGACAGTTGGCTGCTTCCTCTGTGGAAAAAGGGTCGGAAAACTCCAGTGCTTGAGTCCATCAGAAGGGAGTAACTCAAGCAAGCAACTCATCCCTTCAGTAACGAATGAAGATTACGCCGGTACTCATCTGTTCTTTCTGGAAATGGAGTTATGGATTGACCAAACCCCAAAACACATCAGTGCCATGGTGAATTCGGGTGCTACGGGCTGTTTTATGGATAAGGAGGAAGCTCGTAGACTGGTGGTGAATCCGGTATTGAAACAAGTTCCTGAAGTGGTGTTCGCAGTGGACGGACATGAATTGGAATCTGGCCCGATTAGTCAACATACACCGGAGTATGAGCTTTGGTATGGGGGTTATCACAAAGAACTCCTTTCATTTAACCTCAGCCATGCTCCTCATTATGGGGTGATATTGGGACTCCCATGGTTAAAGAAACATGAACCTACAATTCATTGGACCGAGCAGTCATTGGATTTGCATTCCACTTATTGTCAAGAGTATTGCAACCGTGAATTCCCCCGTCTTGCCACTGTGTTGGTGACCACGCATTACATAACTACTGCAGCCGAGAAGGAGGTGTCGCTACCAAGTTGTTACCAGGAGTATGGTGAAGTGTTCAGTGAGAGTAAGGCTGAGGTGTTACCACCGCATCGAGAATATGATTGCCGAATCGAGTTGGTACCTGGATCTGTGATTCCATGCGGTAGAATATATGCTCTCACTCAACCAGAAACAGTGCATCTCCGAGAATATCTGGATAAGCTCTTAAAATTAGGATTCATTTGACATCCTAGGTCCCCAGCGGCCTCTCCGCTTTTCTTCATACCCAAAGCGAACGGAGAATTACGCTGTTGCATCGACTTTAGAGCGTTAAATGCCATAACGATCAAAAATCAATACCCGCTCCCATTGATCCCGGTGCTTCTGGAACAAGTACGAGCCGCCAGCATCTACACGAAATTGGACTTAAGAGGGGCTTACCACTTAGTACATATGCGACGAGGCGGTGAGTGGAAAACCGCCTTTAAGACGCAGTACGGGCTCTTCGAATATCTTGTGATGCCCTTTGGGCTCTGTAATGCCCTAGCCTCCTTCCAATTTTTTCTGAACGAAGTCTTACGTGAGTTTTTAGACATCTTTGTTGTGGTATACATAGATGATATCTTGATATACTCAAACAATGAGCGGGAACACCAAGATCATGTATGCCAAATCCTTCAAGCATTACAGCGGAATCATCTGTACTGTAAATTGACGAAATGTGAATTTCATGTTACCACAGTAGAGTTTCTAGGGGTCATGCTCACTCCGTCGGGTCAGATGATGGCTGAAAGAAAGGTACAAGCGATTGTGGAGTGGCCTAGACCCAACAGCATCAAAGACATCCAAAGCCTCCTAGGATTTGCGAATTTCTACCGGAGATTCATAGCGCATTTCTCTGAGATGGTGACTCCGCTCACAAGGTTAACCCGTAAAAACATCCCGTTCTTGTGGGGCATAGCAAACAGCGTTTGAACAATTGAAGAAAGCCTTTATTACAGCTCCAGTTCTTACACATGCCAATCCTAACCTCCCTTTTGTAGTGGAAGCAGATGCCTCAGAAATGGCAGTAGGGGCAGTCCTATCCCAAAGAAATGAGAGTACAGGCCACCTCCATCCCATTGCATTCATGTCTCGCAAGTTAAACACAGCAGAGCAAAATTATACGATCACAGGATATTATCATTCATCCCCTCCGATGTTGTTCCATAATACATTACGTCATGTATAAGCAGTGTGAGTGTAGAATGAATTAGTTCAGTCGCTATGATATCTGCAAACACAACGTTCTCTCGTAGTTAGTTACTGCAGTTCAGCTTGAACAAAACACAAAAGGCAGCCCAGCCCAACATAAAGTAATAAACCACAACAAAGATGTCTAAAAACTCACGTAAGACTTTGTTCAGAAAAAAATGGAAGGAGGCTAGGGCATTACAGAGCCCAAAGGGCATCACAAGATATTCGAAGAGCCCGTACTGCGTCTTAAAGGCGGTTTTCCACTCATCGCCTCGTCGCATACGTACTAAGTGGTAAGCCCCTCTTAAGTCCAATTTCGTGTAGATGCTGGCGGCTCGTACTTGTTCCAGAAGCACCGGGATCAATGGGAGCAATAGGCTGCAGACTGTGTCCTTTCCATCCCTTAGTTGCAGTCCACTGCTTTATTGGTTTCAAAGTCAAAGAAGACAGGTCCTCTCACTGAAGAAGCACTTCCACTATAAGAATACCAACTTATATAAGGCAGACAGAGCCAATTTAGAAGAGAACAACATGGAGACCAAATGCAACATACACAGCTAAACAAGGAGCATAAAAGGAGTCCATGTCACATATCCCCCAGGGACCCCCTCGCTGACCTTTCATGCAAGAATAGGCATGGTGGATATGAGACGAGGAGGAGAGAAGCTGCAGTGCCTTGCAAGTTGCGGTGACCCCTCACTGTCAGAAAGGCCTGCTCAAGGCAATGCTGATGAGGTCTACCTGAGGCTGCCTCAAAGGACTGAGACGTCCAGAGGTCACAAGAGACCAGCAACCCAGCAAGGCAGAACAAATATCAAAAACAAAGTATGGCTTGAAGTACAGTAGTTGCATCTTCCATTTCCCTGCAAACCCTGAGATGAGCCTATACCATGACCAACATTTCTATTACTCTCACCTTCATCCAGTCCCAGACGTTTTGTGTTATTCAGCCCTGACATTGAGGGTTGTGTACCATTAAACATGGCCACTGTTTTGGTTCTAGAGTAATTTGAAGCATCTCTGCAGGATAAGGAATATGGAGATGATATCCTTTAAATTTGTGATTGGACCCAAGGCCTAAATCTAAGTTCCTTATTGAGTCTGGTTGAGACTGTGGGCCCAGTGAGCACCCCCTGTTTCATTTGGAGCCCCTGGTACATATGGAAACCTGACATAAATCAAATTTTAGGATATAGACTCCTAAAGTTTGGTTTCTCTAGGGGAATGTCAAAGTTGGTGATGGATTCCTAGAAGATCCAGTTAACTGGACACTGATACTTTGGTGAAACTGATGTTGGCAGTCTGAATATGGCATGGACGAGCCATCTTTTCTTGTGCTTAGAAATATTAAGGATTACAGCAGAAGTATTGATGTCTCCTTTGGAACCTGGTTGAATTGTGCAAAACTGAATGTTAAATCTGCATGAAAGGGTGGACAGGAACGGACTGGGGTCCTCCCTGCGCTAGCACACTTTTGACTGTGCCATTGCACACACCCTTGCACCATAGTTTACGGTTGGGTACTGTCTGTAAGTAATAGTTTTTGTACTGAATGGTGACTCTGCCAGGACAAAAACTATCCTTTATCACCTTTCTTGCTTTGTATATTGCTGTACAATGCAGCATGCATGCAAAGTAGGTAAAACAAGGAGAAATGAAAATTGGATTTTTGATTTTTGATTTTGGTGCAAATCTCTAGCTATAATTGTTAGTAGATAGGGATTGAAATCAATATCCCAAATTGAGATAGCCCCTTGGTGATTCTCACTGGTTGATCCCAAGCAGATGGCAATAGGTGTTTAGTGGACTGCCAATAAGAGAGATCAAGAGGGGCAAGGTGCACAACCGACTGAGCCTTTTGGGGAGAAAAATCCTCAGCAGCACAGCCAGAAGTCTGGAAAGAATGCTCAGTGGCAATTCCTGGACCTCCGCCTAAGAACAGAAGCTGAACTAGCAAAAGTGTTCCCATCAGGGTCAAATGGATAACTGGGACAAGGACCCCCTGATTTCCTCCCATTAAGTGTTTGTCTGGACAAGTCTCTGGTTCCCATCCCCCAGATAGGCAGGGGCATTTTTGACAGTAAAGTGGAGCACACCAGTGTTCCAGAGAAAGTCGCTATCGTGAATGTGAATGCATCGAACATGGATTGTGAAGTTTGCTCAAAGGTGCCTCTGTGCATACACCAGAAGCTCCACATTTCTTATATGTATAGGCAGAGAGTTCAGTTCTTCAGGACCCTTATACAAGTATGACCATATAAGAAGACATATCTGTGGACCCCAAGAAGCGCATTAATATAGCATATGGTATGGCCAGGAGAGCCACCAATTCAATCTTTCCTTCCCTTTGTTGCATAGAGAACAGCAGTGGGAAAGAAGGCAGTGAAACTAATAGGTTTGACCATAGGTTGAGGATAGTTAATACAATCATGACCTAGCTCAGCTAAAAAGCAGTACACCCAAACTGTTCCAAGAACCCTCGTGGCTATTGTCCTATTATCACGCTGCACAGTGCTTGCAGGGGTGGTAGTATTTTGTAGTTCAACAAGGAAATATGCAAGCAAAGCCTACATGCAGGATGCACTGTTCCTAGGAGAATACAAATTCTCACATTTTAAATTGTGAGAATTTGTATTCTCCTAGGAACAGTGCATCCTGCATGTAGGCTTTGCTTGCATATTTCCTTGTTGTTCACATACTATGTAGCCAACAGAGTCTAGCAGCTTGCACCCTTGGTTTACGTTTAGAACCTACAATTGGAGTATAAACATTGAGTGCTCCTCTTTTCTTTGTAACCAGTATTTTGTAGTTCTGCATTATAGGCCTTCTTACCTGCACTCCTGGTGGCAAATGTACCTGCTAGCACACCCCAGGAAAGGTGGGATCAATCACCCATAACTGGAGTCTTTGACTCATTTTTGCAGAAGGAACGTGGCGTATGTGGAGTGAGTTTCACCCATGCATACTCAGGGATCACAGCATGATGGTGTGGTACCATATTATCATTGTCAACATAATGTCTAAACTAAATATCTTGTCCTAAATGTTGTCTACAAAAACATTGGCCAACCAGAGTTAATAATAGAATATCTGTACCCAATGGAAACTTATATATCTTTGTACAGTAATATTTGGGGCATGTCAGTATTTCATAATATTCTGGTGTACAACTGTGTGTGATGTATCCACGTCATGGTTTCAAGCAGACTTGTATTGTCCATTGTGATTGTGACATCCTTCATATTCATTTGCTCTGGGCTCCATCTGCAGAAACACACACTGACTAAAGACTCAGCTTTCAACTGTACACTTGCAGTTAGGCCTGACTGGCCTAAGACGCTGCAGGTCCTGGCCCCCACTACTGTGTGAATATACCAGAGTCAGCTGCCCTCAGGCAGACCCCAGGGTCTGTAATCTCGACCTGGGTTACTTTATGGGTCTCAGGTCCCAATTGTACACTGGCCCAATGGTCAGTGGATGCTGTCCCTGATCTTCATGCCCACAAGACATGAAGGGGCCCACCAATGACAGCCTTTGGTGCTGGGGTCCAGGTTTAGGATCTCTGAAACTGTATTGGACAAAAGGAGAAAATACTCTCTTGCCCAATGGACTTCGTATGGTCCACGAACTGGAGCTCATGGACAGACAGCTAATAAACAGTCCAGGTAGTTCTAAAACTATCCCCTTAAAGCAGGGGCACTTTGTAACAGATATATCTCGAAAAACACAGAAAAAATACACCAAACAGGGAAAAAAGACACTACTCGAATTAAAGCTCAAATTTCATGCCAAGTTTGGTGTATTACATTCAGAGGTATTTGTTTTATTGAAGTGCACTCATTCCTATGGGTATTGTCCAAAATTTTATCAAATAGCACCAAAGTTATCAGCAAACCCCAATATGTGTTTTCAATATAAAAAGTGAGTCTTTACCCTATGCACCCAGTCGCTAAAGCCAAGCAAATAACATGTAAAAATATGCATCAAGTGAAAAATGTCGAAAGGTCCACATGTTCCAACCCTTATGGGTCAAAGCAATCAATATTACCCAAAACACAAAAGGTGATGATAGGAAGGCTTCAAATTTGTCTAACCTCTCGCAATAACACGTGGTAGTATCCCAACCTTTATTCTTTTGCTCACGGGGGCATTTCAGTTTGGAGCCGACCATATGCAAATCAGTCAAGACCCTGCTCCAATAGAAAGAGTCCAACCCAAACTTTCAAGCCAGGTCTTATCTGAACCAGAGCACAAGCAACCCGAGACCGGTTTCACTGTGAGTAGGACTCTTCAGCCAGGTATAGATTGGTTCCAGTGGCAGGGTGAGCACAAAACCCACACCTGGGAAAACGGAGGTTCCATGGTGGGCAAAAGAATAGTGGATTGGTATGCTACCCAGAGGGACTGCCAGTGGTTAGAAAATTGCAAGCATTCTTCTCATCACATTTTGTGAGTGTGATAAACCAATATTATCCAGACATGAGTTACATGGGTAATATTTATAAACACGTTCATACATACCATGAAAATACTTCTCAGTGATAGACAAAGAGAATGGTCTCCCGAAAATAGCAAGAGTAAATATCAAGAAAATATATAAATGCATGTGAATAAAAATACATAGAAGGACTGGCGGCTGGTGACATTTGAAAGTGGTGGGGGCGGAAAGTGATAATCATACTGCACCGTAGCGAGCGAGCGTAGCGAGCGAGTCCGAAGCCCCTAAGGAGGGTTCGGGGGGGATTTCCCCCCGAGAAAATTTTGAAAAAATAGTGGAAAATGGTGCATTTCCAAGCAAATCTGAGAAAGCAGGAAGGTTAATAAAGCAATTGTGAAAGTGCAGGTATTACATTATTAAAGAGCTGTCATATTACATTCTAGGTGGCTGCTTATTCAGTATAACAACAGAGCTTCATCACAGACTTCAAGATACAATGTGAGAACCTCACAGATTGTTTTTATTTAAACTGCAAACAAAACAAACAACTTTTTTGATTTAAACTGCAAACAACAAAAGAACCAACTAAACAGGTCACAAACTATCACCATTCAACATATTTACTTTTTGTATCTAAATTCAGCACGCCTGTCATTAAGCGCAGCAAATTTTTCAATTACTTGAACGTTAAAGTCAGCAATATTTTGAACAAGCTTGCATTCTATAGAGAGCATTGCCAACGCATTGAGTCTTTCCTGAAGCATGGTGTTCCTCAGGAATGTCTTAATCCTCTTTAAGGCGGAAAAAGATCGTTCTGCCTCTGAGGTTGTCATAGGAGTTGTAATGACGATTTTTAGTAAAGCTACTGTCTGTGTAAATGTCTTTTCCATATTAAGTTCATGAATTAAAGACAGCAAAGACCTGCCATCTTTGGCTTTCTGGTACACAGGCATTGAGTACATTACTGTCAACTCACTTTTCAGGTCCTCTTCGTTGAGCATAAGATAAGCTTCCACAGCCTCATGCAGAGCATGCTCAGGGAAGGATTCATTATATTTTTCAAAGTATTTACTTTCCAATAATGCGGCACTCCCCAAATGTTTTGTGAAAGCAAAACGCTCTTGTGCCTGCACAATTACAATGTCACAGATCTCTTTTGCACTTCGGACCAGAGTGGTGATTTTTTTCCTGTGGTTTGAAAAAGTTGAAGCCGCTGGCAGCTGGCTGTCTAAATCGTCAACCTCATCTCTCACTGTGTTTATGCTTGCGACAAACTCTGTGGTATATCTTTTCACAGAGACAGTATCTACGTCTCGTCCTTGCAACTGATTGTATAAATTCTCGACCTTTGTCATTATCTTTTCAAATAAAAACAGAAAGAACTGAAACTCTCTATCTTTTAGTGTTCTAGCAAAGCCACGGGCTTCACTGTGACTTTTGAAATCAAAGGTTTCATTGGCTTCTACGGCTTCAAAACATTGCACAAGGTCCTCCCTATATTGAAATATTAGTTGGACTGTACGTATGTTATAGTTCCAACGAGTTGAGGCTCCCCTCGGAACCATTTTGTCCACAATCTCCTGAAGTGCTTCCATTCTTTTTGGGGAACGTGAGAAGAATGCTGCCATGCCTCCTACATCCTCAAAGAAAATTCGTGTCTCTGAGATCTTTGATACTGCCTGTTGCATAATAAGATTAAGTTGGTGGGCGTGACAGTGCACATAATGAGCATTCGGGTAGACATCTCTAATTCTTTTCTGCACGCCACCATGGCTTCCACTCATTACGGACGCACCATCATAGCTTTGTGCAATAAGTTTTTTTCTTTGCTGCAGCTCTGGAAAAATGAAGTTGAGTTGACGCAGTATAGCTGCAGTAATGGTTTCTGCAGTGGAGTTTTTTAAATGAGTGAAACCATAGAACCTCTCCACAACATTATAGCCCTAGTCCAGGTACCGAAAGACTAATACGGACTGCGTTTGTGTGGCCACATCAGTGGTGTCATCAGCCTCAATAGCCACAAAGTCTGTGTTTTGCAACTCTTGGACAATATGGCTTCTCATTATTTCTAGCATACACTCCAGGAGTTCATTTTGTATCGTTTTAGAGGTGCCCTTAAAGACTGTAGCACTTGCTAAATGTGCTTCCATTTCCTTGTCTATGCTTGCTACTAAATCTACAAGACCCATGAATATTCCAGGATTTGTGGAACCTTCCGATTCATCATGGCCTCGCAATGCCAGTTCGAAAGCACCACAGAAACGAATGCAATCAATTATTTTTGATAGTATGTGTCTATTCCTATCAACTGTTTCATTGTGTTTCTGTATTGTTTGGCGATATGCATCGCTTATGTGCTGCTCAATCGGTGCGTCTCCCAACATTCCCAGTCTTGTAACGTTTTCCATATGCTTTCTTGTGTGTGCATGCTTCCTCTGTGTGCCATAGTGGTACTGAAACAGACACTGTTTGAGGGCCTTTAACAAGGCAAGGATAGATAGTGCCTATAATACCCATTATTGCCCAAAGCACAGGGCTAAGGGCAGGCTCAGTATTAGTAAATATCATCCAGTCACGGTACAATGTTCAGAATGTGCACCCACCCCAACCACCATGTAGAGTGAGTGACCACAAACATAGCCCTAACTCCAATCTAAAAAATATCACCTGTTTCCTTACCTTGAACACGGTTGTTTGCTGGGTCGTAGCCGGGATGAAAGAGCAGCAAGGAGGTTGGGGCCTCTTGTTCTTTCTCCAAAAATTGCCCAAAAAGTTAGGTAAAGATTCAGGTTGTCAGGCTTTACCAGGTGCTGGAAATAAAAATATAACAATTTATTTTTGAGACATTAGGGTAATCAAACAAAGACTATGGTGGGAACATAATGGTACAATTTTAACCTTGCAGTTTTCAATAGTTCACTGTTGTATGTATGTTAGGATTTTTACTTACGAACTGAAAGTGACAAAATGATTTATCTGAGAAATGCAGTGACTCACTGACCTATTTACAGCATTTTGTGATCTGCATCAGGTACATGTTCTTTGCAGCAGGCACATTAACCTTCACTGCTACCTTTCCATGAGTCAAAAATTCCATTACACAAAACTCTGATCTCTCTCTAGAAAAAAAAATTAACAATATCCTTGGTGCAACAACAAGTCTTGCATGGCTAAACATTTATAAGGTCCAAAGGCGCGACCTGTAGGCTATGCCAATGAAAATCATGGCTGCTACCCGCTGTTATGGCTGACAAATTCGAATAGCGGCTGCCTAAATATATTTACAAGCCACATGTAATAGTGCTGGAAAATTCATATGCTTTAGACGGTGGACCAAAACATTGTTTATAGGATGTGGCCTTGCCCTAACAATGGACCACACAATTACTACTGACATACTAACACACACAGGTCAAAAGGCACAAATCCTTGTTCACACAGGCTGTGCTTTACATAGAAGATAAGGACACAGTCATATGTGAAGTGTAGGGGAGGGGCCCTGACACTGCGAGCCCCTGTGCCACTGCACCTGCTGCACCAGTGACAGCTGCCCCCCACCCCTAGGATTGAACCCCTGATTTCACACCGCCAACATCCTGGGACAAGAATACTGGGAATATTAAAAGGCGCACGCGTGTAAGGGAGCACAGCAGTGCCAGCCTACGTGCCCCGAAGATATATGCCGCGCCTAAGTATGTGTGGAGCTAGGGATAGGAAATCTAAACGTGCCTGTCAACATTTTAATTCGAAATCCTGTCCTCAATATTGAGGTTTAAATATTCAGGGGGCACAAGCACACCCAGGCCTCGAGGCCTGCACACCCTGCTTCCTGGTGGTGAGTACCCTACACAACCGACCCTCGCACCCTCTATCACCCCTAGACCTCTCAGACCCTCACACTCTGCTCACCCCCGGACCACAGGCCCTCACACCCCTAGACCTCGATCAGACCCTCACACTCTGCTCACCCCCAGGCCCAGACCACAGGCCCTCACACCCCTAGACCTCAGACCCTCACACTCTGCTCACCCCCAGACCACAGGCCCTCACACCCCTAGACCCTCACACTCTGCTCACCCCCAGACCACAGGCCCTCACACCCCTAGACCTCAGACCCTCACACTCTGCTCACCCCCAGACCACAGGCCCTCACACCCCTAGACCCTCACACTCTGCTCACCCCCAGACCACAGGCCCTCACACTCCTGGACCTCAGCCCCTCTCACCCACGGGCCTCAGACCCTCACACTCTGCTGCCTTCTGTCTCCGGGATTCTGGCCCTCATACCCAGGAACTCAAGCCCTCAGTCTGCAGCCCTCACACCCTCGGACCTCCGGCCCTCACACACCCACGCCTCGAGGCCTGCACGGCCTGCTTCCTGGTGAGTACCCTGCACCGCTGACCCTCTGTCACCCCAGTGCCATGGACCCTCACACTGCTGCACCCCAGGACCTCAGGACCTCACACTCTGCTGCCTGCTGTCTCCAGGCCTCTGGGCTCAAGCCCTCAAACCCAAGACCTCAGGCCCACTCACCCCGGACCTCAGACCCTCCCACTCTCGGACCTCAGTCAGCCCCTCTCACCCTCTCAGACCTTAGACCCTCACACCCTGCAGCCCTCTCACCCCCGGACCTCAGACCTTCGCACTCTCGGACCTCAGCCCCTCTCCGACCTTAAACCCTCAGGCTCACACCCTGTAGGCAGCCCTCTCACCCCCGGACCTCAGACCCTCACACTCTCGGACCTCAGCCCCTCTCACCCTCTCGGGCCTTAGACACTCACACTCTGCAGCGCTCTCACCCTGGACCCCAGCCCCTCTCACCCAAGACATCGGGCCCTCACACTCTGCAGCCCTCTAACCCCCGGACATCAGGCCTTCAAGTTCTCACCCTCGGACCTCAGGCAGGCCCACGGACCCTGCCGTGCTTGGCTGAGTGAGAAGCGATCACAGTGGCGCGTCCGACTTTGTGTTAAGACCAGTCACGGCACTGACACTGCTGACAGCATAGTAAAGGCACTAAGGCAGGCATGTTTGATCTTTACAAAAGGTAACTACAAACAGTAAGGAAGGACTGGAACATTCACATATTGTTCCTATTAAAGTGGCAGAGGCTCAATGGTTGCAGAGTTATTGTCACATACAATGCATAAAGACAGTGCATCTTCTCGCCATTCTTATCATGCAGTTAAGTCTTTAGTAGTTACATGACTTCCCAAATTTCATTTCAGCACTGTCTTAATTTAGCGTCTTTTATTCATTTCACAATACTCGAGACGGACCACAGTAGCCACAACGACGATTTGTTCTTATTTTATTATCAGATCCCAGACCTTACCCGTTTCATCTTTGGTTTACTGTTTCATTCCATCAGTGTCTCTTCAAAGCCATTAAAGAATTCTTTTCCACATATGGCAAAGACATTTGGTTTCAGTTGATGTCACGGAGATGTTGCCCACATTCCCAACATACTTGTCACATAATTCGTTCGTAATTTGCCTTTCTTCCATGTCCTTCAAATCGCACGTCGTACTAGGGTAAAATACCTCTACAAACCCTGGCCGGTCCATTAAGTTGTTAAAAATAGAGGCGGCCCTTACAATCATACTCTGTCCGTGTCCTGTTGTTCTTATTTTCATATCAGAACCCTAGATCTATATATCCATTGTGTCTGTCCTGCAACCAAACCCAGCTACATACACCTCTCGGGCTGGTACAAATCATCGGATACGGATCCCATAGTACACTCATAGCAGTCATGGACAGGCAGTTGCTATGAATGCCGTCAGCTGGTACCTGCAGATTAAGGACGACCGACGAGAATACATTTTATGCAAGAAATTCACAATTGCACCCAAGCATTCCAGTGTTAATAGCAAATAAATTTCATTTCAGTCGCTAAAATGAAGAAGCTCTGATAGTAATTTGAGGCAGTGGGAAACAGTACTACCCACTATGCGCATTCTGCCCCCAGTGCATCATCGCCGGCGCCGCCAGTTAAACGCAGACAGTAACTCTGTACATATAAGCATAGTAAAATATGCGATAACATAAACCAACCAATGGTAATAACGCACCACCTGATGATTGCGGGGATGTTACCACATCGAGGTATTACCAATGTGGTAATACCTCGATGTGGTAACATCCCCGCAATCATCAGGTGGTGAAATGGGTTTACTGACGACACCCTCTAAGAGCGGTATTCAAGCATGATTCTTAACTAATGCAACGAGGTGCAGTAAAACATTCAGAGTCCAATCAGGGCTTTTACCTGAAAAGAAAAATAACTTTAATCACTACCACATTATGTTAGCGCACGTGTACATAAACAGTATCACAATCACGTACAATAGGCCTAAAAATACCATTTGCCATAATGTAGGACAACAAACACAACTCACCCCACCCCCACAGACCTAAAAAGTTCTTTGTTGTGGAGCAAGGAGTAAACAAGAATGCCAGGAATACCTCCAGACTGTTTATTCTGAGAGCCTCTAAGCCTGCAGGCAGGGAGAACGCGTAAAGCTATACTGCAGGCTTTCTAACTTGGCCTCTCAGAACTGGCGCAAGGGCATTGTCTGGCATACACTCGAACCAGAGTGGGTGGTAGCGTAGCAGGCAGGCGCCGAGGCGCGGGAGCCATCCTGTGGGTATTTATTTGAAGAACACAAGTTTTTTGCACTCGTGGCGCCTCCGAGCCCTGTGGGTCAAATGCGACTCTCACTCTTCATTCTGGTCACAAGACAGTCCCACCCCACAGTTCAAACCAGTTTTCAGCCTTCTAGTAGAGTTCTCAGTACAGAGAGTTCTGGACTGGTATGCGGTCATCAGATTCAGCAGGGTAGGTTAAGTTTAAATTAGGGTCACACAGGCCGAGTGCAGCCGACTACTCACCTGCGGCAAGTTACAGTAAGTAACACTAACACATTTCATTCACATTATGCTAACTGTAGCAGCAGCCTACAGGCAAAAGCGCGGGGGCGTCTGTAACATGCAGGTACAGGTGAAACAGTACTCGTGAAACAGTGGTGTGGTGTGCGCTGCTACTGTCTGTGCTGTGCACAGTAAAAGACTTACGTCGTAGACGGTGGACGAGGTGCCGTGTCACGGTGGTGGTGAGGTCTGGTCCGGGTCCGTAGGGGCACACTGGGCACACACACTCTCAGTCTCTCACTACCCTGTAACCAGGCCATGGCAGGACGACGACGACGGACGGACTCCTTGTGAGTTGTGAGTGACTCTAGATTAGAAGACACACTCTCTCTGACGATGACCAGTCTACTTCTACTTTCACTTAGTAGACTTGTTGTTAGTTTCGTATTCTGGTTGTTGTTTTGGTGCGCCACGCGTGGTAATGGCCAATCACCTCTACTTTGCTGGATAATAGCCACAGGTGATTGGCCATGCAGTGCGGGCCGCAGCAGAGCAGCCAACACCCACGCCCCGTGGTACCATCCTGCTGCAGCAGCCAATCCTGGCGCAGCGTTAAGAGCGCCACTGCGCCAGGATTGGCTTACGAGCAGACTGCTATTTGCCCCTAATGAGACCGGGGCCCGGGTCCCATGCCTGTCTAGTCTCTGAGTGATATGGGGGGGGGGGGGGGGGGGGGGTGGATGGACCACAGTACGCATGCGCAGGCCAGTCAAAATATCGAGGCCTCCTAAATTTCACTTGCGCAGTGTGTACAGTTACTGTAGTACACACTGCGCATGTGAAACCCACGAGTCCTCAATATTTTGACTGGCCCGCGCGTAGTTACTGCCAGTGCCAACGCTATTCTGCTTGCGCCGCCCCCCGCACGGCCCACTCCCTTATGCGCTGCCCGATTCTGTCGGGCTTCTCCCGGCCGGGGACGGTAGCACGGTGCTCAGATTAATTCCGTTCTGAGAACGTTCTGACTTAGTTTTTAAATTATGCATGTTGTTGTTGTTGGCAGGTGCGTCCATGGCTAGTGGGGCAACGCCCCAACGCCCCCAATGGACGCACCGCCACGATAGATTTGCAAATTATTCCTATTTGAAGCGGAATTTACCCGTTTTCTTCCATCTTATTTTAATCTCAAATGTTATTTGATGAGCTTGAAAAACTTGTGTGTGACAATATTCTATGACTGAATTTCTTTATGAGTTATTACATGGCTATTGTCACCTATCATGAACATTACTTTATTTTTTGTGTCTGATAAATACATATCATCTGTAATAGTCAGACGCTTATGAAGATGCTGCCGGAAAGATTTGGCTAACTATCGTCCCCGATTTGCAGTTATAGTGTACAGGTTTTGCATAGCTTTCAGGAGGATGATTACTAAATAAAGAGAAAAGATTATGCTCTGCAGAGTGGTTTGGGACTGTTATGTAAATATAGTGTCATCATTAGAGATTAATTAGCTAGAGAGAAGGAACTTAGGGCCAGATGTACAAAGCAATTCTGGGGTCGCAAATGACCCAATTGGTGGAATCAGCCCGTAAAAATGTTTTTTTTTTTAAATGTACAAGCACCAAATTGTGATTAAGTAACATGTTAACAAATCGCAATTGCGCTTAAGACCAAATTCCGATATGTTATTTGGAAGATGTGTGTTTAGGACGCCACCTCCCATACGTAAACACATTGGTATGGATTAATGATTTCTGACCCAATTCCAATTACAAAACAGTAATATTTTACCACCAATCCAAAATTGTTGGTAACCAATTCAGTTCAGTTGAGTTTTTAACGTCTTTATTTCGAATTTTCTTCATAAAAGACAAAAATATTTACATACATACAAATACAATCAATATAACATAATCATGGACATTTATAAACCAATTCACAATGGGAAGGTGTCCACATGGGTTGTACTACACTCTATGTAGAATATAATCGCTTTGCTTTGAAGAGGACATGATTTATTTTCTCTGTTGCCAATCAAAGGAGAGATTCATAAACTGAGCAGGGACTTTACCCTTGTTGTTAGACCACTGGGGCCAGTGTTTTATTATGCACTCAGACATGATTAATACACCTTTTGCTCTGTCTTCCCTGGTGGCTTGATTAGGTATGTGCCAGCCTCAAAGAGGCGTTTCTCAGCTATGGCATTAATGCTGGCCAAGAGTGGTTATTTGTTGGGTATGGGGCTCAGTGGCAGCCGTACAGTATTGGCTTGAAGACTCAGGCCAATAATTATCAAGGTTTTGCATCGTCCTTGGCCATGGAAGGAGGCGCGAGGGCGATGCAAAACCTAAGTGACATTTATCAAGCCACACAAGGCCACCCCAACTGCCTTATTCCATGTACTGTGTTGGGACGTGGAAGAACTCTGCATAATGTGCAGCTGTGTTCCCCTGACCAGAGTGTTGGAGGGAGGATTTTTAACTGCATAGCTATCCAAGGACACACCTATCACCTGCACAACATGACCCCTGTGTAGGCCCTGCTGCTTAGACATTACAGGCCTCAGTTGCGTTGCCCTGAGCACTGCCATTTTCTCTTAGCTTAAGCAGAAGCAGAAAGCAGGTCTGACCCAAGCTTCACCCAGCTGCTCTTGTCTGCAAAGACCCGCACTCCTACCAGGCCCCACCTCATTGTATATTTCTCACAAACTGTAGAAGTCAAGTTCCTCTATAAATCTTGCAACATACCCCACGTCCCCCACCTAAGCCATGAATAGAATAAGGGAAGTTCCCACCACAGCTACGTCAAGCAAGATATCCGATAAACTGAGGATAAATGTGGCGAAATATTATCGCAGACTGCCTGATTGACACATGAATAGAACCCTTCAAAGCAATAATAACACATTTCTGATTAATGACAAACTTCCAGTCAGAATGGCAGGAACTCAGTCTAGGCTGGCGTACGTGCCACACAATTACGAGAAGGTAGTCGCATTTACACTAATGATGGGAAAGTCACCAGGCAGGGGCGTGAGAGGCGATAGAAAGATATGTGGTTCGAGGTGACGTCATATGGCGTGACCATAGGCCCCTCACCCCTGAACGATATAAAAGGGTGGTCCGCCAGATTATCGTTGAACTACTCCCCGTCAGCACATGGGTGGCGGACAGGAGTTTTTCCCAGGGGTTACTCGCGATAGCCCTTGTTCCATGTACTTACGTCCTGCTCCTCCATTGTATATTCTGCTGTAATGAAATGCTTTTTCCTCTTTGCATTTAAAGTTATATTTCACTATTTGAAATGTTATGTTTTCTCTGACTTTGTTTTATCCCCACTGCATTTAAAGTCTTTGAACTTATACTTTCAGGACATCTTACATGCAGTGGTGAGTGTGCCCAATAATATGTGCTTAACCTTTTCTATGCAATCTGCCTCCAAGCTCAAAAGTGTACTTAAAGTATAGTCTCTCTCTCATAGCAGCTGTAAACTGTACTTTGTAAACTCAAACTGGTCCATGTGACTTTCAAGAGAATGCTGGGTACAGGGCCAAGTACTATGTGATTTTTATGCTATCATTGATTATTTTTAGAAGCTGTGTCTTCAAATAAATTGTACAACTCTCAAGCTTCAGTCTCCAAAGCTCATATGTATGTTTTTTCCTGTTTCTAGAGCAAGAGGTCCAGGACTACCCCGGTGCAAATTAAGCTGTCCTATTTCCCTTAGTTCTCTCTCACGGTCTCCCCAGCGCGGCTTCTGAGCTGCTGCACCGAGTCCCCTGGCCCCTCCCGTCCCTAATTAATCTGCCCCTCCGTCATTTGGTGACCTCGACGTGATGATGAGGACTAACTGAACAGGATGCATCTGGATTAAAGGAGGAAGTACGAAGCTGATAAGCGATTCTGCGCCGCTCTCCAGCCGGTCCATTGGGAGGAACACGGAGCATGGGTAAGCATATCATTTGACTGCCCGTCGCTGCCATTGTTCTCTCTCTTGGGTACGGTGGAGAGGTGTGCATTATAGTGACGCAGCGGTGCTCCCGCCTGGTTTTCCGTGCACCCTGTTTGTTGGCCTCGCCATTTGATCTACGCAGAGGAGGGATTGTGTGCTAAGTGGAGACTGAGCCTGACAGTTGGGTCATTATTGAGATTTATGTGTTTCTCTTTGCTTTATAAATAGTCGCATGTTTTTGCTGTGCCTTCTGTAATCGCAAAGAAGGATTGTAGCTGTCAATTTGTAATGGCTTATTCTATATTTACTCTTAAGCGCAGTGCCTCTCTAGAGGGAGAGGACCTTTAATACATCTTTCAGGCTTTTTAAGTGACCCTCTGAAGTTTCAGGGAAGGAGGACCACACGTGGCAGGTCTCTCAGCTTATGGTGGAGCCTCTCCACAGGGGGAGGGACTTTGAAACATCTACAACAGGGTGTCAAGGAAGGGAAGGTGAATTATACATCTTTCTGCTTAAGGGAACCTCTGAAGTTACAGGGGAAGGGTTGCGTCTGGCATCTTTTCAATATATTCGTGCAAGTGATCCTCTGTTTGATAGGAGTGACAGAGACGAGGAAATCTCTCATGTCAGTAGTCCATGAGAAAGAAGGAATTTCAGCAGGTCCGATTAGCTACCGTGACCTTTGATCTTTCCTTAAATTAGCGGTGATATCCCCTGCTGTATGTCCAGGGAAGAGTTCTGTGCGGGACTAGGAAGTTTATTTACTCATATTGTAGGCATTATATTTTCGCCAAGCTAAACGTGGTTTATTAATTATTGTTGGTACACCCCACATGTATAGGGAACCCTCTAGCACACTCTAGTGGCCATAGAGCGTGATTTTTGTAAAATAATTGTTGAAGTGTTTACATTTTACTTTCCTCTTATTAGATGCCTGTTTACGCACAGACCTGCATGTTAGCGCCTAGTGTTTAATGGTGAAGGTATTTTTAGGTTCATAGAGCAAACTCTTGTGTGATCCTTACTGTTTTCATGGTCTCTTTTGTTAGGAGTCACTGGCTGGCACAGAGGCTGACCATAGCGAGACTATACTATTGATATCTAAGTGCATTGTGATCGTTCATCTTTCTTTGACTGATTATGAACTGTGAATATTGAATTACTGTGTAACACTGTGGTGTCTGGCCCAATACCAATACTATCACTTAGGGAAGGGGCCCGCTAAGTAGGGACTGCTGTGCAAAACTGTGATGTCTGGCCCCATACCAATATTATCACTTAGGGAAGGGGCCCGCTAAGTAGAAGCTGCTGCTAATATATTTTGTGACCATCATTTGAAGACTGTTTTTTTAGCGAGATTCAATAACTAGGGAGATTGTAAATGCATTTTTGTGTATCCCATGTATGTTGATCTGCCACTGGCTAACTGAAGAGAGTCTATAAGCTACAGCATTTCGAGCGCCACGGTTGCCACACAAATATATTGTTTTTCTTTTTGCTGCTGCTCCCCTGTGTGCTCATCTGGCATTCAGGATTTCCCCTTCCCTCTACAAGCACTGCAGGCTCCACGAGGGAAGTCTCAGGGAAGTGCTCTGCGTTATTTTTAAACTACAGATCGTTTAGAATAAATATGAAATGTTTCTTTTTTAACTGCATTCCACACAAATGAATAGAATACATGACTATAGGACATATAAAACGACACACGCCATACACGTGCAGGTTTTCATGACAATACCGGGATTAGAGATACCAGTTATTGTGACATCATTGTGGCCTCGTCACCCTTTGCATAGCAAGGTCCTTGAGGCTTGTTTTGGTAACCCCCCTACTGCCCTGCAGTTTCCAGACAATTGCCCAGAAGGTATTTACAACGGTCCAGAAAAGGAAGAAATTAGAGAAGCATTTTATTCCGTCCTTATAGAAACATTGGGTGATGAGCTTGTGGTAAACAGCCCCACCCCAGGAAACAACTGACAGGAGGTCAGCCAGATGTCCGGTACATATATGTACATATAACCAAGAAAGTACAGATGAGCTATAGTGGGCAACAAGTTGAGGTAGTCCTACACATATTGAACAATAAAATTGTATCAGTGCAGAACGTGAGCGCACAAACTCATAGAGAATTTAACAGAAAGGAAATTTCCTTAATATCTAGAGAGTGGGACTTGTTGGGAATCCCACTCACACAGGGTACTGAGATAAGGGCATCCACATTGCATCTAGTGAAACTGTGCCTCCCAGTGCCAACGTATACATCCCCCACTGATGACACACAACTCACACTTCAGTCAATGGGTAGTGTAGTAAATAGCGAAAGCCCTGATACTGCTCACCAGTGTTCACTCACACCGCCTCCTCCAAGCACCAGCTGCCCGGAGGGGCAGGGAGATTCACAGGATACCCTCACTCCACTAGGCTGTGAGCATCACGCCCACGGGTTGCATGACCAGCTGCAGCAGCAGCCATCACCAAGACTAACAGAACTATTACAAAGACACCCTTCCACGACGCATTATCCAGAAATGTGGGCATATTTACAAAGGCGCATGTTAAAAGGAGATTAGTATTGCCACATTCACTGCCACAGATAGCCCACCTCAAAGATAACTCGACTCTAGGAGATGAGCAGACAGCCCACACAAGACCCAAGACTACAGATTACGGTACACATAGTGAACAGCTGTGTTGTTGCCCTTTCTGAGGATACAGCAACATCCCCTGAGTCTGTCTCACCCCTGACATGTACAGTCATTTTGACGCTAATCTCAGCCCTAGGAATTGACATAACATACTTACAGCAGGTAAGGCTGACAATAACGCCCGGTGGTGTTGCACACTTACGCCAGCCTACACACAACACAGAAGGATAATGTCAACACCCACAGCACATCCACCAGCCTATGACGCAGATGACATTAATTTAGGACAGGGTATAAAGACTGACACAGAACTCTTATCAGATGTCCAGGCAGCCATAGGCCATGACGATGCCTTAGCCCCAGACATCTCAGATAATTCACAAGATAGTACTTCAGAGAGTACATTAAGCCAGCTATCCCTAAGTTCGCAAAGCCCAGTACTGCAGGATGCAGCATCAGGAATGCCAGGTCAAATGGACACGCTATTGATAATAAAAATGAGATGTATCCAACTCTGCAGCCCCCAGCAGGAAGAAAACAAAGACAGCCATGAGGCCTCTGGTGGTTCACAGCACAGCTCCCACATGACACTCCCCAGACCTGACCGCCCAGCACCCACATCCCTCACTGAGGATCACAATACCCCAAGAACAAGAACTAGACATTATGGCCCATTCCGATTCCCGAGCCACCAGCATTGCAATACACAGAGTCAGTATAATGAGTGGCAGCCCCTTAACACAGGTCCTAATATAGAGGGAAAACACCTGCTACAGTTCAATGAAGTAAAGAGAGACAGCGAACAGTATCCCTCTGAGGTAGTAACTGAGGGAGACATTAGCAGGAATAGGACAGAAAGTGACCTATGCCAAAGAACAGGTAAAGAAGAAGGGAACATGTCACACAAACAGTACTCAAGAAACCCTACAGAAAATACAGCAGCCCTCTAGCAACTGTCATTATACCTAGCCAGTATAGGGGATAGAATGACTGAGCAGATGGGTGCAAAGAAACAACAAGCACCAAATGAAGTAGCTAGTAGTGCGAAGGAGGTAGAGCCACACAGTGGTGGAGTCCAAACTATCATGCCACAGCAAGGGCCATGGATAGACTTACATCAGGAAAATGAAAGTGTAGCACCACCACAGATCAACATAGCAGCTTCTCTCACAGCCAACTACTTAAGTGTGCCCCAAGCTCCGTCTACAGTCATTAATTGTAACACTCAGGTGACACGACCACCTACGCCTATGCCTCAGACATCACCTCCAGTAGTTACACCACGTAGGCTGGAGAGACCACAGCTAGAGCAAGACGATTTGGATCTGCCAAAAAGGTTCGAACAAGCAGAAAAGAGGAGAATGCAGAGAAGAAGAGAGATAGAAAGAGTTGCAGTGTTAGGTGACTATGGGCGACTGGATGACGTCCAACAGGAATATGATGCATCAGGTACAGCAGGTCTACACACCGCCAGATTTGGTGTACTGCACCATATGACCCTTGACAGGCCAAGACCGCCACTGATCAATGGTCTGACGCCAAATGAGATAGTAATACTTGGAGAAGGGAGTGACCTTTATGTCAATCCATTCTCAGATAAATTGGCAGACTGGACAGAAGCGAACGCATCTCGAATGAAGGTTTGGCCCCGAGAGGGTTCCTTTGAGCCAGAGGAAATGGCCACTGCTGAAGAATGTATACTGCAGGAAGAAGGAAATGACGATTGGAACTATACCTACATGCGCCAAGGCCTAAGGGTCTGGAAGAAATACGCACGCAGGAATTGTCACACAAGACCCACAGGGGTAACACACCAGCTGCCCAAGGAGGTCAATGACCCCCCTACCTCAGTAACTTGGTCCCTAACGGACAAAGAAAATTTGAAGAGAGAACTCCCACCCCTCACGGAGGGTGCGGGAAAGTGGATAGAAGCCTTTGAAAATGACACTTCAAGTGTGTCATTGGCTATTTGGGATATGAAAAGCCTACTCACATCCCTGATTGGAAAGGATGCAGAGGATATGTTTTCACGCATCAACACAAAGCTTTGCACCACTAATTCAGAATTAGATGGTGATCCTTTCAATAAAATAAGATCAGCGCTATGGAATGAACTGCGCTGGAAGTTTCCAGATGTCTCAGACATCGGATCTCTAATGTCACAAATAAGGCAATTAGCTATTGAGAACACAACTGCTGAATTAGAACAGCAGAAATTAAAGAAAAGGAAGACTCTTGATGCAGTTAGGCTAGATACACCAGTGAGTCAAGTGACTACTGTCACTAAATTTTCACAAAGTGCCTTAAATATACCAGGAGGTAACACACAGGTAACAACACCTCAGATACAACAGGTACCTCAGCAACACATGCCTGTGTACAAAATGGTGCCCCAGACACAAGCCCATGTATCACAAGGAGCTTCAGTTCTGCCCCCCATCAATTCTATTCCACAGGGCACCATCCAGCAGCACCAGGCTGGAGGCAATGTAAGTTAGGATAAGCCCACAGACAACTCTAGTGCGTCCCTTGTTGTCATGTCTCACAAAGATTAGAGAGGACCCCGTTGTGAATGTCATGATTAACAACAACACGTATAGTTTTTTGATTGACGCAGGTGCCACATTCTCCTGTGTCAAGGAGAGGGCACGGCCCATTTCCAACCAGAGCGCAAACACACTAGATTTCTATGGGGCGATATTAGTCCCTTTCACAGAACAAGTACGAATAGAGACAGGAGGTAAAGGTGTTGAGGAGCGTCTACTTTATACACCACAGTCCACATGATCTGATGGTCAAGTTAAATATGTACAATATGCACAATGCCCTTTTCGGTTCGCAAGTGCACGCAGACTGTCAGTTCTATATTTGCATTTTTCATTAAGAAATAGGTAGTTACTTCACCAAATATTGCAAAGACTGAGCAACTAAATAGAATGATTTACTCCTACGTCCCAAAGTTCAGCAGCAGAGATAAAATGATGGAATGGAATGCACACTAGTTGCATCACATTTCTTTTCAGATATAGACACGAGATCATATGCTGCTAGGCCTATTGAGCATTTCATCCTTCTAAGGTGAATTCAAGAAATACCTTGAGTTGGGGACAATAGAGATCTGCTGTTTATCATCAATATACCATTCTGAGTGAACATGTGCATTACAAATAAGCCATCTTTATTTCTATAATACGATACGTATATTTTACATATTGCAATTAGAGACAGCACATGTTTTCAGAAATTAAAAAGTACTGAAAAAGATAATTGAGGGTTTATTTTTTTTTAAATTTTTGGGCCATGTTCATAAGTAGCTTTCCTGGCCAAGTGCATATTCTGGGCGTAGAGCCAAACAGGAAAAAGGCTTCCTGTAGTTGACAGTTAACAATAAGATTGATAAGAAAGGGAAAAGTATTGTGTAATAATACGTTGGTCTATGGACATGAGCAAGAGAAATGAGTGGCCCAAGACCACACAGTTAGGTGAAATAAATAGTAAGGAATATGTATGTTAAGATGGATGAGAGGAGATGAGGAATACGTTTTCAGATATGCACTGCTGTGTACAGTTGTTACTTCACACAGGCCCATTGCTGGGAAAGTAAAAATGAATGCAGATATAAAGTAGATTTCAATGTTAAAAGGACGCATGCAAGGAGTAAGCAATGCTCCCCCATTCTGCTTGCCCAAAATACACCCTCAACAGTGCAAGAAGATACATCATGCCCATACACTATTGGTAATACACAGCACTATGATTTTATTGCACAGCTGCACCTTAGAGAGAAGCAGAGAAGTGCCCCACCTGGAGAAAAAAGTTGTGGAAGGAGAGGGGAGTACAACAGGATGTTTCAGATTTCGTTTATAGTCAGACAATGATAGGAAAACCTGTCGTGCCACAGGCCCTTCTGCAAATAGCACTCAGTCAGTTGCACCTTCCTACACGTCTCACGTGAGATCATGTCCACAACACTGCAAACAGAGTGGTTCATCACAAATGTACATGAACAGATCCAACTCCTTGTATCCCTTTTAGGGTCCTTTTTAGAGCTCCACATTAACTAAGTAGACATGATTGACAGATGCCTAATAATAAGACACATCATGTTAGTGGAGTGCCCCTTTTCACGGGTGGATTTAAGTTGGACCGTGTGTCTATTATGACGCAAAGGCCGCAGCTAACTTCCTACTTCATGAGGTCATATGTCACTGAGGATTACTGGATGCCATTGCAGTGACTCACAGTGACAGTAACAGTCATTTTTCAAACGCCCTTTTTGCGACAATGTTAGGGTGAGCGCCTCAACGGCCTGTTCAAAGCCAAGATCAGTAAGATAAGTGCTGCAATTGGGAAGGAATGGCTACATTGCCTTCCCGTTGCTCTGTCTACACTTAGAAACCCTCCCATCTCTGATCATCACATCACATCTCACCGGCTTGTCACTGACAGATCAATGAATATGGTAGTTCTCTCCACCAGACTTAAAACAAGATACTGGGCCCTCTTCTGATATTATAAGCGATTAATTGTTGTTCATTTATGTGCACTAATGCGTGCTCCAAAGTTCCTTTCCATTCAGATATCGAAGAAAAGAACAAGGGTCCTATCTCTGATGAACTTCCGCCTATCTGCTTTGGGACACACATCTTTGTAAAAGGAAGCAGTCCGGAAGAGGAGAGACCTCAAATTCAGCGAACACTTGCAAATTGACTTTTCACCCACAGCTGTCCGAATGGCCATAAAGGAATGGTTTCACCCGGCACCATCACAGATTTGAACATTGACCGAGAGAGGGACATCATGTACAAACTAACTATCCAAGATAAGGAATGTGAAGATTGTAAGATGGCCTACGGACTGAGACGCAGCAACAGAACCACCCTCCATGTCAAGCTTTCAATTAAAAAGATATGTACAAGTATAATTATTTTCTTTGTTATGTTTATAGCTTCAGTAACAGCATTCCACTGGTTAGCAGTGCGATCAGAGAGAGAGAGAGAGAGAGAAGTTACTAGCAATATTAAATTTGTAACGACCACAGAGCTTCCCATGCACAAGACACTTTCTGCTAACAAGCAAACTGGGATAAGCACCAGTAGTAGCTATGACACCTCTGTGCCTGTCTTGACACCTTCTGTACCCCATGCAGGCCCTACAGGAAGGGACTTGACACTCGATATCATCTTGATCCCCACTGTGCCAGGTACCCCAAGACGATCCCGCCAAAATAAAACAAGTCTTACATATAGAATGAGTCGTGAGATAGTGCCAGTTAGATATACATCGCATACCCGACTTATGGCAGACTGGGTTAGTAATCTCCAAGACACAGTTGTTTACACCTTCGACCAGCACTCTATGCCTGATTTCCACTCCCAGCGCCCTAGTGAGAGTGCAGAGGATTATGGTATACACAATGCATTGTTAGATAACATGTGGTACAGAGACATGAGGGAGGTGGGAAGAAAAGCCACAAATGAGTCATGCTTTGTATGTTCTCACATTCCACACGCTGTAGGCGCAGATAAATTGATCTTTCCTAAAGAAGTCCCACCACCCACAGCCAAATGTCTTTTACACTTGTTTCTTTGCCGCATACATGGTCAAATACAGCTTCACTCAGCCAAAGTGGATGATGCATTTGTAAATACAACAGAGTGGGATGACAAGTATGTAACATTTAGGGTCATCACCAATACATTGGAAATAGAAAGGAGAATGGAGGTTTACCGTGATATGAAAGTACCTGCCGACATAATGCAGGATTGGGAACACCACTATAAGAAACTAGGGTACTTCACCTTCCCAATGCCCCCATCCAAATGCCACTCACCTGAACATCACCGATGTAACAACACCCATGACACATGCCCTTGTCAGTGGAGACCTATTCTACACCTGAAGGCCAACATTTATTTCAACAACAAGTGGAATGGTCCACATGACTTAATATGTAAGGCAGCCTCCTTAGGTAGCACAGCTATAGGACAAGAGCACAAACATAACTTAAATGTGGAGATAGAAAGGGAGTGTGCTGAGATATGGGGTAGGGAAACTAGAAGATACACGACCAATGATGGTACACCATACACACAGAAAAGAGCGTACAAGCTAAAGTCTCCTCTCCTTTGCTTCCTAGGTAATGGAACGGTACCTGTGGGCAGGAATACCAATTGCAAGAGCACAAGTTTTAATTCGAACCTGAAGTACGGCACATCCATCCTCATTGGTATCTACTGGATATGCGGAGAAAATCTGTATGCAGTTGCCTCCCCAATGGCAAGGACTTTGTTCTATCGTGGCGATGCATGAATGGCATCTTGTCGTCCCAGCAGCGAACATTTCCCACATCCATGCACACCTAATGGCAGGTGATGTCACCCTGCTCCACCACCACTCCTCAGATGACACATTCCATGAGGTTCCGGAAGATTTCAACGATGCTGAACTTTTCTTTGGGGGAGTTATCCCCATGTTCCAGACCAAAGCCATGGCTCCAAGTAACGAGATATGAACTGATGCAGCTTGTTAACAACACCCGTGATGGGTTCAACGCCGTGGAAGAAGAACTACGACCTTTGAGACTAATGGTTCTGGAACAACGCTATGTTCTAGACCAATTAATTGTGATGGATAGTGGTGGATGCGCCAGAATGGGAAAATCGTCCTGCTGTGTCTTCATTTTGGCCGATGATGCTGATAACGGAACACTTACAAAGGCCATTGAGGACTTGGACAATTTGGGGAGACAGATGCCTGAGGATGGAAGTGCAGAAGCAGATGTTTTAAGTAATTGGTCCAACTTGGACTGGATGCCTTCATGGCTATCTGCAGTACTAAATTTTATAATGCCTATATTATGTGTGCTTGTAGTTGTCTATTTTGGAACACAGATTATGTTGCATTATGTTAGAAGATTAAGGCTAAAGAAAGTTGAGATGAACTACACAGGTACACACAGGGGACAAGGGGAAGATGTAGAGATAGCAGTGTTGAACATAGAGCGTACCATCCCTGACCCTCACTTAGCGCAGGTCCCCTCTGAAAGTCAGTACTTCCCTATGAGACCATGTGTAAGAGATTAGAGGGACCAGAAGAGGATTTAGGAACAAAGTCTTCATAAACTCGCCCTGGCCACCCCCACCTCCAGCTAAGTATGCAGTTTGAATGGTGTTTAAAGATGTTTAATTGGTTCGGATTTCGAACCAGAGGGGGGAGTGTTGGAGGGAGGATTTTTAACTGCATAGCTATCCAAGGACACACCTATCACCTGCACAACATGACCCCTGTGTAGGCCCTGCTGCTTAGACATTACAGGCCTCAGTTGCGTTGCCCTGAGCACTGCCATTTTCTCTTAGCTTAAGCAGAAGCAGAAAGCAGGTCTGATCAAGCTTCACCCAGCTGATCTTGTCTGCAAAGACCCGCACTCCTACCAGGCCCCACCTCATTGTATATTTCTCACAAACTGTAGAAGTCAAGTTCCTCTATAAATCTTGCAACATACCCCACGTCCCCCACCTAAGCCATGAAAAGAATAAGGGAAGTTCCCACCACAGCTACGTCAAGCAAGATATCCGATAAACTGAGGATAAATGTGGCGAAATATTATCGCAGACTGCCTGATTGACACATGAATAGAACCCTTCAAAGGAATAATAACACATTTCTGATTAATGACAAACTTCCAGTCAGAATGGCAGGAACTCAGTCTAGGCTGGCGTACGTGCCACACAATTACGAGAAGGTAGTCATATTTACACTAATGATGGGAAAGTCACCAGGCAGGGGCGTGAGAGGCGATAGAAGGATATGTGGTTCGAGGTGACGTCATATGGCGTGACCATAGGCCCCTCACCCCTGAACGATATAAAAGAGTGGTCCGCCAGATTATCGTTGAACTACTCCCCGTCAGCACATGGGTGGCGGACAGGAGTTTTTCCCAGGGGTTACTTGCGATAGCCCTTGTTCCATGTACTTAGGTCCTGCTCCTCCATTGTATATTCTGCTGTAATGAAATGCTTTTTCCTCTTTGCATTTAGAGTTATATTTCACTATTTGAAATGTTATGTTTTCACTGACTTTGTTTTATCCCCACTGCATTTAAAGTCTTTGAACTTATACTTTCAGGACACCTTACATGCAGTGGTGAGTGTGCCCAATAATATGTGCTTAACCTTTTCTATGCAATCTGCCTCCAAGCTCAAAAGTGTACTTAAAGTATAGTCTCTCTCTCATAGCAGCTGTAAACTGTACTTTGTAAACTCAAACTGGTCCATGTGACTTTCAAGAGAATGCTGGGTACAGGGCCAAGTACTATGTGATTTTTATGCTATCATTGATTATTTCTAGAAGCTGTGTCTTCAAATAAATTGTACAACTCTCAAGCTTCAGTCTCCAAAGCTCATATGTATGTTTTTTCCTGTTTCTAGAGCAAGAGGTCCAGGACTACCCCGGTGCAAATTAAGCTGTCCTATTTCCCTTAGTTCTCTCTCACGGTCTCCCCAGCGCGGCTTCTGAGCTGCTGCACCGAGTCCCCTGGCCCCTCCCGTCCCTAATTAATCTGCCCCTCCGTCATTTGGTGACCTCGACGTGATGATGAGGACTAACTGAACAGGATGCATCTGGATTAAAGGAGGAAGTACGAAGCTGATAAGCGATTCTGCGCCGCTCTCCAGCCGGTCCATTGGGAGGAACACGGAGCCTGGGTAAGCATATCATTTGACTGCCCGTCGCTGCCATTGTTCTCTCTCTTGGGTACGGTGGAGAGGTGTGCATTATAGTGACGCAGCGGTGCTCCCGCCTGGTTTTCCGTGCACCCTGTTTGTTGGCCTCGCCATTTGATCTACTCAGAGGAGGGATTGTGTGCTAAGTGGAGACTGAGCCTGACAGTTGGGTCATTATTGAGATTTATGTGTTTCTCTTTGCTTTATAAATAGTCGCATGTTTTTGCTGTGCCTTCTGTAATCGCAAAGAAGGATTGTAGCTGTCAATTTGTAATGGCTTATTCTATATTTACTCTTAAGCGCGGTGCCTCTCTAGAGGGAGAGGACCTTTAATACATCTTTCAGGCTTTTTAAGTGACCCTCTGAAGTTTCAGGGAAGGAGGACCGCACGTGGCAGGTCCCTCAGCTTATGGTGGAGCCTCTCCACAGGGGAAGGGCCTTTGATACATCTACAACAGGGTGGCAAGGAAGGGAAGGTGAATTATACATCTTTCTGCTTAAGGGAACCTCTGAAGTTACAGGGGAAGGGTTGCGTCTGGCATCTTTTCAATATATTCGTGCAAGTGATCCTCTGTTTGATAGGAGTGACAGAGACGAGGAAATCTCTCATGTCAGTAGTCCATGAGAAAGAAGGAATTTCAGCAGGTCTGATTAGCTACCGTGACCTTTGATCTTTCCTTAATTTAGCGGTGATATCCCCTGCTGTATGTCCAGGGAAGAGTTCTGTGCGGGACTAGGAAGTTTATTTACTCATATTGTAGGCATTATATTTTCGCCAAGCGAAACGTGGTTTATTAATTATTGTTGGTACACCCCACATGTATAGGGAACACTCTAGCACACTCTAGTGGCCATAGAGCGTGATTTTTGTAAAATAATTGTTGAAGTGTTTACATTTTACTTTCCTCTTATTAGATGCCTGTTTAAGCACAGACCTGCATGTTAGCGCCTAGTGTTTAATGGTGAATGTATTTTTAGGTTCATAGAGCAAACTCTTGTGTGATCCTTACTGTTTTCATGGTCTTTTTTGTTAGGAGTCACTGGCTGGCACAGAGGCTGACCATAGCGAGACTATACTATTGATATCTAAGTGCATTGTGATCGTTCATCTTTCTTTGACTGATTATGAACTGTGAATATTGAATTACTATGTAACACTGTGGTGTCTGGCCCAATACCAATACTATCACTTAGGGAAGGGGCCCGCTAAGTAGGGACTGCTGTGCAAAACTGTGATGTCTGGCCCCATACCAATATTATCACTTAGGGAAGGGGCCCGCTAAGTTGAAGCTGCTGCTAATATATTTTGTGACCATCATTTGAAGACTGGTTTTTTAGCGAGATTCAATAACTAGGGAGATTGTAAATGCATTTTTGTGTATCCCATGTATGTTGATCTGCCACTGGCTAACTGAAGAGAGTCTATAAGCTACAGCATTTTGAGCGCCACGGTTGTCACACAGATATATTGTTTTTCTTTTTGCTGCTGCTCCCCTGTGTGCTCATCTGGCATTCAGGATTTCCCCTTCCCTCTACAAGCACTGCAGGCTTCACGAGGGAAGTCTCAGGGAAGTGTACTGCGTTATTTTTAAACTACAGATCGTTTAGAATAAATATGAAATGTTTCTTTTTTAACTGCATTCCACACAAATGAATAGAATACATGACTATAGGACATACAAACCGACACACGCCATACACGTGCAGGTTTTTATGACAATACCGGGATTAGAGATACCAGTTATTGTGACATCATTGTGGCCTCGTCACCCTTTGCATAGCAAGGTCCTTGAGGCTTGTTTTGGTAACCACCCTACTGCCCTGCAGTTTCCAGACAATTGCCCAGAAGGTATTTACAACGGTCCAGAAAAGGAAGAAATTAGAGAAGCATTTTATTCCGTCCTTATAGAAACATTGGGTGATGAGCTTGTGGTAAACAGCCCCACCCCAGGAAACAACTGACAGGAGGTCAGCCAGATGTCCGGTACATATATGTACATATAACCAAGAAAGTACAGTTGAGGTAGTCCTACACATATTGAACAATAAAATTGTATCAGTGCAGAACGTGAGCGCACAAACTCATAGAGAATTGAACAGAAAGGAAATTTCCTTAATATCTAGAGCGTGGGACTTGTGATTAAGTAACATGTTAACAAATCGCAATTGCGCTTAAGACCAAATTCCGATATGTTATTTGGAAGATGTGTGTTTAGGACGCCACCTCCCATACGTAAACACATTGGTATGGATTAATGATTTCTGACCAAATTCCAATCACAAAACAGTAATATTTTACCACCAATCCAAAATTGTTGGTAACCAATTCACAATGGGAAGGTGTCCACATGGGTTGTACTACACTCTATGTAGAATATAATCGCTTTGCTTTGAAGAGGACATGATTTATTTTCTCTGTTGCCAATCAAAGGAGAGATTCATAAACTGAGCATGGACTTTACCCTTGTTGTTAGACCACTGGCGGCAGTGTTTTATTATGCACTCAGACATGATTAATACACCTTTTGCTCTGTCTTCCCTGGTGGCTTGATTAGGTATGTGCCAGCCTCAAAGAGGCGTTTCTCAGCTATGGCATTAATGCTGGCCAAGAGTGGTTATTTGTTGGGTATGGGGCTCAGTGGCAGCCGTACAGTATTGGCTTGAAGACTCAGGCCAATAATTATCAAGGTTTTGCATCGTCCTTGGCCATGGAAGGAGGTGCAAGGGCGATGCAAAACCTAAGTGACATTTATCAAGCCACACAAGGCCACCCCAACTGCCTTATTCCATGTACTGTGTTGGGACGTGGAAGAACTCTGCATAATGTGCAGCTGTGTTCCCCTGATCAGAGTGCCTGACTGAATGTACATGTTATCCTGTGCTTTGATTTTGACACTAGCCTCACAGTGATCTAGGGTCTGCACAGAGGCCTAGGCCTGTCCCTTCCTGTTCTTGTCACGACTTGGAGGGTCTGAACAAACATATCATCATTGTACAGAGAGTGGACCGCTGTCATCGTCATAGGTTTAGTACATAGAACGATGAAGACAGCATACAATGTTTTGTGAATCCGTAGTTGTGACCAGATATTTTTATATGTGCCACTGGTGTGGCGTCCTACATCTTTACACTTACCCACATCCTAGCCCCAGCACCCAAAGTGAATGGGTGCATGGTTGTGTATGTGGCACGTGAGGTGTATGCATTTGTGTGTCTGAGTGAACCAGAGGAATGGGGGCCTGCTGGATACATTTCAGATGCTTGTTTCCTGGCCTATTACACAAGACGGAGGTGAGGAGTGAGGTTGTTTCCCAGGCGGTGGAAGTGTATTAAGGACACTTCCGAAGCTGGAGGGAGGAGACCTAGACCCTGAAGTAGGAAAACGGGCAAATCTCCTATAGAAATTCAATTAGGTCTTTCCCTGAGGGGTGTGACTGATTAGTCTCAGTGAAGCAGTGTCTTTTGGTCGATGGTCGGAGTGAAGGGTGGGACTGCAATCTCTATTGGTCAAGGTAAAAAGGACTCCTTATGTGAGATCAGCCTTTTGTATTTTATCTGGTCATTCTTCAGTGTGGCTGAATACAGCTAGGTGCAGAAAGCTCATACCTCTTTGGATCACTGTTGTGTGAGAAGCATCACTCTGTAGCAAGTCCATGTCTGGAGAGCATCATGGAAAGAACACTTGAACAGAGAGCCACACTAAGCCGGTTCTTAACGTACAAATGGCCTATGTACATCTCCTACCTGCTTTGACTGTACAAATGTGGGGTTTAACTGAGCTGCTTGATGTTCCAGTTCAAAGTTCTCTTTGGCCATGGAAGGGAGTGTTCTTCAGAGTACTCAGAGGACTGTTGTGAAACAAGAGCTTGTGTCTACCTGACAGCCAGCTTCCCATCATCTCAGTATATACTTTGTTACAAGAGCTGATAACAAATCTTGAAGCACATAGAAGTCATCCAGCTAGCCTGGTGAGAGAGTAAAGGAGCCTGCTAACTCTGCAAGAGGAGTGACAGTTCAGGAAAAGTGAGGTGCGGAGTGACAATGGTGTGGTGGATTTGCTAGAATGGACAACTACAGAGGGCGATCTGTACACCCTGGTGTCAGCAAGCTCCAGATGCTCTACTACGATTACCAACACGAATCATGAAGAGGCGATGTGGCCTAAGCCACTGTTCCTGAAGTAATAAACTGCAGTGTGTCCTGAGCAGATGCACCTGAAGTATTTGATAGAGGTATGACCTGCGCTACTGTGTGCAAGAAATAATCAGCTACCGCAGGACTTGAGTTGCAGTGCCCATGTTGAGACCATGGCGTAAACTGAGCTGCGGTCTCCTATCAATGTGATGAAGCACACCCAATGCATCACTTGCTTAAAACAAACTGGCCTGCACGTGGCAACATTGATCTGGATATGCACAGCCTAGAGATTTTCACAGCCACTTTTGACAGCTCGGAGATATGCAAATGTTGAGGATACCCAAAAACGACAGTCGGCTTGCACTCTGCCCCAGAAGTGTGGCAGCACCTGAGTCAAAACAACTCAATCTACAGACTTGCATACATGTTGGGTGAATACAGTGAGAAAGACAGACTATGTCCTATCCTAAGAGTGTTGGGATTAAAACTGCATCTGAGTCGATTCTTGATACAATTTGCCTGAACAGGAAAAATCCACCTGAGCAAAGGGTTGGCACCCGGAGGTCTAGAGGAGAGAGGAACTAATGCACTCTAGCGCTAGGTCCCTAAGTTGCATTATGTATACATGTGAGTGTAGTATTTAATTCTACTGTGCATTATTTTTGAAAGTCGAGCACTGGGTTGGACAATCCTTTCTTATAGGAATGTGCATTTGTTAAGTGCAGAGCTTGTGCACTCCCACAATACCACCCTGAGAAGCCTGTGACTCCTCCCCATATTACCACTGAGCGTCAAGTGCTGAAGGAGTTGCACTTGGTCCAGTTTGCAGAGCCGTAGTAGGATGGTCTCTGGGGCAAAGGAGATCAATTATCTCAACCCCTACGTTTGGTGCTCAGTAGCACTTGTTTGCTACTGAGCACCCGTTGTCCACTATATTATATGTACTACCTCACTGACAAGCCTGTTACTGCTTGCCATTGCTGTCACTGGAGTCAAGTGCTGAAGGGGTCAATCTTGGCCCAATTGGGTGAGTCATAGAAGGACATCCCTCGGGACATCAGAGTCAAACAACCTCTGGCCCATGGTTGAGGCCTAGTAACCCTTTCTTGTCCTGAGTCCCCCAAATTAGCCTGACATACTACAAACTGATAATGCAGGTTTTTCTTTTTAGTATTTTTAAGCTCTACTACTTGTCTATGAACAGACATGTGCATGTAGTATCTGTCAATGCCACTATGGGCCTATATATTGTTAGTTGAAGAATTCAGCAAAGTGTTAGAACATGCAACATAACATTCATCAAAGGTATTAAAAACAATTTATTTGGAAAAACAGATATCAGTGCAAATTATCCATTGTTGGGCGAAAGCTCAAAACCTCTAAAAAAACTTCTCTGCTATGGAAGTGTCACCTCAATCTTAAATATTGAGTTACGAATGGTGGGAGATGAGGGCAATCTTTAATTGAAGGTGCCAAAGGGTTCCATATTGTATTACCAAAATTTGGTTAACTTGAATTGGCCTTAAAAGAGACAGAAGATTTTATGACTGGGAAAGTGGGGAAAGCAGGGAGCAAGGTTGAATTTGAGTGCTTGATTCGGTTTCTCGCATTTCCCTGGTCCACCCAAAACCTGCTGGCTTCCTTACCTGTACTTTCTGCCCCTTTTGGAAGAGAAAGTCATTGTCTTTGACCTCTTGGTTTCAGACTCCCTGATAACAAGAGTTGCAGACGATGGTATTGACGTCGCAGCCTAAGTTGAAGCGAGGATTGAAGTGCAAAACTAAGTTGTCAAAGTCCTGTCCAAGGATGATGCTAAAACTGTAGGGCACAAAAAAAGACTTTCCTTGAGTTCTGTCTCAAGTTTCAAAAACTCATTCACCCACATCTCAAACCTTCCATGTCTAAATACCAATGCAATAGGTCTCGCATTAGGAAAGTTTGAGCTATTGGCATTGTGAATGACACATTTTTTATTTATGTGTTGGTTTTGAAAATAGATACATTAATAGCATTGTCATTTACCATACCAATAGCTTAAACTTTCGCAAATGTGACACCTATTGCATTTGTAATGTAATATGTGTTGAGAATGAGTGAGCATGAGTGGGAGAGTCAGTCAGTGAGTGGGAGAGTCAGTCAGTGAGTGAGAGAGAGTGGGCGAGTCGGTCAGTAGTTGCTTAGGATCCAACATTAGTGCTAGGAATGCACAGTATGCGCGTACCAAACTACTATTCAATAAATAAATATACTTAATATCCTCCTGTAATTGTTAGCTTGGGTGGTTGGGGGGGCTGAGCACATACTTATAACTCTGTTAAAGATCATGAAACCAGTGCTTACAAAGGGTGTGTGCGATAATAAAAAAGTTTGCACACTTCTTGTATTACATATATTTGTAGATGCCTCGAAGCTGCAGCAGTAGGAGACTCCTTGCTGTCACATGCTCGATCGAGCCTTGCCTCTTCAGTGCTGCATTCAGTCTTCAGACGTCTTTTGCAAGGACGGCAGGTTCACCACTCTGACCGAAGCTCTTCATAGAGGGGGGGGGGGCATAGGCAGTCGTGCTCCTACAGCCATACTGAGCTGAGACCATTTCTGCAAGCCTCGCCAGCCGGCCTTTGCCTCTTGAAAGAACCGTGGTGCAGTGCTACTAATGCTATTTTATTTTAAGATGTAGCACTGAAAGCTCCTGCTGGAAGACGGAAGCCAGCGTGAAGTATGATGAGCAGTTGCAGAGTTAGGAATTGGGAAATAGGCAGCTGCACATATGGAGCAGCGGACATAATTTAAACACATAACAACAGCTCTCAGTTAAAAATGCACTCTGGAAACTTCAATAAATAGTTTCTTGCATCCATAAACTGTCAAGATGCAAGAACGTGCAGAGGACGTGCTGCTAGCGTTAAAAACACAATTTGACACTCAGCTTTTCTAACACTTGGGTGCTCTGGTCCTCGTGAGCTCCATACTTCAGCAGTGGGGTTTCTCTTTCAGTATTCAACCGCATACCCCCGTCGCATTTAAGGATGCTTATCAATACCCTTTACTGCACTGAGGTTCATAGTGCACTGCTAGCAGAAAAAGTAGAATGCGCAATGAAAACATCTAAAATAAAACGAACTAGTTGAGAAAAGCAAAAATCCACCCGATCCCCTTACTTTATATTGCATGATGTAGTGTATGTATGTAGCCGTCAGGCTAATCATCTGGCTAATTAGGAACAGCTTACCGGAAGTTCGGGAGCGTCACGTCGTGGGGTGGGACTTCCGCTTTTTTGCGGGAAGCCCGGCCCCACGGAGAGCAGCGGTGACGTGGGGCTCCCAGGCATGAGGGAAGCCCGCGTGTGGTGAGGCGGCAGAGAAAGAGCCCGGTGAGTGGAGTGGGGGATATGTGTGTGTCTGTGTGTGTCTGTGTACGCGCGTGTGTGAGTGGTGGGGGAGTTGCGTGCGTGCGTGAGCCCGTGAGTGGGGGGGTTGCATGTGTGTGTGTGTGTGCGCGCGTGTGTGTATGCGTGTGTATATATGCGTGTGTGTGTGTTAAAAGAGCCCGATGACTGGTTGGGGGGGTGTATGTGAGTGTCTGTCTACCTAGCATAGAATGACGCCACTTTCTAGAAGATGCACGCGAAAGCGAAACAGCGCACACACAGCAAGCAGCCAGCAGCAAAAGCGCGCTCACGAGGACAAATCTGAGACAGCAGAAGCGCGTGGCCAAACGCTGTCTCAGATTCCCAGGAAACTGAAAACAATAGTTGTCGAGCTAGACTCATGCTAGGCATGCGCATTCTAGCTCGACCTAAAAATGACCAATAATAATATGACAGAAAATCACATTACATGCGATAGGATCCATGTCAAAGAAAAGGACAGATGTGGCTTCTGACCCAGATGCATCATGAGAAATGTCGCTAACTCCAGCAGCAGATCCAAGACATGCATCACCTGGCTTTCAGGATCTTATTTGCAAATCAGGCCCCGCTCAGAAGCTAACTTAGTTTTGTGTTTTACAGATTCAATCTTCCATTTTCCTCAAAACAGTACCTGGTAACTTGCAAACTCCATTGTCGGCAATATGAAAATAATGATCCAAGTGAACAATAGGATCCTAGCCTTTGTTGACGATATCTTCCTTGCTCTAAAATCCCTCCCAGCGAATTCACATCTCAATCCTTCAGATTGCCCACAATCTCACCCTCCTTCCCCTTCCTCATCTTCCGACATTCTACACTTCACACCTCTGTCTTCTCCTCCACTCCTCACATCTTTCAACACCCCCACTATTACTCCTAACCTAATTCATCCTCCTGCTCTCCAGCTTCAATCATTCACCCACCTAACACTCCAGCAGGTTCCAGATGCCTAACCCGACACCCAGTACCTTCAACCAGAGTTCACACACCCTCCCACCTATCACACAAAATCCGCTCTCCCTCCTTCAAATTTCTCTCCCCACCTCCCATAATTCACTCACTGACAACTCGCCATTTTATCCAACAGGAGCAATCAACTTCCGAAAACTGCCCTCCTTAACTCTCCATTTCTGCCCACTTCATTCCACATGTATCCGACTCCCTGGATCAGCAAGCTTTCTCCAACACCTACCCCAAAAGAACATGATAAGCCTCAGTCCTCCCCGGTACACCACTGGAGCCCTCTCTCTGCACTCCTGTCCTCTATATCTTATCTCACAAAGAAAATAGACATCCTTCCACATGCCTTCACTCGTTTCAGCAACTCAGTTACCTCTAACAAGTGCGATCCACCTCATCCAGCGCAGGCCAAGAGCCCCTCTCCAATCACGATCCCATGGGATAATCATTCCCCCAGACCCAATTGGGCATACTCCAGTCCCCACTCAAAGAGCACAAAATACAAAACATTGCAAAAAGCTATGAAAACACCAATGCATCCAACACTCATTTCCCCAGCCAAACACAAAATGGCCTCCCTATCCCCTCCATTATCTCGAACCATATGTGCAACACATTCCCCATCACCACCCAAAATCGCAACTTATCCTCTAGCCTGATCCATAGCACCACCCTTCCCCTTGGGCAAACAAAACACAAACTCAACAGTTCTTTCCTCACTTGCATGCTGCACAACTGTCACTCTGCAGTCAAACACTGCCTTGAGATCATAGGCACAATCACAGAATGCAACATCGACATCCTGATCCTCACTGAAACCTGGCTAAACAATACCACAAACAGCGTTCTTCCACTCCTACTGCCCCACCCCCTCACTCCGTTCTGAGAAATGACCAGGAAGGCAAACAAGCTGGAGGCCTAGCGATAATACACAGAAACTCTCTGAGCTATAGACTACTTCCCAACACACATTTTTTAAACTTTGAGCGTTTTTCACTTGACTTCATCTCACACTCCTCCTCTAACCTCAGGCTGAATGTGATCTTCCACCTTCCCGGTCAAATCAACACCTTCATTGCAGAAGGCAGGGAATTCTTCACAGCACAATAATCATCTCTGACAACAAAATCTTTCTTGGTGAATTTAACCTCCATTGAGGTTCCAAAGGAAATATACCACTGGACCACTTTGGACATTTTCTAAAAGACAGTGACCTCCACCAGCACTGCCAGAAACAAACACACTGCAAAGGCGCCACTCTCAAGCTCATTATCTCCAGATCACCTATCTTTTCAACCAGTGACCCCATCCATGTTGATTGTCAGATCACCTACAGTTTCCCTTCATAATATCTTTCTCAAAAAAGAACACCCTTGGTCAACGGAAGCAAGTAAAAATCTGGTTCAGAGATATCAGTAACATGAATGCGGAAACCATGGCTGCCCTACCCTAACCAAACCTCACCTGGATAGTACCTCAACCTGACATCAACGAGGCCACAGACAATTTCAACTCCTGCATGGACTCCCTGAGCAAGGAATTTAAACCCATAATGAGCAAATACAGTAGACCCAAACTCTCTTGCCCCTGGTACTCCAAAGTCCTCTACAAAGAAAGGAAATATAACAGAAAATTGGAGAAAGACTGGCAAGGAACACCCTCACCATTTAATCTAACAAAGCTTTGTACTGTGGGACAAAAATACAAAGGCCACATCTCTATAGCCCAGGCAACACATATCAGATCCTGCCTCGATGCAGCCAAGCATAGACTGAAAAAACTATTTGAGGTAATCAGTCAAGCCAACAACCCTTCCTCCAACCCCTCATTTAAGGCATGGCAGATCCTTTGCAATAACTTTGCAGAATTCTTTGACAAAATAAATCAAAGACATTAACATTTCCTTTCCTTCCAAAGTTAACAACATACCCTAAGAGGTTCTGCCTTGCAAGGCACTCCAGCCAAGTCCTCTTTTTACCCAATTTCTGCGGTAGATTTACTACGAACTGTATTAAAACCCTCCAACCATATTTGTGACGCCCTTCCAGGCTCCATAAGTCAAGATCTAGTCACACTGTTTCTACGCATTCTGACAACCCTGCTAACTCATCAGTGGATCAGAGTTTGTAGCTAGTTGACTGACTAAAAAGGGTTCCAATTTCCCCTCTCCTTAAAAAACAATCTCAGGCCCTGACAACTTCAACATCTTCCACCCTATTTCCACTCCGCCTCTCCTAGGCAAGGTACTTGAAAGCTGTGTAGCCTACCAACTGTCAATTCCCATCCAGGACAACAACATCCTCAACTCCCTTCAACTTGTATTGCATCTAGGCCACAGCACCAAGATTGCAGTTCTACAGGTAATGGATAATGTCCTCTGCATCCTGGACACAGGTGTTTCCTGTCTGCTTGTGCTCCTCGACCTCTCTGCAACGTTTGATACAGTCAACTACCAGGCACTGCTAGACATGCTGAAGCATCAAATGGCCATTGACAGTGTTGTTCTTAATTGGTATATCTCTTACCTGACTAACCTCTTCGAAATTGTAAAAATTGTGAATGCCATGTCAGATGCCTGTCAACGTGCAACAAGGGGTCCCACAATTTTCAGCCTCTAGTTCAAGTTCAAGTTCAGAAATTTGTATAGCGCACTACTCACCCAGAGGGTCTCAAGGTGCTTGGGGGAGGGGGGTATTTTACTTATCGAATATCCAAGTTTTAAGTTGTTTTCTGAAGGAGAGGTGGTTCTGTACAAGGCGGAGGTGGGTGGGGAGAGAATTCCAGGTTTTGGCCGCTAAGTAGGAGAAGGTTCATCCCCCCATGGTGGCTCTATGGATGCGGGGAATTGCGGCGAGGGCTTGATTGGATGATCTTATTTGGCGGGTGGGGGTGTAGAAGGACAGTCGCGTGTTGAGGCATTCGGGTCCTAAGTCGTAGAGGGCTTTGTGTGCGTGGGTGAGGAGACGGAACGTTATTCTCTTGTTGACGGGAAGCCAGTGGAGGTCTTTCAGGAGACTGGAAATGTGAGCTTGACAGGGAATGTCAAGTATGAGTCTAGCTGAGGCGTTTTGGATGCGTTGGAGTTTTTTCTGCAGTTTGGCTGTGGTTCCGGCGTAAAGGGTGTTTCCGTAATCGAGTCGGCTTGTGACCAGTGCGTGGGTGACCGTCTTTCTTGTTTTGGTGGGGATCCATCTGAAGATTTTTTTGAGCATGCTTAGGATGTTGAAGCATGAGGATAAGACGGCGTTGACTTGTCTGGTCATCGAGAGGGAGGAGTCCAGGATGAAGCCCAGGTTACGTGCATGGTCCGTGGGTATAGGTGCGGTTCCCAGGGCCGGTGGCCACCATGAGTCGTCCCAGGCGGAGGGGGATGATCCTAGGATAAGAACTTCCGTTTTGTCCGAGTTCAGTTTTAGCCGGCTGTTCTTCATCCACTCGGCAACTTCTTTCATTCCTTCGTGTAAGTTGGTTTTGGTGGTTTTTGGGTCTTTGGTGAGGGAGAGGATCAGTTGGGTGTCGTCTGCGTAGGAGATGATGTTGAGGTTGTGTTGGCGTGCGATGGATGCGAGGGGACTCATGTATATGTTGAAGAGGGTGGGACTGAGTGATGATCATTGTGGAACGCCGCAGATGACTTCGGTGGCCTCAGATCTAAAAGGGGGGAGGCGGACTCTCTGGGTTCTTCCAGCGAGAAAGGAGATGATCCAGTCCAATGCTTTTCCTTGTATTCCGACGTTGCTGAGGCGTTGTATGAGGGTGCTATGACAGACTGTGTCGAAGGCTGCGGAGAGGTCAAGTAGGATGAGGGCAATTGTTTCTCCGTTGTCCAGTAGAGTTCGGATGTCGTCTGTTGCTGCGATGAGGGCGGTTTTGGTGCTGTGTTTGGCTCGGAAGCCGGACTGTGAGGGGTCGAGAGATTTGTTGGCTTCGAGGAAGGCGGCCAGCTGATTGTTGACGGTTTTCTCTATAACTTTGGCACGGAATGGGAGGAGCGATATGGGGCGGTAGTTCTTAAGTTCAGTGGGGTCTGCTGTGGGTTTCTTCAGAAGGGCGCTAAGTTCGGCATGTTTCCAGCTTTCCGGGAAGGTAGCGGAGTTAAAGGAGCAGTTGATGACGTCTCAGAGATGGGGTGCGATGATGGAGTCTGCTTTGTTGAAAATGTGGTGGGGCATGGGTCGGTTGGCGATCCTGAGTGGATGGAGTTCATCAGACGGATGGTGTCTTTAGTGGTGATTGGGTTCCAGGCGCAGAGGTTGTTAGAGGGGGGTGTTGGTTCGGGGGTGGGAGCAGTGGACTGGTCTCCGGACTGGTTTTCAAAGCTGTTAAGTATGTCGGCGATTTTGTTGTAGAAGAAAGAGACTAGGGAATCGCAAAGGTCTTGGGAGGGAGTGATGTCGTTGGTGCTGGCGGTGGGGTTGGTGAAATCTTTGACGATGTTGAATAGTTCCTTGCTGTTATGGGCGTTGTTGTCAAGTCGATCCTTGAATGCTGATTTCTTGGTGGATCGGATCAGTTGGTGGTGTTTGCGGGTGGCGTTGTTGAAGGCGGTAAGGTTGTCAGTGGTAGGGTTTTTTCTCCAGGATTTTTCAAGGGTACGACATAACTTCTTGGATTTCTTAAGGTCATCGTTGAACCAAGGGGCTTTTTTGTTGCCATGCTTGATTTGATGATTTTTCAAGGGTGCTAGTTCATCTGCGCTGTGGGTGATCCATTGTGTGAGGTTGGTAGCTGCTTGGTTTGGGTCCGATGATTTGGCAGGAGGGTTTTGGTGTAGCGATGTGAAGAGCTGGTCGGTGGTAATTTTGTTCCAGTTTCTTCGGGGAATAGGATGTGGGGGGTTTTGGGTCGTGGTCTTTTTGAAGTTGAAGTGAACGCAGCTGTGGTCCGTCCAGTGGAGAGCTGTGGTGTGATTGAAGGAGATGTGCTTGCTAGAGGTAAAGATTGGGTTGAACGTCTGTCCGGCATAGTGGGTGGGGGTATTGACAAGTTGTTCGAGTCCGAGGTTGGCCAGGTTGTCCAGAAGGGTGGTGGTGTTGGAGTCGTTTTTCTTTTCAAGGTGGTAGTTGAAGTCTCCCAGTAAAATGTAGATCTCGGAGGGGAGGGCGTATGGGCTGATGAAGTCAGTGATGTCGTCGCTGAATTGCGTGCGGGGTCCGGGTGGTCTATAGATGAGGGTGCCTCTGAGTGTGGTCTTAGGGTCGGTGTGGATGTGGAAGTGAAGGTGTTCGGCGTTTGTGAGGTAGTCGTCGGAACTGGACGTGATGCGGATGGTGTTTCTGTGTACGATGGCGATTCCTCCTCCTGTTTGGTTGGTGCGGTCCTTTCGGATGATCTTGTAGCTGTCTGGGATGGCTATGGCGATGTCGGGTGCTGATGAGGCGTTCATCCATGTTTCTGTAAGGAAGGCGACATCCGGCGATGTAGTGTCGAGTAGGTTCCAGAGTTCAATGGCGTGTCTGTGGACCGAGCGGGTGTTGAGCAGGATGCACTTCAGGTGGTTAGTGTCGGAGTTCTGTTTGGAGTTTGTGGATTTGGTGTGGGACTTGTTGCAGCCGAACTTGCAGGAGTGGCAGGTGAAGGGTCCATGGGTGTGTCCTGGGGGGGAAACACCCGTTACAATGCAACTTTTACAACGCACTACCATTACATCGCAACTTTTACAACGCAGGATCCATTACAATGCATGCCTTTACAACGCATGTCATTACATAGCAGATGCTATTACAACGCATGCCATTACAACGTAAGGATAGGTAAGTATATAATTTTATTTTATATTTTATTTTACATTATTTAATTAATTTAATTAATATTAAAATTAAATAAATATATTAATTTATGTATTTAAAAAAAAATTTAAATATATTAATTTAAGTAATTTTATTTTTTTATTTTTATTTTTTTTAAACCTTTATTTATCAAATGCACGATACACAGCGTCTGCCTACAACCCCATCGGGCCGGCCGCTATGACAAATATTAAAAGAATAAAAAAAAGACACTACGTAATAGAGGCGGCCACTGAGCGTCCGTTATGGTGTGGTGCATAATACAATAATAAGAGGATAGCGAAGGTTTAATTTTATAGTTTTGGTGAAATAAAACAACAAAAACAAACACATGGCATTATACTGGCAAGGCTCACAGGAGGGGGGGAAAAGAGGGACGGAGTATATATACACAGGAGCGAGTCTAACGTGGGAGGTGATCATGGAGGGAATGTAGGATATGAGTAATATAGGAAAGAAAAAGGGAACGCCAATCATGGGGAGGAGGGAATAGTCTCGTCATAATCAAGTGGAGGGGAACAGATATCACCACGGTACGCGTTCCATTGCGCCCAGACCCTGGACCACTTTTTAGGACGACCCCGTGCCTCATACACCGTCTTCTCTCGAAACATGCACCAGTCCATGTTGTCTTTCCAGGCACTGAGCCTTGGCGGTCTGGTGGAGCCCCAGAGCTGAGCTATGTCCCTCTTGGCAACCATGTTGCCCAGAGTGACCCAGAATGTCTGGGCAGCCGTACAATCCGTAGGTTTCCACACATTGAGTAGGCAACGCCGCGCCTCAGGAAGGAGGGGGACTCCAGTAACACGTCCCATCACATCATGCACCCTGGACCAGAAGGCCGCGACAATCGGGCATTCCCACAAGACATGAAGAAAAGTACCATCCATGCACACCCACGTCTACACAATCCGTCCGTCACAAGCCCCATTCGCACCAGACGCATACCGGTCACATACACACGGTGGAGGATCTTTAGTTGGACAAAACAAAGCCGGGCCGGAATAGCCACCTCTTTAGGGGAAGAAACAGCTGACTGCCAATCCTCGTCATCTAATTCGAGCCCATCTGCCGTCCAGGAGGCCCGAAGCTTTCCTAGCAGGTCAGCCCTGTTGTTAATAAGTTTCTTATATATTAACGAAATCGTGCTGTCAGGGACGTGGCCATCAAGGATACGGTCCTCCAGTGGGGACGACTGGGGAATATCAGTACCAGGGGGAAAGGCTGAGGATAAGGCATGACGAACCTGCATATACCGAAAATACTCCTTATCATCAAGCTGATATTCCAGTTTTAGGGCTTCGAAGGACTTCACAGCGCCCCTGGCCCAAAGATCCTCCACCTTACTAATCCCAATCATATCCCACCTATCGAACCCTTTCGTCCGCCAAAGGTTGCTCAGTCGATCAGAGTCATACAGTGGAGTCATACGTGTCAATTTGCCACTCCAGCCCGTAGCCACAGTCGCGCCCTTCCAGGCACGCACCGCACACTTCGTAGGACCAGTAAGAAGATGGATTGGCGACTTAGAGTACAGAGCCCTATTGAAGTTGCCACCGGGTAGTAGGAATTTGTCCAGGGCGAAAGCAGGTGCGGGTTCCGATGAATATGTGACGTGGTTAATTGCGCTTAAGTGCGAGGCCCAATAATATCATTTGATATCTGGTAAAGCGATATCGCCGTCATACCAGGGGAGTGTGAGTTTAGACAATGCGATACGGGCACGTCCGTCCCAAATCAACTGCCGCTGTAGGCTTTCGATCTCACGGAAATAGCGAGCGGGGACCGGGTCGAAGAAATTCTGCAACGCATATAGAAATCTAGGGAGCGACATCATTTTGAAAAGTGCCGCTCGCCCCAGCGGGGACAAGGGCAATTCACGCCACCGCCTCACATCCTGCTTAAGGCGACGGAGGGGAGCATAAAGATTCTGATCATATCGCACCGCGGAAACCGTGGAGACATAGACCCCCAAATATTTGAAACCATCGTCTGCCACCTGAATTGGAAACCTACAGGGCAGCAGCGGCAACACCCCCGCTATGACATAAACACAGGACTTGGTCCAATTGATAACCAATCCGGAGTTCTTACCAAAGGATGTGAGAACGTCAAAGAGCACGTTCAAGGACTTTTGGGGGGAAGTGAAATAAAGGAGGATGTCGTCGGTGTAGAGTGAGACGCGATCTTCCAAATCCGGCGCCCACCGGATCCCTTTAATCGAGGGTTCCCACCGGAGCCATGCCGCAAGGGGCTCAAGCGCCAGCGCAAACAGAAGTGGGGAAAGCGGACACCCCTGACGGGTGCCGCGTCCCAATGGAAATGGGTCAGAGCTTCTGCCATTCACCACAACTTGAGCCAGTGGTTGCTCATACAGGAGCCTTACCCACGCGATAAAGTTAGGGCCAAAGCCAAATTTGGAAAGGGCCGCCCACAGATAGGGCCATTCAATGGTGTCAAAAGCCATTGTAGCGTCCAGGGAGGCCACCACCGCTGGCTCAGCGAGAGTTGCAGCTCTCGGGAGAACACCATGGAGTCGACGCAGATTAAGGGCCGTGTTCCGATGGGGTATGAAGCCGGATTGGTCCGGATGAATCAAGTCACAGATCACCGTCAACAACCGATTGGCCAGGACCTTAGCAAGGATTTTGGGTTCCGCGTTCAGCAAGGAAATGGGGCGGTAGGAGGTACAGCGATCACGAGGCTTGCCATCCTTATAAACGGCCACTATGGTGGCCAGGCGCTGTTCAAGCGGAAGGACTCCGGCCTCAAATGCGTCCAGAAACATGGTCCGCAGATGGGCGGCCATCTTGTCTGGACGAAGTTTGTAGAGCTCGATAGGCAAACCATTAGGCCCCATCGCCTTACCCGAGCGCAAGGATCTGATGGCGAGGGCAATCTCGTCCACCGTAAAGGGAGCCTCCAAAGCCAGACCCTCCTCCTCCGAGACACAAGGAAGAGCAATATCACGCAATAGTAAACGGGAATCGGCCTCATCCCGATCACTCACTGGGGTATAAACCTTTCGAAAATGGTCCATGAAACAGTCAACAATCTCACCGGGGTCAGATACACAGTCACCAGACTCACGGGTAATGACGGGCACCACACGATTCATTCTTTCAGCCTTATCCAGCCACGCAAGGAGTTTGCTAGCCTTGTCACCCACATCATACAAACGGCCCAGCTGATTCGCACGCATCACCTTAGCAGCATCAGTCACAAAAGCTTTGTAATCCGCCTGCTTCAATTCCAGAGTGTGCAGAAGCGCAGGCGAGTCATCCCCACCCAGCTCACTTTCAAGTGCAGTGATTTCGGTCTCAAGGGCAAGCACAGCCTCCCTCCTAGTTTTCCGTTCAGCTGCAATAAGAGACAGTGCGGATCCCCGTATGACCGTTTTAAAAGCCTCCCAGAGAACCGTAGGGGAGGATACTGAACCCACATTCTCATCGAAATAACAATCAATAGCCTTCACCAAATCTGAGCGGAGCAGGGGTTCCGAAAGTGCCAGGGCGGGACAGGGGGAACTCTGTTACCAGGAAGACCACCCACAGAGACCTCAATCAGCAAAGGGGAGTGGTCTGAAATCCCCCGGGGGAGATGACGAACTTCCCGTACCAAGGACAGGGTAGAGGCCAGCATGAAAAAATAGTCTATCCTCGAGAGGCTGCCATGCGCACCAGAGTGGAAAGTATACTGCGTCTGGGTGGGGTGCAACGCACGCCAAACATCCACCAGACCAAAAGTTTCGGCCATGTCCGTGAGCCACATCTGGGACTGCGGTAGAACTCTAGAGGGCAGTCGATCACAATCACCAGACATCACAGAGTTGAAATCCCCCCCATGATCAGTAGACCATCGGGGAGACCAAGAAGAGTCTTGCCGAGATCTGCATATGTGGTTGCCTGGAGCCCCGGGCGAATATACACAGCCACTATCACAATTAGCTTCCCTTCCCATCTCCCCGAGACAGCAGCATAGCGTCCCCGATCATCAAGGGTGACATCATCAATCTCGAGGGCCAAGGAGGATTTAACCATTATACCCACTCCCCGGGAGCCGGACGTGAAACCAGCATGGGCAACCAACTGGTAGCCCCGACGGTCAAGAGCTTTACAGGCATTTCCGATCAAATGGGTTTCCTGAAGTAACACAACATCAGGGGCATGACACCTTATGAACTGTAACACAATGCCCCATTTAATTCTGTCACCCAAACCATTGACGTTCCAAGAGAGAACCTTCATCTCACCCCCCCCCCCCATCCCAAGAAGAACAACCCAACCCAACCCCCTCCCGGAACCACAGGTCAAGGATGTGAGCAATCAGTAATATACCATGAAAAAGGAAGAACAAGAAACACACAACACAACCGAGTCCCCACCAACCACCCCCCAACCAAGAACCCGTTACAACGCCCCCACCCTGCACCCCTGCTGACTAAAGAGCCACCCCAAACTGCAGTGTGCCTGTCGCCCCATCTGATCTACACAAAGAAACCCCCGAGGAGGAAGGGAGTAACCATCCCAACCCGCCCCACCACGGGCATAGTCATAAAGCATACGATATAAGTTACTCTGCAGAGTTCAGAGTCCAAGGCCGGACCTCAGGGGCCCACAATTCAATCCTGGGTCTTTGCACCGCCGTCCGCGCCTCCGGGGGCCTCCGCTCTCGGTGTCATCTTTTGGCAGCGAGTCCAACCAGTCACTGGCACTACCTGGCTGATCGAAAAAGTAGGCACGTTCCCTGTATTCAATCCGCAGGCGAGCAGGAAACAACATTGCATATTTGAGTCCCAAATCCCTCAGGCGACGCTTAACTCCAAGAAATCCAGAACGTTGCCGTTGCACTTGAGGAGTGAATTTAAGTAATTTAAAAAAAATAAGTTTGAGTATAGGAGTATATGTTTTGGGGTACTGAGGTATATGTTTTGGGGTGTTTGGGTATTTTTAGTGTTTTAGGGCTGGGTTTGGTTTTTGGGGTACAGGGGTATTTTTAGGTTTTAGGGCTGGGTTTGGTTTTTGGGGTGCAGGGGTATTTTTAGGTTTTAGGGCTGGGTTTGGTTTTTGGGGTACAGGGGTATTTTTAGGTTTTAGGGCTGGGTTTGGTTTTTGGGGTACAGGGGTATTTTTAGGTTTTAGGGCTGGGTTTGGTTTTTGGGGTACAGGGGTATTTTTAGGTTTTAGGGCTGGGTTTGGTTTTTGGGGTACAGGGGTATTTTTAGGTTTTAGGGCTATGTTTGGTTTTTGGGGTACAGGGGTATTTTTAGGTTTTAGGGCTGGGTTTGGTTTTTGGGTTACAGGGGTATTTTTAGGTTTTAGGGCTATGCTTGGTTTTTGGGGTACAGGGGTATTTTTAGGTTTTAGGGCTGGGTTTGGTTTTTGGGGTACAGGGGTATTTTTAGGTTTTAGGGCTGGGTTTGGTTTTTGGGGTACAGGGGTATTTTTAGTGTTCACTTATTTTAAAAACACGACTTTAAATAAATAAATTAAATTAAATTAAATTAATTATATTATTTACAATTAAAAAAATAATTAAATTACATTACTTAAATTAAATAAAATTAATTACATTTTTAAATTAATTAAATTAATAAAATTAAATTATATTATTTACAATTTATAAATTAATTAAATTACATTTATTAAATTAAATTAAATTATATTAATTATTATTTTTAATTTATTTAAATTAAATTTATTATAATAAATTAAATTATATTACTTACAATTTATAAATTAATTAAATTACCTTTGTTAAATTATATAAAATAAATTAAATTAATTTCAATTTTAAAATAATTAAATTACAATAATTAAATTAAATTAAATTAATTACTTTTTAAAATTAATTAAATTAAATTATTTATTTTAAATTAATTACATTAACTAAATTACATTATTTTTAAAAAGATATACTTACCTATACTTACGTTGTAATGGCATGCGTTGTAATAGTATCTGCTATGTAATGACATGCGTTGTAATGGCATGCATTGTAATGGATCCTGCGTTGTAAAAATTGCGATGTAACGGTCTGCGTTGTAAAATAACGCGTTGTAACATCATAGATCCGTCCTGGGGTGGCTTGGTAGCAGTTGGGCGGGCGGCTGGGGTTCAGGGCAGAGAGGGTTGCGGAGTCGTACGTTATGCGGGTGGAGTGGATTTTGCGGGGGCCAGGGGGTCTGGCGCTGGGCGCGGTCCAGGCGCGGACGGGCGTAGACGGGCTTACCTTTGGCGCACCTTCGGCGCGCATGGGTGCGTGAACGCTGGGCGCAAAACCATCTGTCATAAGTGGGTAGTGGAGGGGGAGGGGCGAGGAAGGAGCAGCTGGGAGGCGGGAGCGGGGTGGAGAGGACTGGCTCCGAGGCACAACAACAACAAAATGGCAGCAGAAGCTAAACCGGAACCGGTTGGGGCAACAACAGTTATAATGTTGTGGGCAGAGGCACTATCACAATTAGGCAGAATTAAATTTTAATCTAACAGGTAATGCGAGCGCTACGCAAGGCGAAGCGGGCAATATATGCAGTGGCAGGATAACTCAATGAGGCAATGCGAACAATGCAGGCGCCAGTATTAATCAATGCAAAGCGAGCAGCACAACGATACCCAATGCAGGCAACAGTACAGTCGTAGTCAGCCAACGATAGCAGCAAGGGCCAGGGGCCGTGGGGAGCGACCGCTTCTGACGGAGTCAGGACGGTCACAGCGCTTCACAGGACGGGGCAAGCCTAGTGAGTCAGTGGTAGGGAGGAGCAGCTGGGAGGCGGGAGCAGGGTGGAGAGGACGGGCTCAGAGGCACAACAACAACAACAACAAAATGGCAGCAGAAGCGAAACCGGAACCGGTTGGGGCAACAACAGTTATAACGTTGTGGGCAGAGGCACTATCACAATTAGGCAGAATTTAATTTTAATCTAACAGGTAATGCGAGCGCTACGCAAGGCGAAGCGGGCAATATATGCAGTGGCAGGATAAGTCAATGAGGCAATGCGAACAATGCAGGCGCCAGTATTAATCAATGCAAAGCGAGCAGCACAACGTAGGACTTATGTCAATATACTAAACTTAATAGTGAGTGTGCCAGGTAACTTAGAGGTCACTAGAAACGTTCTTGAATATAAAAGAAGGGATTAGTTTCGGACAACCGCATAAACATGACAACTTTGTTTCCCAAGAATAAGAATATATCTCTCAGAGTCGTGGAAACAATAGATAAGTATTTCACTCAGTCAACCGTGCATGCTTCCTTTCTAGAGAGTTGCAGAGAAATAGTGAGACAGGCATTTTCAATAAAAGGGTTTATTGAACAGTCTTCTTTCTCATGCAAGAGAGGTGAATTGCTACAATCGTTATGCAGAATGCAAAGTATAATGCGTACAGCGTAAACAGACATATGAAATAATACTCTAAGAGCATTGAATGGTTTCTAAGCCATATAAAAATACATACATAAATAACATAGACTAAATTACTCACTGGTGCTTCTGAAATTCGCCTACCCAATGTACCTAACCTAAGTCTAGTTCGATGGAAGAAGTAACTGTTGTTTAGCATAGGTTTAGTTTTTCTTGCCAAGAATCTACCAACGGTTTCTCTAGGTTCTAATCAGCTCCATACCTTGTTTAGAATGAAGGAGGTCTGGTATCTCTGTCTCGGGACTCGATTTCCCAACACCCCGCTAGGGGAGCCGGAAACACTGGAGCTGGATTCTCTGCAGAGAAGAGCAGCTTCCTGATCAGTGCCTCAGCTGGAGAGTCAGCTTCCTTCGGCACTTGCTGTAGCGAGCTGTGTTGGGCAAGTAGGTCTTCGAACTGCTCCGAACCACTGTATCTTGCTATAGCAAGTAAAGGTATATTTATACCTTGAAGGTGTTTAGGAATGCCATAGTTTGACGTAAAGTCATGCATATGAACATCATGAATGAACCCCTGGGGAATAGTTGTTCATTGTAAAGTAACTGAGTTCTTGAAGAAATCAATATTCGTTGTGACGTTTTGGTGAACGGATGGAAGTAGCCATGCCTGTATTTGGGTAGCATGGGCTATGTCTAAATAAGGGCTGGATTTCTATGTCTATATAAGGGCAACGAGAATTGTACCTATATAAGGGCATGAATCGGGAAAATGCAATCGGAGCCTAAAACGCCACACAACACCCACTCCACTTTCTTATGTACGACATTACTACGACATTACTAAGTTCTAAACACGTTAAACATATCTAAACATGATGTTTTAAAAAAACACCCAAAATACATAAAAATGCATTGTTACTTGTTGTACACGAAAAAAGCATTTGTGCTGTACACATTTAAAAGCAATGTTTCATTCCAAGCATATAGGTGACATTTTCAAAATGCTATCTGAATGAATCACAAAAATACATTTATGAAATGGCTCGTAAATACAGAAAGGAAAAGGTGCCGAAACCATTTCATGACAGATTATATAATAACTGTTTGTTCTTAGGACAAGGTCAAATATCGTCTCTGGAAGTTTTCAAAGAATTCTAGTTCTCTATGAATAGTTCTACTTTAAGCAGATTACTTTGTGCCAAAAAATGAAAAAATACAAATTTGAAAAAACAAAAAGTTAATCATAGAAAAAAGAGTTCCAAAGTTAGAACTTTGTTTTGAAAAAATGAAGGTTGAATTCAGAGTCTCTCAGAACACTGTGTGCCAAATCAAAAGTCAGTGTTATTGTTTGGAGAAAACATCAAATCTTTTAAACCTGTAAAGAATTTGTCTAACATTGTAGGTGAGAGTTGGATTACCTCAATAACCTCTTCGCTGCTGATGACCAGCTCAGCTCGTCATCAGCTACGGCGCTCGTAAGCTGATGACGAGCTAGCTCGTCATGTAACGCGGGATTTTGAAATTTGCCGCACACAGCGTGAAAAGCCGCCGCAGCGATGCGGTTAAGAAGATTAATCGCTCATAGATGTGAAGCATCGCCGTCAGAGTTGGTCGCATTAGCAATGTTCGAATTGGAAGGTACCTGTGTGCCTGTTTTCTCTTGTACCTCAGCAGTAGCATTTTGCGTCTGTGAGATCTCAATGAATGCCGTCATCAGTATTGGTAGCCGTTGGAGACAACACTGTGCATGGGCCTTTACCAGGTCCAGCAAAGTATCAACATCCGTTGGCATGACTGATGGGTGTGTGAGACAGGTGTCTAACATGCATTCTTCTCCGCATAGCAGGCATCGTAGAATAGGTAAGATGCAATCTTGCCAAATTTATCTGAATGATAGAAACCATGTGGTATTCAAGTCTCTTAGATGAGTTAGTCCCAAAATTTGGATAATGCGCCCATGACACTTCATTGCCAGTAGAGTGTTCTCCACGGTGAACTGGGTATCGCTGGTAATTTGGCTTGCCATATCATAGCAGTAGGAGCAAAAATAGTATCCCTGCTGTGAGCCCCAAAATGAGAGGCAATCCGCCAAACACAGAGTGAACGAAGTTTGGAAATATTCCTAGGACTGCTTCAAAGGGTGCTAACAGTCCCAAAAAACTGTTTTAAATACATGTACAATACCACTGGTACCTGACAGGTTTAAGATACGACCTAACATTTCTGAGAAATGTACAGGGCAATTTGTAGTTAATAGCGTGTGTATTACCGCAGAAGTCCTTGCGACTTGCATATCATACGTCTCTTTGGCCGAGGTCAATGGCACAGTTTTTTGCAAAAGAATGGCTTTCATTCTGCTTAAAGTATCAATTTGTATAAAAGAGATGTTCAGTGAAGGCCATAACGGCGACTCACGGTCTGTCTTGGTTTTAGGAAACAATACTTGCATACAGAAAATGACCCTGGCTGACACAGTTAAGAGATAGGGTAAACCTGGCAACATGCCACAGCAGCTGTGATCATTCAACATAATGTAACTTCCATTAGAAAGTTGCCTAAAAATTGGATCAATCATTGCAGCTGGTGAACCTTGCAGGTTGCAGGATAAGTTGATAGAGGAACCTTCGCAAGCCCCGTGTAAATTATTATCCTGACAAAGGAGAGAACCGCTTAGTGCATTTTTGCAATTTTTACCACTAAGAAAAACTTCTCTACCCCCACTCCAACATTTGTGTGTGTATGGTAACTCCCAGGATGTCTTGATGTATTTTTTACCCAACCTTTCATATGTGCCTGCTGGTATATGTTTTAAGCAATATTGAAAATGGAAAATTGTAACAGGCAGAGTGATTGTTCCATGTATTATCCATTCAATGGCTGGCTTTTCAGCTAGTGTAAATGGCAATCTTTCCAGTTTTTCAATGCTCAGCACCATATATGCTGCTCCCCTTTGTGCCAATTTGATCTGTATATCAGTGAGATTAAATTCTGAAAACAGTGACGTAGTATTGATTAAACGACAAGGCACATACCCTTAACAAAGGTTTTGCAACAACTTCCATCCCAATAGCATGATAGAACATAATTGCGACTGACCATGTTGCAACATGACCAAGTCCTGTTCCATTATGTCTATGGCAGAGCATATCCTGGATGACAGAGTTGTTAACCTATTGTCAACTACAGAGAGAGATTTCTCTAAGTTAATATGATCAATTTCTCTTATTCATTCTGCAGTCTCTGATTGAGTAATCTTCCATGTTTCATTATACAGAGCAAAGATACCGGTATATATAAAACGTTTATGGCGGGGTTTAGTAGGTCCTTGCAAGAAGTCTCTTAGGTCTGCCCGATCTTTAAGTAAAGATAAATGTTGTTTTACATCTTTTAGTGTAGATTTGTGTAGCCACTCAAGGCACAGTTTCCCTACACTGTATGTTGTTACTATTCTCTGAACATATCTTGGATCTGGCCTAGTGAATGTGAACCCTTGTGTTTTATTCAGGAATCTATCTTGACAGTTGTTTGTGTCTGTGGGCCAGATTAAACATATTTTCCAATCTGTTCTGTTGCGATGCAAAATAGTATGTACATCGACCTCCCCCTCTGAAGTGTTACTACTATCAGGTGTGGGTGTTGGTATGGACAGTTTGTTCATATCTTTTATCTTGGCTATCCCAAGACAAGGTGTCTGTTGGACAGTGTCATTCAAAAACATTATTTGCTCTGGGATGATGCAGGCTCTAAATAAATCTTCTAATCCCTGCACTTGCCAGTCTTTTCTGCCCCAGGCAGTTTTTGTCTCAATTTTGTCTTTCCAAAGCTGAGCATAAAAGGCCGCAGAATAAATTTGCTTGGTAATTGTCAACATACTTTTCATTCCTGTCTTCTTAACATTTTTAAAGTAAAATTATTCTGGATTGGAAAAATTAAAACCTGAAAAGTTTGGAAATTTGACATAAAATGTTTTTGAGCTACCCTTTGGTGGCGTAGGACAATGTTCCCATTGATTATACTTCAATACATTTCTAGGATTTGCAGATTTGTGCAATAAATTATGACCCTAGTCATTATAGCAATACATTTGTTCATAATCTGATGTACCTTCTAAGTATTTATGATTTGTAAAAACAGTAGACATTTCTAAGTCTGACATCATATTATTAACAGTCTCAAAGTCCCAATCATCAGAAAAGGAACTAGATGAAACAAAGTCATTCAAGGAAATCTTGAACTGGTGTAGAATCTGCAACAGCTCAGCCGGACCAAAAATGTCATATTCAGTTCTGTCCTAAGGTATACCACTAAGTATAGGAACGGCTGTGACGTTCACTGATGACAAGTCTCTTTGTTCACGATGAGATGATTTTTGTGGATTGAGTAGTAAGTTGATGTTCTTACTTGCTTTTTTTTTTTTTTATTATTTTTATAGAGACCAAACATTTAAACAGTTCCAATTTACAATTAAGCTACAGAATTGGTTATGCAAAATTCATACAAAAAGAAACAAACATTAATTCATCAAATTAAACAGATAGTTACACAAAAGCATTCCAATCAATTAAGGCTGAGAGAAACACATCGGAAACATATGAAAAAAATACTAGTACTAAAATACATTCCAAACACCGCTATTTGCTTATCCAATCCATTCGGCCACAGGCGGCCAAACTCGGGTCGCAAATTGCCGCCGTCTCCCCCCTTTACAGGAAAATGCAGAAAATTCTAAACAATGTATGGCTAAAAATCTTGACCGCCACTGTACAAATGTGGGTGCTTCCGGCGAGAGCCACTGAGAAGTAATGCACAGACGCACCTGTGACATAGCGATAAATATAAGGGCTGATTCGTTAAAGGTGTTACCACCAACTAATGTATTACCTGCATCGACCCCGAGTTTCACAAGTGCCGGTGTTATAATACATCGGATCTTAAGTGCAACATTAATAAAGTGCTCGATATTGTCTAAAAAGGCACGGAGCGATAAGCAGGAGTAAAACATATGTATTGCGTCTGCTGCTATCAGCCCACATCGTGGACATGTATTACCTTTTGTAGCCCCCCATTTTGCAATCTTAGCAGGCGTATAGTATAAGTCCAGCATAGCCATATAGATTTGAGTTTTTAGAGAGCCAGATACTATAGCCTGATTAGCAAGTTCTATCACTGAACTTAAATCAATACCTGCTATACCCAATTTTGCTTCCCACTTGGCATTTTGAGCAGTAAAGTCATCCGGAAATGTTGATAACACATAATGATACAGAATGCCTATTCTACTTCTCTTTTTTATCAGCTCAATAACAGACACTTTCTCCAAAATACACAAATATTTTTGAATAAAACTTTGGATCTGTAGATACTTAAAGAAATCAGGTGGAGATAACTGAAATGTATCCCTTATTTCCCTGTATGATAGAATAACACCATCCTCGGTAATGTCACCAAGCCCATAGATACCTTTATTTTGCCATCTGTGCATAACGATATCCTGAAAGATGCTGGGAAATATTCGGGAAGCTCTAAAAGGTGTATATAAATTCATATTTGGGATCGTTAATTTCCTCCTAATCTTTCGCCAGATGGTATATGCTGCTATCAAAACCTTAAAGCGGGTTCTCTTATAGTAGCTAGGTTTGAGGACTTCAAGTAGAATACCTTTTGCAGCTGAACCAAGCCCAATCTCATATATAGTGGGAGAGTTACATATTGGTGTGCTCGCGTTATCCCCACATAACAGTACACCCATTCCCTGCAGCATTGCTGCCCAATAATAGATAACAAGATTTGGAACCGCCCAACCCCCTCGATCTCTTGGAAGGGTATACACCCGTTACAACGCATCTTTTACAATTACCTACTATTACAACGCATCTTTTACAACGCATACCATTACAACGCATTGCGCTGGGGGCGCTCTAGGATAGGGAATAAGTATAATTTACTATCCAACACCTTCCCTAGTGTCCACGGGGACTGGAGTTAGAATAGTAAATTATACTTACCACTATCCAGCACCTCAAAGCGCTATGCGTTGTAATGGTATGCGTTGTAATGGTCGCGTTGTAATAGTAGGTAGTTGTAACGGTATGCGTTGTAACATGGTACATACCCGCACGGCACATCCATTTAGCTGCTCTGCGTGAGCGTCTATACCCCCACAAAAATCTATAACAAACTCCATCTACCTTTGCCAAGCTTATTTGAGAAAACAAAAGGGGAATGGTCCTAAATAGATATAGAAACTTAGGTAGTATTAGCATTTTAATGACACTACATCGTCCATATAAGGAAAGATGTAGGCTGTCTAGGCTTTCCAGTTTTTTATTGGCTTTGTCTATAACCGGTAGGCTGTTTAAATCAGGTATAATATCCACTACAGAGGTTATACGCACCCCTAAATACATGGTATCGGGGGCCACTGGGGCATCTGAGATGGCCATACCAGGTGTCTGAACCACCTGCGTCTTTGAGACATTGAGCTTGTAGCCCGACACTGCCCCAAAATGTCCTGCCAATTGCTTAAGTTCGCTAAAAGCAGATGAAACTTCGGAAGTTATAACCACTATATCGTCTGCGTACGCTAATAAACTGTAGGACATATTACTAACTCTTATAGGTTTTATACGCTGACTAGCCATAATCTTAGAAAGGAAGGGGTCTATATACTGAGCAAACAACAGGGGAGAACAGGGACACCCCTGTCGCATGCCTCTAGTAATAGGAAACGAATGGGTCTGCTGGCCAGATTTACGGAGTTGCGCCCTGGGAGAAATATACATGGCACAAATTGCCTGTATAAATTCTTTTGGAAATCTCTTCCACTTCAAGATGGCCCACATAAACCCCCAGGAGACCCTGTTGAACGCCTTCTCGCCATCCAACAGGATCAACCCGAGAAGTGAATTAGTGACTTGAGCCCAATCTAGTAATGCTATGGAGCGTCTAACATGGTCGGCAGTATCTCGGCCAGGTATAAATCCATGCTGAAATACTGAGACCAGGGGGGTAATCACCTGTACAAGTCGACCTGCCATTATTTTTGAATATATTTTGGAATCGCTATTGATTAGAGAGATAGGCCGAAATGATGATGGTAATAACTCAGGTTTGCCTTTTTTTTAAACAAAACAATGGTTGTACTTTGCCATGATTCTGGTACAGGACCCCTCTGGGCTGCTCTTAATACCTCCAAAAAGAACTGACCAATTTCAGGTAGAAACACCATATAAAACTCCAGTGGCACTGCATCTGGTCCACAGGCCTTGTCATTAGCCAGCAATTTTACTGCAGTTTCTATCTCCTCCCATTGAATGGGGGAGGTCAGATGCTCAGCCTGTTCAGGAGACATAGTGACAGTCTCAAGATCTGCTAAGTAAGCTTCAGTAGCTCTCTTAGTGTTAAACCAAGTGGTATCTTCATTATATAAAGAAGAATAAAATCTTAAGAAGACATCGTTAACCTTTTCCTGTAGTTCATGTACCACTCCATGTTCATCTTGAGTTTTCACCACCTGGCTCTAAATGCTCCGCTGGCGTAGTCTCTTAGCCAGAACCCTACCAGATTTCTCCCCGAACTCAAACATTTCTGTGCGATATTGTAAAAATGTTAGCGCGAGATCCTACCCAAGAGGCTCCAACAGAGCAGCTCTAAGAACAGCTATCTTTTGTAAACAGGGAGCTGTATCGTTTCCACTCTTGATATTTAAAGTCAGTGCTATTTCAGCATCCCGAAGCTCTCTTGCACCATTTCGCATCCGTTCTTGCCCTACTTTCCACCTGTAAGAAGAGAAACTTTTAGTCTCCCCACGTAGCCCAGCTTTCATTGTGTCCCAGACCACTTGATCTGTAGCAGATCCTCTGTTAATGTTCAGAAATTGGACTACCCATTTTTTAATATGTGTGCGATACCCCTCATCAAAAAAAAGTTTCTTATCGAAGGTACAATCTCTAGGTGGTTTTCTAGCACTAAGCCAAGGATATTGAGCAATCAGTGGATTATGGTCTGAGAGAAATCGTGGTAAACAAAAAATATTGCTAACAGCTGCTAGTTCTTTAGACAGAAAAACAAAATCTAACCTGACATTTTTCTTATGAGGCATGGAGTGAAACGTATAACCATCTTATGTTCTCTTATGCAGATACCATAAGTCAGTAAGTCCGTGCTCTTGAAGAAGAGCCTGAAGAGCTTTAAAAACTTTTGGTTTTCTCCCCACATAGTTAATAACATTCGTAAAGTCCATATCACTTGACATATTAATGTTCATATCTCCACAAACGAGTAGTGGATTAGGCCCTGCTGCCAGCTCAACATCTAAGTATTCAAACACTTCAGGATCGTCTAAATTCGATCCATACACATTACAGATTGTTAACATTTTCCCACCAATGCACAATTCCACTATAGCCCACCTACCCATTTTATCGGCCAGTGTCCTTTTACATTTGCACAAGCCGCCCCTGGCATATATAGCTACCCCTCTGATCATGAATGTCTGTTTAGAACAGACTACCAACTCAAAACCAGGAAACTTCAAACATTCCCGCTTCTCCCATGGAATATGTGTCTCCTGTATACAAAGTATATCTACATGCATGAAATCAACAATTTTACGAAAAAGAGCCCGCTTTTTGGTGTCATTGAGGCCACAGATATTCCAAGTGCCGATAGTTATTTTGTCCTCCCCCATCTAAGCCCGGAAAAAAAAAGGAGAACCCAGATGAGATTCCCTCAGCCATTATATAGGTAATTTGTACCACCAATTCTGCAAGATAAGTCTCAGTTTTTTTGCAACCCCACTCTCTCCCCACCTCCCCACACCACCCCTGGCAACTCCCTCCCCCCTCCTCCCACCCCCCCCCACAACCCAAAAAAGAGGCTTAAGGACATTGTCCTCAGTGATGTTGAGATGCGTCAACCGTTCCCCACCCCGTCGAATTCCCTACCCCACCCATATGGTACTCTCTTGCTCCACTTCCCAAATTAGCTTCTAGTTGTGAATATCAGTATTGATCAATTCCTGAACAGAAATCCCTAAAAATCTATAAAAATAATAATGATAAAGAAATTACTCTTTCTAAGCATGTAAATAAATACAATTAACATCATTGTCTCCTAGGGACCAGCTCTTAAACAAGCAAATGACCTACTCCCTTTTGTTTATGCAATAACATAACCAATATTTTATATGAAGAGAGATACACTCTTTAACGTTCAGCCAAAAAATAAAGCATTAACCCTACCCATCACCGACGGTTTAAAAGCTTAATGCCAATTACAAGCTATAGAATAAGATTCAGATTGTCAATGCAGCAAGTCTAAGTAAATCAACTTCTCCCGTTAGTCCATTTTAGCACTAAACATCTATTTTAGCCTGCCTTCTTTTTAAGTTCAGATAGGTAGTCTTGTTCCAACCGACTAGATGTAAAGTATCTCGTTTGCCCATTGAAGACAACCTTTAATTTGGAAGGATTAAGCAGAAAAACCTGGGCTCCTGCTGCTTGGAAGGGAGTGAATAGTTTCTGCATATGCCATCGTTCGTTTACAGTTGTTGGGCAAAAATCCGGGCGTACGAAAAACTCACAACCCATAGCAGTACGTTTTTTCCCAGGGCGGGCAAGATCATAAAGGGCTTCTCGCAACAGATAATTGTTCAAGCAAATTAATATCGCCCTTGGATATGAATTTTGGTCACCCTGTCTGTGCCTCGCACGCTGTCGTTCTGCAAACGGAAATCTGTGAGCCCGAATTACCTCCCTTTCCCAATTCCAATTAGTCAGTTCTGGAAAAGCCTCCTTGAACAGCTGCACAACAAACTTGCGAGGGTCTGCCCCCTCTCTTGTTTCTGCTATACCCAAAATTCACAGGTTATTGCGTCGTGATTGATTTTCTAAATTCGTAAGCTTCCAATCTACATCGGATTTTGCATTCTGTAAAGACTCTACAACTGATTGTTGCTTCCCCAAAGTGTCTTCTACAGAGGAGATTCTCTCCTCTACTTCCACCACAAGTGATGTAACTTCAGATCAGGTTTTTATTAGCCGCCGTACATTATTCTGCAGTTTCCTCACTGCACCTTGCGTTCGCAGACCATCCATTTTTTTCTCATTACGATGAGTCATAATAGTCTTATATATGAGACCAAGTGTAATTGCCTCCTCTTCCAACTCTTCATCCAAGTTAATCTGAACGAATGGCTGTTCTTGATCTTGTTGTAATGTTTCACTGATATCCCTCATCTTCCTCACTGTATCCTGGGTCTGGAACTGTTCCGGGTCCTCTCCTTCTTCATTTTCTGGGAGATCTCCCCAATCGCCAAGATTACTAGCACTGTCCAATTCTTGTTCTTTGTCAGATAAAGTAGTTAAGTCTGACATAGAGTCGAATTACCCTTCAGCTTCAGATTCAAGATCTTTATCCAATACTGTTTTTGCAGTTTTAGTGCTTGGCTGGGAAGTCATATCTACAACCCCCATTATATCACGGCTCACAACTGTCTCAGAGGTGTTTACTTCACTTCCGTCTCTATCTGCATCGGTTCTGACGTTAGACTCATTAGTCATCTCAGTATTTGGTTCAATAATTTCTTTCGGCCTGGTCCCCCGCCTCTTATCAAAAATTGCTGCAACTGCGACTATTTTTTGTTTAGCAGGTGTCTCTTGAGGCTGGTGGGCTGCCGAGTCTCTGTAATTAGTCTGTAAATCACCTAAGGCTCCTTGCCCACTCCGTGCATGTGGCTGTAAAAGTTGTGAAGGAGAGTGCACTTTTGCGCTTAAAACGTTCAGCTTTCCTGCTGTGCCAGCATCTATAGCCGCCTAAGTCGAGCGACTGTCCACCTCTGGACCCTTAGACTTAGAGACAGCCCTCCTCGTTTTTGCTCCATTGTCATTTCCTTCAACAGTCACACTCCTTGTGGGGGTCCCAACCGGAGTTTCAATAACTTCTCCGCCCTTATTTTTCGCGTTTCCCCTTCCCTTTGGCACCATCATAAAAGCTGTATGGCAGGAACGCTTGTTGAATTATGAAATTTAAGTCTTTATATCCTGTTGGAGATTTTATATCGATTTTTTTTTTATGATAGAGCCGGCAGTAAGCTTTAAAATAATAATCGTCTCTCTCCTTAATTCGGCAGTGTTTCAAAGTATCACATCGAGCGTTCTGACTTCAGAAATTGTTACAGGCGAGCAGTTGTAGCAACTGTAGCAGGGAAGCCAGGCACATAGTCCTTTTCAAGCAGTTCTACGACCAAGCCAAACCAAACTGATCTCTCTGATTTTCTCAGACGTTTGTTCGTCTCTGCACAGCGTGTCGGCGCAGCAACCAGTATGTCCCTGCCCAACCCAGGGTTGGAGCGGGATCAGGACAGGCGTCGGCTCGGCTCTCGGGAAGGTACAGCTGCAGCCTCTGAAACTGACCGCTGGAGCCGCAGAGAATCGCTGAAACCTCGCTGAAAGTACAGCAGCCTCGCTCGATAGCCGCCGATTAAGCCATGAGAGGCCGCAGTTGATCGGGAGCCAGAAAGGTAGGAACAATCACCATGGGCAGGGAATTCGACCGGGGATACGACGAAGCACCTCACACAGCCGTAGTGACGGCCGCCATCTTGCCTCCTTTGATGTTCTTACTTGCTGTGCCCTTTTTTAAACAAATCTTCCATTTGTCAGCATTCCCAAAGTTATTACAAGAGTCAACCAAATTAGAAGAAAAAGTACACCCAACACAATCCATGGTGAAACCATATAAGTCTTTTCCAGGTGATGAAAAAGTTCTGTTGCTTGTACTTTAAAAGATCTTTTTACTGGCGTCGTTTCAGGCTCGCTGGGATCCTCAGAAAACGTATCAAAGTTAATGAAATAGCCAGAGGCAGTTCTGTCAATTGTAGGGATGGCATCAGGATTCGTTGAAATCACTGGAACCACTTGATCACTTGTTACATTTGTGTATTCAGATGATACTGCATTGTAGATAGGCGTTTCTTGACAAACTGTTATTTGGGTCTCAAGAGGTACAAGTTCCATACCTTTGTTGCATAGTCCTTATTTTCGCACTGCAGATTCTTCAAAGGTGATGAGCCTCACAGTTTGAACCTCTTGGATAGTAGCCAGATTAGGGCGTCTATTACATTGTCGGAGTCCACTTGGCCTACTGCTTATGATCAGCCACATGATGTTGGTTGACCAGGTCAATGGACACAAACCTTTTCTACTTTTTACCAGCAAGGGGCGGCAGTAATGCTGTTCCTGATCCGTGGATTGCTAGGACAGGTACTGGTTGTCTGTAAGAAGGCCCAAATTCCTTCTTGTCCGCGATCTTTTCTCTGACCAGATCACTAAGCTTTGGGATCCAAACAGGCCTTGCTGGGACTGTTGGTTTCTCTTCAGTGGTTGTTGGCTTCAGAACACGTTACTTTAAGTCCTGCAAAACAGCCAAAACGGTCTTTGATATCAAAGGGTTTTTGTTCTACAACTGAAGTCTGACAATCGAGATCCAAAAAGATCATTCTGGTTCCAAAAAGGACTTCATATAGAGTGATACCCCCTAGAGAACTTCTTGGCAGATTGTTAAGACTACGTTGAACACTTATTAGATGTTTGACCCACCCCTCACCCGAGCCTAATACCCTAGCTATTATAGATTGCTTTATGTCTCGTTTTTTTCTCTCCACTACCGAATTTCCCTCAGGATGGAATGGACTGGAGTAGCACAATGCAACGCCCAATTTGACCATAGCCTACTTGTAAGCTCGAGAGCTAAACGCAGGACCCTGGTCAGAATGTAGCGTGCCGACTGCGTATGTGCCCATAAAGACTCGTAAATCTTTTATAACAGTTTGAGCGTCAGCCGAGCACTGAGGCCACATCCAAATGAATCTTGAACACAAATCCACTGTGACCATGATATATTTATAGTTACCATCCCTCTGCAAGGGACCGCAGTGATCCAGGTAAACGCAAGCTAATGGTTTATCTCAAATTAACAGGGGCGTCTGCGCAGGACGTTTAAGTGTACAGACTTTCATCTTTTGGCATATTTCACATTCCAAAACATAGTTTCTGGTTTGTTTCCTCATGCGCGGCCACCAGTATCTCTATTTTATTAATGCTACTGTCGCGGAAAACACCTGCATGTGCAGAGGCGAGCCGTTGATGTGCTCCTAAAATTAGTCTTAATCTGTGTTCCATGTTTGGAATTACTCTATCCCCCACTCCAGGGATTCGAGCGAATGGAACATTGTTTGCATCAGTTATGTATGAGTATTTGAGTGGATAGCCTTTCGGTAATGTTTTACCACTGTCTTTGCTTGAAGCATTGACAGCTTGCATTATTTCGCTGTCTATTTTCATTTTTGAACAAGTGATTGCAGCTACGGAAGCCGTTTGCACGGCAGCCTTCGCAGATTCATCATCCAATCAATACCCTGCAACGTGAACACCATCACGTTGACGACTCAGTGTATGTATCACGTGAGCATTTTGTAGTCCTAGCCATAACTGAACTACTTGTTCCCAAAGCAATTTATGCTTGATTTCGCCACCTTTTGCATCTTTGTAACCGTTTTGAATCTAGTTTTGCAAGTATTCATTAGAAGATTGAACACAATAATACGAAGCGCCATCTTGAATGCTTGTAGTTCAGCTCGCTGAGCTGTACAATCTCCTAGAGATTGTGTTTTAGTGACCATTGGTCGGAATTTTCCATCTCGCCAGCGACCTTTAACGATCGCGCACGCAGCACTATAAGCTTGTTTACCCAAGTAGCAGGTTGAGCTGATCCGTTAGTATAAATGATACATTCATACTGCTCTAGAAGCAGAATTTCACTAGGCAGAGGACATTCTTGTTCATAAGTTAGAAATGCTTGTGTTTTCAAATATGGATCAAAAAAATATTCAACATCTGTTGCAGCAAGAGAATTAAACTATTGTATCCATCTCGGATGTAAAGCTTTAGCATTGGGAATGCTCGCTTTTATCACTCCCTCTAAGGCAGGTACAGGAGTAACGACCATAATGCACTTAACCTGTGCGAGGGCTCTCTCTTTTGCTACTGCAGTTTGAACGGCTGTCAGAATTTTTTCTGTTGAAGTAAATTTCATTTCTGCTTGTGTGTCCAAATGTGATTTGTAAGCTATTGGTACTTTTTCTCCTTCATTAAAGGTTAAGTATGTGAATCCGCATTGTCCTGGAATGATTCGGATCACCAAGTTGCGTACGTTTACACGTGTTTGTAAATGTTTTGTTGCTAACATGTCTGTTTCAATGAACACAACATTTCTGTGTGTTTTTGAATCCAATTAACTGTTTTAAAATCATGTTTGATTAATTCGTAGAGAGGTTTAAACCTTTCTGCGTAGTTTAGAATATAAATTCTCCCGAAATTTAGGAAAACTAGAATCAACTGTAAGTTTTTCAGTGTTTTTGGAGGTTGGAGCAGCGCACATTTCTCTAGAAAGTTTGCTGCCAGGTTTTTGCCTTCCCTCGATAACTCATATCCTAGAAAAAGGACGTTAAGGTGGGTAATTCTCGATTTCTTAAAATTGAATTTGTACCCTTCAGAGGCGAAGCCCAATATTATGGTGTTCACCCTGTTCAAGTGCCTATCCAAGTCATCATATGTTAGATAGATGTCATCGACATATGATAATACCTCATCATCATAGGTTTGTAGTAACTCTGTTACCCTGGCTGAAAATAACCCTGGACTGTTCTTGAATCCCTGAGTGAGACGACATAAGTGACGCTGTGTCCCCATAATTGAAAAAGCAGTCAAATACCTACTTTCTGGTGCAATGTTTTAACAGAAGAAACCGTTAGAAAAATCTAATGTGGTTTTATACTTTTTACGCACAATATTATTCATTAGTGCTGCACTGTGTGCATTTTGTACTGCAAAAGTTTTGCTACAAGAATTTAGATGTCTGTAATCCAAAACTAGACGATATGTATTGTCTGGTTTGGAGACAGGAAACAAAGGAGTGTTCATTGACGAGGAGCATGTTTCAATCACCCCTTGGTATTCAAGTTGATCTAATATCTCCCTGACCTGTTTTTTAGCTTCTTGCTTAACTGGATACTGCCTTTCTGCAGTGGTTGATTTTTTAACTAGATTTTATGGTGATTTTTATATAATGCAGGAGCCTGGGCCACTGCCCATTTCCTGGCATAAGTATATTTTAAATTAATTGGAATATGGTTGGGGAAAGCTGGCAAAAATATTTCTTCGCCATGTGGGCACTCCCTGACAAATTCAGGTGGCCAGTCTTGTTCAGCTAGAAGAATGTCATAACCCTTAGAAAGTCAATCCCAAAAGAGTGCTCTTATTTTTCTTGTTATGTCCCCCTCCATCCGGAGTGTTACTTCATATAACTCATGTGGGACACTAACCCTGGTATCTGCAGTTTCAACTTGGATGTACTCAGTCAAGTCCACTGTCTCAAAATGATCCTTCAAGTTCTTGCGAGCTATGGTGACTTCTGCTGCTCTGTCCAACATCGTTTGAGCCCATTCCCCGTTCTTGAGTTGTTTTCTCAAGATCCTCGGCATGTCTGATTTTTAGACCTGCTACCTTCTTTTTGGTGAATTGAGTTTTCTTATTTTTCTGTACTTGTTGATCGTCTTTGGACTTCACGCGTTCTTCCTTGTGTTCTAACCGTCCTCTCCTTTCGGATTTCTGTGACGAAGTCTGAAAGGTACGAGAGGAACGTGTATCAGTCTCTTGATATCTATTAGGTTTTCTCAAATTATCCCTATTCCTGAGGTTATACCTCCTTTCAGAGGGCTCCTTTTGAGGAGACCTACCTCTGGATTGAGAATGCTTCTCTTTAGAAGTTTGTTTAGTGTTCTCCCACTTCTTTTTAGGAGGAGTAGGAGTGTTTTTAATAAAGACGTTTTCAAGACTTTTCGACAGTTGGGGTTTTACTAGTTTCCCTCCCAGACTGTCTCTGCCTAGTTCTTCATAGGATTTTTCAATTATTCTGGCCAGTTCATGTGGTAGCTCAGTTACATCAAATTCCCTTAACTTTTGACGGATCGCCATGGATGCTGCTTCACCTTTAATATTAGCTAATATTATTGTTGAGATCTCTTTAAAATCTTTCAGTAATGTCATACCTAGATTTAAAGCAGGCTCTGCTACGTATTCATTTTGAATCTGTTTCAGGACTTCTGGTAATACCGCTATAGACGGAACACCATGTGTTTTAGTGTAAATTGCAGCAAATACTGAATCCCAAGTGTCGCAGTCCTCCAGGTGTGGTGTGATCCCCATTGGTAAACAGATTGTTAAAATTCTGTGTTTCTCATGAGGGGTAGTATTTGGAAATACAGCCTCGATTTCAGTAATTTTTTGAGCTATCCAGAATGGAATTTGTTCCTGTTTTGCGGGTAATTTACCAACGACTGAATGTAAAGTCTGTGGTGTACTTTTATTTGTGTTCCCCTAGTAAGGGGGATGTTGTGGAATCATTATTGCCGGTTGGACTGTAAGAGTCCGCATGACATATTGAACCAATTGTCTATATATTTTGAGTAGTTCTTTCAGTTGAACTAATAGTTCTGCATCTGACATTTCTTCAATGGCAGGATGTGGTGTATAGCTGGCTAATACCGCCATGTTGCCCCTGGTCTACCTAGTGGACCGAGCCTGGTAATGTGATGTGTATGTTTTAGGGTGCCTTTAAACCAGACCGCATGCTTCTTGTAAGTTAGTGGAATTTCAAAATCCCCTGTATTCCCCTGGTGGTTCATCTTCTTTGTAGAAGCGAAACTCATGTGTAACTTGATTTGCTTCAGGGAAGACTATCCATGAATAGAATACCTCTGTCTGATGATATTCATGAGCCTCTGTCACGAAAACTACCCTACCACCTCTTGATGTTAGGCCATTTCTCATAAGTTTTATAGTGATGGCTCTCCTTACATTTGGAGTTTTTATTATAGCATCATCGTCGGTTTCTTGGAAACCTGTAAAGCTGCTGCATTAGCTGCAGCTCCACCGGCCTCGGTGTTGTTATCCCCGTTGAGGGACATTTTTGTTTAATGAAAGTTTGCAGAGCAAGTTTCAAGGAAAAAAGATAAGGTGCACAATATTTTGGAACACTGTATCCTTCAACGTCTCACCACACCTGCTAGGTAACATTAATACCAATCCCAGTAAGCATGGTGCCCACATTTACCACACTTACAAGTTAGCATAGCATTCACATTACCCCAACATAGCCACCTAACAAAAGAGAGGCCGCCAGCGTATATTTCATAAACTCTTAATGGTTCCTAAATGCTTTTGCCGGCAATGTTTATACACTGACAATGGCCAGGTAAGCCGATAACACGTTAGTCCTATCACAGAGCAGTTACATTTTCTCTCCATGACATCCGACACCAACGTTAGGTGCTGTGCACCTTCACACGTACCACTGACTGGAGAGAGAGGCCACGCCCCTTTTGCTCATAGCTCACACGTCATTGGAGCAGGTGGAGCCACCAGAGCAGGCCCGTTGTCTGTTTCCTCTTCTCTTAGCAGATGCCTCTCACGAAAGGCTCCAATTGACAACACCGGGCCAATCATGGAGGATACTTAAGTGCACACGTGAACCCAGCACCAGTACCGTCTGAGATCCATGGCAGCAACAACAGTTTGAAAGGAGGGTCCTGGACTCACACTCAGTAAGTCGACCATGAGGCACTACCATGCCGCTACTGACCGGTAAGACCTTTCCTTTTCAGATCTGACCAATTGGCCAGCGCGCCAATCCCATTTCCTGTTTTTTTCTTTCTCTTCATAGCCAGTATCCCTGCCGGATACTCATGGGGTACAGCAAAACGCTTATGCGAGAATAAAAGCCATTATTTATCACTATTTCTGTACTAATTATATTATCCCCACCCACTTTCCCGCATATACCGGGTTTTCACATTAAATACCCTCACTCCGCTGCTAGTTCCGCTACCACGCAAACGCAACAGCTCCTATGACCTGACGTGATTATGCAATTCATGCTAACTCACATTTCTGTATGTTTGTTATGTCCTGTATATCTATATGTACAGTAATGTCCTGAGAGGGCAACCCCCTCTTACACATAATCCACCTTAGCGCGTGCAACACATTGTTTGTTTCTATGTCACAACTTGTTGCATAGTTTTTCAAATCACTATTCACATAGGTCCTGAGGAAAGCCAGTTTACAATATAAGGCCTGGCTGAAACATGTAGACCACCCACTGGATGCAGAAGTACCCTAAATACGACTCCACCTACATCCAAAGCCTTGCTTTACTACTGCCAGAGGCCCAAACAATAAAGCAAATCCTTTTGGGTGTATGGGACCACTGGGCAGTTTTTAAACCTTTCACTTCTCAAGTCATATTTCATATTTTATTTATTTGTTTGATTAATTAAAATCTTACAAAAAAGCAGATAAAACTTTACCAAATTTAAAATTATAAAACAATTGGATTTTCAATCAGTTTTCAAAAGTTAGATATATATTATACACATAAATAAGAAAAAGAGCTGCATTGTATAAAGTCCATATTCACGTAGCCTATTGTTTGGTCAATCAAAAACATCCAATTTCTTCTGTACCGCATGAAGGAATTTAACAAGCGCAAAACTCATCGGCAAATCTTCTGGGTTAAGACTTGCGATCAGTGCCTGTCTACATGTCCTTACACTACGCATGTTAAACATTCTTTTAATTGTAGTTTTTCTTTCAATTTCCAGATCCGGGCAAAGACACAATAGGTGTAAGATGTTTTCTTCTCCTAGGTTACAAAGCCTGCATATGTTATTTCCTTGTGGTCTCTTCCATGGTGGTAAGTGGCATGTGCCTGGATAGAAGCCAAATCTGGCATTAATAAAAATGTGTTTATTTTTCTTAGACCATGCAGTTTCTAGATAGGTTTGAACCTTTTTTTTCTTATATCCAGAGACAATTGACCATGCGTGGCTACGCTTGACCAGAATATCTTTATCCATAATCATGGAGAGGTAGTTAGTAAGTTTGTTTATTGTTTTTTTGAAGCTCTCCGACGTAATTGTGGTTTCCCAGATTGGTGTTATACCAAATTCTGCAATAGCGCTGTTTAAGCAGGAGCTGACGTTTGTGTTTGTTTTGTTGTTCACTTCCTGCCACAATAAGCAGGACATTTCATTATCCTTGTCGTTTTTTATTCTGTTCCATACTTTTAGTATGTGCCCTTTCCTTGCGTAGCATTGATTGTTTAGCCCAAACTCAAGTCTCACCTGAGCTTGTGAGGCATTCTTCGGGAGAGAGAATAAGGATCTGCACGTTTTAGCTACAGCTATATTAATAATTTCAGCATCTTAACCATTGAGTGCCTCACTACCATAGGTTAGAGCAGGCAATAATTTTGCGGCAATTATTTTTAATAAAGGGTGATAGGACAAATCTCCCGTTGATTTCTGAATGATTTGCTAGCCTTGGGGAATGTGCATTGATTTCATTTAGGTCTGTAGAAAGATCTGCTAAGAATAAGTTAAAAAGTAAGGGGGCCAGAACGCACCCTTGTTTTAGGCCACTAGATGTAGAGATTTTTCTGGTTAGTGTATTTCCCTCACCTAACCTTACCTTTACCCAAGTTTCTGTGTGCAGGAGCCGGATCAATTGTAAGAGATTATGCGGAATTCCTTGTTTGTTAAGCTTTTCCCAAAGGAGTTCTCTGTCAACACAGTCAAAAGCAGACTTAAAGTCTACGAAACACAGATATAGCAGTTCTTTAGATGTGATTGCTTTATCTATTAGTAGTGATAGTATTAAAATATTTGTGGATGTACCAAGTCCCTTACTAAAGCCTGTTTGATTCGCAGGCAGTACCTGTTTCTCTTTTGCCCATTCCGTTAAGATCTTCAGTAGGAGTCCGGCAAACAACTTTGCATCGGTGTCCTGCAATGTAATTAGGCGATAGTTTTCCAATAGTTGCCAATTTCCTTTCTTTAGGATTGGTGTTATTAGTGTTCCTTTCCATGATTTAGGGATTTGGCCGCTCTCCACTACTTCTCTAAAAACATCTGTAAGATAAGTGGACCAGAAATCAGGTGCTTCCTTATATAGTGCAAATGGGATACCATTGGGGTCGGGGGACCCATCCTTCTGTCTTTTAATTAGCCCAGCCACTTGAGTTTCAGTTATTATAATATCACAATCGCCCTCTTGATCAGCCTTTATATACATCGGATTGATTGCAGGTTGTTTTGGTGCTGGGGATTTGGAATCTAGATGTTTTTTAAGGAACTTCACCCATTCTTCTTCAGATAAGCTGGATCTTATAGCAACCTTATTTGGTCTAGCTAGTCCATTAATTAATCTCCAGAATTCCTGCGAGTTTGTTAAAGTACTTGCGTAATAGATTTTTGTTAAAAGCTCTTGTTTGTCTTTATTTTTTTCGTTCCAGATTAGTTTCCTTAAGGTGCTATTTGTAGTTTTTAATGATGCCAGTATTTCCTCGTTAAGTGGGGTCTTGGTTAGCTGTTTCCTCAGCCTGTTTCTCATGGTTCTAGTTTTCCTTACCGCATATGGGAGATAGATCTTAGTTTCTTTTACCTTCATAAATGTATTCTTTTTCCTTTGTTTACCTATTATTTTTGAATTGTTGGACACCACTTTCTGTGTAAATTCAGCCCATCTATCTAGGCCAGTGCACTTTGTTTGTTCATCAAAGCATTCCACAGCTAGATTTTTTGCCATTGCAATAGTCTCCTCCATATTTTCAGGTTTTCAAGTAAGTTTCTTGTAATTTATGGTACTGATCTGGCCTTGTAATATCGAGTACTTTTCAGATTCTGCGCAAAATAACTTTATCTTAATGATTTGCTGGCTGTGATCGCTGTTCAAAACTTTTTTTAGATAGTAGGAAGTCACTCTGCTGAAAGTACACAATGATGTAAATGTGTAATCAATACATGATTTACTGTTAGTTGAATGAAAAGAGCTAGCCGGTGGAGAGTCTGTTGTGAATCTCCCATTTAGTACCCTAAAACCGAGTGCTTCCAAGTTCTTTACCAAGTTTATCCCTATTCTATTTTGTTTATTAGATGTTCTAGGTTCCATTATTGGATCCGGGATTTCCCACTGTTGGTTTTGAGTTTGGACGAAGTCATCCCGCACAAAGGATGTCAGCAAGTTTGTGTTGTAATCACCTGATACGATGTAGTCCGCTAACGGCTCTTCCAAGATTAGTTCCAGAAGTAAATTGTTTATGGCGGCAGTCATCTCTTTCTTTAATTTCTGTTTCGGTGGTATGTAGATATTGACTAATATCAAGATTTTATATGACCCCCTTCTGCGAGTTTTGTATCGTAATTTTACTGCTAGTAGATTTGGATTATTTCTCTGTATTTGCTCGTGTTTTGCGTCTAATACCAATGGAACGTATATTGCTAGGCCTCCGCACGGGCGGCCAAACTTCTTGTATTTAATTGCTGGTACAAAATACCCCTTGTAATTTTTTAACATAGGCGGATCTATTGCCCATGTTTCCTGCAATAATATAAGTTGGTTTTGATCCGAGAGACCTTCTATTTTGGCGTTTTTTAACTTACTATTAATCCCATTGATGTTCCATGAGCATATTTTCATTATAGAGGTTGCTGTGCTCTGTTCTTGTAATGGTATTAGTGGCGAGTCTTGTCAACGTACCTTGTTACCATGCAAGGCTGCTGTAATCCTTTTTTCGTTTACCTCATTAGTATTGTCTTTCTTTGGACTAATCAGACGTTTTTTATCTTCGATGATTGTTTTGCCAAGAGGATTTTTTAGAATAGAAAATACACTCTCGATTCTTTCAGACTGTAATTTTTTTGTTTGACGTTCTTCATGTAGAAGTGGGATTGGATAGACCTTTGGAAGTGGATGACTGATTTGTATACCCCATTCAAGAAAGTTATCATGCTCTTTTAAGATTAGGTCCGCTACCGATCCTGTGGTGACTATTAGTAGCGTTAGCGGAAGGCTTCCTTCAGGGTTTGGCTGAAAGCCCACACATTTAATGTCTTTTGTGGTTATCATTTCAAGCGCTGTTATCGATTTCAGCAGTCAGAGGATATTTCCTCTATTTAGTATGTTGTGTGGACCTTTTGATTCATAAAGTGGTGTGAGGACGAGTTGTGTGGACCTGTCTTTTTCACCATTGGTGGCTCCATTTCTTCTGTAATCCATATAAGTGATCTGCCTGTTCTGACCTCTTCTTTCAATTACCAAATTATTTTGGATATTTGGGTATATTAAATCCTCTGTTGGTTCTTTTTCCTTCCAAGGTTTTGGTTGTAATCTCTTTTTCCCTGTTTCGTTCATTGCCTCCAGATCAGCGTTTCGGTTACAGTTCCTCACGATTCTTACCAGATGTATTTTATCTCCTTCTCTTTGAGTTAGTGGAGTTATATGATTGTGTTGGTCCTTCTCGTTTTGTGAGGATCTTCCGGATTCCGATGCAGTCCCTGACAACTTTTCTTTGATCATATCTTTTGCTGGGTCACTTCGGATATTGGAATAAATAGGCTCCTTTATTATACATCCGTTTCCATTATTTATTCGCTTTACTCCATCTTCCTGAGCTATGTTTTGATTATTTTCCTCGGAGTTATCAGCTAGTGTACTGTTGCTAACTTGTACCGGATTATGATTATTACTGGAAACTGTTGGTTTTAAGAAGATGTCATAGTATTTATTATCTCCCTCAGTAGTTTTTGAGCCTTTTGTTGGGTTGTTCCCGTTGGTGTTATATTTTATTTTTTTATTTGTTCCATTAGTATTACCATCTATTAGTTTTGTTTGTGTATGTTTTGTTCCTGCTTCATTCCTAGTTGGCACTGAGTCCGATTTAGTGTCTATTGTTGTTCCTATTTCTTTGTTAGATGTGACCAATTCAGTATTCAATTGAAAAGTGTTTTCCTTTAGTGCCTTGTTTCTCGCTTTACGCAGCTTTTTTCTCTGTCTTTTCGTTGGTTCAAAGGCTACCATATCCTCTTCCTTTTCTCCTTCTCTATTCAATTCATATAGTGAGTTCAGCAGTTTTTTTCATCTCCCATAGTATTTATTTCTTGATTTTTATTCGGATTTATGATCCCATTTGATGTGTTAGCAGTACACAGTTTTTGTTGCACTTGTTCTTGTTTATCTACAGGTATAATTTCACTAATCTTAGTTTGAAGACCGTCCTCCTTACATGTGTCCTTTTTTTTAATGCAGACACTTTCTTTAATGTCCTCCAGGATTGTTTTCACGACCTCCGGTATAGTTACCAGCTTATTGATTATTGGGGAACATGAGCACTCGATGTAATTTGGTGCTGATGTCTTTTGAACTTTTATTATTAGATTATTTAGTTCTGCTAGTTTGGTCTCAATTCCGGCAACTGCGTTGGCCATAAATCCCAAAATATCTATTTGTATATCCATTTTGTTTGATTGTGCTGATAGTGCCTCAAGAGTCAATACTGAGGTTTGGTAGTGTATATCCCATATTGTTCCTGCGTCCAGTTTTTCTTGTTTTTTTGTTTTCTTGATCCCATCTGTTTCTTTGAGATCCGACGTATTATTGATATTTTCATGATTATTTTGTCTCCCTGGAAGTTCTTTGTCTGCACATGTTGGTACATATTTTGACGGACGGTGAGGCCCTGATATTGTCAATGGGATTTTTGGTTCTCAAGTCACCAACACTGCACATTCAGAAAAATACATGCTTAGCTGTAAACAGGTGTAGAAGCACACCCGGGACACACTCGGTGTCATCGGGTGGGCCCATTGATGAAGCATGCCACCAACTAGGTTGGTGAGTGAGGGCTTTATAAAAAGGAAACATACTTTTCCTTACACAAAAATCATCAATCATACACATTTGTGACTTCCATCACATCTAAACATACTAGTTCTCTTTGATTAAAACATATCTGTAAATATAGTCACTCTCAATTGGGCTGTTAACCTGCAAGCTCTGGTCAGTGCAACCAATTCTGCAACTTGTGCTGAGGTGATACGAGAAAGCTATGTAGCTTCTACTACATCATGAATTGTACATACAGTGTAAGCTGCTCTCAAAGTACCTTCTTTGTTTCTTAAACATTCAACCTTGACACAGATTACATAATCAGGCTCCCTCAGGGGTTCATCTTTAATGTCTGGCCTTGGCTTAGTGCATAAACCCATGACATCTAGACAATCCTATTCAACTTCATCACCATTAGCACTTTCAGTTATTAGTAACAGGGAAGTTTGTTGTAAGATTTGGCAGCTCTTTAAAACAACATTGTCACCCATCCAAATTTGCTGCTCATCCTTAGCGAGCCTACTTTTGGGAGAAATGGCTTTACAACACGGTTGTTACACAGCGATACTTCTACATCGCAGTCATTACAATGCAAGTCGTTACAACGACTTGTGCTGGCAGGCGCTGTACCCTAAGGAATAGTATGATTTACTATTCTAACACCTTCCCTACTGTTTCGTAGGCTGGAGTTGGAATAGTAAATCATACTATTCCTAAGTCCAGCGTCCTCAAGCGCAAGTCGTTGTAAAGACTTGCGTTGTAATAACTGTGACGTAAAGTACTGCGATCTAAATGATTGCGTGGTAACGTCACATATTCTCTGTTGGTCATGTATTGGGTCTTCATTTTGGTAAGCAATATTTTAATGGAGTGGGGGAACATAACAGTTACTGGCTGTCCCATCACTATTGTCTCACACCTCTCAATAATTACACTAACGTCCGTAACCGCTTTAAAGCAGTCGGGCAGACCTTCGGCTACGGGGTCAAGTTTAGTCGAAAAATAAGCCAGAGTTCTTTGTACATCTCCATGCATTTGAGTAACCACTGAGAGAATGCAGCCCTCCCTTTCAGTGTAAAACAATGTAAACATCTTATATAGTTAGGCATTCATAGTTAGTGGAAACTACGGAGACTTTCTCTCAGCTCTATGAAAGCTTTCAACCACTTGTCCCATGGAAGCAGATAAGGCACATCTTTGTGTGTCAGCCTCAGTAAAAGCTGTCTACAGTAGCCAGCCATTCCCAAAAACATCCTGACTTCTCTCTGTGTTTGAGGTGGATTAATTTGGAGAATCACCTCCACTCATGGCAGCTTTACATGGCCTCATAGATACAGCTCTGCAGGGTGCACTGTAGGAGCATCATTAAAAGTGACGTACCAGTGGAGCACGGAGCTTGTAAATGAGCCCTTTGTGTCCGTTCTAAGCCAGGTGATTCAACAATGCAATTGTATCCTGTTTATAAGCTTCTCGTGTCTCTGAAGCCATAATTAGGTCATCAATGTCCTGCATGAGAACTGAGTTGTAAGGCATCTGTAGTGATTCAAGATTCTTTTTCAAGATTTGCTCTGATTTGATAAAAAATAGACAGGCTCTTTGTATACTCTTGTGGAACTCGGCACCATGCCAAAAACCTCTGTTGAAACTCAAAGGAAAATAAGAACTGACTATAATAAGAACATGCAATGTTACAGAGAACACAACCTTGCATAGTTCCACAACAGTGAACTATTCTGCATGACACGGAATTCGAACAGGTATGGGGGATGGATTTGGTACCACAGGACAACAGGGTCCACGTGTGGGTGGTAAAATTCACTCTGTTCACAGTGTTTTGCATGTGACATGAAGGTCCATTAAATGCTGCCATCCATTGGTGTGTGCAAGACTTGTTTTAGTGCATGCTGGCAAGCACCACAAGTCTTGCCGGCCGCTAGTGTACACACGCAAGATTTGGTGCCTGTTGCATGGTTTCCAGCCACAAATGCGCCTTTTTCATGATGTTTGAGTTTGAGTGACCGCGGCTGAACCTGGAGCAGAGTCTCTACTCGATAAGCAGCTAAATCTACTCGAAAATATATTTTCGAATTAATATTCTATTACTTTGTCCATCTTTTGATCACTTTTCATTTGGATTTGGAGCTGAAAGGATCACTCTCTTTGCCTGCTACATATAAACTATTAGATTTAAGGACTTTGGGGCATATTTACTAAAAAATGATGCAGCGCAGTGCTGGAAGCCATCTTGCTGCTCCAAGCAGCGTCATTAGGAAAGTGCAGGGATGCGTCGTATTTACAGAAATATGATGCATCCCTGTACTTTCCTCTGTGGTGGCGCACAATTGGCTACCCAGTGCTAATGCAGACACCCTTACAGCAAAAGGGTGCCTGCATTGCAGGAATTATTGTTTTAGTGCAGAAAGGGACACCTTCTTGCACAAAAACAATGATTGATGGTGTTTTCCTCTTTCTATGTGTGCTGCAGAATGCAACACATATAGAGTAAGCTCAAAACAAGGAGAAATAACAATATTTCTCCTTGTTACACCACTTTAATGCCTCCCCTGGAGAGGCGTTAGAATCTGAGGCATTCACAGGTTTACGAAACCTTGTAAATCTTGGAATGTGTCAGAATGCATAGGTGTTACATGGGAACACCCACAGCAACACCCATGCGAAGCCCCTTTCACGCAGAGTAAATCGTGAAAGGGGCCATATTTACAAGGCGCAAGGTGGCTTTGCATGGCCTGCTAAATATGGCTCAGCATTGTGCGTCATCAGAGCATCAAAAAACGTTACTCTCTGGAAAATATGACACAGGTAAGTTAAAAAACTTATAATTATTGTGGTGGGTGGCCTGCAGTTTCAGTAGGGATCTAGCTATATTTTTGCATTTATTTTTTAATCTTTTGTAAAGGAAAAAAGTTGCACAGGTCAGTACATGTTCTCCATATTTGTTAATAAATGTGCAATATATTCATTTAATTCACTATGTGGACTAGTCTGCCAATGGGCCATCCAACCAGGAGGCCCAAAACTAGTGATGGGTGCATGATACAATTGTTCCTGTGGTATATTTTGTTTTAAACCTTCATTTAGGGCCAGGATGGTATTGGTTTATGTTAAAAATGTGTTTTTTTTGGGGGGGGGGATATTTCACGTCTTTTTTACTGAATAAAGTGTATAGGTGGGGCAATATTTGATGCCTTGGGCGGATGTGTGTTGTAAAACTTTTATAGCTCAGTTAATTTTCATTTTTGGCACTGGTAGTGTTTTCTACAGTGTCAGCATGCTTTGTTTGTCTGGCCGGTAAATGCGTTTGCCCCAGGCCACCATTTATTTTGTTCAATCAATCAATCAAAAAGGGAATTGTAAAGCACACTACTTACCTGTGAGGGTCTCAAAGCGCTGGGTTATTCGAAAAGCCAGGTCTTGAGGCTCTTCCTGAAGGTGTGAAGAGTAGGGCTGCGTCTTATGCGGATTGTGAGCTTGTTCCAGGCCTTGGCAGCAATGTAGAAGGTTCTTCCACCTGCGCTAGTTCTGCGCATGTGCAGGGTTACTGCCAGGACGAGGTCGGCTGAGCGGAGGTTTCTTTTTGGTATGTGGAAGGAGACTCTTTATTTAAGGTATTTGGCTCCAATGTAGTGGAGTGATTTGTAGACATGGGTGAGTAGCTTGAAGGTTACTCTCTTCTCGATGGGGAGCCAGTGGAGGTCTCACACGTGTTGGGTGATATGCTCATGTCGGTTGGTGGCAAGGACAAGTCTGGCCGCTCTGTTCTGGATCGTCTGGAGTTTGTGTTGCAGGGATTTGTTGATTCCAGCATGGAGGGCATTTCCGTAGTCCAGTCTGCTGGTTATGAGAGTGTGGGTGATGGTTTTTCTGGCTTTGGGTGGGATCCACTTGAAGGTCTTGTGGAGGATACGGATGGAGTTAAAGCAGGTGGAGGCGAAGGCTTTGATATGGTGAGTCATGGTGAGGGAGAAGTTAAGGATGGTCGGAAGGAGTGTGTGGGCTTCTGAGGGCTGGGAGCCACCAGGTGTTGTCCCAAGCAGTGGGGAAAGGTTCACGGATGAGGAGCTCTGTCTTCTCCGAGTTTAGTTTTAGGCAGTTGCTGCTGTTCCAGGCTGCAATGTCTTTCATTCTTTCCTGGAAGCTGATTCTAGTGGCTTTGGGGTTCTTCGTGAGGGAGAGGATGAGCTGGGTGTCGTTGGCATAGGGTACTATGCTGAGTCCATGCTGTCTGACGATGGTGGTGAAGGAGGCCATGGTGATGTTGAAGAGTGTGGGGCTGAGCGATGGTCCTTGGGGTACTCCGCAGTTGATTTCTGTGGGTTTGGAGAAGAAGGGTGGGAGTCTGGTCCTTTGGGTTCTGCCGGCAAGAAAGGAGTGGATCCAGTTGAGGGCGGTTCCACGCACGCTGGCATTGTGAAGTCTGGCTCTGAGAGTGCGGTGAGAGACGATGTTGAAGGCTGCGGAGAAGTCTAGCAGGATGAGGACCGCTGTGTGGCCTTGGTCGAGAAGCGTGCAGATGTTGTCTGTGGTGGCAAGGAGGGTGGTCTTGGTGAAGTGGTTGCTGCGGAATCCAGCCTGGGAAGAGTCGAGGATGTTGTTCTCTTAGATGAAGGTGGTTAGCTGGGCGTTGACGATTTTCTCTGTGACCTTGTCTGCGAAGGGTAAGAGAGAGATGGGGGTGGTAATTCTTCAGGTCCGTAGGGTCAACAGTGGGTTTCTTGAGGAGGGGTTTGACATCTGCCTGTTTCCAGTCATCAGGGAAAATGCCAGATGAGAAGGTAGTGTTGATGGAGTGGCGTGGCTTTGGTGCTGTGGCGGCGGCTCTGTTAAAGATGTGCGGTGTGCACGGGTCTTCGGGGGCTCCTGAATAGGTGCTCTTCATGGTCATGGTGGTATCATCTTTGGTGACCGGGGTCCAAGTGGTGATGGTGTCCTGGCTGTCCTTGTTGGAGGGGATGGTGGTTTCTGGAATCTGCTCGATGAAGTTGTCGTGGAGTGTCTTTATTTTCAGCTGGAAGTAGGAGCCGAGCTTGTTGCAAAGGTCCTGGGGGGTGTGGCACCCGTGGCTTTCCTGGGAGTTCTGGTGAGTTGCTGGATGATGTTGAAAAGTTCCTTCGAATCGCTGGAGTTGGTAAGGATTTGTTTTCCATGTCATGTGGCCATGGAAAGTTTTGTGTAGTCGGTGTTCATTAGACCTGCATGTGTTCTTCTTTGTTTTACCAGCCTCCTTGCTAGTTTGACCATATATGCGGCAAACATTTTGTATATCCGGCCAGTGTGTTTTTGCCATAGGCCTGCATTTGTTCTTTATTGTCCCTGCCTCCTTTCTTGGTGTTGTTGCCAGTCCACGTAGCCACTTGACAATAGACACACCCTTCGCCTCAGCCCAGGAGGAGGAAAGATTCCTATTGGCATGTCCCTTAACCGCACCCAGAGGGAGAGTGAAGGGGGATTTGGACAGAAACAGAATAAGCCAAAAATGGCCTGTTGAATCCATCTACAAATGAAAACCAGAGAAGCTTTCTCACCCTTACGAGATGCCCCAAAGGAAAGAAAAAGGGAGTCAGATTTCATAAAAGAAGCAGTCATATCCAAATAAATTCTCAAAATCCTTTTCACACCCAGCAGATGCCACCTCAAATCTTGGGTGGCCTCAGACACTTCCAACAGTGCTGGCGGAATAACCTCCTGAATTCTGTGTAAATCTGACACTACCCTCAGCACAAAAGCAGGATCTAGGCAAAGGACCACACCATCCTCAAAAAAGTGAGAAAAGGCTCCCTAGCCATAAGAGACGCCAATTCCCCAATCCTTCAGGCTGAAGTGATGGCCACTAGAAACACTGCATTTAGGGTAACAAGTTTAATATTAGACTGCTCAGGAGCCTCAAAAGGGGCAGAAGTCAAAGCGTTAAGCACCAATGAAAGATCCTAAGAGAAGAGGTTTATTCAAAGGCCTGGACTGAGACAAACCTTTCAGTAAGCGAGATACCAAAGAATCAAAATCGACAGAATTGTCAGAGGGAGCCTAAGAAGCTGGGATAGCAGCCATCTGGGTTCTCAACATGTACATGGACAAATGTTTTTCATACCCATCCCAAAGGAATTGCAACACCTCCGGAAGGGACTAATTCACAGGAAAGACAGAATGCCCCCTACACCAAGGCTGTAAATGTACCCAATGCTACCCAAAAGAGTGCAAAGTGGAAGGTTGCTGAAAATTCTCCCTTACACTGCCAACCCCTCCTTTCAACCTCCAAACAAACAGTTGTTGCCTCTGGGATAGGACCATTGTTGGAAGCCAGAGAGGGGAGGGAGAGCGTAAGTAACCAAATATCCTGAAGGGCGAAGTACATGAGAATTGAAAACCATGCTTTCCTTGGCTAATAAAGAACCACCAGGGTCATGAAACTCTCCCCCCTCATGACGCTGTCCAGATGTCTGGGAATCACAGGAAAAGGAGGGAATGCATGTTTGGCCAAGAAACCAGAATAGCATCCACCCGTGCCCCCTCTAGTTGAGCCAGTGTACAAAACCTCAGAAGTTGGGCATTCACTTGAGAAGCAAAATTATCTAGAAAAGGGACCCTAAACCTCTGACAAATTCAACCGAAAGCATACACCTTCAGAGACAGTTGCTGCGAGGGAGGAAAGATTCTACTGAGAGAGTGGGCAATCACATTGTCTACCCCCGATGTGGACAGCAGAGATAGAAAGAAGGCTGATATCTGTTCATGCCATCAATTCCCTGGCCACTAAATTCAGGGATCTTGTCCTGGTGCCCCCAGATTGTTTCTTTAGTTAACCATAACCATGTTGTCTGTCCTGACCAGTTCATGATGTCCAAACAATACCACCCAAAAATGCCATAGGGCCCAATTTTCTGCTATTAGCTCCCTCAAGTTGGACAACTGCTTGCACTCAGTCAGAGATCAATGAGCCGGAGTGGAGGACATCCCCAAATTGTCCCCCACTTGAATCACTGGCATCTGTCATTAGAACCAGCTGGGGGCAATTTGTAGCTCCACCCCTTTGGACAACGACTTCAGCTAAATCCACCATGTGAGATCCTCTTTGATCTCTGGAGACAGTTGAACCATCATAGCATATTCCTCCAAAGATGGAAACCAAAATGCATGAAGATGGCTCCACAGGGGACAAAGATGGAATCAAGCCTAAAGGACAGTGAACACAGTGGCCACAATATGACCCTGAAGGTGCAGCCAATGATGAACAGAAAGAGAGTGACTCTGAAGTGCTTGGGAAAACAATCCTCTCAGAGAACTGGGTCTTGATTCTGGAAGAACAACTTTGTTCTAGTCTGTACTGAAACAGGTTCCAGTGAAGCTCCTCTCCTGCGATGGTTGTAGTTGACATTTGGTCCAATTGAACAGGAACCCATGTTCCTGGACCTGCACCAGCACTTTCTCCATGATTTGCAGAAGCTGGCTCTCTGAGGGCATGTGGAGAAGCCAGTCGTCCAGATATGGGAACAGGCAGACACCCTGGAGATGGGGAGAAGCAACCAGTGGAGCCACCACCTTGATGAAGACCCAGGGAGCCGATTTCAGACCGAAAGGCAGTACATTGAACTTGTAATGACTGTTGTTGATGCAGAAGCACAGATACTGTCGGTGGGACGAATGAATTGGCAGATGGAACAACTCATCCTGAAGATCCAAGGTGACCATCAAATGACCCCTGCATACCATAGAAATGATCTTCCGAAGTGTTTCCATTTTGAACAGAATGGACTGCTCAAATTTGTTCAGATGTTTGAGATACAGCACCCTTCGGAATCCTCCAGTAGCTTTCTGAACCTGAAATGTGATGGAATAGAAGCCCCGATCTCGGGACAACAGGAGAACTTCCGAAATCACTTCCTTCTGTAGAGCTAAGCCTCTTCTCCTTGCAGGATGGCCAAGGTGTTGGTCTTATACTGGAATCTGTAGGAGGTGTTACGAACTTATCTTACAATCCACACTGATGATCTGGTACACCCAAGAGTCTGAAGCAGACCTACTCCAGGGAGTCAGAAAGAACCTAAGCCTGCCTCCAACCACACAGGGCAGGCCATCCTCTATATAGTCAGAAACGCTGCATCTTTGAAGATGTTTGCTTCTTCTCCTGCTTCTTCCTGGGGTGAAACATGCCCTGTTGGCCTGAATTCTGGTGACAAGAGGGCTGATAAACTGAGAAAGCCTTAGCTGGAGGATGGAAGGATGACTGTTTGAAGCAAAAAGAGTGCTTTTCCTCCTTAAAAAATGTGTGCAATTTTGACTCCAGCTGAGCTCCAAACTGATGGAACCTTCAAAAGCCAGACACAGCACAGAAGTCCTTTGTCCAGAATCAGTGTGGCAATCTTTTAAAACCAAGTTGCGGCAGGCAGCACTAGATGCCTCAGCAGACAAGGCAGTGGCCCGGACCACATTGAAAGAAATATCAGACATGTATTCCACCTGGCTTTCAATACCCTCCAGCAAGGAAGAGAAATTGGTCCCTTCTTCCACAGCCTTAAAAAGTTGTTTTAACTCACAGATCAATGATTGCAAGACATAAGTGCTACAGATATCAGCTTGCAACGCAACATGTGATCCAGAGTACACCTTCTACAAGGAAGAATCAACTTTCTTATGAGGTTGATCCTTAATTACAGAGGGCCAGATGCATCAAGCATCCATTTTGCGATTCCTTATTAGCGAAAAATAAGGAATCGCTAATAAGGAATGGCAAAATGGAATGCATCAAGCAATCAGTACAAAAATAGCGATTCCTTAGAATTCCTTATTTGCGACTCGCAAATTGCGAGTCGCAATTAATGAATACCTCCCCATTCATTCCTATGGGCCTAGAGGCCCATAGGAATGAATGGGAAGACAATCTCAATTTGCGAATCGCAATTAGCGATTCACAAATTGAGATTGCGAGTTCAAGGGTGCAGGGGTGTCCAAAGGACACCCTGTTACACCCCTGAATTTGATCTGTGCACTTATGTTGCGCACACACATGCCCTTAGGGCATGTGTGTGCGCAACATGAAACTTTGAAAAATGCACAAAAGTGCATTTTTCAAAGTTTTTGCAAATTACCATGAAGTTGTACTTCGTGGTAATTTGCGTGCCCTATTAGCGAATTCGCTATTTTTGATACTTTCATGCATTGCATTTAAGGAATCTCAATTTGAGATTCCTTAAATGCAAACAATCGCAATTTAGCGAATTCTCTATTTGCGATTTTTGCATTTGGGATGATGCATCCCAAATGCAAAAATTGCACTTGCAAAGGGCCAGATTCTCAGAATCTGGCCCTTTTGCGACCGCATTTCGCTTGATGCATCTGGCGCAGAGTTCTCTGTCAAAGATGAAAGAAATTTAAATTTGTAACATGCGCTAATACCCAAGGGTATGTAGGCGTGGTGGCTCTGAAGTGATGGCTAAAACCGGAGGGGATGACAGATTGGTGCAATCGGGCTAGTTAATAAAGAATCTGGTTTTAAGGAGCTTGAGGAACACCAAGAGACTACTTTCCATCTTGAATGCCAGGGGAATGAGTTCCACAGTGTAGCGATCACGAGGTTGAGGGGGCTGATTCCCTATTATGCACAGAAACGGGAAATGTCATTAAGACTACAGCTACCAGAATGCCTTGGGGCCTTCTCCTCAGTCATAAGCCCCTCCTATACAGGGGAAAGGTGCTTGTCAATTAGCCTGTTTCCAGAGAGGAATGGCGGATGGTATTCCCTGCCGGATTCCTCCAGCGTGAAGATTCGTGTTTTGTTTTGCTACGGACCTGGTGAAATCTTGTTCTCCGAGGAAACGGAGAAGTGTTTGAAAACAATCGTCACACAGTACCTGTGGAAGGAGAGCGGGACCGCCTCCTTTGCCTCAATCATTTATTCCTGTGCAAAGAGAAGCCACAATGCAAGTAAACGCACGGAGTCGCGTTTACATGGCACGTAAGTAAAAGAAAGCATTTGTGCTGCGAACCGCATCTGAGAGAAAGACGTGTTCGGTGCAATTACTTTCAGTGTTAGTGTAGCATGCCTTAGTGTTTTGTGGGCACAAGTTATATTCATTTCCGTTGGAGTCTGTTTGAACAAGCTGGTCATTTGTTCTGCATCAAGGACAGAAAGTAGTCCTATTAGCTATGATCCAAGGAACTCGAGTTGTGACTGCAACAACGCTTTGTTGCAAAGGAATACAAATATCCTTTTTCTAGTGACTATTTATGATTTGGTGTTTTGGCAGCATTCTAAGACTGTGGACCTTTTGGGGAAGTGAATTGTCGCTGATATTACCCTCAGTAGTTAGGTTGAAGTTATTTCTGATCTTCGAGTGGAAGGTACTAGAAGAGTACATATGATTGCAGCAGTCTTTGAGATGTTGGTGAGTTGAAGAAGGGGACGAACAAGACAGTGCATAACTTTTATAAAAGAACAGAGTAATCTTCTGTTTTGTCGCCCTGTTATACAGCGTTGGAGGCCTTTCCGAAACAGCGCAGAGTGCATGCCACGCCCTATAGAGGAATACAGAAACCACAGCCTCTTTATTATTTTATCCACTTCCCCTTTTTCCCCCGGGGCACAAATCCACGCAGGGAGTATATTCTTCTCTGTAGGGGGTCGTGTCGTGAGGGATTGGGGGGACTAGCTTCGAACATCGTCTCCGCTTGGCACAGGAACAAGGTTAGTGGTGTTCTTGATTCTTGCGCCACTGCCAATCCCAACACACAGTCTAGCTGTACCTGTGACAAAACATCCCCCCCCCCAATCAGGCAGTATTGACCATAGGGTTTATCAAGTTTAAGGAGGCTGCTGAGCGGAGCTGCCTCTCTGGGACTTACCACCTGAGACTGCGTGTAAAATAATCGGGGCCAAGTCCATGCAGTGCTTTAAACGCGAAGCAGAGCGCCTCAAATTCGATTATTCTTTTGACTGGTAACCAGTGCAGCAACAGTAGTGTATGAGCCACTGATTGATGTTTCGGATTGGCAAGCAACATTTTGGAGGATCTGCATTTTATTAAGGAATCGTGATTGTATATTAAGAAAAAGCCCGCTGCAATAATCAATTTTTGACAGCATAAGTGCTGCAACCACCGCTTTTTGAAGCTCCATTGGAATGTAGAGTAGAATTTTCCTGACAGTCTTAATCATGTAAAAACAGGAGGAACTGACTGCATTAATGTGCTCCTCGGAGGATAGTTTAGTGTCAAAGTAAATCCCTACATTTTTTGCCTTGGAGACTGGAGGTGGGATTTCTCCCAGGTCCTGTGGCCACCAGCTTGGTTCCCAAAAAGAGGTGTCATAACCAAAAAGAAGCACCTCCATTTTTCCTGTGTTTAGCTACAGACAGTTTTGGGACATCCACTATCTAACCTCACTCATGCAGTCATGGAATCTCGATGCGGTATTGGTCGGCTCTCCTGCAAAGGATGCCACAATTTGTGTGTCATCTGCATATGACACCATCTTAAAGCCAAAGGACATTATGAGTGACATAAAGATTGTGTTGTAAACAAATCTAGGACCCTAGTGTAATTTTCCTGATTGATGCCCTTATATAGGAATACTTTATCATATCCTTATATAGGCATATAAATCACTACCATATTTGGCCTAAGCCATACAGCCCAAATACTGCATGGCTACTTTCACTAAGTTCCAAGAATTAACAACAATTTCTTGGAAAAACCAGCCTTCAGCAGCTAGGGACACTTCCCAGTGCTTGAATATTAAGTTCTCCAAGAACTCCTGGCATTTTCCAAGAATTTAGCCTTTGAGTGACGTTATTAAGTCCAAACATGCGTCAAACTCGGCACCTTCAAAGTATAAATATGCCTAGGTTTGCCCAGACAAACACCCAGTGGTTTGGAGGAGCTCGACTATCTACTTGCCCGACGCCCTGCAGCAGCAAGTGCCGAAGGAATCCGACCCTCCAGCTGACGTACTGAGAGAGACGCTGTCTTTTCTCTTGCAGAGAAATCCAGCTCCAGTGTTTCCAGCTTAACCTTGCGGGTATCTGGGAAATCGAGTCCTGAGAGAGAGATACAAGACCTCCTCCATTCTAAAACCAAGGTACGGGGCTGATTAGACCTCTTAGAGAATTCTTGGAATAGATTCCTGGCAAAGAACTACTAAACTTAAGCTACTCCTCACTTACTTCCTCCCTAGTACTAGACTTAGGTTAGGTACACCTGGGTAGGCATATTTTAGAAGCACCAGTTGAGTACTTTTAGTCATTATTTATTACTGTATGTATTTTATACATTTATACACTTCATGGCTTAGAAACCATATCATGCTTTTACAGTACTACTTTATAATACTGTTCGTATTATATGCCTTGTACTTTGTAACCAGTGTTACAATTGTAGCAGTTCATTTCCTATGCTTGAGAAAGAAGACTGTTCAATAAATACTTTTATTGAAAACGCCCGAATCTCTATTTCTCTGCATCTCTGGTGAAACGAAGCATGCACGATTGACTGAGTAAAATAGTTATCTATTGTTTCCACGACTCTAGAGATTTGATTTCTTATTCTTGGGAAACAAAGTTGTCATGTTTATGCGGTTATCAGAAACTAATCCCTTCTTGTGAATTCGAGAAAGTTTCTAGTGACCTCTGAGCTAGCTGTCACTCACAATTAAGTTTAATATATATGATAGAGACCTAGTCGACTTCAGTCCTACGTCTAAACTATAGTATATGTTATTCCAATACGCAGAGCCTATTGGGAATATAGGAACTACACTACATGGCGCCCAACGTTTGGTAAGGCGATAATTTAACGCTAGATACTAGAGTAACTCAGTCGTACTTTTCACACAGACCCCTTTTTCCCGTAAAATACTCCAATAAACGTCTGGAGTGGGTAAAAGGTTAATATCCGCCAAAACTTAGTAGGACGAAAATCCTATGTATTCGTTTTTGGTTTATTCAATGTTGAAGGATACAGTGTTCCAAAATATTGTGCACCTAATCTTTGTTTCCTTGAAACTTTGCTCTGCAAAAAGTTTCAGTCGACAAAATGTCGGAGAGTGATGATGAAAGGGAGAGAGCTAGAGCAGCCGCTCAAGCAGTCTTAGATGACACAAATCTCCAACAAAATGACGCAGATGCAATAATCATCCCGGTAAATGTAAGAAAAACCATAACTATAAAACTTATAGAAAATGGGGTATCATCGAGAGGTGGTAAAGTAATCTTTGTTATAGAGGCATATGAATATCGGCAGACAGAGGAATTCTATTCATGGATTCTATTTCCTGCAGCAAATGCAGTAACACACGAGTTCCACTACTACAAAATAGAGGAACCTCCAGCAGAATACGTTCCTTTCGAGGACGTTGAAATTCCATTAACTTACCAGGAGCATCAGCTCTGGTTCAAAGGCGCCCTACAACATCAAAAATCACATTACCAGGCTCGGTCCACTAGGTAGACCAGGTGCAACATGGCCGGTACTAGCCAGCTACACACCACATCCTGACATTAACGGAATGACATATCCAGAACTGTTCGCTCAGATGAAACAGTTAATTAAAATACACAGACAATTGGTTCAATATGTCATGCGGACTTTAACAGTCCAACCAGCTGTAAGGATTCCCAGTACACCCTTCACCAGGGGAATACAAACAAAATTACACCAGACTATACAATCAGACATTGGTAAATTACCCGCAAAAAGGGAACAAATTCTGTTCTGGTTAGCTCAAAAAATTACTCAGATAAAGGCAGTATTCCCTGATAGTACACCTTATGAGAAACACAGAATTCTGACAATCTGTTTACCAATTGGAATAGCACCACATGTGGAGGACTGTGACACTTGGGGTACAGTCTTTCCTTCGATCTACACAAAAACACATGGTGTACCGTCCATGGCGGTAATACCAGATGTTCTGAGGCAGATTCAAAATGAATACGGTCCAGAACGGGCCTTAAATCTAGGTATGAAATTACTGAAAGATTTCAAACAGGTCTCAGCTATATTATTAGCTAACATTAAAGGTGAAGCAGCATCCGTGGCAATCTGCCAAAAGTTAAAAGAAACAGATATAACAGATCAACCATATGGGCTTGCTAGAATTTTTGAAAAATCTTATGAAGAATTAGGAAGAGATAGTTTGGGTGGAAAACCAGTAAAACCTGAATTAACAGAAAATCCTGAAAAGGTGTTTATTAAAAATAATCTCACTACTCCTAAAAAGAAGTGGGAAAATACGAAACAGACACTTCCTAGAGACAAAAGTTCTCAGTCCAGAGGAAGATCTCCCCAAAGGGGAGGTAGGTCTCCCCAACGGGAACCCTCTGAAAAAAGGTATAGCCTTAGGAATATGGATAATTTGAAAAAACCTGGCAGATATCAAGATAATGATACACATCCCTCTCGATCTTTTCAGACTTCCTCGCAGAAATCGGAAAGAAGAGGACGGTCAGAACACAAGGAAGAACTCGTAAAGTCCAAAGTCAAAGAACCCATTCACCAAAGTAAAAAAGCTAAATTTTCCAAGAAGAAGGTAGCAAGCGTAAAAATCAGACATGCCGAGGATCTTGAGGACACAACTCAAGAACCGGGAGTGGGCTCAAACAATGCTAGACAGCGCAGCAGAAGTCACCATAGTTCGCAGGATCCTGAAGGATCATCTGGAGACAGTGGACTTGAATGAATCCATTCAAGTTGAAACTGCCAACTCCAGGGTTAGTGTACCCCACAAGTTATATGAAGCAACACTCCGGATGGAGGGGGACATTACTAGAAAAATAAGAGCACTCTTTTGGGAGAAGCTCTCTAAGGGCTATAACATACTTCTTGCTGAACAAGACTGGCCACCTGAATTTGTCAGGGAGTGCCCACATGGCAAAGAGATAATTATGCCAGCCTTCTCAAATCACATTCCAATTCATAAAAAATACACTTATGCCAGAAAATGGGCAGTAGCTCAGGCTCCAGCATTATATAAAAATCATGTAGGATGGGATGAGGATTCTCCTCACCATAAAATCCAGTTAAAAAATCAACCTGCTGCACAAAGGCGGTACCCAGTTAAGCAAGAAGCGAAAAAACAAGTCAGGGAGATTTTAAATCAACTTGAATACCAAGGGGTGATTGAAACATGCACCTCGTCAATGAACAATTTTTTGTTTACTGTGTCCAAACCAGACAATTCATATCATCTATTATTGGATTACAGACACTTAAACTCTTGTTGCAAAACATTTGCAGTACAAAATGCACACAGTTCAGCACTGATCAATAACATCGTGCACAAAAAATATAAAACCACATTAGATATTTCAAATGTTTTTTTCTGTCAAAACATTGCACCTGAAAGCAGGACTCTGAGCGCTTTCTCAATTATGGGGACACAGCGACAATTTTGCTGTCTCCCCCAAGGATTCAAGAATAGTCCAGGGTTATTTTCAGCCAGGGTAACAGAGTGACTACAATCGTACGATGATGAGGCATTAGCTTATGTCGATGACATCTATCTTACAGATGACGACTTGGACAGGCACTTGAAAAGAGTGAACACCATAATACTTGGGTTTGCTTCTGAAGGGTATAAATTCAATTTTAAGAAATCACGAATTGCCCACCTCAACGTCCTATTTCTAGGATACGAGTTATCGAGTGAAGGCAAAAGCCTGGCAGCAAACTTTCTAGAGAAATGTGCGCTGCTCCAAGCTCCAAAAATGCTGAAAAACTTGCAGTCCATTCTAGGTTTCCTTAATTTTGGAAGAACTTACGTTCTAAATTACGCAGAAGGGTTAAACCTCTCTACGAACTAATCAAACCTGATTTCAAACCAACTAATTGGACTCAAACACACACAGAAATTCTGTGTTCAGTCCAAACAGACATGTTAGCAAAACCACAGTTACAGACACACGAAAACGTGCGCAATTTTGTGATCCGAATCATCCCAGGGAGATGCGGATTCACGTACCTGACCTTTAATGAGGGAGAAACGGTACCAATAGCATACAAATCAGACTTGTACACAGAAGCTGAAATGAAGTTCACTTCTACTGAGAAAATTCTGACAGCGGTTCAAACTGCAGTAGCAAAAGAGAGAGCTCTCCCGCAGGGTAAATGCATAATGATCGTTACACCTGTACCTGCCATTAGAGGTAGTGACGAAAGCAAGCATCCCAAATGCTAAAGCCTTACATCCGAGATGGATACAATGGGTTAACTCTCTTGCTGCAACAGACGTTGAATACGTTTTTGACCCCAGCTTGAAAACACAAGAATTCTCCAATACGAACACGAATGTCCTCTGCCGACCGAAATTCTGCCTCTGGAACATTACGGATGTATAATATATACACACGGATCAGCATTGCCTGCAATTGGGGGTAAACAAGCCTATAGTGCTGCGTGCGCGATTGTTAAAGGTCTCTGGTGCGAAGGTAAATTCAGACCTATGGTCACAAAAACTCAATCACTCGTAGACTTTACAGCTCAGCAAGCTGAACTACAGGCTTTCAAGATGGCGCTTGAAAATACCGATCACGAATTCCCCACACTCATAGTATGCGATTCGTATTTCTGCGTTGAATCTTACAACAAAAATTTGCAGAACTGGGTTAAAAACGGGTTAGAAAATTCAAAGGGTGGCATAATTAAGCATAAAAAGCTTTGGGAACAAGTAGTTCTTTTGCAGAAAGAACTAGAAAAGACTCACGGGATTCATACACTGAGTCATCAGCGTGATGGCGTTCACGTTGCAGGGAATTCATTGGCTGATGAAGCCGCGAAGGCAGCTGTGCAAACGGCTTCCGTAGCTACAATCGCTCGCTCAAAAAGAGTAATAGATGGTGAAACGCTATTAGCAGTAAAAGCCTCACTGGATGGCAATCATGCAGCGTTACCTCTACACTATCCACTCACGTATACATACATAATTGATGCAAACTCCATTCCTTTTGCTCGAATCCCTGGAGTGGGGGACAGAGTAATTCCAAACAGGAAGCTGAGAGCTTACTTGGTTCAAGAAGCACACATGGGAGAGGGTCTGACACATCAAGGGATCTTGAAATCTTTAATAGAATTAGAAGAGATGTACTGGTGGCCAGGAATGAGCGTTCAAGTTTACGAATTTGGAATAAACTGTGATACCAGTAACAGATATCATAGCTTTGACAACCACCAGATACCTGACTACAGTGTAGCCAGCCCAGTACAGATACCTTTGTTAGGCAGCATTAGACTATCTACCCGCAGGCGTCCTTACAGACAAATGCGGTCCCACAACTATTAGGACAAGATTTATTTGGTTATGGCCCCAGCGCTCGGCTGACGCCAGAACTGTTATAAAGGATCTGCGAATCTTTATCGGCAGACATACGCATTCGGCAAGCTACATTCTGACCAGGGTCCTGCGTCTAGCTATCGACCTTACAAGGAGGCTATGGTTAGCTTGGCCGTTGCATTGCGGTATTCTAGTCCCTTCCATCCTGAGGGTAATGCGGTAGTGGAAAGAAAAAATCGTGACATAAAGCAATCCATAACAGCGAAGGTATTAGGTTCGGGTGATGGGTTGGTCAAACATATAATAAGGGTCCAATGTAGTCTTAGCAAACTGCCAAGAAATTCTCTGGGGGGAATCACTCCATATGAACTACTGTTTGGTACTAGAATGATAATCGAAGACCTCGATTGTCAAACTTCAGTAGTGGAACAAAAACCCTTTGATGTCAAAGATCGTTTGGCTGTTTTACAGGACTTAAATGAAACAAGAAGAAGTCTGAGTAACACAACACAGAAGCCAACAGCCACTGAAGAAAAACCACCTGTCCCAGCAAGACCTGTCTGGATTCCAAAGATTGGGGATCGAGTCAGGGAAAAGATAGTGGTGAAGAAGGAATTTGGGCCTTCTTACAGAAAAGCACTACCTGTCTTAGCAATCCAAGAAACAAGATCAGTAGTACTACCGCCCCTTGCAGGTAAAAATGGGGAACCGAGTCGTGTCCATCGACCTGGTCAAACCCAACATGTGGCCAATAATAAGTAGTAGGCCCAGTGGACTCCCAAGATGTAGCAGACGACCAAATCTTGCTACAATTCAAGAGGTTCAAACTGAAAGACTTATCATCTTTGATAAACCTGCAGTAAGAAAAGAAGGACAATGTAACAAAGCCATGGAACTCGTGCCTCTTGAGACCCAAATAACAGTTAGTCAAGAAACACCTGTATACAATGATGTAGCCTCTGACTATACCAATATGACAAAGGAAGAAGCAACCCCAAAGATTAATAACAATCCTGATGCAATTCAAACAATTGACAGAACTGCCTCTGGCTATTCATCAACTTTGATACATTTTCTGAGGATCTCAGTGAACCAGAAGAAAGGCCAGCAAATAAAACTCTCAAAGAAAAAACAACAGAACTCTTTTATCAACTCGTACTTCTCAGGGTCTAATGTTACAAATCCAGAAGCGTTTTATTTAAAAAATGTAAATAAGACAGGAATGAAAACAATGTTGACCAATACTAAACAAATTTATTCTGCAAACTTTTATGCTCGGCTGTCTACATTAGGTTTCGACTTTTGGAAAGACAACATTGAGACAAAAACAGTCTGGGGCACGAAAGACTGGCAGGTACAATGTTTAGAGGCCTTGTTCAGAGCCTGCATTATACCAGAACAAATAATGTTTTTAAACGACACTGTTCAACAGACTTCTTGTCTTGGCCTGGCTAAGATAAAAGATTTGAATAAAACGTCTATACCTAAACCCACATCTGAGAGTAATGACACTACAGAAAAGGATGTGGACGTACCATATATTTTAACACAAAACAGAACTAATCCTGATTGGAAAAAATGGTTAATCTGGCCCACAGACACCGATAACTGTCATGATAGATTCCTGAACAAAACACAGGGGTTAAAACTGAACAGGCCAGATCCAAGATACTCCCAGAGACAACATCCAGGGATAGTAACAACATACAGTGTAGGACAACTGTGCCTAGAGTGGCTAAAGACATCCACACTTCCGGAAATCAAACAACACTTATCTTTACTTAAAGAAAGCAATGATTTGTGAGATTTCTTAATGGGGCCTCGCAAACCACAGCAAAAACATTTAATATACGCCGGTATATACGCTGCATACAACGAAGCTTGGAAAATAACGCAAATGGAAACTGCAGAAAGACTACGAGAAATTGATTGTATTCATTTAGAGAAAGCTCTCTCTGTTGTGGACAATGGGTTAATGACTCTGTCCTCCAGAATATATTCTTTGGACAGCATTGTATCCTCTGCAATTGACATAATGGAACAGGACTTGCTAATGTTACAACATGGCCAGTCTCAATTACGTTCTATAATGCAGTTAGGCTGGACGTTGCAAAATCTTCGTTCAGGCTACGTGCCATGGCGTCTAATCAACACAAAGTCATTGTTTTCTGTATTTAACCTTACAGATAAACAAATCTCTTTGGCACAAAGAGGAGCAGACTATACAGTGCTGAGCATAGAAAAACTGGAAAGATTACCATTGACAGTTTCTGAGAAGCCTTTCATTGAATGGATAATTCATGGCACTATCATGATACCAGTGAAGATTTTCCAATTTCAGTATTGTCTACAGCATATGCCAGCTGGCCTGTATGAAAGGTTGGGTAAAGAATACATTAAGTCGACATGGACTTTACCTTACACACACAAATGTTGGAACAAGGGAAAAGAGGTTTTCTTAGTGGTAAAAATTGTAAGAACTCACTAAGTGGTACACTTTTGTGCAAAGGAATTAATTTACACGGAGCCTGTGACGGTTCTGCAAATAACCTCTCTTGCCACCTGCACGGTACACCCTCCACAGTGATAGAACCCATTTTCAGGCAGCTATCCAATGGCAGTTACGTTATGTTGAATGATCACAGCTGCTGTGGCATGATGCCAGGAAAACTTTATCTCGTTAGTGTGTCGTCCATGGTCACTTGTTGTATGCAAGTATTGTATCCAACGCACAAGACAGACAGTGGGACGGCATTATGACATTCACTGAATATCTCTTCTATACGAATTGATAATTTAAGCAGAATAAAAGCCATTCTTTTGCAAAAATCTGAGCCACTGACCTCGTCTAGAGAAACGTATGATCTGCAAATTGTGAGGACATCTGCAGAGATACATGCATTATTATCAACAAACTTCCCAGTACATTTCGCAGAACTGTTAAGTCAAATCTTAAACATGTCTGATACCAGTGGCATCGCACATGTATTTAAGATGATTTTTTCAGGACTGTTAACATCATTCAAAGCAGTCCTCAGCATTTTTCCAAACTTTGTGCACTCTGTGTTCGGCGGCCTGCCTTTCATCTTGGGACTCGTAGCAGGAATCCTATTTTTATTCCTTCTGCTCCGATATGGCAAGTCTGGCAACCAACGATACCCAGACCAACATGGAAAGGATCCTCCTTGCCATGAGGTATCGTGAGACTATTCCACAGATTCTTGGCTTGGCTCGTTTAAGAGATCTGAACACAACCTGGTTTCTATCGTTCAGACCAATCTGGCAAGATTGCATCTTACCTGTTCTACGATGCCTGCTTTGCGGAGAGGAATGCGTGTTGGACATCTGTCTTACACTTCCATCAGTCCTGCCATCGGATGTCGATGCCTTGCTAGGTCCGGTAATGACTCATGCATTGTGTTGTCCCCAACGGCTACCAATCCTGATGATGGCATTCATTGAGGTCTCACCAGTAAGTCTCACTGAGGGTGAGATACGAGGATCAACAGGCACACGGGGACCATCTGATATGAACACTGCTAATGCGGCACCTGGCGCTGACGGCAATGCTTCTCATCTGTGCACATTTGATATGCTATATCAAGTAGTTCCACTTTCACCTACTGTGGTAGACGATTTCTTTGCCAGCCTAGATGATCTGATGTTTTCTCCTGACACCGAGAATAACTTTTGATTCATGCACACAGCGTTCCCTGAACTCTGAAATTCGGCCTTCAATTATTCAAAACAATGAATTCTAACTTTAGGACTCTATTTTTTCAAGACCATTTATAAAAATATTCTCTCCAAAACATTGAACTTTTTTGGCACAGACTAATCTGCTTAAAGTAGAACTATTCTTAGAGAACAAGAAATTATTTTCCTTTTCACTGCCTAGAGAAACTATTTGGCCTTGTCCTCATTACTATAACTATTGATATGATATGTTATGTTATAAAATGGTCTCGACTTTTTCTTTCTGTATTTCAGAGCCATTTTCACAAAATGTAATTTCATGATTCATTCAGTTTGCATATTTAGATACGATACTATATGCTTAGAATGTCATCACTTCCTTAAAATGCATACTGTAGAAATGCTCAATATGTTTTCTCATGTACAACCATTTCAAGTGCATTTTTATGTATTTTGGGGTGGGATTGTAAACACTAGCCTTAGATATGTTCAGTGCTTGCTAGGTTAGCTTTATTGAACTTAAGATTGTGGAGTGGGTGTTGTAAACGAATCTAGGACCCTAGTGTAATTTTCCCGAGTCATGCCCTTATATAGGTATACTTTATCATATCCTTATATAGGCATAGAAATCACTACCATATTTGGCCTAAGCCATACAGCCCAAATACGGCATGGCTACTTCAACTAAGTTCCGAGAATTAACAACAATTTCTTGGAAAAACCCGCCTTCAGCAGCTAGGGACACTTCGCAGTGCTTGAATATTAAGTTCTCCAAGAACTCCTGGCGTTTTCCAAGAATTTAGCCTTTGAGTGACGTTATTAAGTCCAAACATGCGTCAAACTCAGCACCTTCAAAGTATAAATATGCCTAGGTTTGCCCAAACACACGGTGGTTTGGAGCAGATCGACTATCTACTTGCCGAACGCCCTGCAGCAGCAAGTGCCGAAGGAAGCCGACCCTCCAGCTGACGCCCTGAGAGAGACGCTGTCTTTTCTCTTGCCGAGAAATCCAGCTCCAGTGTTTCCAGCTTACCCTTGCGGGTATCTGGGAAATCGAGTCCTGAGAGAGAGATACAAGACCTCCTCCATTCTAAAACCAAGGTACGGAGACGATTAGACCTCTTAGAGAATTCTTGGAATATATTCCTGGCAGAGAACTACTAAACTTAAGCTACTCCTTACTTACTTCATCCCTAGTACTAGACTTAGGTTAGGTACACCGGGGTAGGCGTATTTTAGAAGCACCAGTTGAGTACTTTTAGTCATTATTTATTACTGTATGTATTTTATACATTTTATGCACTTTATGGCTTAGAAACCATATCATGCTTTTACAGTACTACTTTATAATACTGTTCGTATTATATGCATTGTACTTTGTAACCAGTATTACGATTGTAGCAGTTCATTTCCTATGCTTGAGAAAGAAGACTGTTCAATAAATACTTTTATTGAAAACGCCCATCTCTCTATTTCTCTGCATCTCTGGTGAAACAAAGCATGCACGATTGACTTGGTAAAATAGTTATCTAGAGATTTGCTTTCTTATTCTTGGGAAACAAAGTAGTCAGTCAAAGAAACTTTATTTGGTTATTTAAAAGCAAGACATAGTATACAAAACAAGTTTAAAATTCAATTAAACATATATGAAAAGACATTACTACACCTTCATAAAGAACACAAAGAACCAAATTTTGTTAAAAATAAGTGACTGTAAGAACAAGTTTACATGGTGTCCAACAAAAGTTATACAAGTGTCAAATTTTGGTTGTTAGAAATAGCAGCCATTCTTAGTTTATTTTGTCTGGCAGCTGCTGCCAGAAAACAGGCTACCCCATATGTTGTCTGTACCGAGTTCAGCATCTGTAGATATAATAATGCTGGCCGTACCTGGACAAAGTTAAATTTTTTCAGAATAGGTACCAGGAATTTTTTGCGAGCCACCAAATAATGTTCACAAAGCATAACTAAGTGGAGGGTGTCCTGAGTGGAAAAACAGTCGCAGGTACAGGGGGGTAAGTTCTCTGGTAAACCCCACTTTGATTGTGAGCCAAGCACAAGGTGTATTAAATTAAACCTGAACCTTATGAGTAAAAAGCGATGGTAAGGCTTAGTAACATATTTCAAATAAGGTTCCATGGCTAAAGTTGAGGAGAGTTGAAAAAGTGAACGTACCATTGGTTTACCTAATTCAACCGTTTCCCTTTCAGACTCCAACAAGTTTTGGAAATGCAGCTTGACCCACTTTACATCCTCTTTTTTTAAGTTGTGTGGTAAAGAGTACATTTCTGGACGCCCTAGTCTCGCGCATGCCGCTCTAACATACGCCAGCCACGGGATGTTATTGGCTTTATCCAGAGACAAACAATCTTCCTCGTTTGTCCACGTTTTAACCCAATATATCACTGGGGCCATTTTTAAGAGGTCAGTAACGTGACCCAAGCCTAATTCATTATGAATTGTGTGTATAGGGGAAGATTTAGGTAGTGATAATAAGGCTCGTAAAAAATTATTTTCTGCAATCTGAATGCCTGGGCATGAGACATAGCCCCATATGGCCGCCCCATAAGAGGCAATTGCCAAACATTTAGCTTTATAGATACGGGTCATAGCTTCCATAGGTTTTGATCCCAGTTTTTTAGAGAAGTGCAGAAGGGCTATAGTGGATCTAGTAACTCCATTCTGTTTTAATCTCATTTGTGCACCCCATGTTCCTTTCTCATCGAAGGTGACGCCCAGATAGCAAAAGAAAGGGACCCTGGAAATTGGTGAACCATTACAGCTAAAAGATCTGATCTTCGTGTGTTTTTTCCGTGAACCTGTAACCATAACATGGGATTTGGTCGAGTTAATTCTAAGATCGAGAGCTTCCATAAAGAGGCCAAAGTGATCTAAGAGTTTTTGAAGGCCTGTGCCAGTCCGAGCTAAGAGGACGGCGTCGTCCGCGTATAGGAGGACCGGAATAGGTACCCCCCCCCATACGCGGAATGTCTGGGGTGACTGAGTTCAATGAATTACCCAGGGAGTTGATGTACAGTGTGAAAAGGAGAGGTGCCAGAATGCAGCCTTGTCTGACACCTCTTCCAGACTTAAATTTTGCTGTGCACCTTCCATCCCTGTTCACCCTAACAGATGCAAATAAATTTAAATGGAGGTCGTGCAGAAAATTAACCAAAGTTGTGTCCAAACCCATATTGCCCAAAATAGTCCACAGTTTTGAACGATTGACCAAATCAAAAGCGGATGATAAGTTCATAAAACCCAAATAAAGAAGTCCCCCCTTCACCACTGTGTACTTGCTGATAATTAGGTGGAGGTTGAGACATTGGTCCATGGTCCCTCTGTGTGCTCTGAAACCATACTGTAACTCCGAGAGGATCCTGCTCTCTCCAAGCCAGTCCTCAAGCCTCTGCAGAACGACCCTGCCCAAGATCTTAACGGCAGAGTCCAGCAGGGAGATTGGCCTGTAGCAAGCCGGGTCCCCCCTGTTCCCTTTCTTGAATATGGGCACAATAATGGAGGTGGACCAAGAGGAAGGAAAACCAGCTGAGGGTATTGCGTTAAAAACATTCATTAATATCTTCAACCAAAATTGGGGGTATTGGATGTAGAGATCTGCAGGAACCCCGTCAGGGCCCGGGGCTTTGTGTTTACTTGTGTCTCTAATCGCCCTTTCAACCTCCGAACTACTAAATTCCATAACTAGGTTAGGGGATTTATGGGCATTATCGGTTAGACCAGGTGCTGTGGATTCGTAGATCTTTTCGAAGTGGGCTACCCATCTATCATCTTCTATTACACAGTCCATGTCGGTCTTCCCTTCATTGGCGAAGAAGGGCTGGTTCACAATGGCCCAAAACTTTTTGCTGTCTCTCAATACATCCGTAGATAAAAGGCTCTCCCAAGCTTCTTCCTTGATTCCGGATTTGCGTTTAAGAACTGCAGTTTTGTAATCCTTCCTTAAATTGGCCGCCAACGTCCTGTCCCTAGGTTTTTGTTTTAGAGCTTTAATCAGAGCACTATGTTTCTGGGAGCATTCTTTCTTGAACCATTTCTGGGGTTTCTTAATCCTTTGCCCGGTAGACCTTAGCTCCAAATTCTTAGCAATCCTTCCGCATATCTCCTCGTATGCGATTACTACATCCGGGCCTCGAGCAGTTGGGTCCAGACATACTGCCATATCTGACTCTGACTCTTGGGCAAGTGAATGGAAGAAGTGTTCAGGGACTATTTGTTCCCATTTTAGGCGCCTTCCCTGGTCTTTAGTTATCAAGTCCCTTGGGGCTGCCACATCTGTTGGATTATGGGTCCGGAAACAGTCTAGGTCCAGCATCAGGAGGACAGGATTGTGATCACTGAAACTAGCAGTGACCACCTTGTACTCGCGTGCCTTAGCTAGTACCCCAGATGAAACAAAAATGAAGTCTATAATCGTATTGGCGTCTTTCCCCACGAAGGTTGGGGCTCTGAGATCATTCTTACTTTGAGCAAATTCAAATAAATTTAAAGTCGCCAGGAAAGACTCAAGGCACTCACCCTCAATTGTATGCACAAAATGGGGGATGGCTTCCGTCGGTGAGCCCCCATAACTATCATTAAGGCAATCACCCTCACAGGGATGAATATTAAAATCACCCAAAATAATCATCTCTAGGGAAGAGGTGCAGTCGCTTCTATAGGCTGACAAAAATTGTAGTAAGGAAGTCAAATGTTCATTCACAAATAAAGACTCCCTGGAATTATAAAAATTAACCAATAAGAAAGGTTGGAAGCCAGGTACGGTCCACTCCACGACTAGCGTGTTTGCAGGTGCAGATTCCAATTGTTTGAATGCCCCTACCAACTCCAAGGAACACAGTGTAAGTAGGCCACCTTTTGCCCTGCCTCTTGCACTAGAGGCTGCAGGGGTAAAAAAACTACGAAAGCCATCTAGTGCAAAATTAGTTGTGGTGTCCCAGGTTTCTTGCAAACCCACTATGTCGTATTGTTTTACAAACTCTTGCCATATGGGGTCCGACGCCTTTGCATTTAGACCTGCCACATTCCAGGTAAGGAATTTACAAAGTGGGGGAGGTGCGGCTGGGAGAAAAGATGGTGTACTCCGGTTCTGCGCCTCCAACGAACTATCAGAGGGAGTAAAAGAAGGTTTGTCCGTAATCAAGGCCGATGTTGCCACTTCCTTATGAAGGGGAATTAAACTGGTCTGAGGTCCCCTTCCCTTTGGAGAGCCTCGCATATGTCAATCCACCCAGTCTGTATTTGAGAGGCATTCAAAACGATTCGCCATTGGGAAGTACAGAGCATTGGGAGGTCCAAAGTAGTCATGTTTAAGCGGTTGTCAGAAACGAATTCCTTCTTGTGAATTCGAGAAAGTTTCTAGTGACCTCTGAGCTTGCTGGCACTCACAGTTAAGTTTAATATATATTATAGAGACCTAGTTGACTTCAGTCCTACGTCTAAACTCTAGTATATGTTATTCCAATGCACAGAGCCTATTGGGAATATAGGAACTACACTACATGGCGCCCAACGTTTGGTAAGGCGATAATTTAACGCTAGATACTAGAGTAACTCAGTCATACTTTTCACACAGACCCCTTTTTCCCGTAAAATACTCCAATAGACGTCTGGAGTGGGTAAAAGGTATCCCAAAAATAACAAATTCTGCGCTTACCTGTCTCTGACGTAGTAGATCGACAGATAAAGGTAAGCGCAGAATTGGTTATTTTTGGGATACCAAGTAACGACACACCCCTGCCTCTAACTAAAGATGAAGAAAATATAATTTTTGTCTTGATCCTCTTAGCAAGAAGAGACATCTGTATTAATTGGGTTAAACCATGTCCCCCAATACTCACAAATTGGCTAAATTCAGTATTAAGGGTATATAAGCTTGAGACTCAAAAGAAACACACAAAGAAAAAACGATTCTGGAATCTGTGGGAAAGGTATAATTTACGAAATAACAGAGGGTCCAATGATTAAGGCAAAAATAACAACGATTTCAAGTTAATTACTTGACCAGAGTAGTCATAATGACTAGCTCCTCCCACTACCGAAAATTGTGAGCCTTTTGGTTTGGACAAAAGAAGGCCCCAAAAGGACAAGGCTAGAAATTGTGTCTTTCAGGATAAATCCGGGCCCCTCGCTTACAAAGCTCTGAAAAGACACTGGGGCTTTTGACTCCTCCTTACCTTAAGGTAATTCGCTCAATGAGGACTAAAAAAAAAAAAAAAGAAACTAATTCGAGAGTTTCTAGTGACCTCTGAGCTAGGTGGCACTCACAATTAAGTTTAATATATACGATAGCGACCTAGTCGACTTCAGTCCTACGTCTAAACTATAGTATATGTTATTCCAATGCGCAGAGCCTATTGGGAATATAGGAACTACACTACAATTGAAAAGGTTCAGTCTCAGGGAGGAGCTCAGCAGCACCCCACAAGGGAAAGTAAACAGAGGGGACCTGTGTCCACCAAGCTCCACCAATTGATCCCTATCACTAAGAAAGGACTTCAGTAGGTAAAAGTTCTGCCCCTGATATCCACAGAAAAGAGGCAACTTATAAAAAGACTGTGATCAACCGTGTTGAAGGTCACCAAGAGGTCCAACAGGATCAACACTGTCTTTCCTCCTTTGTCCAGGGCCTTTCTAATTTCCTCCAACAAGTTTATCAATGTAAGCTCAGTGCTATCATGACTGCTAAAGCCATATTGAGAACTGTCTAGAAGCTTATTATCGATAATAAACTGGGTTAGCCTATATTCATGGCCTTCTCTACGATCTTAGCTGGAAAAGGAAGTCAGGAGATTGGCCTGTAACTGTTCGGATATTTATTGTCCAAATTTGTTTTTTTCAGCAGTAGGAGAATAGATGCCCTCTTCAATTGTAATGGGAAATACCTATCAGACAACATGCATTTGAAGATATCTTTAAGATACCTGGCTAAGACCACAGGGCCAAGTGGAGAACTTCAGGGGGCATGGGTCCTATGGTGATCCTGATCTTGCCTGACTGAGAATCGTCATGACCTGGGCAACGGAGATGGGAATGAATGAATTAAGATGTACGGCCCACCAAACTGGCGACAAAGGAATCAATTGGAATTGAATTTGGCAAAACCTTCTGCATATCTGTAATTGGATACAATTTAGCCATGAACCTAAGCATTAGAATCTTATCTGGGAACTTCTGTTCCCTGCACAAAGGCGCGACCCATGCAGGTAAGAGCAGGGGGGGGGGATTCGGCATACGACAACAAGGGAAACTTACATTTAAAAAAAAGAAAACCATGGTTTTCTTATTTTTTATTTGTTTCCCTCATCGTCGTATGTTGAATTCTCACCCACCCCGTCCACCCTGCCCACCACTCTTACCTGCATGGGCTGCACCTGCCTGTGCACCACCCCATGATACCAGGATGTACAGGGAAAACCATTTGTGCTGACTGCTGGAAGTGATGAAAAAGACAACACCTGAGGAAGAAAGTTCATAGGATTTGGGAGATTCCACATACTGAAACCCCATATCCTGCTTCACATGCTCCAGAAGGTAAGGAAGTAAGTCTTTACCAATGTACTTCCCCTTTTACTCATCCAGGACTGCAGTTTGCTCCCCATCAGACAAAGAGGATACATCAGCTTAACCATTGACAAATGCCTATTTTAGAGGCACTTTTTCCACATTAAGCTCCAGCAGTGTCTCCTTTATAATTCTCCTGAGACGGTCATCATCCCCCTCCCTGGCAGGACGCTTTGAAGGAGGGGAGGCTGAAAGGTCACTGGAAGAGAAGGACTCTGCATGCCTCCTTTTTCTTGAATGCTTCCCCATTGCAGCAAAACACAGCACTCCATGAAGAATCAAGAAATCCCTGGTAGCAATCCACAAACACAAATCACCCAAACCGCTATGCAGACGTACTATATTCCACTGCTTTAAGTACTCTCTCCGCTCTGGAAAAAGCCCAGCTCCTTCCATGATTCCAACTTCAAACAGACGATTTGTAATCCATAATGCACTATCAGCGAGGCTGCCATACCCTTGTAAATCTACATGATGAATATCCACCCGAGGAGCCTAATCCTGGAAGAGGCTACCGTCGGGTCAGTACAATTTTCCTATAACTGCCTTCTGCCTGACAGGAGTAGTATGTCCTTAGTCCCTGTCTCAAGAAAGACAGAAAAAAGAACAGGAGGAATGCTGGGTAAAGTTGCTAGGCTATTGCCTATGGGGGAGGGACACCTTTTCAGGATTTTCTGTTGTTTTTTTCTGTCTTTGGAATATGGGTTGACCTCATGAGTAACGAATGAGACGGGAACTAAAGGACTTGAGATAATATGGTTGAAGATGATATTGAAGACTGTATGATCACGAGTGTGTGAGTGCACAGAAGGGAGCATTAGTGAAGGTGAGTGGATTGAGTGCTTGAACAGATAGTGCAAGAGTTGTTGAATCTAATTAAACAAGTTTAGTTCTCTTCTGTGCAAACATTTTGGAAAATAATAAAGGTATCATCTATGGAAGATGATGTAGTGTGTCCTAATATTAAGCTAGTACTTCCTACAGGTTTAAGATGCAAACCTCTGGATCTTGACCATGAAGGACATTGGGAGACCATTAACTAAGGAGAAAATGTGCCAACTGTTTTGGGGCATAGAATGGATTCAGAAGTTTGTACTAGGTTAGAATAATTGCACATCTGCTGATAAGACCTTTAAGTCTCATGAAGTTCCGCTACTGTCTGTAGAATTTCCCATGTTACCATGGCATACTTGTGTATTGATTTTTTAGGTCCTTTCACAAGAGTTAAGCCAGAAACAAGACTAAAATGGCAGTATTTGGTTATTAAATAAAGTGGTTTATTTATTTATTTATTTGTTTGTATAGCGCTAGACTCGACTCCCGAAGGAGTATCTCTGCACTTTGCTCAGCCAGCAGGTAACAGAAATGTTGCTCAACAGATCAGAGGCGGAAAGGGTAATCAAAACAGAAAAGTCTTCAGCATTTTCCTGAAAGCTAAATGATTAGCACACAGCCTAAGAGTAAGGGGCAGCTTATTCCATAGGGTGGGACCCAAAAAGGAAAGGGCACTTCCACCTAATCTCGACCTCCTTACCATAGGAACCTGGAGCAGAGACTGATTGCTAGACCTAAGGGTGCGCATAGGGGCGTAAGGGACAAATTTCTCAGCCAGGTATGGAGGGCAGGAGCCATAGATACTTTTATTGATTATGCAACAGGTTTTAAACTTTACTCGTTCACGAACTGGTAGCCAGTGCAACTTCTCCAAGAGAGGATGGGAAGGAGTTCTCGGGGGTCATTTGATTGGAAGTTTGTAGAATAGGACAAAAGTGACTGAATGTTTGGAAGTTTTTTTGTCAGCGATGGTTGATCCTCCATTATCAAAAGCGATAATAGTGCCCAATTTACGTCATCCACCATAAAAGCATTTCATAAGGAATATGGGATTCATTACAGGCAAACTGCCTTTTAGCGTCCATAAGCTAATGGCATGGTTGAAAGACTAAATCACATTTTAAACCAATGTATACAGTGGTCTATGACCAACAAAATGGAGATTGCTAAAGCATTGAGATTAATGACATTCATTCATAGGAACCCTTCACATTCTTTCTCTTATTTTATTTATGAGAGGGAGATATTCTCAATCTTCATTATGTCCATCATGGATACAGAAGTTTTACAAGATGCATGACGATGATGACAAATGAGTAGTTTGGTCCAAAACAGAAACACTGAGTCAGGAAAAGCATAAAGGACATCGGTCTTAAAACCTGGTATTGTTAAACTTGATATTAAATCCTAAAGATGTAACCAATTAAAATATGTAAATGTTAGCTCGTTTTCGAGGCCATTCAAAGGCTCTAAAGTAGAAACAAATTCTGCATGGTTAGAAGATGGAGAATGAAGGAAAGCTAAAAGTTCATAAAGTGACAGCTAATTTTGCTTGTAATAACAAAACTGTTTCAGAATCAGGAAGTTATGATTTCATTGATGATATGTACATAAGCGAGTAAGGGTAGAGTGGTTGTGTAAGTTCTGACATTTGTGAAGAAGTAGAAGGAGGTGGTGTAGGTGCGCCTGATGTTGTCAAGCTAGGGCAGATATATATGAACCACGTTTCACCCATAGTGGAAACATGTTCAGGTTCCTGGTAGACTTTGTGAGTCTGTCTCCAGTTGATTTCCAAGCTTTCTCCCAGTATTGTTATGCAATTATGTTATGTAGTTATGCACCATGCATTAGTTTGAACAAATTGTTGACAATTTGAAACTGCTTCCTATTTATTTCTTATTTTTTATGTATAATATGTTAACATTTCTAGTGCCTCCTTAATGTTTTATAAGAAAAGGGGTTGTGTCATAATGTAACTTTACTTATAATGGCAACATTAAGCTCCAAATGTTGTGATGCATTATGCCCCTCCTGTATAAAGTTGTTTGTGTACGGATGGCGTCAGGTACTCTGAGCCCTGTTGCTGATCCTTTCACTGTCGTTACCTGATTGCAATACTAGATTTGCTGACTTGTAACAAAATGTCACCTTGTGTGAGGGGTGGTGAAGGGCCATGGATGGGTGGGGCCTAGTGCTGAGCACACTGTGAGGGACGTCTTTCCACCTTTCCACACCAACAAAATGCTTCTAAGGCTGCTGCTGATGTCCTGGTTAGGTTTCACTCCCCTTCATATGCTATGCAGGACCTCTGAACACAACCTGGAAACCTACACTGTGAAGGGGTTTCCAGATCATCTTTTATTCTACCCTTTAATGCAATGTGATATCAGCTCTTCACCAGGAGACCGTAGGAAAGGAGCAGATATCGTGTGTCACACAGTGGCATCATGTGAGTTGTCAGGTCTGCAATAGGAAATCCTATCGCTGTATCCCCATCAGTATCCTCCTATGGCATGTGTTTTTCTCAGTCTGCCTTTTCTTTGGGAAAGTGGCTCCAGAGAAAACTATGTTGACAGCCCAATTTGTGCCTTGTGGCAGAGAGGGGTCCTGCATGGGATTCTGGCTCTCAATTGCAGGGGAGGAGGCAGTTCTAATGGGCTTCCTAATTCCATGGGTGAGAGGATATTCAATTAATTTCTTTCTTTTTCCTACAGATATTTGCAGGTTAGTTTAAACTATTATACATTTAGAACTACAAGTGCAGAATTCAGGGGAAAACCTGGACTGCATGAACTACTCAAGCACTGAATATGAAAATATGCCACCTCGTTGGCACTGATAGGGCAGCCTGTGCCTCCTTCCAGATGGACACCCTCATAGTGGTGCAGTGAACATTGGCGACATCTCCTGCTCGATAAGTATATGGCTTAGCATTTACCACCGTCTTGCAAATAACATGCTCATAGGGACCTAGGAGTTAAATGGGATCATTTTAGAATCCACCTGGAGTCAGGTAGAAGCACAAGTGATAAGGAAAGTGGAAGTAGATGCTATTGAGGCAGCAGGGCAGAGAGTGTAGGCTTTCTTGAGGCCTCCAATCACATTGGCACTCACACTTGGCATACTACTGGCACATATTACTGGTACTGGTATAATTGTGGTAATTCTTGCCAGTATGTGAGGAAAATCCATGGCATTATGACACCAACTTTATCGTCTTGGAAATTTGGTATACATGCGGGAGTTATGCAGTTAATACCGTACCGAGAGGGAGTTTCATTAAATTTGGTAGTTATAAATAATGGTTACATGACAAGGTGGTAATCAAGTGCTTAATATCTGTTTATTTCACAGTGTCCCCTGAAGAAGGGACAATAGGTCCCGAAATGCATATGGCATCACACAATTAAGTGGAACATGAAATAAGAAGACTGTACTTTATTTCTATATTTTTGTACCATGTATCAAGTGTACAAGAATATATGGTGTAAATCGATTGAAATTCTTTTGAAATTTGTTTTGTTCCTGAGTAACAATGAAAATATTCTTGGACATACATTTTTGACTAAGCTGTTTTCTGTATGAACATTGTTTATCATCGTGATAATTACAGCTAATATTGAGATAAAAGAGTTAAAACATTGTTCAAGTAGTGCACACAGTTATCCCTGGCAACTTTGCTGCTTGATTCACTTTTATACCAATTATGACACCCACACCATGTTTACTGCTGACTTTGGCATTATGGTGGCAATTCTTCTTATATTGTAGGTATCCCTGGTGCAATGGTGACCAGAACTCCCCTCAGACACTCCTGGCCCTTCCATAATTACAGTAATTCACGGTATTGTGGGAATCCATAGCAGGAAACCGATTGCCCCATCATAATGGTCGGAAGTCCTTGCATATTGTAGGCATCCCGTGGTATAGTTCGGCCTCAGCCTGCCTAAAAGAACTACACTGGCTGCCTATCAGACACAGAGCCGAGTATAAGCAACGCGCACAAAGCACTGTATAAACGTAGCCTCAGAATAGCGCACAACAAATTGGAATTCTATGTCCCCTCACGCGACCTTAGGTCAGGCAGTCACGCTCTAGCCAAAACCCCACACATCAACGAGTTAGAGCAGGGGGTCTTTCCTTTACCTATCTGGCAGCTACCACTGGAACAACCTCCCGTTAGAGCTTCTTCTCACTGAAGATCACATGAGTCTTCGAAAGAAGCTGAAGACATTTTTTTTTTCAGGACTCAAGTAGTGATGCTCATGGATTATGGCTCCAGACCTGATGTCTTTAGCATTTACCATATTTTCACTCCAAGCCGGTTCTCCGTCTATCCTAGCACTGTGATGTCCCTTGGGATGAATGTTGCGTTTCACAAAATACAAATACAAATAGTTGTGCCCAATAAAGGAATATCAGCCCTAGCAACTATGGTGGTAATTCTTAGCATGCTCTTAGCCGCCATATTGTGACAGTGCACATTCCTGGATTAATGCTTGACCAGGTAGATTGGTGGTAATTATTGTCACAGTGTAGTCGCCTATGGTTTTGTATAAATTTCTTAGGTCAATCTGTCCTGTAAAGGCAGTTTTTGAAACCGTTTTCTGGAGCAGGTGGACATTCAACACCCCTGCGGACTGTCAACTTTACTTGCCACATCTTGAAAGTATTGGAATTTTTCATAAGTGACACCTCGGAACCTATCAGTTTTCTGTATATTTATGTGACAGAAAATACTGTTCTAAAATGATCTTTTGGAATCCAGTTTTTAAAGAGCTTCTTTTAGGAGTACCCCACAGAAAGCACCCTTCAAGTAAGTCAGGTTTAGTCACTACATGGTGTCCAGATGGCATTTACACCACACCAATTCCAGATATCACTAGCTACCAATAAACAACACTGCATTGTCCCATAATGTTTTTGTAACGACATTCATGTGGGCCCTCGCTTCTTCTTGCTCAAAGGGCACTCTCATACCATTCATTTCTCTTGCTGTCATCTGGGTCAGAAGCCACCTTATCTTTTCCAGTCACTTTTCGAGTCACATTTCTTCCCATATGATTTTTTGGTGATGCCACTGTCAGGCCAAAGGTCAAGTAATACAGTTTCTAGTGATTTAGGGCCTGATTACGATGGCGGTAGGACAGCCACCGTCAGGTTGCTGGTGGCTGTCCCACTGCCATCCAGCCCATCTGGTCTGACCGTCGCATTATGTTGCAGGCGGTCGGATCATGACTGGTGGGGGGAAAGACCACTGTGTCCGACAGGATCAAGGATCACATCAGTGCGGCGGATGGAATGCTACTCCATACAATGGGCGGGCCTGAGCAGGGATTAGGATGTCCCTTTGCGGCGGCCATTTCATGGCGGTTAACCCGCCATGAAAAGGCAGGCAGAAAGTGACTTGGGGGCCCCTAGCAGGCCCCCTTCCCCCTGAGCCTCCGCTTTGCGGCCTGGGGGGCACCTATGGGGAACCCTACATGTCACTGCACCATGTGGCCGGCACCAAATGAGGCCTACAACATAGTGCAGGGATATGTAAGATGTGCATATTTTGTAATGCGGCGTGGGCTGAAGTCCGCAGCACACGCCGCAAGACAAAGTATACACATTGTGATAGCCGTTAAGGCGGTCTCTTGTAATGCAGGCAGTGGTACCGCCGACTACTAGTTGGGCCGTCCTGCTTCTACCACAGAACTGGTCAGATGTAAGTCTGACCGGCATTGTAATCAGGCCCTTAATCACAATGCAAATTATTTTTCTGAAACCTGAAAAATCCTGCGCTTTTTGTTCACAGAGTGTTAAGAACTCTGATGCAACCATTGCCTAAGTCACGTGCCCTCCTTCTCTGACATGACGCATCTATGAATTGCTGAGTATACATGTAAGAACTCACAAACAAGACACTAACTACATCACAACCCAGGCTCCTTCTCCTCTGTGTCACTGACGTCCTCACTGAGTGAGGCATCATGGGAGGCCACTTCCTGTAATGACACTTCATGTGACAGTATTTCCTGCAGGTATCACATTTGGCTAAGGTAATGTTTAGTGAGTAAATGAATAATTGAATAATATTGTCACTTGTTATTAAACTTAAAAGTTGGGACAATCAGAACAAAGGGATATAAAAAAGCTTTTCTGTCTTTCTGCCATTTGCAGATGCGAAATTACATTGGTCGGTCTTTCGTCGTAGAGAGCTTTTGCCAGACCAGAATCCATTTTATAAAGTGAATATGGTATCCCAAAAATAGATTTTTCAACCATAGCCAGGCAGCACATTTGCAGGGATAGTCGTAAGAGCAGAGATATATTTTTGAAGGTGTTGCCCTTTTACTGGTTACAGAAATAGATGTAGAGGAATAAATAACTCTAGAAGAAACAATTTAATAAAGAAAAGAAAACTTTATTCAGAATATATGTTCGTATACAGAGGACCTTATTGAAAAAGATGACACCCCATGGGATAAGCTCAAACTCCACGCCCTCTCTAGATAATCGGGCTGACTTCCCACAGTCAGGGAGTTTCTGTGGCATGTACTCCAGGCGGTCACCACAGGCTTCAGCATCCTTCCTTAAACATTGTAGCAACACTGTAAGAATGCAAGTCAAATCCTTCAATAAACAGACAGTTGACCACATCCAGGCACAGCCGGTTTGGAAACGTAATCTTTACAGTATCCTGCAAAGTGATCAGCATTTGATCCATGCCGTATCGTATGGTTACCTGCAATGAATAGGAAAAAGTAGAGGTCACTATTAGGGTAACATGCCATGCTTCAGTATCTGCCAACCAGGATGTTGCCAGCATCTCAAACCCCACTGATTGCATCAGTCTCTTCCTCCAGCCCCACCCTCCTCTTCACCTCCACCCCAAAACCTCTACTAAGTGTTCCTCTAACTTTCTTTGACTCTTAGGTTCAACCAGGGCTCTATCATTTCCACCTGCTACCAGTTTTCACTAGAATTATCTTGTAATCTGCCCCAATTTTACTTCTAAAACCCCTTGCATAAGACAGTAGGAGTTGCAAATGCACGACCCTTCCAGAAGAGGATTGGAATCTTGTAAATACATGTCCTGGTAGAGGAGCACATGGGAAGCTCATAAACACACATCGCTGGTGAAGGAAGATATGGGAAGCTTGTAAATATGTGACCCTCACGGAGATTGATGTTTTCAAATGCTTGTCCCTAGTGAAAAAGGACATCGGCAGGTTGTAAATACATCTCCCAGTTGGAAGAGAGCTATGGCTGCTTGTAAATAAATGTTGCTGGTGGTGGAAGATATGGAAAATAAAAATAAAAAATGCATGCATGACTGTGGAAGTTGTTAAACTGCATGTTTCTGGTGGAGGTAGATTGTGGAAGCATGTAATACAAGCCATTGATGGTGGGGGACTTGTAAAGCTAGTTCATACTTTTCAGAAACTTATTGCAATTTGCATGAACTATGGTGCAACCATTGGGATCTGAAACCTAGGTCTAAGGTACACATTATATTTTTTCCACTCCATATTTTCATCCCTCTGCATTGTAAGGTGCACAACAGACAGGCCTTCTCACTGAAGAAACATTACATTTTTATTCTGACATCCACAGCACAAGAAAGGCAGACAAAACTATTTTAGAAGAGGAAAAAGTTTAGACCAGTTGCAAAAATACAATTAAGGAAGGAGGACAAAAATAATCCATGTCACATTGCCCTCAGGGATCCTCTCGCTGACCTTCTATATAAAAAGAGACGTGTCTTGTCTAGGATTATGCGAAATTCACGTAATTTGCTTCGTCTAGTTATGCAAAATGAAGACAAAACATGAGCAATTACACTTAATTAGGCAAAATGCAAGGTCATCATTTAGTGATATATTTTAGCATGAAATACGCCACAAGTAGAAAAGCACCACAAACAGCCACTCACGTCCAGATGTTCCGGTGTGCAAAAACGAAAGCACCCCAAATAACAGCCGCTCAAGTTCCGTTCCATTTGTAGCAAATTTTGAAGAGGTTTGCTTAGTAACTGTGTCATGAAGTTCCTGAAATGACACCAGCTAATTTAAATTTAGCTCAGCTCTAGTCCTCTCGCTGTCAAAAAGGCCTATTCAAGGTGCAGTTGATAAGATCTGCCTTGAGGCTAATTTAATGGACTTAGATGTCCAGAATCCACAATATCCCTGCAGCCAAAGCTAGGCCTGAAGAACAGCAGCTACATCTACTGTTTCCTCACCAAAATTTGTTTTGAGCGTAAACCATGTCCAACCTTCCCGGTTCTACAACCTCCATCCGGTCCCTTTGCTATTTCCTCTTCAAGCCTATCACTTAAAGCTGTACTTCATTACATGTGGCCAATTGTTTTGGTTTCAGAGCAGTTTATCTCTCCAGCCCTTAAGAATATGTAGATAATATCCTTTAAAGCTGTGATTAGACCAAAGACAAAAATCCCATTTTTGAACTCAGTCGGGCTAGCCTTTGGCATCCACCATCCATTTGCTGTTTTATTGGAGCCCCTGGTATGGAAAGAAATTTGACTAAGATTACTACATTTTGAGATATAGACTTCTGAAATGTGGTCTCTTCAAGGGTAATCAAAGTAGGTAAGGGATTCATTGAACACCCTGTTAACAGGATACTGAGAATCTGTTGGCAGTCTGAACATCACATGTGTGAGACCTTTGTTTTGTGGTCGTTTTTTAGGACATGAAGTTTTAGAATTGCTTTGACTGATATCTTAACATTAGAGTTTCAATCCACTGATTAGCCCGGGCTGCCATCAGAGTCATTATATCAGCGGGAACACAGATCACATCCAAAATATACACTTACCATTTTTCTATCAAGCACAACATTTTAACTATTTACAATTCATAATAGTAAACTGAGGCGGCCTGACCCTTTTTGTGATTGTCTGCACAATGCCTCATAAGATAACACTAGGCTAGTACTGAAAGATATCTGAAAATGTACTCTCTAGCTTGTCAAACCTATAACCATATATTTGGTTCTTCTGAAGGTGCCAGGCTCTGTGTCAGGAATTTTTGTGAGTTTTTATATCTATCCTATTTCTATTGGTCGTTTTCTGATTATCTGTTCCCATAGTCCTATTATATTTTAAGTATTAGAATGTTGTATGACAAAATATTGTGAACAAAAATATCATGTGACATGAATATTGTGTCAAAATATAGTTTACCAAAATATTGTGTTTAGGTATTTATAATAGAAATGACAAACATAGTGCGTCAAAAATATCGTTGAAGAGAATATCAGTTAAAAAAGGTAACAATATTGTTTTTATTAATAAATATTGACTTCAAAGTAATTTATTTGAAATAGTTAATTCTTTCAAGATAATAGAATGTTAAATAGTTGAAATCATTGATTTAATTTAATTTAATTACATATATATTAATATATATATTAATAGATATAGACATTAAATATATAAAAATAACTAAACATTTTACATTTATTTAATTTAAATATTAACATTAAAATGAAGTGAAATTTACAAATATTATACAACGATATATATATTTTAAGACGAACAGAATAACAATATTTTAATAATTTATAAATTTACAAAAATAGTAATAACAAAAACAAAAAAAATACTTACAATAATATATTAAATACAAAAATTAAAACAATATACACATAAAAAACAAAATATAAAAACATTGGGAAAAATAAAATTAAACAACAAAATAGAAATTAATATAAATCCACTCTAACCAACATTAGGGAAACTGTTTTGAGGGGTTAGATTTACTATTTCCACTCAAATCTAAGCCACATAAGGGAAAGCATTGTACTTCGGTGTGGTTAAAGCTACTATTCTCACTTAAATCTATTCAACAGTAAGAAAATTTTGGTCTTCAGAGGGGTTACATTTACTAGCCCCATTCCAGTCTACTCAACAGTCTGCAAAGCGCTCGACTTCAAAGAGGTTAGATTTGCTATTCCCACTCCAATCTAAACAACATTAGGGAAAGTCCGATTACTATTCCACCTCCAATGTATGCAAATGTAGGGTAAGTGTTGAACACATAAATATTTTCTAGAAAACATTTAAATTCCAAACAACAATAACATTTTAAATCCTATTTTATGAAAACAAAAGCTGCATACAATATAAACCAAAACAATACAAATACAATCATCTACATAATAAGTTAATTAATATTAAATTAAAGTCACTTCTTTCCCTGTGACCCAGAAAAATCCCAAACACCCAAACATTAAATAAATTAACATTTACAGGAAAATATTACTTAAATAAAACAAAATAAAAACTTTAAAACACCTTTTACAAATATTAATTAGACAAACATGTAGCAATGAATGAATCCAAATAAAACAAATAATTTTAACAATAAATAAAAATATACTAAGTTAATTATCAGTTACAAAAGAACTGATTAACAATTAAATAGACAACTAGTATTTAATATAACAATTCACTACTAAAATATAAATTATTAATATAAATTTAAAAATGTCAATAAATCAATTACAATTTATTGACCTTCCCATCCTATTACCATACAGACCAACGACTACATTATAAATTCTATTCTGCGATATATTGGTATTCACAATATTTTTGACATGATATTCATGTGACATGATATTTTTACTTTAATATTTGTGCCATTTACCTCATAGCAGTGACTGAATATTAAGTTTGGATGTCTTTCTGTCATTGGTGCTGTATTTTCGTTTCTAACCCCTTGTAGACGAATGACCTATTTTTAAAGTGTGGCAGAGAAGGTACTCCATCACTAACGCAAAGGAACAACCTAAACTCAAATCGTTGGTCCATGCACCTCATTTAAAGGTAGCACAACTTCCTCTGATGGCTCAATTGATTAGAGGATGTCAGAGGAAGGACAATGCACCATCCTTGCTATTTAGAGTGGACAGTGTAATGTATTTTCTTTCTGCCCACCACTGCCAGATAAACCTGGTGGTGAGGGACAGAAAAAAAGCAGTGGCAAACTCCATATTTGGGAGAAAACTGCCAGAGTATGAGAGTCATTAGATCTTTGCTTTACAGAAACAACATTCCTCTAGTGGAGTTTTTTTCTGAATAACAAAAACTTTGAAAAATAATGGTAACTAGACATCAAAACTGACGGTGGCTGTCCACCAAACTTTTTAAACATTGAAAATAACCACTTTAACAGCGGTTCCTTTCAAGGTATAGAGATGACGGCTGGCTGGCGATCATTTCTAAATGTGGTGACTTGTAGTCCATTAGGGTGGCTGACGTAATGCCCTCCACCACCCTGACAGATTGAGTACAGTCTGTCAAACCTTAAATTAGGACCTAAGTCGCCACTGCTCGACTTTGCTACCCCTGAAAAATGTGCTGAAAAGGAGTAATTTGATGGCAGTCTTGAAACTGCTTAACTTCACTGCCCCTAGGGAGAAGTGCAGAACAGGAGTAACTTGATTACACAATATAAGTGCAACCAGAATAACTGGCAAGGAAACACCACTGTTTAATGACTGTACACACTTAGGATAGTGAAGTTACGGCACATTGACCCAGGCCCCTATTAAAAGACTATTATTGATGGATACATGGCGGGGGTTACTAGATTTAAGATTTTAGAAGACCCTTAATAGAGCATATACATTATATTTTGTCTGTCTCTATGAATTCAACTTGGAAAAAGGATTTGTGACATTAATGTATGATAATGACAAATGTGAGTTAGGTTACCAAGTTTAATAAAAATGCACAAATGAAGCTTGATTTAGATACTGCATCATAAAAGCATTCAGAAAGATTGGTGTGGGTTTCTTATGACATTTACTCGTTGATAAGCTAATGTGAAGTTTAACAAAAAGATTAACATATGTTTTCTTTATGCATAGATGAATGTAGACAAATGATAACATAGACATTTCTATATAAGAAAAGCCATTTTGTGTGTTAGGAAAATGGTTAATAATACTAGAATGTGTGATGTGAGCACTGACATTGACAGGAGAAATAGATGCTACACAAGGTGATGTTATAATTTGTGCTTCGTAAAGGTTTATTTTAAATGTGCCTATCACATCCTGAATTATATATTAAACTATAACGTGTTGAGAGATTTACAAATTATATGCAAAATTATAGTGAAGTGTTAATATTTCTTTTATGGCCACTTTATACTCATATCATATAATTGCAAATCACTAGTTTGCCTAATTGAAGAACTAATGCACTGTTTTAAATAATGTGCAGTTCATATTTCAGCACAAATTCATCGTGCCCAAGCTGTGTTTCATGAAGGTCTCAAAAACGTGCTTTTCTTTCTTAGTGGGAACTGAATAGTCTGAAGCCTATGGGAACCTTTTGTAAAGTTTCAACTTTGTGGTAACACTGCATGATTCTTTTCATGTTTGTAGCTTACTTGACTAGTCTTGCAACAAAATTGTTACTTCCTAGAGCACATGCTTGGGAAAGAACTGACAAAGGATGAGAACATAAACTCGCCTACAACCTAAATGTAATGTAATGATGATACTTGTAAAGCGCACTGTTACCCCATCTCGGGGTGTCCTGGCGCTGAAGACCGCTGGGGAACCCGTCTTGGCTTTCCCTGTGAGATGGTCCTTTCTGGGTATCTCCAAGGTGAAACCAGGCATCCCCGGCGTCTGTGGGGGGCCGTTGTAGAGATGAGGCAAGCTTAATGCCCAGAGCTGCCGAGTGTGATCTCTGGTTAGAGTAGGCACCGAGGTGAGAATTATCAAGTCCGTTGACCCTGGTTCACAACCCTGCCGCGTCGGGAATTGAACCCTGGTCCCGGGCCGTTCTCTGCTTCCGGGTCTGCCGCCTCTAACCAGTGAGCCACACCACTCCACTGTCACAACCAATTGTATGACTAAAGTATAGTGGTCTTAAGGAAAATGCAAAGTAATGGATTACTTAATTCTTACTCATTTGTATTCTTTAAATTACTACATCATGACATCCTATTGAAACTGACCAACTGGATAGACTGGTCTGAAAATTTTGATGATGTCAAAGGGTGTAAGCCAGAAATCGATGGAGCATAATTGCCTAAACTCTAGGCAGGGGTGGTTCCTATCTTGTCCATCTTTTCTCTACCCATCTTGTGGTACAGAGACTGATGACTTGGACTTCCAGAAACAAGGCGAACACTGCGATATACTGAGTTTGCTGCCGGGTGGTATGTGTGCATGGTGGAATCTTTCCAGCTGGAAGGGTTCCTTCAAACAGCTGTGGCATTGATGCTGCAATATGGACAGGGGCCGACAACCTGTCCATGAACTGGAACTGGTGATTCTGTGACTTACGGAACTTAAATAAATAGGCTTTGTGTGAGAGATAACTGATTTCCTAAAATATTGTCTCTCATATGAGAAAATCTTCCTAGGCTGAGTAAGATAGCTCTCTTCAAAATTGGGTTTCACAGGCTTGTTAATGCTTATTAAATCAGTTCAATTTCTAAAATTAGATTTTTATGCTAATCATTTCAGTTTTGATAAAAGTACAAGTTGAAGTAAAATACTTTGCTGATTCTATTTCATTATTTGGCTGTGGCCAAATTAATCTGCCTTATAATTAACTGATCTAGAGATAGAATTACCTGGAAAATTCCATCAGTAATAAATTAAAATTAACGATGATCTTATTCTAGCTCCTCATATGATAATTATTCTTCCCCTAAGTATCCGAGTCCTTTTCAGCACAGAACAAGATCCATCAGAGGACCTAGGAGATATAGGGGCCGATTATGATGGCGGACGGACCAGAGTCCGTCCGCCACCATAGAGTAGGAGGGACCGTCCGCAGGGGCAGCGGCGGTGCCTCCGTGCAGATTAGGATGTGACCGCCAGGGTGCGGTCACATCCTCTATTTTGAACATTGCGGCGGGTGCAGCTTCAAGCTGCACCCGCCGCAATGTTAAAAATGCATGCACGGCATTTGCGTGCACAAAGCGGCAGGCACCACGCGGTGCCTGTCGCTTTGTTCACGCAAATGCAGGGGGGTACCATAGGTACCCCCCATGTGCACCCCCCACCCCCCCCTTCACCCAGGGGGCCCGCAACAGGCCCCCAAAGTGAAGGTCCGTATGCTTTTCCACGGCGGAAAAGCCGCCGTGGAAAAGCATACTTACTACTCCATCATAATATGGCTGGCGGTGTCTGATACACAACGCCAGCCATGTTAATGCTTTTCCACTGCGGTCGAAAGGCGACCGCGGCGGAAAAGCGGCGGACAGATTTGAAGACCCACCAGCCATCCTAATTTGGCGGTGGGTCTTTTCAGCATCCGCGGCGGATTTCCCGCCGGCCCGGAGGATGCGGGAAATCCGCCATCATAATCGGCCCCTTAGTATGGTAGCTGAGGTTATTTTGTGGTTTAGAGTAACAATCTCAATATAAACATTTATAAGGTTCAGCACATTTACGCTACAACACACTAAATACCACTTAATAAAGTTCTGTACATTAATTGTAAGTGGCCACTTGAAATGGCAGATATAATGCATGATGCCAGAATCATTAATCTGTAACAAAGTAATTCATGATCTTGAATAAAATATGATTGAAACAATATCTATGACTAGTGGATGGTTTGGGATATGACACAGGCGTGCTCTGCAGAGGCTTGTGGATTGATAAAAGGGTTAAGGGGTGTCTTTCTCTAAAGTAAAAGGAGAGTTGGTGACAAAAATAATAAGACATTTTGATGCTGAGTAGATTATCAGAGGGGAGAAAGGTAATAAACGATTGTGGATAACATCAGGACCTTGTTGATGATGTTGAGGTAACGTGAAGAGCTGAAGGTGAACTCTGTGTTTGAAAAAGGTTAACCCTGCAGCCACTAAAAGAGATCACTTTATTGTCAAGATCCTGGCCTGCTAGTTCAATGGGAAATGGGAGCCCTGACACAGGGACCAAAGGTAATTCTGATACTATTGACTCAAAGTAGAATTTGTGGCATCTCCAATTTTCCTTCTCCGATCAGCTTTGCCCCTGAAGGACACAATACCATCTAGTGTCACTGCCCTAGTGCACCCTTCTATGACTTCATCTGACTTCCAGGGACTCATGAGAAAGAAGCTTCAGATGACAGACAAAATGAGGTGTTTGTGTAAGTGTGTAAGAGAAGCTTGGGATCCAATACTTAATGAGAAGGTCAACGTTTGAGATAAAAAAAGAGAGAGAGAGAGAGAGAGAGAGAGAGAGAGAGAGAGAGAGAGAGAGAGAGAGAGAGAGAGACTAGTTTAAGAAAAAGAAGAAATTTGGAAGTGAAAAAACTACAGAATAGGTACAGGAGGAGGACGGTGGATCAGATGTGACCTACTGGACTTGTGGCAGCCAGGGTCACTATTGTACTCAAAGTAATTCCCCTGTATGCTGCTATTCTCACTTATGTCCTAATTTTCACAGATAGTTCCAAACCATACTGAGCACTGAGATTGTTTTGTCAAGGCTGGCAACTTTTGAGTTGACACCTTCCATGCAGAAGACGAGTAATGAGGAGAAGGCAGTAGCTCTTCTGAGACCTTTCCCTAATGCAGTACCTTCTTGGGTTGAGTGAGAATGAGCGAGCCAAAGGCTAATACAAGAGGAGCATGTTTCAGTTGCAAATAACCACATTTTTTATATGAATAGCTCGAAAAAGCATAGGCCTACTTTCATGCCATGTTTGTTGTAACTGCACTGAAGCATTTTTGATAAACTTACAATGGGAATTAAAGTGAAAAATTCATCAAATAGCAGAAAAATTATAAAAAGAAAAAATGTTTTAAAAAAAAGCTGAGTATTATTCACAACTACACCGTTTCCTAATAACAGCACTTTACATGTAAAACTATACATTCCTTTATGTATTCATGTTGTTTGAAAATTTAGGCAAATTTCCACGCGTCCCAACCTGTGTGGGTCATACTCAAGACAACCAACTATATCCAGACCCCCTGAAAGTACTTCCCAGTGATAGAATCCCCAAATATGAATAGCAATAGTCAAAATCAAGAACAAATATATGAGGACATGGGGCCGTACTACAGAATGGTTTACGCCTGGTGCATACAAATGTGTGCTGTAGCATTTGCACTGCAACCCTTTGAATGTTTATTAATGCGCTGTATTATGTTGCTGTGGCGCAAAACCTATCCATGGCGGTCATTAGAATGACAGTCGTAAAATCTCCCCAATCGCCATTGTAGCGGGAAAGGACCGGCTCGGTAGTTGAAATATGACTGCGGCAGTCGGATTTGCCCTTTAACATTGCGGCGGTCGCTGCTGCCAGCTGCACCGCCGCGAAGTGAAAAGGAGCATGTCCTGCATCTCGGTGCACTGTGTGGCAAGCACTGCACAGTGCATGCCACCTGGTACAGGGAAATGTGAGGGTACCATGGGTACCCCCGAGAGCACCCACACCCCCCCAACACATTGGGGGCCCGTAATGGTCCCCTGGAACATGTCTCTACCACCCTTTCCATGGCGGTCCAGTGCAGCGGAAAAGCTGGCTACCGCCGGCATCATAATTATGCCAGCGGAGCCTGGCCCTGATCCGCCACAATTGTTGTGGTCAAGCTCTACCTGTCAAGCAGGCGGGCGGACTGCTACCGGTGGAAAAGTGGCGGGCGGAAATTCACACCGCCGCGGTCATGACCGCAATGCTAATCGGACCGGCGGTTTTCCGGGTTTCGATCGCGGGCGGTCATCCGTCCGCCATCCTAATGACCCCCTAAATAGGAAACCGTTTGTGAACCTACACGCACTGGAATGTTACAGCCAAAAATGCATTTACACCAGCGCTAATACCATATGCGCACAGACGCAAACGCACATAAACACAGACCGCAAAGTCTGCTCCAACATTGCGGCGTATTACAAACCGATCCTCCATAATGGCAACAGATGCATACTCCGGAGAAGAGCGACAACTAGCGCAGGTGCAGTCATGTCTAATGCGGATCATGGAGCTTAATATTCACAAGGAAGGCAGATTATCACATTATTCCAATTTCATGAGGGGGTCTGATCATTTTTTACCACTTTATTTTCTTCTCAAATGTTTTTGAGCTTTTAAAACATGTGTATAATAATTTACAATGACAAATGTTTCTGAGCATTCACACCGTATTGTCACCTACAATCACCATTAGTTTACTTTTTAAGTGTCCTATCGCTATACATCCTCTTTACCAATCGGAGATTCATGAAGATGCTGCCTGAAAAATTGGCTACCTTTTGGCTCTGATTGCAATTATTATGTTCGGGTTCTGCTTGCTTTTAGCTGGAGTATGCTTCTTAAATAAAGAGCAAAATGTAAAGGAAAGAGAAATTGGTAGCGCAACCTGCAGGGGGTAAAGAGGTCTCGAAATGGTACTGGTGCCTGCTAGAAGAGATAGACGGAGATTTCACCCTCCCGGAACAACTATGGGGCTCAGAACTGGGGGCCCAGAGCATCGAAACCTGGCAGAATTCCTGTACCCTATTATATAAATGTGTCAAACCCGCATGGCTAAGACGCAATCATTTTTTTACAATTCACCGTGCATATTTTTTTTTTTTTTTTTTTTTTTTTTTAAAAACCTTTATTTACAAATGCACAATACACAGCATCTGCCTACAACCCCGCAGGGCCGGCCGCTATGACAAAAACAGGCTGAGCGAAAAGTGCAATACGAGGCAGTACGTTGCTGGAGCAATCTATCGCATCGACATTATCGGCAAGAGCGTAATATCATACAATTAGGATAAGAAAGGTTTAATTTTATGTTTTTGTCGAAGAGAACACAAACAACAAACACATGGTATCATATTGGCAAGGGTTGCTGGAGGTGGGAGGGGGGAATGGATACTGGATAAACAACGAGGGCATGGGGGGGGTGGCGCGCACAAGAGAGCAAGGAATGTGGTGAGTAGAGAAAAGGAACGTAAATCACGGAGAGGAGGGGAGAGGGACTTCGTAGTCAAGTGGAGGGGAACAAATGTCTCCACGGTAAGCATTCCAGGGGGCCCAAACTCTGGACCACTTCCCCGGACGCCCCCGGGCCTCATATACCGTCTTCTCTCGGAACATGGACCAGTCCATGTTCTCTTTCCAGTCACTTAACACCGGCGGTCTAGGGGAGCCCCAGAGCTGCGCAATATCCCTCTTCGCAATCATATTGCCTAGGGTGACCCAAAGTGTCTGGGCAGCAGTGCAGTCAGTCGGTTCCCACACATTCAACAGACAACGACGCGCCTCAGGAAGCAATGGGACCCCTATGACACGACTCATAACGTCATGCACCCTAGACCAGTACGCTACAATCATTGGACATTCCCACAGAACATGAAGAAAGGTACCATCCATCCCACATCCACGCTTGCAGCGTCCGTCAGTAACCAGACCCATTCGCACCAGACGCATTCCAGTGAGATACACGCGATGGAGAATTTTCAGTTGGACAAAGCGAAATCGTGCTGGGATAGCCACCTCCTTAGGGGAGGACACAGCGGACTGCCAGTCCTCGTCGTCCAATTCAAGTCCGTCAGCAGTCCAGGCAGCCCGGAGCTTCTCGAGCTGGTCAGTTCTATTGTTAATAAGCTTCTTATAAATCAGGGAGATGGTACTATCTGGGACGTGGCCATCTAGAACTCGATCCTCCAAAGGGGAGGACTGCGGAACGTCCGTACCGGAGGGGAAGACAGAAGACAAGGCATGTCTCACTTGCATATATCGGAAGTGCTCCCTATCATCGAGCCGGTATTCCAGCTTTAATGATTCAAAGGACTTAACCGCGCCACGCGTTCAAAGGTCCCCCACAGTACTTATCCCAATCATGTCCCATTTCTCAAACCCTTTCGTCTTCCACAGGTTGCCCAGTCGTTCCGAGTCGTACAGTGGCGTCATCTGTGTCAGTCTACCACCCCAGCCTGTGGCCACCGTAGCGTCTCGCCACGCCCGCACTGCACATTTCGTCGGGCCCGTAAGGAGTCGGAAGGGGGCTTTAGAGTATAGCGCCCTGTTAAAGTTACCACCGGGCAACAGCAGTTTATCTAAAGCAAAGGCAGGGGCGGGCTCCGGCGAGTATGTAGCATGGTTGATGGCGCTCAGGTGCGAGGCCCAGTAGTATCGTCTAATATCCGGCAGCGCAATACCTCCGTCGTACCAGGAGAGAGTGAGCTTAGATAAGGCAATGCGGGCACGGCCATCCCAGATAAGTTGCCGCTGCAAACCCTCGACTTCATGGAAATAGCGGGCTGGAACGGGGTCGAAGAAATTCTGCAGGGCATAGAGGAAGCGGGGAAGCGACATCATTTTGAAGAGCGCCGCCCGGCCCAACGGAGATAAGGGCAGATCGCGCCATCGCCGAACATCCTGCTTCAGTCTGCGGAGCGGGGCATACAAATTCCGCTCATAGCGGACCGAAGAGATCATGGATACATGGACCCCCAAATATTTAAAACCGTCAGTCACTACCAGGATGGGAAATCTGCGCGGGAGAGGCGGTAGAGTACCAGCTATGGCATAGACACAGGACTTGGTCCAATTAATGACCAATCCCGAATTTTTACCGAAGGACGTGAGGACGTCGAATAGAACATTGAGTGACTTCTGAGGGGAAGTAAGATAAAGGAGGATGTCATCTGCATACAAGGAGACACGGTCCTCGAGGTCAGGGGACCACCGGATCCCTTTGATCGAGGGTTCCCACCGGAGCCACGCGGCAAGAGGTTCGAGTGCCAAAGCGAACAAAAGCAGAGAAAGGGGACATCCTTGACGCGTGCCGCGGCCCAAGGGGAAGGGGTCCGAGCACCTTCCATTTACCGCTACCTGAGCTAGCGGCTGTTCATACAGAAGCTTGACCCATGCGATGAAGTTAGGGCCAAAGCCAAATTTGGCGAGGGCTGCCCATAGATAGGGCCATTCAATGGTGTCAAATGCCATCGTGGCATCAAGGGAGGCGATCACTGCTGGCTCGGCGAGAATAGAAGCTCTCGCGAGAACACTGTGGAGCCTACGCAAATTAAGAGCAGTGTTCCTGCGAGGGATGAAACCGGATTGATCCGGGTGGATCAGGTCACAAATCACGGCAAGCATCCGATTGGCCAGCACCTTAGCGAGGATTTTGGGTTCCGCATTAAGGAGGGAGATGGGGCGGTACGAGGCACATTGGTCACGAGGTTTGCCATCCTTATGTATGACCACTATGGTAGCGAGGCGCTGCTCAAGGGGGAGGCATCCAGCCTCAACCGCCTCGAGAAACATGTGACGCAGGTGGGCGGCCATCTTGTCGGGACAAAGTTTGTAAAGTTCAATGGGGAGTCCGTTAGGGCCCATTGCCTTACCCGAACGAAGGGAACGAATTGCGAGGGCAATCTCGTTGACGGTAAAGGGGGCCTCCAGAGCGAGGCAATCCGCTTCAGACACAGTGGGCAAGGCTATGTCACGCAGGAGTAGCCTGGAGTCGGCCTCATCTTGATCACTAACAGGCGTATAAACCATACGGAAGTGGTCAACAAAACAGTCTACAACCTCACCCGGATCAGAGACATTCACACCAGAATCACGAACAATGGAGGGAACAACACGACTCGCACGCTCAGTCTTATCCAGCCACGCAAGAAGCTTACTAGCCTTGTCACCCACATCATACAGTCGACCAAGTTGGTTGGACCGCATCAATTTAGCAGCGTCCGTGACACAGGCCTTATAGTCCGCTTGTTTCAATTCCAATTCGTGCAACAGTGCGGGCGTGTCATTCCCACCCAACTCACTTTCAAGCGCAGTGATTTCGGTTTCAAGAGCCACAACAGCCTCCCTCTTGACCCTACGCTCAGCAGCAATGAGTGACAAGGCGGAGCCCCGAATAACCGTCTTGAAGGCCTCCCAGAGAACAGTGGGGGAGGTGACTGAGCCCAAATTATCAGAAAAATAGCAATCTATTGCCTTAATCACATCGGAGCGGAGTCGGGGGTTTTTAAAATGCCAGGGCGGGATCGGGGGAACTCTATTGCTAGGCAGACTACCCACAGAAATCGTAATCAGAAGGGGAGAGTGGTCCGAGATACCCCGGGGAAGATGCCGAACCTCACGAACAGTGGACAAGGTGGAGGCTAACATAAGAAAATAATCGATACGGGAGAGGCTGCCGTGTGCTCCAGAATGAAAGGTGTATTGTTGGAGAGCGGGATGTAGTGAGCGCCAGACATCCACTAGACCAAAAGTGTCAGCCATTTCACTGAGCCACATCTGGGACTGTGGCAACACTCTGGGGGGTAGTCGGTCGCAGTCTCCGGACATGACAGAATTAAAGTCCCCGCCCAGGACCAACAAGCCATCTGGCAGCCCAAGGAGAGTCCTGCCTAAATCAGCATAAGTGGTAGCCTGCAGTCCCGGGGGGATATAGACAACAACAAACACTACCTGTTTACCCTCCCACCTCCCAGAGACAGCAGCATACCGCCCACGCCCGTCAAGGACAACATCATCAATAGCAAGAGCAAGGGAAGACTTCACCATAATACCCACACCCCGGGAACCCGAGGTGAAACCCGCATGTGCAACCAGTCGATAACCCCGGCGGTCTAAGGCCTTGCAGGCATTGCCAATCAAGTGGGTCTCCTGAAGGAACACAACATCAGGGGCGTGGCGCCTCAAGAATTGCAGTACAATGCCCCGCTTAATCCTGTCGCCCAGACCATTTACGTTCCAAGAAAGAATCCGCATTTCACCCCCCCCCATTACGGCAGAAACATTCCACACCCACCCCCCAGCAGCATCCACTATGTACAGTAATTGCAAGACATGAAATACCATGAAACAGCGAACAGAACAAAATAAACGAAACATAACCCAGTCCCCAAACACCAACCCCAGAACCCAAACCCGTTACAACACCCCCCTCCCTGCACCCCTGCTGACTAAAAAGCCACCCCCAACTGCAGTGTGCCTGTCGCCCCATACTTCTACACAAAGAACCCCCTGAGGAGGAAGGGAGAAATCACCCGTTACCGCACCGCCACGGGCAGAGTCATTCGAGAATAAGTCAATATGTACAATACGTTGCACAGTCTCAATCGAAACCTCCAGGGCATCTGTTACCCCTGGGCCGCTGCACCACCTTCCGCACCACCAGGGCCTCCGCTCCCAAAGTCCTCCGCCGGCAACGAGTCCACCAGTCGGCTGCACGTTCAGGTTGATCAAAGAAATACGCCCGTTCCCGATATTCGATCCGGAGCCGAGCTGGAAACAGCATGGCATATTTCAGACCCCGGTCCCTTAGGCGACGCTTCACTCCGAGGAAACCTGATCTTTGCCGCTGCACTTGAGGAGTGAAGTCAGGATATATTGAGACGGAGGCATTGTCATACTTTATGGGACCATGTTTACGGGCGGCCTGGAGGATAGCATCTCTGTCCCGGTAGTGGAAGAGCCTGGCAATGATAGGTCTCGGCGAGTTCCCCGGCTTCACTTGGCCTCCGGGAAAACGATAGGCACGCTCTACGGCAAAGAACTTGCTGAGTCCTGCCGGAGCCAGTTGGGCGACTATCAGTTCCTCGACCAAAAGGTCAGTCGCTACTGCACCATCGCCTTCCGGCACTCCGACAAGGCGTATGTTGTTCCGCCTGGCCCTGTTGTCATAGTCCTCCATCCGCCTGAGCAGTAGGTCGTGCGATGCACGCAGATTGCCAATTTCGGATTGCGCCTCGACCATATCGTTCACCAGGCTCGACGTTTTAAGATCCAGTGCCTTGACCCGCTCATTCGTTTTGGCCAGATCGGCCCGAATCAGAGTCACGTCCACCGCCACCGTATCTATTTTGGTCACTACGGCTTCGAACTGCTGGCCCATGTCAGCCTTGAGTCCAGTAATGGCAGCCATAAGGTCTTGAAGCGACACTTCCGCCGCAGACGATGTGTCCGTTTGAAGTCCTTCAGCACCCAAGCATACGGTCCCGGGGGAGCCTCTCGGCTGGGTGTAGCGTTCAATCATGTTCGTCTGGATCGTTCCCCCCCGGGAAGCAGCCTTCCGACGTCTTTCGGCCTCCGCTTTCGTCGCCATCTCGCAATCAGAGACTGCCGGTTAGCAAGGGTAGTGGCGGGCAGGTAGAAAAGTCTCGAAACTCCGATACGCCACTGAGACAGAGGTGTCGCGGCCTCTTCACCAGTCCAACGGAGGAGCGTGCAGACTGAGGGGGCAGCAGGCAAGGCCGAGTAGGAGGAGACAGGAACAATCCGTGCATATTTTACACCGCTAAAACTTTCTAAATTTATCCCAGGGAAGAAATGCAATAAATGTGGCCATATCGCAGCCTCAGACGTCCATATGTTCAAAGAATGCCCCAACATATTACAATTTTGGAATGAAGTTAAAGCAACTCTGGACTCCATTCTTAATATTTCGATCTCCATCACACTCTCCTTGATTATATTTGGATGGGACAACAATATAAAGGGCCACGCTAGGACATTTCTGTTCTTTGCCATACTGCTTGCAAGAAGAGAGATATGCAAGGTTTGGATTGAAAATTCAGCACCAACCCACGCAAACTGGCTGTTGTCTCTCTACGCAACCTCTAAAACTGACTTGAGGAGATCAGGCGGCGAGCGTAGCCGTATCTTTTGGGACGTTCTGGTTCGTTGGAGACAATAACCGGGGGTTTTTTTTTTCTTCCCGGTCCTATGATTATGCCTTGAAACTCCAAGAACTAGGCCCCCCCCAGTCGGCTCAGAATGGCTAGTTCAACTGAATAAAACTTCAAGTTTGGAGTCTTTTCCCACGATACTCTTCGGGCCATCTATTGCCGAGTTCCACCTAATAGAGCATAGGATACAGAGGAAACTCTGCACCCGGATAGAGTGGTCGGCAGTTGGAGGCTAAATAAGAGGTGGTCAGGCAAATGAGGATAAAAAAAAAAATAAAAAAAAATGTAAAGGTTTGAGAATAGTTTGGAACTGTTGTTATTTATAGGCTGTATCATAATTTGAGACTAATTAGCTAGAGTGAACAAAGTCAGACTAGGGCTCCCAAAGGATGAAATCTGTATATCACAGGAGCAATGTAATATTTGCTAACTAACATAAAATCCATGTGAAATTCAGATGTTGTTCAATAAAAGCACCCGATGACTAGTAGAAACCCATCTCTACTTTATATTCCAACATATCTTTGAGAACTGTCATACCCTCACTGTCAGTAGAGCAGCAGCCATAGGACATACTCCTGCACCTAATTTTGCAACATGCAAGATCAGTCGACACATTACTGCAGCTAGCTGCAAGACAGAGATGCCAAAGGCTTGTGGATTACATGCGCAAGTGAGCAGTGGCAACACTTTTGCTCGCAGACTATGGATATTTTTGTGAATAACAGACATAGCTTGCTATGCTGTAAACATCTGCTCGAGTTGTATTATACCCCATGGAGAATGGAAAACTTTGGTTTAGAGGTGGGCACGGTTCAACAATCGGAAGAGGACTTCATACACCTACCATGGGCTCCTAGACTACTAGTGTCAGTCTTTATGCTCTCAGGCATGATTGATAAACCTGTTGCTCTGTCTCACCTGTTGGCTGTGCTGAGCTTTTTGTTAGGAGTGTAGCAGCCTCAATGAGCTGTGTCTCAGCCGGGGCACTCATGCTGTCTATGAGTGGCTATTTGTTGGGAACAGGGCTCAGTGGCAGCTATAAAGCACTCCGTGAAAGACTTAGGGCCTGATCACGAGTATGGCAGTTCCAAGACCGGTGTACTCGGGGTGGCAAGCTGCCCGCTGCTTCCTCTGTGGTCCGACTGCCGGCAGGATCTAGGATCCGGCAGGTGGGGCGGTGGGGAAAGGCGCAATCTCGGGTGGCACTGCCATGCAGATCATGGGCTTCCTTTCCGCTGACCTTTTCATGGCGGAAATCGTGCCATGAACAGGTTGGTGGAAAGGAAGGTATGGGGCCTCAAGAAGGGCTCCAGGGTGATTCTGCCCAGTGTGGGTAGTGGCCAGGGGCACATACTGTCCCCTATGCTTCCACTGTCATGGGCGCATGGTGCCCCAGGCATGATATGGTGCAAGGCAACAGTGCACACACTACTGTGGAGATGGTGTAGTGCGGCAGCATTGCTTTCAGACTCTGTATAGGAGACGTAGCATGCCGCCACCGCAAGACCGCCGCTGGCACACTGCCAGCCGGGTGGTATAGTCAAAATCCAGCTTTCCGGGATGCCTTCGGCTTGCCAACATTCTCCCAACAGCTGATGCTGCAGTTCGACTGCAAAGGTCGCAATCAGGCCCTTAGTGTATCTAAGTGACATTATCACCACACTCAACTTGCCCTAGAGACATATTGCATCTTCTCCACAGGCACTTTCTAAAGGTAGGATCCATGGATGTACAGATGAAAGGGTGAAAGATGTGAGAGAGATGTATGTGGTGGCATCGAGCCATGGTGTACATAGGCTGACTGCAAGAAGCTACATCTATTATACTGACAGATGTTTGATAGGACTATAAGATGAAATAAGAACTATAAGGGCAATTAACCTGTGAATATGGGGAGACGTAGGCCCTCATTTTTTTTTAGCTAACTCTGTCTTGTTTTAACAGCTTAATACTATACACAGTGTTGGGACGAGAATATCCCCTAACGGCTGAACAGTCTTGTTACTCTGCCTGGAATACTTGACTGCATTTACTGCATTTACCTGGTATCACATATATTTTTTGTGTTGGCAGTAGCCACACACTAATCTAGTGTGGCAGGGGCCACACCAGATGACATGACATGAGTGAGGTCCTGGAGCTGTCCTATAACCTGGACAGGCACACCAGGTGTGCTCTCATTGTGAGAAATTGGCTACAATCACTGTCACAGGTATAGTACATATAGTGTTGAAGGTAGCATTCATTTTTTTGTGAATCTATGCTTGCTTTGACCACAAATTTTGATCTGTACCACTGGAATGAAGACCTACTGGCATAATAGTGTAAAGTGCCACTTCTTAGCGCTAAAATCCCAAGTGCATGAGATCAGTGGCAGCTGCCACCAAGTAACATGGGCAGGGGTGGAGGATAGGTGGGAAAGAAAACAGTAAATTCAAAACATTAGTTACCTTGCTCAGGGACTGCCGTCTCGCCTTCTGTCATCCTCTTCTGCTCCTGCTTGAAGCATAAAGCACAAACAGGCTCCCTCAGCCAATCATAACACTGCAATGCAGCATTGTGATTGGTCTGAGCACTGTGGTTCGGCGCTCAGACAGGCAGTGGTAGCCAGTGCATGTTTTTCACAGGGCTGTGCATTACAGCCTGGTGGGGAACATGCAAAGTGTGCAAAACAGTTTGGCCGGGCCAAGACGGCCGGCCAATCAGTCATGCCCACTTAAGTTCCCACCACTCCTCCCCTTGCTGAATCTGACACCGCCAAGCCCCACCCGCCCCAGAAACCGAAAAAATAAAATGATAATTACATAGTGTTATTATCATTATATTTTTATTTTATCCACTGCTCAAAATGCAGTGGGGCGATGTTCCTCTGCCTTAGTGGTGGAGCCGCCGCTTCATGAGATGAATACTTGCACGTGCATGTGGTCTGCATGGTACATGGATTGTGTGTGTGTGAGTTAACCAGAGTAATGGAGGCCTGTGGGATCCATTGTTGATGCCCCTGCTTTTGCCTCTTGCACAAGATGAAAGCCAGGTTATTTTCAGAGACAGTGAAAGTGTTTTGCTGACAATCCTGAAGCTGGAGAGATGAACTAGACAATGAAGTGGGTAAAAAAGAGGCAGGGATCCTTTAGAAATTCGATCAGGCCATTGGCTGAGAGGAGCTGCTAATAAGTCTCTTTGAAGCACTGCCGTTTGGTGAGGTGGGGTCAAGGTGGGACTGTAGTCTCTTTTGTTCAAGGAAAAAGGGACCTCTTAGGTGAAGCCAGCCTTTTGTCTTTCCCTTGGTCGCATTTCAGGGTGGCTGATGACAGCCAGGTGCTGAAAGCTTCACACCTTTTGTGCATATGTTTTGGGGACTCAGGCTGGAGACTACCCTGCTCTGACAAGCATCACTTTATGTAAAGGCTGTGTCTGGAGAGCAGCATCAAAAGGACACTGGAATGGAGTACAAACGCAATCCGGCTCTGAATGTGCAGACAGTGGATACACATGCCCTGTAGGCTTTGTATTGAAGAAGGGTCCACAGACCCACTTGTTGTTCCAGTTCCAAGTTCTTAAATATCACAGAAGGGAATGCTCTGAAGTTTACCTAATAGCTTCCCAAAAGTGAGGGGCAGTGAAGCATTGTTACCATTTTGTATCATTTATTTTTTATTTGACTGCACGTAATTGTGTATTACATGTAATCTTTGCTTGATCGCATTTCAACGTGATTTTACATTTTGAGTGACCTTAATGAGTGATTTTCACATTAAAAGTTAATCAGTGTTAGAGTGTGTTCATGTAAAGGTAGCCATAGTCGCAGTAGTCCTTGATTTGGAAGCTCGATGTTAAATGAAATGCTGTGTTCTTTCTTGCTGTGCATACTCTTTTTTTCTCGGTTCAGAAAGCCAAGTCTTGGGAATATTCTTATTAGCTGTAATGTTATGGTTCCATTGTGCTCAAAGGCCACACAATTATATTTTAATGAGCTGAACAGTAAACCTTTGCACCAGTTCATAGACAACGTAGGTCCTCAACAGTGCTGGCCTTGAGAGAACTTCACTGGCTGCCCATCAAGGAAAGGGTACATTTTAAATCACTTTGCATTGTATTTAGAGCTGCGCACAACTTAGGTCCTATCCCGTTACAAGAGAAATTTACTTGGTATAATCCAAAAAGGCAGCTTCGATCTTCTAGTACAGGCCTGTTGGGGACTACTAGATTTAGGCGCTCCAGGATGGGGGGGGGGGGGCCTTTAGCGTGGTGGCCGCCCAACTATGTAATGGGCTGCCACAGAACATTAGACAGGCCAACTCGCTGACAGATTTCAGAAAGAACATGAAAACTTGACTCTTCCCTAGGACTGACCTTTAATACTGCCCCTACGATTGCTCCGGTTGCGTGTAGGTTGATTTTTCTAAGTCTGAGCGCCAGGATACCCGTAGGGTGACAGTTGCGCTATATAAAAGCTCAATTCAATTCAAATCAATTCATGAGGGAAGGCAGTGGAGAAGAATCCCCACTTGTACGATATTTGTGAACACCACAGTGTTGGAAAATCTTACATTGTATGATTCATGAGCAGAGGACTGAGACTAATGTTTCTTTAATGTTTAGGTTTTATTGGTTCCTTCAATGTGGGAACAGTAGACTTGGATACTTTGTCAAATGTTGCCTTTTATTTGTATATCATTGCTTTTAGTCAGTGTTGCACAGTCATCCTGTACCCTGGGCAACCCCAACTTTTTTGTTGACTGGTATTGGTGCTGACTCTGACTGATCCTGGGTTCTGCTTAACCAGGACCGGCGCAATGCTGAAAACACACATAGAATACAGTAAAAACCCTTACATACACTAAGGTACACTATGGGTTAGGGTGCCCCAATCATTGCCATTAACTTAACTCCCCTATAAGGCCCTAGTACATACTAGGACAGGTGGATTGAAGCTACCTTTAAGTCCCTAGTATATAACAGGGCATGGCAGTTTAGGGCCAGCAGCCTTTCTGCATTTGCATGTGTGCACTGCAGAAGCCTGGGATCAGTTTTAAAGCAGATTTGTGTTTCAGGACTGCTTTTAAAATTGCAAATGGTGCACAAACTCGACTTTGGTGTTAGGGGCACTTAATAATTATTATAGTACAATGTTTTGGCTTATTGGGTACCCCCAGGGACTCCCCTGGGCGTCCCAGTAGTGGGTGGGTGAGGGGTCAGGTATTTATAAAGAGGGTCTTTATAAACTGGTTTTTATATGCCCTGGGGCAAGTGCAATTGTACATTTCACTCCACAGATTGCTTCCCAAAATCGACTTTGGGCTAGGAGAACTGTTAAGCGAGGATCTGCAATATTTTGACATATTCAGAACCCTCAAAGTTTCCCTTAGATGTTAGTAGGGGGGGTCCTGTAGATATAGCCAGGGTCCTTATAAAAGATGTTTTAAAAGCCCTGGTGTTGGAGAATCAGCCCAGTTCATTTTCCCCATTGCAAATTCCCAAACACAAAAGGTAACAAGGCAAGAATGTATTTAATAATACATAATGTTAAGGGGGCATAAAATATAGTTTAGATAAATCCAACAATAGGCTATTGTTGAATTTATCCTAAAATGTACGGACAGGAAGTTGTAAGACTTTCTCGTCCGTAAGCCAACATTTAGACTTCCAGTGTTCAGACCTGAAGGCCAGAGTTAAGTGGATTGGCCAGGCTGCTTTAATGAAGGGCTAAGGAGCCCCTGGGGGTTGAAGAGACACTCTGGGAGGGCATGGTTCTGCTAAATAGGAAGGACAGAGCAGGGGGCGGGGTCATAAACAATAATCTTCAATAAAAGGAGGCGACAGCCAGAAGTGGCCAGTTTCATTTACACCCCTACTCTTTGAACCCAGGCAGATGTAAACATTAAGAAAGGAATGAGCAGATGTAAGGGGGAGGTACAGTATGGAAATTAAACATCCTGAAGGAGGGCTTAGCCAGCTCTTGTCCCTCTGCCAGAAAATCAGCCATGTTGAATTTTGGAGAAATAGTGCTCTCTGGGAGACTATAGTGCCACACTTTGGAGGATATGGTCAAACCCTGGCGCGTTGCCCTGTTTCTCATTGGACAGGAATGCCCTCCTGCTTGACCCAGAGAACTTGGAATAAGTATCCGAGAGGCTCAGAGCCTCTCAGATCTTCTGCTTGAAACAAAAGGAAGAAGAAGGGTTCCTGCTGAGAGGTTGGATGTGTACCAACCAGGCACTGCACTCTGAAGACTGCACCTGCTGCACAATCTGAAACTACAGACCTGTGGACTACCTTGCTTTGAAAGGACTAAAGAGTGGGATCCCTGCAAACTACAGGTTAACAGAGCTCACCTGGAACATCACCACCAAGAATCCTCAGCCTGGAGTACTACCAGTGGATTTCTAAGGGTTTTGTCCAAGTGGATTGTGGGAAGGGAATTCCCAAACTCTAAAGGACCATCTTGGAGCGTCTAGACCCTTGGAGTAAGTTTTGCACACTTTGGGACCCTTTGGGGAACTTCAGGGAGAAGTTCCAGAAGTTTGGAGAACTTTGGAGCAATTTTGGAAATAAAGCTTCATAAGTGGATCGACTCTACCTGGCCAGCCAAGCTGGTGACACTCAACCATGAGCCGACCTGCCATCCAGGCTCGTCCCAATGAAATGCTCTGGAGGTCTGAATTCCAGAGTTGGATCGGGAGTAAGCTGAAGCCCAAGCCAGTGAACCCACACCGAAACCCGCCTGGTGAAGAGTATTTAGGGACCCCTGAAGAAAAAGCTCCATAAAAGGTTCCAAACATAGGAGAGGTGACCGGGGTCAACAGCAAGAGTCAAGCCGCCAATCTTTTAACCACGTGCTAGCCTGGATCTCTCTGGTTTGTCCTCCTGGAAATCTCCGGATGTCTGACTTCCATAAGTTTGACCGGGAGCTTGTCGTAAGGTACGCCGGCAAACCAGCACAGAATCCGCACTGGCTAAAAGCTTTGAGTAACCCCGTAGAGAAAAGCTCCAGGAATGTTGCTAAATTCGAAGGTAAAAGCTTTGATCAAGACCTACCGCAAGGGATAGCCGAGCAGGGCTGCATCACAATCAGCCTGAAACTTTGACTTTGTCCCGGTCTAGCATGACCAGATATCCCAATAGGCGCTACAGGTCTCTATGTGCTATTTAGTGCTAAATCTTTAAAAATCCATATCTCCGGTTTCCTACATTGTTTTTTTTTCAGTTTGGTGCCATTTTAAAGATAGAAAATATTTCCTATTTTTATAAATTGGTGTTGCATTTTTATTCTGTGTTGTGTCCTAATTATTTACTGAATTGGGTTTTTTAAATGCTTTACATACCTGTCTTTTAAGTAAAGCCTGCCTGCTTGCAGCCAAGCTACCAAGGATTGAGCATGGGAATAATTTTCTAAGACCTGTTCTGAGCCCTAGACTGTGTTCGTGGCTGTATTGCCAGTGACAGATGTGCATTTGCCACTGCTAATAACCCACTTTCCAACAGTCAGTCAGATTTGCCCTGTCCCCGCTTGGAGTCAGGCATCCCTCTACCGCTCTTGAGAGCCAATGCTTCTTTTATTTTTAATCCAAAGTAATCAACATTGTATTCACCAAGAAGCAACCTTCATACCCAGAGAGGTAGGGGTATTGTGTAATAAAAAACAACAGCTATCCCTCTGAGTTTCATTAAAAAATTAACAATAATAATCCATTAACCTCTGGTACATTTGATCATTATTGCAGAATAACTGGCAATGATAAACGTAAATCAATATGATATGCTACATTCCTTTATGTACAGGGATCATCGAAAAAACAGATTTTTACAGTTACAGCACTGTACACAAGGATCTACTAAAAAAGCAATAATGCTGCTCTGTGAAGTAAAGGGATCACACAGTGCAAGTGGTTGAAATATTGAAACAATACATAAAAAAGTGATCATAAAAAGGTAGTACACAATGGTGTGGCCTATTTGAAGGACTAATGCAATGAAAGTTATAACCTAATTCGAAAAGAGTCCATCAACTTCTTAATTGCTCTTAATAGACCCTAGTATTTAATAAGCAATATCTTTATGCCCCAAACTGGCAAACCACATTTTTCATTCCCAAGTTATTCTGCAATAATGATCGAATTTACCTGATGTTAATGGACTATTTTTGTTAAGTGTTAAATGATAACCAGAGGGATATATGTTGATTTTTGATTACCTAAAGTAATCAACAGTGGTCTGACCACGGTAGGAGAGTGTGAAATGCGCATAATTTGCATTTATCATAACTAAATAAAAGTCTGGTAAAATTACACGTACTTATATAAGATCAAAAACAGTAATTCAATGCTCTGCCTTAGGGTGAAATGTGTCCTTGTGTCAATTTTTGATAGGAGGACGCATTTCACATTTTATAAAGAATGTAAAACAAAAGAAAGCACAGCTAGTAACAGCCACTCGCATTCTGCTGTTTTCATAAGGCGTGTTCACTGTACATTTTTACTATTAAAGGCATTTAAATATGCAATGTGGTATAATGGCATAATATTAGGAATTTTGCATAACAAGCATGACGCGAAATTCCCCAAAATATGCAGATTACTCAGGCGTAATCCAAAATGTTACACTGGCAAAGACCTGAGTCGCTCCTCCTGAAGCAATGGACTGCAGCATGGCAGAAGCCACTGCGCCTGAATTCATCGACAGCGTGTGCCCGAGCAGTGCACTCAGGGCTTTAAATGGGCCGGTACTCACAGGTACTGAGTACCGGAACTTCTCTTTGTCCAAAGAGAGTACAGGTACTCATGGGGCCGTAAACCAAGCTTAGTGAAATTGTCTTTAACAAAGAGAAGCGCATCGTAGCTAACAATGAGTGGGTCCGTTTTCATGAAGCACTCTGATCGAGTGCTAATCTCTCCTTTTAATGTGCTAATTGAGTGGCGGCCCGTAGGCATTCCTTCTGAGCTGAAAGGAAGTTTGGGAGGGGTCCGAGGTGCACTGTGATTACTGACACTGTGTCCGCTCTGTGGAGACAATAGCCAGGGCTGTAAGTGTGATGAAATAACTGGGGGGGTTTCTCAAAGGGATGTGACCGGTATAATTAAGGGCATAGCTTAAAAACACAAGTTACACATATGTGGTTTAGCATAGTGTGTCGCCTGACTGGTATTTTACTGCTTCTGTCATTGCATCCAGAATCTGGTGTAATATTACACCTACATCAAGCCAGCACTATTCACTTTGTCAAAGGCTGTTAGTTGTAGAAGATCAAAAAAGCAACAACTTTGGCTTCATTGTATATAATATTGAAAATTCTTCAGTTCTAAAATGATGAGACTATGTAATAAGTATAACGAGTCACTTTGAATGTACATCTAAGGCAGTGAAGGGTGGCCCTGCTGAGTTAAGATAATTTTTTCCAACGAGGGTGAGGGCAAAAATGAATGGAGAGCCCGATAGAGACCCGTTCCGGCGCCTGCTTTTTAGAACTGCCGGTGCTGAGCACCGGCAAGACCCGGCCCACTTAAAGCCCTGACAATAGCACGGTAGGCGTGTGGGCAGTGCCTGCTAACAGGCCTATCTCCTGACTCTCAGAAAATCGAAAGGAAGGCTTCCTGCTGGCTTAGCGGAGTAAAGCAGCCAGAGCCAGAGCGAGGAGGAAGGTGGTGACAGTGATGCTGTAGCACAGCACTGGGCATCAAGTTTTAGTAAAGAAGCCCACTTTAATGATAAATGTACCATTTTGTACATATAAGGGAAATGGAATAATCAAAATATACCAGAAATGCTTTAGTATAATTATGTCAATACTGGGGGGGTGCGGGTGCACACCTATAATCTGAGCAGTTATTAAATTCTAATTTTAAGGTAGGATATTTTGAGGTATGTAAGGAAGGTGCGTGCTATTCCCAGAAGGAAAACGACCCTAGTTTCCCATGTCAAGACAACAAAGAGACTGTGGGAGAACCCACAGTTGAGGGAATGCACAGCTAAAAGACAAAATGTCTAAATCACAGTTTTTCAAATAACAGTGTACTATTCATGAGAAATGCTCAAAGGCAAAAATTTCATCATTTCATCTATAGTTTTTACTGATATAACATTATGCAAATCACATATGGTAAAGCATTGTTGACATGTACAAAAAACAATATAGACTGTCCCTGTCTGTTTTCAAAATAAAATTAAACAAACACTAGATTTGAATCATCTCCATTCGATTCCAATAACATGTCATCCTTAGTTTCAGAAGTCCCAATGCATTTCGGGTTACGAAAAACCCTTCGTCAGGGGAATGAGTTTTATGAATATGGAAATCTTCACATTCAATGTCGCCACTGAAATCAAAACACAACAACATGCAGTAAGATTACTGCTAAGCTAATAGGATTTGCACCCCAGACATTGAATGTGAAGATTTCCATATTCATAAAACTCATTCCCCTGACGAAGGGTTTTTCGTAACCCGAAATGCATTGGGACTTCTGAAACTAAGGATGACATGTTATTGGAATCGAATGCAGATGATTCAAATCTAGTGTTTGTTTAATTTTATTTTGAAAACAGACAGGGACAGTCTATATTGTTTTTTGTACATGTCAACAATGCTTTACCATATGTGATTTGCATAATGTTATATCAGTAAAAACTATAGATGAAATGATGAAATTTTTGCCTTTGAGCATTTCTCATGAATAGTACACTGTTATTTGAAAAACTGTGATTTAGACATTTTGTCTTTTAGCTGTGCATTCCCTCAACTGTGGGTTCTCCCACAGTCTCTTTGTTAGTATAATTATGCACATTTGCACACCAATTCAATCTCAATCACATTAAATGTGTGCCCCTGGCCGGATCCCTTTCACTGCCCATAGCCCCGCCCCAAAGCACCACCCCACCCCCAAAGCCCCGCCCCCTGGTCCACATCTCAATTTGGTGAGTACCTGCACTTATTTTTTTCCATTTAAAGCACTGAGTGCCCTTGACGAAAATGACAACCAAATGAAGTGCGAGAGGGCTAAAAGAGAGAGAAGGGCCTGTGTTTGGGAACATGTGGAATGCGGGAAGTCAGGGCATATTTGGCAGTCTGGTTCGGTTTCTAGCCTCTGCCACTACCCTGCCGTAACACTTACCCTCATTTTCTGTCCTAGACAGAAGGGGAAGACATAGGAGCGGGCCTCTTCCGCCCAGTTGCCGTTGTGACGGGAGTTGAGGACGATGGTATTGATGGAGGTGCCAAAGTGGAAGCGAGCATCGACGTGCAAAGCAAGGGTGTTGAGGTCCGGCCCAATGTTGATGTTAAAGCTAAAGGGGAAAAGATACTTTGCTTACATTTTCTCTTGACATTTTTTTTTTCAAAGTTGTCTTTTTATTGAGCATCAAATGTGACCAAATACAAAAGACTGCAATCTTAATAGTACAAAGGGCGGGCAACTGCCCGGGTGTCAACAGAAGCAGCTATGGTGGGTTCAGGGTCGCAAAGTCCCCAAGCTGGTCACCGTCCCGTACTGGATGGATTATGCTGATGTCCTGAACAAGTAACCCCCCACCCAAACCAACAGTATCCCCCCACCCCCCTCCCGCCCCATCCGGTGGTGACAAAATAAAAGTAAAAGAAGTAAATTAGTAAATAACAAAGATAGAAATAGGCCGTGATATAGGCAGTAATGGCGGTGCACAGAAAAGTCCATAACACATTCGGAATAGCTGCCAAGGCTCAGCGTCTCAAAGAGGAGGCCGCTAAAGCTGTAAAGGTGCATAGCCGGCACTGTTGGCGGACACTGCGGACAAACCGCAGAAGTCAAGCCCCTGGATAAGTAGGCCACCAGTGGTCCCCAGCGGAGTACAAAGACATCGGAATCAGTTAGGAGAATGTCCGCCAGGTTGTCTCGAAATTTTAAAGACTTTTTTACCCGCAGTTCACACCTCCTGTTTCTAAATGCCCAGCCTTTCCCCACTGTCCCTCCTGATGCACCAAAATGCCTAGCCCATGCACGTCCATACTTTCTCTTTCCACACCAGACACAGATACATACTCTCAGCCTCCAAGTGTCCTTTCTTCTCTCTCACCCCTTTCACCCCGACCCACCAACAGGTGCCAGCCCTCCACCTTCAGTGCCTATCCTGTCCTCTGTAACGTGCTCCCTTCACCTCAGATACCCCAACTCTTACCGTTCGGTCTGACAATGTACAATGCCCTCAATGATTAGAGTCTTGCCAGGCCTCAGACAAAGTTTGTCGGTCACCAGTGTCTGTGAGAGAAGAGAAAACAAATTGAGACATTGGAGTGGAGGTGGTTGCTATATTGTTCTGACCCCCCTCTATTACAATATGGTCGGTGGATTACACAATGTGCTGCCCTCATTGACACCATATCAGTGGCTGAAAACAAAGGGCCTGGTTACGACTTTGGTGATGCTGCGGCAGCTTTGCTCTTGCACAGCACCACCGAAGCTGTGCATGGTCTCACCCGCCAGATTATGAGTACAACTTGTGTCTGGCGGGCTTTTCTTTTGCTGTGGAACGCAAAAGAATTTCCAGAACTGCATGGACTGTGAAGTCCATGCCGTGCTGGAACTTGGGGTGCATGCAAACAGAGGGGCACATGTTGTGCCCCCCTGAATGCATTCTCATGGGGGCAAAGGCTTGGGGGCCCCCTAGGGCCCCCTCTGTTTCTCCAGCACTAGCCTTTTCATGGAGGGCTCACCACTATGAAAATGTTGACAGTGGGGAAACTCAAAATAGGCTCGACAGACCGCGGCGGTCTTGCCTTCCATATTGGATACCCCTGTTCGCTGTGTCACCGTCAGGGAAGGGCACTTCCTTTGCGCCACTGTGGATGGTCCAAATGGCGGCCTTGGAAAACTGCCATGGTGATTCTGCGACCAGGAAGAGGTAGGCTTTTCCATGTTTTAAAACCATATTGGGACATCACACAAAATGAAGACCAGTGGCAACATGACAAAAAGGCACATTACATGTGATGTGACCCGGATCACAGAAAAGAGTCCACATGACTCCTGAATCAGGTGCATTACAAAATGTGAGTCAGTATTTCCAGCAGCAGCTCCAAGGCGTGCATCATGGGACACTGCAGGGGTTTCAGGGACTTCCTGACAACTCTAGCCTTGCTGAGAAGTGGACTTCGGTCCCTGCCACGTGATGTGAAGAGACCCTCCATGAAGCAGCAAAACATGTCCACATCTGACATCCACTCACTGAGGACTGAACAGCACCTTCATTAGTGGAGTATATTGTATGCAAACCGGTTGCACACGTACTACTGAAGAGAACCCTCACAAGTGCAGCACATTTCTTGCACCCAGAGTTTCCCAGGCAAGAAATGCACTCTCTCCTGGGCAGCATGTCATGTGCACTCCTACCACACTTAGAAGATTGAAAAACACTCTCACTGCGGATTGTAGATCATCCTTACTCGAGCACCACGTCATGCACCCCTGAGGATTGAAACGTCACCTTAATATTACAGCGCAGTCTGCACCCTGGTGACTTCCTGGCACACACTAGGAACTGACAAACAATTAGACCACTTTCACAAGAGCAGCACATTGTGTGGACCTCAGAGGGGTCCCTATCACACCCTGGGGAGTGAATCATACTCACTAGTGCTGCACGTTATTTGCACTTCTCAGATCCACCGTCATACATAAAGGATTGAAGAACACCCTCATGTGTGCATCACATTCTCAGCTCCTCCCACAATTTAATAACATTCTCACTGTTGGAGCTCCTCCCTTGAACGGCCCCGGCACACGCTGAGAACAAAAAAGCACCTTCACTGGTGCAGTCATTAATTGCACTTCCCACGCTGAGGCCTGGGGAGCACCATCACTTGTGCCGCATAGAATTTGTTCCCGTGACCACGTGTTACACACTGAGGTTTTAAAAGCTCCTTCATTGGTGCACTCATTATTTGCACTGACTAGATTGGCTGTCATTTTGCGAAACAATATGGGAGTAGAAGGGTATTTTGCCAGTGGAGACAGGGTCAGGACTCCTGGTCCCCTTATATCAGAACTAAACAACAAAGTAAGGAGTAAACCCTTTCAATAAATCCCAACCTCAGTAGGGGAGGGCGAGGTGCGTTAATCAGAACCCATTATGGGACATCCTTTGTCCTTTAGAAGACCCCTCACTCACCCACCTGGTTGGTGACATGCTTCATCATCGGGGTCCCACCTGAACAGCCGAGTGCCGTCCAAGTGTGCTGCGACACCTGACTACAGTGGAGCTGGTTTCTTCTTTATATGTACAAGAGAGGTAATCATGTGTTTAAAAGGTATCCAATGTTACCCACTCAAAGACTTTATTCTGGAGTGTCTTGGATACTAATTAAAATGTGGGACTCCTGTTGCCCGATTAGGTGGGCTGTTGGTGTTTTAATAAGTCGTATAGTGTAGTTAAAAAGAGGTCTACATGTTTCAACCTATGTGTGATTGTAAGGTTTTCATCAGGACCAATGTAGCGCCAACTGGATGGTCTACGCACGCTAAGGCGCACCCTGTCCACGTTGGTAGCGAAGTCAGAATCACAAAATGTGATTCTAAATCAAAAAGTGTGTTCTTCTCCTGAATTCTGGAAAAAAACCTAGGGAAAAAAAGGGGTGGGGAGAGGGTTGTGGGTAACAGACATATATATACAAACAAATACACATATATAGATCTTATCATGATAAGTGCACCTTGTGAGGTCCCCACAACATCAGTGGTATTATCTGGTGGCGGACCAACAATGATTCACACTAACTGAGAGTGTGTGTTCTATGGCCAATAGAACTTTCAGACATTACGTGCTTGTTACAAAAAAGCTGTATCTCTGTATCTATATTGGTTCAACCCACTGGAAACGTATTACTTGTGAGCTATCATCCATACGTGTGGCCAGCGCTAGTGGAAGAGGCAGGCACACAGAGTAATAAGCATTGTGGGTGTCATGCCTCGTGGTCGAGGTAGAAGTGATCGTGGTACGTGCGCGTAGCTACTGTCAGCACATACATATCTGCATCCAAATCAAACGCGCTTTCCGAGGGAACCTGACGGTACCAGGGTACCTCCTACGTGTGAGCGAAAGTTAATAGATGAGAAATTAATAAACTTTAATCAAACACTGCTTGGCGTTTAGTAATATCTTACAAGGAGCGCTGGAATTTATGGCTCCATGGGCGTCCCCGAACCTGCAATATGAAGCCCTCGCAACAATCTGTCGATGAAAAACAGCGAGGTCAGGCAGGTAGTAATGAAGGCGAAGAAAAAATGCGCCTCCGGTATTAATACCCTTCGGCTTCGGCGATTAAATAAAACAACTTTACTTGTGGAGGGAAGACGGGTGCAAGTCGTGCCTATGCTGTTTCAAAGGGAGCCCCGTAGTGTGGAGATCGAGCCCTTCGTGGCAGTAATAAGGAGTTGACTGCTTCCGGGAAGGGTGTGGTTAGGATGAACGCGTCACCCCCCTGCCGCAGCCAGTGAATGCTGCCGGTCGCGGGGGCTTGACTGACTGCTCATGGAGCATCATTAGTTGTCAGGCACCTAGTAGCTAATCAGTGTCAAAGACCCTGTACCTGTTGTGGACCTGAAAACTTTATCGGGCAATGCGCCTCACAAGAAAACACTGTTGTTTTATCGGGCAATGCGCCTCACAAGAAAACACTGTTGTTTGAATTAGGGGCTTTAATGCTCAGGAAGAGTGATTGTTGCTACAGAGAGACAAAATAACATAAATTAACATTAAAATAAATGCTCGTGGGCAGAGTTGAGGATCATAGGAAGTAGTAGAATCATTAGCGATAATGCTATTTAACACTAGTGGGCAGAGTGGAGGATCCAAGGGAATAGTGGACTCACTAGCAAACCCTGTTGGATCGGTATTGTTACAGGAGTGCTCCATAGTGTCTCTATAGTGGCATTGTGTCCAGAGGAGAACCCCATATTCATACAATCAATCAAAAAATTATCAATTTTTTTTTCTTTTAAATAAAACCGGTGTTCCACAGTGTCTCTTACATTGAATTACGTGCAGGGGAAGCCCCTAGCTTTGGACACCAATCCCGGTCTGCTGTTACTTAGGGAGGACAGAGTTGCATGGGATATTGTCATTTAAGCTAGATTTGTGCGTGGAAAGTCTATAAATCCAACGTTGCTCCTTTTCGAATAGACGTTGCGTTTGGTACCTGCTATTGTCAATTTGTTCTATGACTGTCCATTTGATGTCATTCGGGCTGTGTTTCATGGATAGAAAATGCTCTGTCAGTTTTGTCATTGACTTCTGGCATCGGATAGTACTCCTGTGTTCGCAGATGTGCTGTTTTATTCTTCTGCCGGTCATCCCTACATACCTCAGGTTGCAGGGGCATGTGATTAGATACACCACGTTTGAGCTGTTGCAGTTAGTATGTGAACTAATGGTCCACGTTTTATTCGGTTCCAGAGCAAGTGTTTTAGTGTTCTCAGTTAGCGGGCAAACGCTGCAGTTCCCACATTTGTAGTGGCCTGTGATATTGGGAAGGCCCCAGGTATTATAGCTTTGGAGAGCACCCTCACTAGTGCAGCATATACCCCTGACTGTGTCACACACTGAAGTCTGCAGAGCACCCTCACTAGTGCAGCATATACTCCTGACTGTGTCATACACTGAAGTCTGGAGAGCACCCTCCCCAGTGCAGCATATACTCCTGACTGTGTCACACACTGAGGACTGAAGAGCACCCTCACTAGTGCAGCATATACCCCTGACCGTGTCATACACTGAAGTCTGGAGAGCACCCTCACCAGTGCAGCATATACCCCTGACTGTGTCACACACTGAAGTCTGGAGAGCACCCTCACCAGTGCAGCATATACCCCTGACTGTGTCACACACTGAGGACTGAAGTGCACCCTCACTAGTGCAGCATATACCCCTGACCGAGTCATATACTGAAGTCTGGAGAGCACCCTCACCAGTGCAGCATATACCCCTGACTGTGTCACACACTGAGGACTGAAGAGCACCCTCACTAGTGCAGCATATACCCCTGACTGAGTCATACACTGAAGTCTGGAGAGCACCCTCACCAGTGCAGCATATACCCTTGACCGGGTCATACACTGAGGTCTGGAGAGCACCCTCACCAGTGCAGCATATACCCCTGACTGTGTCATACACTGAAGTCTGGAGAGCACCCTCACCGGTGCAGCATATACCCCTGACTGTGTCACACACTGAAGTCTGGAGAGCACCCTCACTAGTGCGGCATATACCCCTGACTGTGTCACACACTGAAGTCTGGAGAGCACCCTCACTAGTGCAGCATACACCCCTGACTGTGTCAAATACTGAAGTCTGGAGAGCATCCTCACCGGTGCAGCATATACCCCTGACTGTGCCACACACTGAAGTCTGGAGAGCACCCTCACTAGTGCGGCATATTCCCCTGACTGTGTCACACACTGAAGTCTGGAGAGAACCCTCACTAGTGCAGCATATACCCCTGACCGTGTCATACTGAAGTCTGGAGAGCACCCTCACTAGTGCAGCATATACCCCTGACTGTGTCACACACTGAAGTCTGAAGAGCACCCTCACTAGTGCAGCATATACCCCTGACTGTGTCAAATACTGAAGTCTGGAGAGCACCTTCACCAGTGCAGCATATACCCCTTACTGTGTCATACACTGAGGCCTGGAGAGCACCTTCACCGGTGCAGCATATGCCCCTGACTGTGTCACACACTGAAGTCTGGAGAGCACCCTCACTAGTGCGGCATATTCCCCTGACTGTGTCACACACTGAAGTCTGGAGAGCACCTTCACCAGTGCAGCATATACCCCTGACTGTGTCAAATACTGAAGTCTGGAGAGCACCCTCACTAGTGCAGCCTATACCCCTGACTGTGTCAAATACTGAAGTCTGGAGAGCACCCTCACTAGTGCAGCATATACCCCTGACTGTGTCAAATACTGAAGTCTGGAGAGCACCCTCACTAGTGCAGCATATACCCCTGACTGAGTCATACACTGAAGTCTGGAGAGCACCCTCACCAGTGCAGCATATACCCCTGACCGTGTCATACACTGAAGTCTGGAGAGCACCCTCACCAGTGCAGCATATACCCCTGACTGTGTCATACCCTGAAGTCTGGAGAGCACCCTCACCGGTGCAGCATATACCCCAGAATGTATCATACAATGAAGTCTGGAGAGCACCCTCACTAGTGCAGCATATAACCCTGACCGTGTCATACCGAAGTCTGGAGAGCACCCTCACTAGTGCAGCATATACCCCTGACTGTGTCACACACTGAAGTCTGAAGAGCACCCTCACTAGTGCAGCATATACCCCTGACCGTGTCATACTGAAGTCTGGAGAGCACCCTCACTAGTGCAGCATATACCCCTGACTGTGTCACACACTGAAGTCTGAAGAGCACCCTCACTAGTGCAGCATATACCCCTGACCGTGTCATACACTGGGGTCTGGAGAGCACCCTCACCAGTGCAGCATATACCCCTGACTGTGTCATACACTGAAGTCTGAAGAGCACCTTCACCAGTGCAGCATATACCCCTAACCGTGTCATGCACTGAAGTCTGGAGAGCACCCTCACTAGTGCAGCATATACCCCTGACTGTGTCATACACTGGGGTCTGGAGAGCACCCTCACCAGTGCAGCATATACCCCTGACCGAGTCATACACTGAGGTCTGCAGAGCACCCTCACTAGTGCAGCATATACCCCTGACTGTGTCATACACTGAAGTCTGGAGAACACCCTCACCGGTGCAGCATATACCCCAGAATGTGTCATACCCTGAAGTCTGGAGAGCTTCCTCACTAGTGACGCATATACCCCTGACTGTGTCATACACTGAAGTCTGGAGAGCACCCTCCCTAGTGCAGCATATACCCCAGACTGTGTCATACACTGAGGACTGAAGAGCACCCTCACCAGTGCAGCATATACCCCTGACTGTGTCATACACTGAAGTCTGGACCCTCACCAGTGCAGCATATACCCCTATGTCACACACTGAGGACTGAAGAGCACCCTCACTAGTGCAGCATATACCCCTGACCGTGTCATACTGAAGTCTGGAGAGCACCCTCACTAGGGCAGCATATACCCCTGACTGTGTCACACACTGAGGACTGAAGAGCCCCCTCACCAGTGCAGCATATACCCCTGACTGTGTCACACACTGAGGACTGAAGAGCACCCTCACCAGTGCAGCATATACCCCTGACTGTGTCATACACTGAAGTCTGGACCCTCACCAGTGCAGCATATACCACTCACTGTGTCATACACTGAAGTCTGGACCCTCACCAGTGCAGCATATACCCCAAGGCTGTGTCACACACTGAAGTCTGGACCCTCACCAGTGCAGCATATACCACTGACTGTGTTACACACTGAGTACTGAAGATCACCTGCACCAGTGCAGCATATATCCCAAGGCTGTGTCACACACTGAAGTCTGGACCCTCACCAGTGCAGCATATACCACTGACTGCTTCACACACTGAGTACTGAAGAGCACCATGCTGGTGGAGCATATTCTATGCACCTTTACTAACCTCCTGACTCTCACTGAATATTATAGACTAGTGCAGCGCTTTCTCTTCACCCTGTGCACTCTCCTTCACACACTGTAGCATGAAAAGCACCCTACCCAGTGTATCATAGTCTTTCTACCACTGACCACCAGTGTCACCAACTGAGGCGTACCCCACTAGTGCTGTACATTGTCTGCACGCCTAAGATGTACCTGGGCGACATTGCAGAACACCCTCGCTAGTGCTGTACATTGTCTGCACATCTAAGATCTACCTGGACCCCATTGACGAACACCCTCACTAGTGCTGTACATTGTCTGCACATCTAAGATCTACTTGGACCCCATTGACGAACACCCTCACTAGTGCTGTACATTGTCTGCACGCCTAAGATCTACCTGGACCACATTGCAGAACACCCTCGCTAGTGCTGTACATTGTCTGCATGCCTAAGAACTACCGGGACCACGTTCTGAACACCCTCACTAGTATTTTCTGCTCTCGTGAACATACTCTGCCTTATACTGCCTTTGATAGAGCAACCTCAGTAGTGCAACACATTCCTAAATCCCTCAGCACTCTTCGTGCAGTGAAGATTGAAGACCTACCTTATTAATACAGCCCCTGGGCACGCTCTGTCAACCCTGAGGACTGAAGAGCACCCTCAGGAGTGCAGTGCATGCCCAGAAGCCCCTCGCACCTCCTGCCCTACACTAGCGATCGCAGGGCACCGTCAATAGTGTAGCATATTCTATGCACCCCTCCAGATCTCTGTACTGTGAATGGAAGAGCACTATCCTTAGCGTATCCTCAGAACTCCCTGGTATGCCCTCTCCTTAATGCATCCTCAGAACTCCTTGGTACACCCTCTCTTTAGTGGATCCTCAGAACCCTGAGGTACACCATCTCCCTAATGCATCCTCAGAACTCCGTGGTACACAACTCTCCTTAGTGCACCCTCAGAACTCCCTGTACACCCTCTACTTAATGCATCCTCAGAACACTGAGGTACACCGTCTCCATAATGCATTCTCAGAACTCCGTTGTACACCCTCTCCTTAATGCATCCTCAGAACTCCTTGGCACACCCTCTCCCTAATGCATCCTCAGAACTCTCTGAGGTACACCCTCTCCCTAAAGCATCCTCAGAACTCCATTGTACACCCTCTCCCTAATGCATCCTCAGAACTCCGTTGTACACCCTCTCCTTAATGCATCCTCAGAACTCCTTGGTACACCCTCTCCTTAATGCATCCTCAGAACCCTGAGGTACACCCTCTCCCTAATGCATCCTCAGAACTCTGAGGTACACCCTCTCCCTAAAGCATCCTAAGTACTCCGAGGTACACAACTCTCATTAGTGCACCCTCAGAACTCCCTCAACACCCTCTACTTAATGCATCCTCAGAACTCCCTGGTACACCCTCTCCTTAATGCATCCTCAGAACCCTGAGCTACACCCTCTCCCTAATGCATCCTCAGAACTCCTTGGTACACCCTCTCCCTGATTCATCCTCTGAACTCCCGTGTACACCTCTTTTTAATGGATCCTCAGAACTCCGTGGTACACCCTCTCCCTAATGCATCCTCAGAACCCTGAGGTACACCCTCTCCCTAATGCATCCTCAGACCTCTGAGGCACATCCTCTCCCTAAAGCATCCTAAGAACTCCGAGGTACACAACTCTCCTTAGTGCACCCTCAGAACTCCCTGTACACCCTCTACTTAAGTGGGTAAAAAAGCCTAGGACACATAGGTGTTTACCCTGCCCTAGGAGTCTGTATTGATAACCAGGGGGTCCTTGTTTTTCTCACACCCTCTACTTAATGCATCCTCAGAACTCCCTGGTACACCCTCTTCTTAATGCATCTTCAGAACCCTGAGGTACACCCTCTCCCTAATGCATCCTCAGAACTCCTTGGTACACCCTCTCTCTAATTCATCCTCTGAACTCCCGTGTACACCCTCTCCTTCATGCATCCTCCAAAAACTCCCTGGTACACCCTCTCCTTAATGCATCCTCAGAACTCCGTGGTACAACCTCTCCTTAATGCATCCTCAGAACTTGCTGGTACACCCTCTCCTTAATGCATCCTCAGAACTTGCTGGTACACCCTCTCCTTAATGCATCCTCAGAACTCTGTGGTACACCCTCTCCCTAATGCATCCTAGAACTCCGTGGTACACCTCTCCTTAATGCATCCTCAGAACTCCGTGGTACACCCTCTTCCTAATGCATCCTCAGAACTCCGTGGTACACCTCTCCTTAATGCATCCTCAGAACTTGCTGGTACACCCTCTCCTTAATGCATCCTCAGAACTTGCTGGTACACCCTCTCCTTAATGCACCCTCAGAACTCCGTGGTACACCCTCTCCTTAATGCATCCTCAGAACTCCTTGGTACACAACTCGCCTTAGTGCACCCTCAGAACTCCGTGGTACACCTCTCCTTAATGCATCCTCAGAACTTGCTGGTACACCCTCTCCCTAATTCATCCTCACAACTCCCATGTACACCCTCTCCTTCTTGCATCCTCCAAAAACTCCCTGGTACACCCTCTCCTTAGTGCATTCTCAGTACTCCATCGTACACTTCATCCTTGATGCATCCTCAGAACTCCCTGGAACACCCTCTCCTTAATGCATCCTCATAACTCCCTGTTAAAAGCGGGTACTGAGTAGTGCCTATGACGTGCCCAGGCCCCTTGGCACATACTACGGGTTGAAGAGCACCCTCACTAGTATAGCATATGCATTGTAGCCCCTTGTATGCTTGTCACACAATGACATATGGAGAGTCCATTCACACTAGTGCAGCACATGTTCAGCTCAGATCCACTGGTGTAACACAATATTATGAGCCCCCCCCCCCTGCAGAATGTGATAGAGGCTTCTGAGTAGCCTATCTCTCACAGATAATCATTGGTCTTGGGCTCAGTGGGGACCGCCTGAAGGGTTAGAGCCCCCTAAAGGTTTGGGGTCCCCACCTGCTCCCCAGGGGCTGCAGGGGCCTGCGTTCAGCCCCTGCCCAGATTGACCAATCATTCATCGGGAATCGAAAAGCTGCCTCAGTAGAGAAGCAAATACTCTACAGCGCTGAACACCACATGACACGAAGTTCTCTCACTAGCGCTGCACATTCTCTGAACACCTAAGACCCCGGGGAACCAAAGACGACCGAAGAACCCCCTCACTGATGCGGCACATGTTCTGTACCACAGTAAACTCGTCAAATAATCAGAACTGAAGAGCACCTTTTGCACTACACGAATCCACTCTTGGCAACCCTGAGCACCACCTGTCACGTACACAGGATAGTGACACACCCTCACTAATGCAGGGCATTACTGAGTGTCGCTGTCGCACAGTGGGAACTGAGATGCTCTTGCCTGGTGCCTCACACCGTGACTATCTAAGAAGATGAGCATTCTCTCTTGAGCAGCAGTGCCTGCCCTCTCACCTGTGAACAAACCCACTCTAGATAACTAGTCACACACTGAGGCCACACCAGGGCAGACATCACCGACACACGCTGAATACTGAAGACACTTAGTGCAGCACACGCGCTGCAACTTCAAGCAGCACCGGTCACACACTGAGGAGGCATGTGATCTGCACCTCTGAGAAACGCCACCACACACAGAACATGGAAGAGTCCTTCTGATGTTGGATCTAGAATGTTTATCATTACGGAGACCTAAGCTTAGGGGGATTCAGGACCCGACCTGGTGTCATCTGTCCCCTCAGGCTTTATGATTGTTAGGCTTGACTGGCCCCTCCATAGAGGGGTGTGGCTATTATACTAAAATAAAGTCTATTAGGTGCACCTTAGAGCCAATTAGTGTGGACTTTGACGGGATGTGTGAGGTGGCAGAGTTTAAACTTAAAGTGATCAAGAATATCTCACTCTCCGGGTTACTGATATATCACCCCCTGGCTCTTGGTCTCAGTTTATCGAGTCCTGGGGCCGAATGTCTTTACCTTGCTCACTACATTGGGTGATTTTAACTCCCACTTGGAAGATAAGGGGCGCAATGACTCCATCAAACTGCTGGGATGTATGTCAAGCTTTGGATTTATCCAACTGGTCAAATCCCCGACCCATACAGTAGGACATAAATTGGAATGGATTTTTACCAACCATGAAGCATTGTCGGTGGGGGATACTCTTCCTTTAAGCTGGGTGGACCACTCAGGGGTGACTTATAGAATGTTAACGCAGACGAAAGTAGGACAGTCACAGGATAAACCTATACTCTTTAGGAGTTGGAATAAAATCTCTGCAGAAGATATGACATCTGCGCTTAGAGAGACTTTTGAAAATAATAATTATGCCCATAAACTTAGTGCAGATAACTTTAAAAACTGGCTTACGGGCACCATTGACCAGGTCGCTTCTATTAAATCTATGATTTGCACTAGAGCCAAAGCTTCCGCACCCTGGTTCTCGGAAGAATTGAAAATACTAAGAAGGCAGTGCTGGAGGCAAAAGAAAAATGGAGGGCTAATTCTACATCAGAAGAAAAAGGTAAACACAAAGAAGTGTTACTTATATATAAACGTGCTAGTGCCGCAGCCAAATCCACTAGTTAAATTAGAAAAATTTGAACTGTCACCAACACTCCCAATGTATTATTCAAGGTGGTCAAAGAGCTTTGCATACCGGGTACTCAGCAACCCTTGGAAAGCTCTCAAAGTTTTTGCAATAATGTTGCAGCGTATTTCAAAGACAAGATCTTAAAGATCTAGTCTGAGTTCAACGTACTGGAGAAAGAACTTCCCTCTGCATTGGTAACGGAATATGCGTTCGACCATTATGTGCTCTCTGTTTTGTCAGCTTTTACTCTAATCTCCTTGTCTGAAGCAGAAAATCTTCTTATGAGCTTAAAATCAGGATCACCTGATGGTCCCTGTCCTCCTACAATTCTTCAACGTCCTCCATACCTGATTGTGCCTTTCCTGCAAGAGTTTTCCATCAGATTTTGCCCACAGGAGTATTTCCTCAACTGTGGAAGGAAGCAGTAGTCCTCCCCCTCCGAAAAAAAGCCTAGTGGGGATGCGGAGGATCTTAAAAATCTGCACCTTATTTCGCTGCAGCCTGCACCAGCAAAGATTTTAGACACATATTTAAACCAGGAACTGGTTAAGTTCATAACTCCACATGATCTTTTAGACCCTCACAAAATGGATTTTGCAGTGGTCATAGCACAGAGTCGACATTGATTGCCGCTGCAAATTCTATACAGTGCCAGGTAGATTGGGTAGGTGCTGCTATTCTGGTAACGCTGGATTTGTCAACTGCATTCAATACGATATCCCCATCCCGCCTGGTGCAAAGACTACATCAGGCAGAGGTGAATGATACGGCTTTTGAACTTTTAGAGTCCTTTCTGACTAATAGGACTCATAAAGTCAGCTGTGGCAAGTTCAGGGCTGATCCTTTCCAGCTTCCCTGCGGAGTTTCAAAGGGGACCTCCCTCATTCAGACCGTTTTTAACACATATGTTGCACCCCTGGCCAGACTGGTGAGGTCGTTTGACTTTCAGGTGCTGTCTTAAGCAGACGAATTACAAATCATTGTTTCTTTAACTGATGATTTGCCTGGGACAGCTGACAAGATTAAATTCTGCATGGTCAGCGTTAGTACCTGGATGAAGGAAAATCATCTGAAATTAAATGCCGATAAGACGAGATCCTGGTTTTTGGAGCACAGCAATCGGTATCATCAGAAATCTGGTGGCCTGAGATGTGCGACCCATTACCTACCCCTGTGGCTTCAGGCAAAAACGTAGGTGTCATTTTTGACAATTCTCTCACTTTTGACACACAGGTCAATAGAACTGTAAGCTCCTGTTTTTATATAATCAAAATCCATTAAAAAAATCTTTGCATTCCTTTTGGTGGAGCCTAGAGTGGCAGTAGCAATTGCTCTGAAAACATGGGGGCATATTAACAAGGGCTTTATCTCCGCTTTTTTGGCTTAAAAAGCCAAAAAAGTGGAGAGAAAACTATTGTCCTATTTACAAGAGGGTGCTAACATGCATAATCGCATGTTAGTACCCTTTTTCCAGACGCCTCCCTTTGCATCTCTGAGAGGCAAAGTGGGCGTCACTGGGCTTACCTTGGATGGACTACCATGTAAAATATTGCTGATGTTCACATTGCAATATTTACAAGGCAGCCCACAGGATTTTAGCACACATTATATTTTGGCGAAAACGGCGGTTTAACGCCAAAAACTAACGCCTGCTAAAATCCTGACTTACCTATGCTTAACATAGGGGGTTGAATATGCTGATACGACCACAGGGTCGCATCAGCAAGGTTATCGCCGTTTTGCAGGGAACATCGCTGGTTTTCCAGCGATGTTCCCTGCAAAACGGCAATTTCCCCGCTTTCGCTGGATTTTTTATCGCTGTTGTGAAAAGCGTTGTGGATACAGCGCTATCACAGCGATGAAATCCAGCGATAGGATAAACATCGCTAAACGCGCTTTAGCGTTGTTTATCTCTAATGGTTGTTGGTATGCCCCATGGTGCCTTGATTATTGTAACGCTTATATTTAGACAGCAGAAGTGTCCTCGCTCATCAGATTGCAGGTCACTCAGAATGCGGCGGCACACCTACTTCTGAATGTCCCCAAACATCGCTCAGAAAGGGAGGGTTTGCGCTCCCTTCACTGACTTCCTGTTAGACATTCAAGGCGCTCTTCATGGTATTTCAGGTTCTACACCAGCAAAGGTCTGTGCCTCTCAGAACAGCTTTTCATTGGTACACTCCCGAAAGAAAAGACATCCTAGGTCATCTTGCCTTAAGAAGATGACTATTCCAAAACTTAGGAAAGCTGGATGGGTCGACCGCTCCTTTTCTGTAGCGGATGCCAAAATGTGAACCCCCTGCCCACTCAAATTGCTAGTCTGGACTCTTTTTATGCCTTTCGGAAGCAATTAAAAACGTGTCTCTCTTCTCTTCCGTAATGGCATGTTGTCTTTTCTCATGAATTTAGCGAATGCTTCTTTCTGTTGCTTCTAGCGCTTTGACGCCTTGGCATAATGCGCTATATAAGATTCTTTGCGTTCCATTCTTAGTGCAGCACACGCATCACAACCTCGAGCAGCACCTGTCTCACACCCAGAATAAGGTCTGAGGAACGCCACCATACACACAGAACATTGAAGAGCACCTCACTGATGCCACTCAAGCTCCACCACACACGCAGGTGATAGACACACCTCCACTGGAGGAAGTCATGATCTGAAGACCCCATAGGCAAGTCACCAACCCCACACTGAAGAGTAAAGAACACCCTCACTCGTGCAGCACGTGATCTACAGCCCCAGTGAGGACTGAACTGCCTCATCACTCCTGCCACGCGCGCTCCACACCCTGACGCACACACAGGATCGGAGCAGGACACCATCACATGTGAAATACATGCTTTGCAGCGGTGTGGACAACGCATAAGAAAGTAAACAGCCTGTGTTTACGGGTATTCTCACTGAGGCAACATGTTGCGCACCTCTAAGCGACAAGTGCACTCAGGGGGCACTCTCACCCGTGAGGCACACACTCTAGAACACCACCTGTTGCTCCTCGAGGATTTACAATCTCCCTCACGAGTGCACGCGTGCTGCGTGCCTGCCCTACGTCACACGCTCAGGTGACGCTCGTTCTCCCTGGTGCTGCACGTGACGTAGACTTCAGACATCCTTCACTCGACGAGGACTGGGAAGAAGGGCACGTGTTGTTAGTAATAGTGAAGCATCGTCGAATGTACTTCACGTGTGTACACATTTTTCTGGGTCACCCAATCTCCACCCTGGTTTGCCTCTCGGCTTCACACAGATACAGTCTTCACGAAAGCTGTCCCTCCGCCATACCCTCAGAGTCCACCCTTCCATTGCCCCCTCTCACCTTCACAATAATGTGTCCAAGTGTCACTCATTTGCCTCCACGTCACTCTATGTTCTCTCTTTGTCTATTCTCCTCCTTCCTCCTTTCCACTATATTCACACTTGGCGTCATCATTATCCAATTGTACGTTAACAATTCATCTTCCATTGTCTCCACCTTTCATGTTTCACTCCTCGGCCCTCTCTTTCACTATCCCTCACCCCCGTACATTCAGCCTTCCCGGCTCCCTTTTATCACTTCTCTTACACTCACCTCTTCCATCATTATCCATGTCCATACTTCTTACACAGTTTTCCCACCAAAGCCACTCCAGACCCCCTCACACTCACCTCTTCTCTTGAATTGTCCATCCTCTAACCCCTAACACTCACCTTTTCATTTGTCCTTTCGCACATACAAAGGGAGTACACGGAAGAAAAAACTGCCCCCACACACTTCCAACCATGCCCCTAATCACACAGAGTGAATAGGGAGGTGAGAAACCCCAACACACTTTGGGCTGCTCCCCCTGGGAAATTCAGAAACAGTGGTGCCAAATGGTGTCTCTTACACCCAAAACGGTTCCTCCTTTGTGCCAGTCTCCTAAATATGTACATAACAAACTGGCCAGACTCATCAGAGTATGGGCACCAGTTTAACAGCTATGCAAACAAATCACAACTTATTATGCACCCCGGTCAACAGACTAACTCTTGTCATGCGCATCGACAAGACTGAAGTGATTGTTTTTGGCAACAACCGGCTCAGTCTGGCCAGTCCAATAGTGTCCTGCCTTCCTGGTTCTCCTCAATCTCTAGATGATCAAGCCCAGAACGATGGTGTCATATTTGACCACCTATCCTTTAAACCTCAAATTGCCATGCTGAGGTCTACGAATTTCTGGAAACTTTAATACTCCGACAAAAACCTAACTCTTGTTGTGCCACTCCCCTCTTCCACTGGCCCACTCTCCCTCATTTCCTTCATTGACCCACTCTCACTCACCTCTTTCATTGTCCCACACACCTCTTCCATTATCTCACCCCACTCAACACTTCCTTTGTTCAATTCACACCTTTTGCATTGTCTCACTCACACACACCTCTACCATTGTCCCACTCAGCTCTTCTATTGTGTTACTCACACTCACCTATTCCATTGTCCCACTCACCTTTTCTATTGTGTCACCTCACTCACCTCTTCCATTGTCCCACTCACCTTTTCTATTGTGTCACTCCCACTCGCCTCTTCCATTGTCCCACTCACCTTTTCTATTGTGTCACTCCCACTCATCTCTTCCATTGTCCCACCACCGCTTCCATCGTGTCACTCACACTCACCTCCTCAATTGCTTCACACTCACCGGTTTCCATTGGTCCCCCATGCTCTGCTGCTCAGGCAGGATCTACTGCCTCTGCTGCTTAGGCTGAATCTACTGCCTCTGCTGCTCAGACTGGATCTACTGCCTCTGCTGCTCAGCCTGGATCCACTGCCTCTGCTGCTCAGGCTGGATCTTCGATCTCTGCTGCTCAGGCTGGTGTTGCTCAGGAGGGTTCCGCCTTATATAGCTGGTAAGTGACTCATATAGATGGCGTGACCTCTGATTCTGAGGGAAATTGCAAAAGAGTGATTGGCAGAGAACCCAGTGTGTAGGCGGGGAGGATGGGGCAGCAAGGCTCAAGGTTTCTTCCTAAAAAAGCTTATCAACCTATAATCATCTATGAGAGAATTAAGTGGAAAGATAAATAAATAAAAGAGGCAGTGTGGGTGTGAAAGGGAACTTACAGAGTCATGTAGGTTTGACTACCAGTACCAGCGTTCTCTCTATTAAAAAAACAGCTGTAGCAATGCCCTGTGATAGAAATACGGTGCTTCATTTGTATTGGTTGGCAAGGGGGTGGGCAATGCAGGCTCGGGCCAGGGGCTTGTTTCCTATTTGGTCCTGATCCCCTGGGACAACTTGGTCAGAGTGGAGCTGAACTCAGCATCCTGGGCACTGCTCCATCTCTTTCCCGTCGGTAATTTAATCAAAGATCCTGGCCCGGACTGGCCTACGGGGCACCGGGCATTTTCCCAGTGGGATGGCAGGGTGGGGACAGGTTTCACCGCGGGTGGGGGCCGATTTTGTTGATGGGGTGATCCCGTTTCCTGCCTGCAATGCATCTTTGTGTACATGGGCGTCCGCAGACATTTTCCAGGAGGGGGCAAAATGTTAACATCATCACCATCCTCGGACATAATGTGTGTCAGGTGGGGCACAAAAACACTGGGGGGCAGAACTGTGATAGACTCAATTAAATGCCAGGAATCCAGGACATGTGACTGACCCTGCCACAGGCCAACAAACACCATCTGTAGGGAAAACGCTAAACTTTCTGACAAGGTGCTTTATCTCTGTGTGCTAGGTGTGCAGACTTCCGGGTCCTCGATCCAACACCAGTCAAGGCTGTCTTCAGCACGATTCGATTTTTATCACAATACTTTAAAACAGCTTATGATTAAAGCACCAGATTAAATATATTGTATGCACAGTGTATGTTAGGGATTATTTGTAGCACACATATTTACCAATATTGGCTTCTTGGTGGTAGAATTCATGATAACTTTTAAACAAAGTTAAAGCACAACGTCAAAGTTAGTAATAAATAATTCAGCAATCACACACGCTAGTTATTTGCTAGTGGGTGCTCCCTTTACTAGAATTCCCCGGGCATTGCTAAATTTTACACACATTCAATTAATTTGTACAAAATAAAATGAATAGGTCCAAATGTTAGCTATATTTTTTTAAAGAAACTTAAAATCCCTCTAGTGTAGTCAATGTCAAACTGACAACGTGCCCACATTTAGGGATACAATAATGGCCACCTCCCTTATGCGGAAGCCTGGCTCCGTAAATGTGTGGCACATGCGGTGCCCGCAGCGGCGGCACATCACAGGTCAAGGGATGCTGAGTCTTACACTGTGGTCGAAGTGGGGGGGGGAAAGTAGGGGAAAGTGGGCGGAGAATCAAAGGGCGGGAATAACCCAAGGATTGGATCTGTGGGTGGAGCCAGAGGTGTGGCCAGAATGCACAGACATCCCAATTTATAGTATTTGTTTGGCATTTCACTGCCCAGTTTAATCAACCAATGGATACACTTGATTATTTAAGGGTATAATGAGTAATTGACATTAAAATATATTTACAAAGTGGGATATGCTTCTAATCACAGAATGTACCAAATACGATAAAATGTGGAAACACAAGCCATTTGTCTCCGAGCCATGGAGTTTCTGTCATCAGCACTAATCCCCTTTTCCACAACAGCAGTTCAAACATGAATGGCAAAATATCCTAGTTTGCAAATGTTTTCTCTAAAATTATGGCTCTGCCATATTTGCCTCATAATGCAAGATCTGCTGCATGATCTGACCATTTAAACTAATAAATTGTTTGTATCTCAAACGTATCAAAAGTTATAAAATATGACTTGTGTTGCTGCGGAGTGTATCGCCTATTGTAACGGTTGACTGGTCACCTTTCTCACTGCTGCCTTTGTATGTTGCACTGGTACTAATAAGGCAAAATCTTTCCAGACACTGTTAGCATGTGTACACACGTCAAAATAGTAAAATATCTGAAAATATCCTGCATTACGCTGCAGCCTTTTTTAATGCATAATTTAGTCAACACTACGGCATAATGTTGTCATCCTTTGCTGCATAATTAATCCCAGTGGCCCCACAGCAGGCAGCACATGTTAAAAGTGCTTGTGAATGAAGCCGGGTGACAGTAACTTTACAAATTTAGGGGGTCATTATGATGGTTGTCATGTGACTCCTACACCTTGTAGTCCTTAGTCTTATGTAACATTTTCTATACAGTGATTTACACACATATTTATTGTCTCTGTGTAATGTGTGTGATGTAAAGTGCTCTGACACCCTACAATGGTATGAGTGGCGTTGTAAATCAAATTAAATGCATCTGAGAGAGAGTGGTTATGGAGACTTGGGGGGCACAGTTAAAGGGTGGTAGTGAGGGAATCAATTCAGAGGTGGTCATTGGGGGGCACTAACAAACATTAATGCACAGAACACCACCAGTGCTATGGCTGGCCCTGCCCTTGAGGCCAGTCTGCCTCACCCACAGGTACCTCCATTGGCCTTGTTTCAGCAGCACTAGCTGCAATTCACCAGGGATTGGCAATGCAGGATTTGCACACACCAAACTAAGTTCGCAAACTTCACAGTCTCCCTGCTTCATTTACAAGCACTTTTAACATGTGCTGCCTGCTGTGGGGCCACTGGAATTAATTATGCAGCAAAGGATGACAACAATATGCCGTAGTGTAGACTAAATTATGCATTAAAAAAAAGGCTGCAGCGTAATGCAGTATATTTTCAGATATTTTATTATTTTGACGTGTGTACACATGCTAACAGTCTCTGGAAAGATTTTGCCTTATTAGTACCAGTGTAACATACAAATGAAAGAGTAGGAAAGGTGACCAGTCAACCTTTACAATAGGCCATCCACTCTGCAGCAACACAAGTCACATTTTATATAAATTTTTGATATGTTTGAGCTACGAACAATTTATTAGTTTAAATGGTCAGATCATGCAGCAGATCTTGCATTATGAGGCAAATATGGCAGAGCCATAATTTTAGAGAAAACATTTGCAAACTAGGATATTTTGCCATTCATGTTTGAACTGATGTTGAAAAAGGGTGAAGTGCTGATGACAGAAACTCCATGGCTCGGAGACAAAGTGCTTGTGTTTCCACATTTTGTCGTATTTGGTACATTCTGTGATTAGAAGCATATCCCACTTTGTGAATATATTTTAATGTCAATAACCATTATAACCTTAAATAATCATGTGTATCCATTGGTTGATAAAACTGGGCAGTGAAATGCCAAACAAATACTAAAACTTGGGATATCTGCGCATTCTAGCCACACCTCTGGCTCCACCCAGAGATCCAATCCTTGGGTTATTCCCGCCCTCTGATTCTCTGCCCACTGTTCCCCTCCTTTTTTTCCCCCACTTCGACCACTGTGTAAGACGCAGCATCCCTGAACCTGTGATGTGGCGCAGCTGCGGGCGCAGCATGTGCCACACATTTACGTGCCGGGCTTCCGCATAAGGGAGCTGGCCATTATTGTATCCCTAAACGTGCGCACGATGTCAGTTTGACATTGACTACACGTAGAGGGACTCTAAGGGCAGATGTATCAAAAAACCATTTTGCGAGTCCGTAATAGCGATTTGTTGCGAATCGCAATTTCGGAATCGCAAAATGGTATGTAACAAAATTGTTGCGAGAAAATAGCGATTTCTTAAAAATCGCAGAAAATAATGCGATAAATGTGCGAATCGCATAATTGCGATTTTCGCAATTTAAGAGTTCGCAAAAACGGGAATCATGCAATGCTGGAACAAGTTGATGACATCACAAGCAGGAAGTACCAGTGATTGCTTGCACCTGCTACCCAGAGCCACACCCAGTGGCAGTTGGAAGAGTGTGCTGAGGCAGAGCAGACCTGTTTGTTCAGCAATGGAGTCACAGAAGGCACAGGAGGAGCAGCCAATTGAAAAGAGAAAAAGGAAGCAGAAGTTTTCAGAAAAGGAGCAAGAAGTGCTAATAGAAGAAATGGTGTGTAACCATGAGGACCTGTTTGGGAAAAAATCATTTAAGGTACCTGACTCCAGGAAAAGAAAAATATGGCTGGAGATCCAGGAGAAAGTCAACTCTGTAGGAGACACCACTCGCTCCATTGATGAAATCAAAAAAAGGTGGTATGACATGAGACTCAGATCCAAAGAAAGACTTGCGGAGAGGATCAAAGATGCCAACCTGACAGGTGGCGGAACTTCCATGGTGGACAAACCCACACCCCATGAGGAACTGATAGAATCCACACTGACAACTGAAAGTGTGAGTGGAGTGGCTAACATAGACAGCTCAGAACCCACAGCAACAGCACAAGGTAAGAGGATTTGAAAGTGCACCCATGTGTGTGTACAAAGAATGTGTGTGTGTGTGTGTGCACTGCATATAAGATTAACATTAGTCCATTAACACTGTGAAACAAGAACATAGCAATGCATTATGGGAGTGGTAGTCCCATTGACATAGTAACACTCAATCATAGTTACTTATATTACTTTTTAAATAGGGACTTCGTAATGCTGAAACAGTGCAGTACAAGTAATACTTTGCCAAGAGAATTTTTAATTTGTCATGAACACAAATTCATATTTTGCACTCTACATTCACAGGACATACCAGTGAGGACTGGACTGACAATGATGTTGAATTGTCACCTCCCCATGTGATGTCAGATATAGAAAATGAAGTCACTAATGCCCCTGTGACCATACAAAGGAAGCGCCGACGAGTTCTACCTCTAGAACCAATGGGAGAGGATGAAAATTCAGATGTAGAAGCAGTGTCCAATGAGACAGTCACTGTGTCCTCCCAAGATTCACAACAGCAATCACAAAGTCCAAGGAGGGCACGTGCATTCCGTCTTGAGCCATCTGTAAATAACACAGGACAAAGTGAAGTAGTGACAGTGTTTCCAGGCCTTGAGCACAACATGCTTGAGGTACAACGCCTTCAACATAAGGCACTGAGATCTATCAATAGGCAGGTAGTCAAATCCAACAAGAACCAGGAACGCATGGCTGATGCCATAGATAAACTTTGCCTGACACTTGTCAACACAGAGGAGGCACGGAACAGGGCTGCACAGGCTGCGCAGGACACAATGCACAACTACACCAAAGCCATCAACAGGCTATGTGCAGTCACCAGCAACTTCACACGTCGCAGTGTGAACATGCAGCGTGAATTGAGTGAATGCACACGTTCTGTTGGAAAGAGTGTGGACAATATGACATTGGTACTGGAAAGTATGCAAACAACCCACTCAGGTGCAATGGCTCTCCTGTGCTCGGGAGAAAGCGAGGACAACTCCAGTAGGAGTAGCAACAACCCCACACCAACAAACATCATGGTGCAACGCAGGAGTGGAAGGCGTTCCACTACTGGAGCAGAGCAAGAGGCCATGCCTCCACTTGAGCAACATGCTGGCAGCCGCCAATGGAAAAAATGACTTACCATGTTGAAGTACCTATGCAGCAGTAGTTACGTGTAATCTCTGCCCTCCTTTGACGACCAGCCATGGCTCCTAGTCCTGCCACTGCCATTCTTGGGGGAGGGTTATCATCATCCTCATCAGATGTGTCTGAGTCACTCACTTCAATTTCTGTGCCTTTGCGGATTGCCATGTTATGCAGCATTGCACATGCTGTCACTATTTTGCAACATGTCTCTGGATTGTATTGCAATGCACCTCCACTTTTGTGTATGCGTCTGAAACAGCTTTTCAGAATTCCAAATGTACGTTCTATTACCCCACGTGTGGACCGGTGTGCCCTGTTGTAGCGTCTTTCACTTGCATTTGCAGGATTCAAGTATGGGGTGAGTATGAAATCACGCACTGCGTAGACACTATCACCTGCAAGTTAGAGAGGAAAAAGTGACTCTGAGTTCCATTACATTGGTTGGGTGGAAGGGAGGATGGATGAGTATTACTTTCCCAGCAGGTATCCATCTCCAAACTGACCAGCACTGAGACGTCTCTGTATTGCACTATGTCTGAAGATGTAAGAGTCATGTGTACTCCCTGGAATCTTTGCCACAATGTCCTGGATTATGTATTTAGCGTTGCATATGACCTGGATGTTCAGTGAGTGGTAGCTTTTTCTGTTGCGGAATACATATTCAATGGCTGCTGGTGGGGTGATGGCAATATGGGTTCCATCTATGCATCCAATCACATGTGGAAATCTTGCAATTTGATAGAAATCCAACTTGGCTTCCTGTATGGCTTGATGTGTATTTGAAAAATATATATGATGATGAAGTCTACTGATCATTGCATCCAAGAAGACATGGAAGAAACTTGATAGGGCACTCTGTGAGACTCCACCAACCTCTGCTATTACTGTTTGAAAGGAGCCAGAAGCCAAAAGGTGCAGTGAGCACAATACCTGCACATGTGTTGGTATTGATTGTGTTCTGGCAGTTGGGTGTGTCAAAAATGGTTTCAATTCAGTAATGAGGTCAAGAATGGTGTGAGGATGTAGCCTGTATTTTTCATATATCTCCTCCTGTGTCTGTTGGAACAGCGTAATGCGTAATCGGAATATCCTTTCCTGCCGTTGTCTTCTCTGACCAAGAGCTTGGATGCGCATCCTCCTGGCAATCAGGTACAGTCCCGCCATTTTGGAAACAGTGAAAATGCATTCTGGGTGTTCAATTATAGGTTTTTTTTTTTTACCACCTGCTTCTACCTGGTGTTAATAGCGATTCCTTAATGTGCAAAATAGGCAAAATCGCAATTTGCGAATATTTCTTACATATCCATGCGAATTTCGCAATTATGCGACAATGTAAAATCGGAATTCGCTAATTATTCTGCGATTTCTCCATTCTCGCACATTAGGAATTCGCAAACATGCGAATTCCTATTGTGTGATGCGAATTCTTTCATACATGCCAATTTCTTTTTTGCATGTCGCAAACGCTGAAAAATAGAGATTCGCAGCTTTCGCGACATGCAAAACACTTGATACATCTGCCCCTAGGTTTCTTTTTAAAAATATAGCTAACATTTGGACCTATACATTTTATTTTGTATAAATTAATTGAATGTGTGTAAAATTTAGCAATGCCCGGGGAATTCTAGTAAAGGGAGCACCCACTGTCAAATTACTAGCGTGTGTGATTGCTGCATTATTTATTACTAACTTTGACGTTGTGCTTTAACTTTGGATAAAAGTTATCATGAATTCTAGCACCAAGAAGCCAATATTAGTAAATATGTGTGCTACAAATAATCCCTAACATACACTGTGCATACAGTATATTTAATCTGGTGCTTTAATCATAGGCTGTTTTAAAGTATTCTGATAAAAATCGAATCATGCTGAAGACAGCCTTGATTGGTGTTGGGTCGAGGACCCAGAAGTCTGCACACCTAGCAGACAGAGATAAAGCACCTTGTCAGAAAGTTTCGCGTTCTCCCTACAGGTGGTGTTTGTTGGCCCGTGGCAGGGACAGTCACATGTCCTGGATTCCTGGCATTTAATTGAGTCTATCCTAGTTCTGCGCCCCAGTGTTTCGTGTGCCCCACCTGGCACACATCATGTCAGAGGATTGTGATGACGTTAACATTTTGCCCCCCCTAGAAACATTTCTGCGGACGCCCATGGTGTCAAACGCAGCAAACAAATCAAGGAGCACCAAGGCTTGGGGTAGGTTGGAATCAGCTTTGCTCTTTAGCTCGTCTGGAACGGACAGGACCACTGACTCAGTAGAGTGGGCCGGGCGGAAACCCGCTTGGTGGGAGGCCAAAAGATGGTTGTCCTCAATGAAAGTGGAGAGACAAGTTGTAATATAACTCTCCAAGATCTTTCCAAGGTATGGAAGAAGGGAAATGGGTCTGAAGTTGGATGGAAGGGAAGGGTCTCAGCCGGGCTTTTTTAAAATGGGGAAAACTATGGCCGATTTGAAGGATTTCGGGACTAGGCCTGAGGAGGCATTAAGAAGGGAAAGGGGGGGATCAGGGCAGTGAGTGAAGAGCTCTCTCAGAATGCGAGCTGGAACACAGTCAGCTGGGGAGCCTGACTTCACTTTCTGGAGTAAAGCAAAAAAGGAGTCCAAAGAGATGGGGGGAAACTGGTCAAGAGAAGAAGAAGACGGAGGAAGAGCAGGGGAAAGAGGTGGCAAAGATACTGAAGAAATGTTAGATTTGATCTTCGAGATCTTCTCTAAAAAAAATCATTCAAGGACAAACAAAGAGCTTGGGAGGGGATGAGGTTCGGGTTGGCCCTGTCAGAAGCAAATAAGTTGCGAACTATGGAAAAAATCTCTTTGGGCTTCTTGGCTGATGAGGTGATTTTCTCTGAAAAGTAAGTGGTTTTAGCTGAGAGGATAGCCCTCTTATAGTTAGCTAGAAGAGACTTGTATTTAGCTCGCAGGAGAGGACAGTAGTTGCGCCTCCAATGGCGTTCAGAGCGCCTGAGGTCCAGTTTAAGAATTTTCAACTCGTCCGTAAACCACTTTTGGGCATCAAGCCTTGACTTTCCTGAGGGGGGCAACCAGGTCACAAGAAGAGGACAGCCAATGATTCACGGCGTCTGCTTGAAGATCAAGGGAAAGGTTAAGAAGATCGGGGGGAGAGGAAGCGAGGGAAGCACCGAGAGAGTTGAGATCAACCCAATTCCAGTTACGAGCCGAAATATTCTTGGGTAAGGGGAGTTTCTCTGGTGCTCCAAGCTCAATGGAGAAGGAGATCAGAAAATGATCAGACCAGGTGCATGGGAGGACAGTAGGGGAGAGGATAGTGCAGCTGGCTGACCATATTTGGTCTAAGATATGACCATGAACATGAGTAGGGGAGTGAACGTGGGGGAGGAAGTTGAGGCACTGGAGAGTGGCCGAGAAATCCTTGGAGGACTGGTCTTCCCTGGGATCGTCCGGCCAATAATTAAAGTCTCCTAAAAGGAGCAAAGATGAATTATTGACCACAAGCGTAGCCAGGAGTTCCTGCAGAGCAGGCACAAAAGAGGGCATGTTCTGAGGGGTACGATACATAAGGACTATTGTGAGGGGGGCCAAAAGGTTAACTGAGCGGGCAACTAAAAAATCAACACCAAGTATGGGAGGGTGGGGAAGAGGCTGGAACTGAGAGTTGGAGCGAGTGATCATATCCACACCCCTATCGGCTTTACCAGCAGGGCGATCCGCCCGAAGGGCGTAGTAAGAGTCGGGGAGACTGGACAATAGATCAGGGAGGGAATCGGCTGAGAACCAAGTGTCTGTGAGAAACAGAAAGTCTGGGGCGTTGGTGTCCAGTAAGTTAAAGAGCTCGAGCTGGTGCCTGCCGGCCAATCTAGTGTTTAGCAGGTAGGCAGTGGCCGTGGTGGGGGGAGAAAGGGGAGGAGGGGGAGGAACGTGTAGCCGGGGAGTGAGCAGCGTAGGTCCAGACGAGGGGGACGAAGGGACAGAGATACCCAGGGCGACCATGCGCTGAAGCAGGGAAGGGGCGATGGACTGAGTCGCATTAAAAGAAAGCAATTGAGCTGAGGTATAAGTAAGAGCAGGAGCAGGGAGCGTGGCCTTGCGTTTGGCGCGCCTTGCCTTTGGCGCGCCTTTGGCTCGCTGGCCGCTCGTCCGCTGCATGCACAGGGAATGCACATAGTTATGGGTAGAGGGGGTGTGGCCTCACGGCAGTGGGCGTGGCCTGTGGTCTCGTGGGGAATGGTGGCGAAAGATGTTTTCAGCCCGCAGCAGCGCTAAGATCCGCTGCGCGGGGGTAGCTGGCACGAATGATTTCAGGGGGGAATTGCCCAAGTAGAAGAGAGCAGGGTGAGTAAAACAACAAATACAATTTACAAGTTAAAAATATTCTCGAGTGTTTCTCCCGGCTTCCGCCTCAGGACCAAGTTACCTCTACCGCGCACTAGGAGTCAGTGCGACTTATGTAGTTGCGAAGTGAAGGGGGCGTGGCCTCATGGCAGTGGGCGTGGCCTGTGGTCTCGTGGCAAGATGATTGTTGCATTTACGCTTTTGACTCCATGCAATTGTTTTTAACTAACTGTGATTTTTTGTATTGCATAAATATTACGTATCCTTTTTTAACTAACTCTGTAGTGTGCTTGTTATACCCTCCGCATATCTATATATGCATGCATAAATGATTGCCTAGGAAATTTTTCCACATATGCCCCCAGTAGATATACTTAGGCGGCCTACGCAACAAGTCCAGTTTAGTCAGGCCAGCGTTAAGTGGTGAGATTGGCACTCATATTGGTGGTTATGTTTAGAATGGTTAATATTTGCTACAATGGTTTTATGTTAAAGCATAAATAGTGAAATTAAATGGATGTCGCATAACTCTTGATATAACGATGGAACTGAATCTGATTATACTGGGTTCAACAGAAAGGGATTATATTGCATTATAGTTTTTATTTATAGACTGCAACTGTGAGGTACATTTGTGATAGATAAATAGTTACTGTGAATAAGTGGTAATGTCAACACTTATAGAATAGATTTCAGATTGGCCAATACTTACTGAAAGTAAGATGTATGGGATTGTCATTATAAGTAAGTCAGGGGATAGATTGATTCATTAAATATATACATTATAAAATCTCCTTATAGCTAATGTGGATTACCACTTTCGCTATTCACAGTGCGGATCCTATTTAATCTACAAATAACCCATATTAAATTTGAAAGCTCAATATTTTCAAAATGGTTGTCAAAGCGGATGGAATTGTCACAGCTGGGGGGTCTTTTTTATGTGATTAGATAAACAAGTTAGATTGATCTTATCCTATATAACAATATGTTGATCTTATCCTATATTACAACATTTTGATGTATATGAGAAGAGCTACCCTATAAAATTTAGAACAATCAGTTGAATTGAATTGCCTGCTCCCATGGTATATTTTGATTAAGGTCCTTCTTGACAGTATCTAATAGAAAAATCCAATAAACCTCACGTTATTTTCTGTGATGGCCTTCGAACAGGTGGTGCTAAAAGAGATAGACACAATCGACTGCCAGAACAACAGAGGCTTCCAGAACCTTAAGAAGGGTGAAAGAAAAGCACATTTGGCCCATAAAGAGAACACCAAGCTTATTATAAAACCAGCTGACAAAGGTGGGGCTATCGTCATTATGGATAAAGAAATGTACCATGCAGAATGTATTGAACTGTTATCTGATGAAGACACCTATGAAGTGTACCAGACTGACCCAACGCCAAGGCTTATAGACAGAATCAACAGCATGGTGGATGAAGGTCTTATGAATTATTTGATTACAAAACATGAAGTGGAGTACCTAGTATGTGAAAACCCTCTCACCCCAAGGTTCTATACTTTCCCCGCAAGATTCACAAGAACAGAATGCCCCCACCAGGAAGACCTATAGGGTTAGGCATTGGCTCAGTCCTTGATCCCCTTTCACAATTCTGTGACTGGTTCCTGTTGAGACCAATTGTGCAAACATCCACGTCCTACCTGAGAAACACAAAAGATGTCCTTTGCCTTCTCAGTGATCTGGAAATTGACTCAGAGACGCACCTTAAGCATGGTGGAACACATCCTACTTGAGAGAGATTGGGATTACAAGACTCCAAGACATTTCATCCTGGAGTATGCGGAACTAGCACTTACGGAGAACTTTTTCGAATATGGGGACACAATATACCACCAAATCAGAGGTACTTCCATGGGAGCACATTTGCTTCCCATGGCGTGTCTATAAGTACACCAATTTGAAGCAGACCACATGTTCCATCAGAACAACCCCTACAGGATAAAAAATTGAAATTCTGGCGACGGTACATTGACGACGTCATCATAATTTGGAACGGCAACAGAGAGCAGACCAAGGATTTTGTCTGATGGGTTAATAGCCGAGACAAACATCTGAAGTTCATGCACTCAATCAGCAAAGAAGAGGCTGTTTTCCTGGGTATGGCAATAACATTGACCCGTGTGGATCACAACTACGGTTCACAATAAAAGTACAGATAGGAACAAGTTCCTCCTTTTTGAAAGTTTCCATCCGAAGTCAGTACGGCAAATCCTCCCAGTAGGCCAGTTTTTTAGGATCCGAAGGAACTGTTCCTCAATTGAAACATATGACGAACAAGGAGAGACACAGGAGAACAAACTGGTAACACATCACTACCCCAGAAAAATGATCAAAACGGCAAGAAAAAGAGCCGGAAAAACAATTGAGAGGCACTGCTTGAGAGCCAAGAGAAGGAGGAGAATGAAAGACTAGTGTGTGTCATCACATACACCCCGATATCTAACAAAGTACAGAACATCATACGGAAACACTGGCACATCCGCAATGGAGCTATAAAACTCTGGCCACCACCACTGTTTGTGTTTAAGTGGAACACTAGTCTATAGGATGAGCTGGTCAACGCCAAGAGTCCGTCCAAACAGATCCAGAATCAGACCAATCTATGGGGCAACCTAGGACCAGCCGGTCACTATCCCTGTGGCAGTTGTGTGGCATGTAACTACACCAGTACAACTAAGGAGGTGGACTTTAAAACTAACAGACCATGGGTATTAAAGAACTTCAGTAATTGCAATAGTGAGAATGTCATTTATCTTATCACATGCCCCTGCAACTTGATGCACGTGGGTATGAAAGGTTAAGATACACATTAACGAACACAGGAGCACCATCAGGTGTAAAAAGATGAATATCAAGTTGACGCAACACTCATTAAGAAGACGAGTCTGGATATCCAGAGAATACTTCACAGCAGAGAACAACGATGGTGTATCGCCTCCAGACATGGGACACTGGATTGAAGGATTGAATGATGACATCCCATGGTTACATATTGGGAAATAAGGTGACTATGGACACATGCTCACAGGCACACATAACACTGCCAGGATGAGGTGTACATACAGGGAACATGGTCTATCTGACCCCAAAGGCACACCTACAGGGGCCTCTGTCTAGCATGTATGAGCACTCAAAATTAAATGGTTCCATAACATAATTTAATAACACTATTACCAGTGCAATGATTTAGTGCACAAAGTTCACTTTTCCAACCTACTGTTTTCACCCTGGCCCATTACAATCATGTACAAAATTGCAAGCATTTGTATTTGCTGCCAGTGCAATTTTGTAAATTGTGAAAGGATTTTCGTTTATAAGTTTGCAAAAAAGAATTCCCGTTTCATCCTGGTTTATTTGCAGTGATGTAAATAGTAACCTATAATGGCCAATTCGTTGTGGAAATCCCACGTTTCAACATGCCACTACAAGTAATAAGCAAGGAATTGTCACGGCGATTGTGAGCTGCAAAAGGGTATGCATCACTATGTCACCACGTAAGAAATACACGCATTATGAACAGCTTCACGTTTCATAACACGCAAAGCCCCAGCAGCCCCAGCTGGGACTGCTGGGTTCACGCGCGCTCAGTAGAGCAGTTCAGATCGATGCACACAGCTGACGCAAAGCTCAGGCGGGCCTCAGCAGGCTTCGATGGGACACCAGGGAATTCACAGGTCCCATGGACAGGCTGCAATCAGAGCCTCCTGACACATTTTGTTCCCAACGTGAAGATCAGGCATTTGATCTCTAACAAGCAGGATGTTTTCCGGACACCGAAAACCAAATAGAAACAAGCATTTCCAATGCAATAGGTCTCGCCTCAGGAATGTGTGAGCTATTTGTATTGTAAAGGACATTCTTGTTTAATATGTGTTGGCTTAGAAAATATATAAATTAATAGGACTGTTATTCACAAAGGCAATAGTTTACACTTTTCTAATGCAAGTCTTATTGGCTATGGTAATGCTTTTTGGTATCAAGCAAGGACAGTGCTGTTGTGGTGCTGAGTGATGATGTTGTTGGGGTGAGTTATATGGTGGTGTATTAGAGTGATGTGGTGGTGTCCTACATTGATGTGGTGGTGTCCTACAGTGATGTGGTGGTGTCCCAGAGTGATGTGGTGGTGTCCCAGAGTGATGTGGTGGTGTTTGAGAGTGATGTGGTGGTGTCCATGAGTGATATGGTGGTGTCCCTGAGTGATGTGGTGGTGTCCGAGAGTGATGTGGTGGTGTCCCTGAGTGATGTGGTGGTGTCCCTGAGTGATTGGTGGTGTCCCAGAGTGATGTGGTGGTGTCCCAGAGTGATGTGGTGGTGTCCCAGAGGGATGTGGTGGTGTCCTAGAGTGATGTGGTGGTGTCCAAGAGTGATGTGGTGGTGTCCCAGAGTGATGTGGTGGTGTCCCTGAGTGATGTGTTGGTGGTCGAGTGATGTGGTGGTGCCCCTGAGTGATGTGGTGGTGTTCTCGAGTGATGTGGTGGTGTCCCCCAGTGATGTGGTGGTGTCCCTAAGTGATGTGGTGGTGTCTGCGAGTGATGTGGTCGTGTCCCTGAGTAATGTGGTGGTGTCTCAGTGATGTATTGGTGTCCCTGAGTGATGTGGTGGTGTCCCTGAGGGATGGGGTGGTGTCCCTGAGTGATGTAGTGGTGTCCCCGAGTGATGTGGTGGTGTCCCCGAATGATGTTGTGGTGTTTGCGAGTGATGTGGTGGTGTCTATGAGTAATGTGGTGTCCCAGTGATGTATTGGTGTTCCTGAGTGATGTGGTGGTGTCTCTGAGTGATGTGGTGTTGTCCCCGAGTGATGTGGTGATGTCCGTGAGTGATGTGATGGTGTTCCTTAGTGATGTTGTGGTGTACCTGAGTGATGTGATGGTGTTCCTGAGTGATGTGGTGGTGTCCCTGAGTGTTGACCCTGAGTGATGTGGTGGTGTCCTTGAGTGGTGCCCCTGAGTGATGTTGTTGCGTTCCTGAGTGATGTAGTTGTCCCCTATAGTGATTAGTGGTGTCCCAGAGTGATGTCCTGGTGTCCCAGAGTGATGTGGTGGTGTCCACGAGTGATGTGGTGGTGTCTCGAGTGATGTAGTGGTGTCCCCGAGTGATGTGATGGTGTCCCCAAGTGATGTGGTGGTGTGCCAGAGTGATGTGATGGTGTCCCCGAGTGATGTGGTGGTGTACTAGAGTGATGTGGTGGTGTCCCAGAGTGATGTGGTGGTGTCCCAGAGTGATGTGATGGTGTCCCTGAGTGATGTGGGGGTGTCCCAGAGTGATGTGGTGGTGTCCTTGAGTGATGTGGTGGTGTACCACAGTGATGTGGTGGTGTCCGAGAGTGATGTGGTGGTGTCCCAGAGGGATGTGGTGGTGTCCTAGAGTGATGTGGTGGTGTCCAAGAGTGATGTGGTGGTGTCCCAGAGTGATCTGGTGGTGTCCCTGAGTGATGTGGTGGTGGCCGAGTGATGTGGTGGTGCCCCTGAGTGATGTGGTGGTGTTCTCAAGTGATGTGGTGGTGTACCTGAGTGATGTGGTGGTGTCTCTGAGTGATGTGGTGGTGTCTGCGAGTGATGTGGTGGTGTCCTTGAGAAATGTGGTGGTCTCTCAGGGATGTATTGATGTCCCTGAGTGATGTGGTGGGGTCCCTGAGTGATGTGGTGGTGTCCCCGAGTGATGTAGTGGTGTCCCCGAGTGATGTGGTGGTGTCCCCTAGTGATGTGGTGGTGTTTGCGAGTGATGTGGTGGTGTCTATGAGTAATGTGGTGTACCAGTGATGTATTGGTGTCCCTGAGTGATGTGGTGGTGTCTCTGAGTGATGTGGTTGTATCCCCGAGTGATATGGTTGTATCCTTGAGTGATGTGGTGGTGTCCCAGAGTGATGTGGTGGTGTCCGTGAGTGATGGGGTGGTGTCCCTGAGTGATGTGGGGGTGTCTCTGAGTGATGTGGTGGTGTCCCTTAGTGATGTGGTGGTGTCTCTGAGTGATGCGGCAGTGTCCCTGAGTGATGTGGCGGTGCCCCCTAGTGATGTGGCGTGTCCCTGAGTGAGGTGTTGGTGAATAGGGATGAAAGTTATCTGGGGGATTGGGGGACTGCAATAAATAGGAAATCCATTTAATCAGCAGCAATGGATCAATTCAAAGCCTGCTCTATGTACTGTATAGCAAACAACAGGCATTTAACAGCAGCTAAGTGTGTCTACGGGTTGTGATCTAAAAACCAGTGGCGCAGGTAAACAAACAGGCCACCACCAACAATATGATGTGCATGCAAACAAAGCCCACTACACTTCCCAACAATGAGACAAAGCATTTGCAATGCAATATGTTTTGCATTAGAATTGTGTGAGCTTTTGGTATTGTAGAATAGTGTATGTTTTTAGCATGTGCTTAGTTTGTTATATGTAATGTAGTAGTAGTGTTATATAGTAAGGCAATAATTTACAAATACTCTGTGCGTTGTATTAGTTATGTTTATGAGTGTTAGTATGTAGAGTGTATGTGTGTGTTGGGGAGTGTATCTGTGTGTAACAGTAAGTGTGTTTTATATTTGTGATATATTGTAATAGTGATATTGTTATAGTGATAGTTATTTTAAAGGTAGTGTTATAGGAATATAGTATGCTATTGATAGTGTTAGTGAGAGTGTGAAAAGAGTGTTTTTGAGCTAGTGTTTTTAATAGTTTGTGATAGATTGTAAGAAATAAAGAGTGTGGGATTGTGTATTAGTATATGTGTTTTAAAGTGTGAACTTGTGAGTGTGATAGAGATTGTGATGTGTGATAGATAGGAAGTATGTGTTTATTGTAGGGAGTGTGTGTGTATTTGAGATAGTATGTAGTATAGTGTGTGTGAGTAATATAGAGTGTGTGTGTGTATGTGTGATATATAAATGTGTGCTATAGAAAGTGAAGTAGAGTGTGTGTGTGGTGTAGAAAGATATTGTGTGTGTATAGAGAGTGTGTGTTATAGATAGTGTTTGTGTGATATAAAAGTGTGTGTTTTACAGATGTTTTACAGATGTGAGTTAGTGGTAGAAAGTGATATATATATATAGAGTGTAATATACAGAGTATGTAATACAAATAGTATGAATGAGAGTGTGAGAAATAGGGAGAAAGCAGTGTGATATTTATTTTGTGATAGAGTTTGTGACATATAGAATGTGTTTTATAGGATGTGTGTCCTAAAGTTGAAAATACAGTTTGAAACAGAGATTGTGATATATATATTATGTGTGTTATAATAAGAAGTATGTGTTAGAAATTATGTGTTATAGATATATAGTGTGTCATATAGTGATAGAGTATGTGTTACTGTTGAGTATATGTGTTTTAAAGTGTGTAAGATTGTGTGTAAGTTTGTAAAAGTTTATTGTATGCTCTGTGTACTGTATAGCAGATAGACTGATAAATATTAAGTAGATGTTTAAATGTGAATATTAAAAGGAAATGTTGTATTAATGTTATTTGAAGATGTTGCTGTGGATGTCTAGTGTGGTGTTGAAAGTTGTACAGCTGGTATGTAGATGAACAGAATGCAATAAACATATAAATGCAAAGGCAAATTATCTATTTACATTTGGCAAGGCTTTTTTTGTGAAGCGTTTAAGAATAATTGCATATATGGTAGTATGCATATGTTTAGATAGTAAAGAAATATGAGGAAGCTTGTAGTTAAGTGTTGTACATAGTTTAATTACTGAAAAAAGATATATAATATTTAGGTGTAATTTGCAATTCTGTTCAAATCAGGCACTAACAAATAGGCATTTGAAACATTTTTTTTACATATATTTTTTTACATTTTTTTTAAACATCCCAACACATTATTGATAGTTATTGGTTAGGCAAAAAAAAAATAATGGTGTTGAAATTGCAAGTTGTTAATTTAAAAGCATTATAGTAATACAATGAAAAATGTCAATATTTGTATGTTTTCCAATAAGCATTTTTTGAATGTTGTTTTGAACATGAAACAATATAAAATAGCTGAACTAGTAATAATGTTTAGAATAAGAAAAAAGTATTGTAGAGACAATCAAATATAGTTTCACACTAAAGTTGAGATAAGAAATGTTGTAATGACAACAGTGCAAAAAAAATGGAACATTATGTAATAGGATTTTTTGTATTCAAAATACAACATCTTTTAGTAGCATCAAAAAAGAAATTTCTTATGTTAAGTTGTTAAATTTATTCAATTATGTCCGTGATACAACCGTTGCAAAACAGTACATTCAGTGTTAACGGTAAATGTGGTACCAAAGCATCTTCAAAATCTTCTGCATCTGTTTCAATGCCTAAGAAGTCCATTATAGTGGTGTTGTCTATGTCCATTGATTGGACATTTTCACTTGGTTCAACTTGCACTGTCATTGTGCTTTTTTCTTGGTATGTTTTTTCCATCCCAAATAATGTAACAGTAATGTTTTCCTTTGGTGGTTTTATTACCTGTAAAAAAAGGTTAATTAATACTATTTTTTTTTTAGTTTTGCAATATTGTAAGCAATAAAAGTAATACTTACTGTTACTGTAGTATGTCTTGTTGTATTGAGTATTTTTTCGTTGTTGAATTCATGTCCAGTTACATGCGTTATTTGTACATATTTTCCAATCGCAATAGCAAAATCCGTTGCTTCTCTCCAGAGACTAACTTTTACAGAGTCAGTCGCATCGTTTATTGTGATACTTTTAATTTTCGTTTCTCGTCCTCTTTTGTTGCTTCAACCTGTAGTATAAAAAATTGGGATGTGTTGTTATTGTTTTATATAATCATATGCAGGTAAAAATATAGTTGTTTGCAGGTTTTTTCAGTGGACTAATTTCAACTTTCAAAACAGTACAGTAAAGACATTACTTGTGATTTGGTGAAATAAAAATTAAGTAATTTAAAGTAATTAAATAGTTCATAATTTTTACAAGTAACAGTAAACATTTATGAGTTATTGACAAGTAAATGTTTAAGTAGACATAGGCCATTTGTTTGTAATAGTTATCGTAGTTATGTAATTTTTTACAAATAGTAATATATGTAAAATATTTTACTTACCTTGTAATGTTGTTTTATTGTTGTAATTTTACTAGGTGCAATGTTGCAACATTTATATTTACATTTGTTATACTGTCAAATTTGGTTTAATATACATAGCACTATTTTAAAGGGAGAACTTGCATATTTTGGTCAGGTAAACCGGGCACCATAGTGTTAATGTACATTAAGTAAAGCATTTAGAATGTAATACAATCTTATTGTCAACCAATAGTAACTTTTGGTATATAGACATATATGTAAATTATTTCACTTACCGAGGTAATGTTTGTTTTCTGTATGGCACAGACTGTTTGTATAATGTGATTAAGAACTTTTTTGGGAAATATTAAGATATATAAAGCACTTTACTTACCTTATATTGGTGGGTAATTTTTGTTTTTTGTATGGCACATAGTGTTTGTCTAATGTTATTAAAAACTTTTTGGGCAAATTAACATATATAAAGCGCTTTACTTACTTTATATTGGTGGGTAATTCTTGTTCTCTGTATGTCACAGAGCTAATGGCAAATGTTATGAAAATCTTTTTGGGCAAATATTAACATATATAAAGCGCTTTACTTACCTTATATTGGTAGATAATTGTTGTTTTTTGTATGGCAGTTAGTGTTTGGCTAATGTCTTTAAAAAAAAATTGGAAAATGTTAACATATATAAAGCGCTTTACTTACCTTATTTTAATTTTTTATTTTTTTTGTATGGCATATAGTGTTTAGCTAATGTTATTAAAAACTTTTTGGGCAAATATTAACATATATAAAGCGCGTTACTTACTTTATATTGGTGGGTTATTCTTGTTTTTAATGTCACAGAGCGTTCGACTAATGTTATTAATATGTTTTTGTGCATATATTAACATATATAAAGCGCTTTACTTACCTTATATTATTTTTTGTGCATATATTAACATATATAAAGCGCTTTACTTACCTTATATTATTGGGTAATTATTCTTTTTTGTATGGCACATAGTGTTTGGCTAATGTTATTAAAAACTTTTTTGGCAAATATTAACATATATAAAGTGCTTTACTTAACTTACATTGTTAGGTAATTCTTGTTTTCTGAATGGCACAGAGTGTTTGCGTAATGTTATTAAAAACTTTTTGGGCAAATATTAGCATATATAAAGCGCTTTACTTACCTTATATTGGTGGGTTATTCTTGTTTTCAATGTCACAGAGCGCTTGGCTAATGTTATTAATATGTTGTTGTGCATATATTAACATCTATAAAGCCCTTTACTTACCTTATATTGTTGGGTCATTATTCTTTTTGTATGACACATAGTGTTTGGCTAATGTTATTAAAAACTTTTTTTGCAAATATTAACATATATAAAGTGCTTTACTTAACTTATATTGTTGGGTAATTCTCGTTTTCTGAATGGCACAGATTGTTTGCATAATGTTATTAAAAACTTTTTGGTCAAATATTAGCATATATAAAGCTCTTTACTTACCTTATATTGGTTGGTTAATCTTGTTTTCAATGTCACAGAGCGTCTGGGTAATGTTATTAATATGTTTTTGTGCATATATTAACATATATAAAGCGCTTTACTTACCTTATATTGTTGGGTAATTATTCTTTTTTGTATGGCACATAGTGTTTGGTTAATGTTATTAAAAACTTTTTTGCAAATATTAACATATATAAATTGCTTTACTTAACTTATATTGTTGGGTAATTCTTCTTTTCTGAATGGCACAAAGTGTTTGCGTAATGTTATTAAAAACATTTTGGGCAAATATTAGCATATATAAAGCGCTTTACTTACCTTATATTGGTGGTTTATTCTTGTTTTTTGTATGGCACAGATCGTTTGGCTAATGTTATTAAAATCTTTTTTGCAAATATTATTATATCTAAAGTGCTTTACTTACCTTATATTGGTGGGTATTTCTTGTTTTCTGAATGGCATAGAGTGTTTGGGTAATGTTATTAAAAACTTTTTGGGCAAATATTAGCATGTATAAAGCACTTTACTTACTTTATATTGGTGGGTTATTCTTGTTTTGTGAATGGCATAGAGTGTTTGGGTAATGTTATTAAAAACTTTTTGGCCAAATATTAGCATATATAAAGCGCTTTACTTACCTTATATTGTTGGGTAATTCTTGTTTTTGGAATGGCATAGAGTGTTTGGGTAATGTTATTAAAAACTTTTTGGGCAAATATTATCATATATAAAGCGCTTTACTTACCTTATATTGGTGAGTTATACTTGCTTTTTGTATGGCACAGAGCGTTTGGCTAATGTTATCAAAATCTTTTTTGAAAATGCTATAGTAAACATTGTATAATACTATTCTATATGAGCATTGTAATGTTTTAAGGTGTTTGTTAATATTAATATTGGCAAACATTTTATAGTGCAATTTGTTTTTAAAGTAGTTACAGTGACAGTTATACATTGTTTTGTTAATACGACAAGAACATAGACAAATCTTTGTAGGTTATAAAGTAATAGAATGCAGCTTACCCCTGTTATTGTCCCTGAGACAGTTAGTAGTTTCTTTACAGTAGCTTCCCGTACAGCTTTTATTGGAGAAACTGGTGGTGGTGGTGGCTGTAGAATATATTTAGCTTCTTGGATAATAGCTGCTGAAAGTTTAAGTGGTGGCATTCTTCCAATCTTTGTTTGTTTGGTTAATAACAATATATCATTCTTGATAATATAATTGCAAATTATCAATCCATTTTGCTCTTTCGTTTGATTATAATAATCTTAATTGTAACATGTTGCTTTTATACAGTCAGTTTCATCTGCCAAAGCCATACGATATAAAACTTTATTCTCTTGTTTCGCATTTTTGTAATAGGTTTTTGCAGAACAATTAATAATGTTGACACAGATTGGTTTTTGATATGGTTTTGTATTATCTTCTTTGATGTTCTTTAATTCTTGAATGGACATCATCTGTAAAATATAAAGTAGGAAAATAAACTTTATTTGTGATCTTGTTAAAAAACAATTCATTTTTATAACAGTCTAATGTATTTCTTCATATAGCTATCCAAATTGGTTTATGATCGCTATAATATGATTCTAGTGTGCACCAATTCATGATATGTACATTTGTAAAAATGTGGTCTAGCAAAGAGTTGTAGTTGGTTGTTGGTCTGGTAATTTTTTGTATGCAATTAAAATGTGTTTTCATGTAACTTAATAGCAAATGTGTATTGTGTGTTGCTTGTTGTAAATCAGTATTGAAATCACCCATTATGATATATTTATGAGTTGGGTATGCATTTAATGTAGTTGTTAATATTGTTAATAATACTTGAAGTGCAACTTTGAGTGGTTTGTATATAAATATTATCAAATAGTTTGTGTTGTTGATTGTTTTTGTGAAATGTAAAATGTCAATTTGTTATTTAGTTGCAAAAATTGGATGTAGTGTATGTTGTTTGTTGTAATATATTGCAATTCCATGTTTTGTGTCTTTGTTATAAAATTTGTCAAATATTATACAATTATAATGCTCAATATCAAAATCTGTGTGAGGTGTTTTATGTGTAATATTAATTTCAGTTAAACATAAGATGTCAGCATTTAATATATTAGTATAATTTTTTAGTGCTTTAAAATGTTTCTGTAATGACCTTATGTTATGTACTATCATAGTTAAGAAATTGTTGTATTGCTGTATTTGTGTTATAGATATTTGTAACAACATATGTGTTCTTAAGCGTAACATTTCTTCATGCACTTTTGAGTGTGTCAATATTTTTTTTTCATAAAAAATTTTGATAAAAATGTTTTGCAAAGATTTTGCTCTGCTTATTGCTACATAATGTAAGTGATGTGTTTTGGTGTTATTGAAATGTATATATAATGGTTCTGTTGTTTCACCTTGTGTTCTATGTATAGTGCGTGCAGATGCTTGGCGTAATGGGAATTGCTTTCGTATTATCGTAATACATTTTTTGCTATATTGAAAATGTCTTGAAATTGGTAATATTGGTGTCCAATTATTTGAAATATTTGTATGCTATAAATGCTTGTTTTGTTGTCTTGTTTCTGTACCTATTTTAGATTTATCAAATTGTATCCAAATAATAATTGGTAGATCATTTGTGGTATCTACATATTCAACTATTCCTGTTGCACCATTAGTTAAACCATCATTAACATTAATATTAGAAGTTACATCATAACATAACTTTATGGCAATATGTAATATCTTTGGCAAGCCCATTGTTTCTGTTGTATTTGTAGGTAATCTTTGGATTATACTTTCTTTTACTTCTGGACTTAAGTCTGCTGCTACTGTATCTGTTGCTATTGTTGTATACATTGGATATTGTTTTATGTGCTGCATTAAAACATTATTATTAACTTAATTAACCTCTTTGTTTGTAGCCATTATATATGGTATTTGTTGTATTATATTTGAGGCAGGTTCTATCTGGCGAGATTTTAAGATTTTTATATCATCATTTGTATGTTTACCTATTCTTAATCTATTAAGCATTTGGGCAAATGGCAAATCATTTATTTGTCTCATAATTTTTGTGAGTTCATATAATCTAAAATGTGTTTGCCATAGGTTTGTACTCAATGGTCCATACATTTGTTTTGAGTTTTCAAATATATATGTATCAAAAACTGGTTTTAATTGGTAAAAGTCTCCAATAGCTAATACTGATATCCCTCCAAAAGGTTCGTTTGATGATTTTATTTCTTGCATTCTATTATGTATAAAGGTGAACATATTTGTGCCTACCATTGATATTTCATCTATTATTAATACTTTTAAATGCATTAATTTACTTTGTAATGCACCTCTGTTTTCATGTGTTAATTGTTTATATGTCAAAGTTTGTGAAACTGGTATTTTAAATGTACTATGTAATGTTTGTCCATGTATATTATGTGCTGCTTTTCCTGTTGGGGCTGTAAGTAATATATGAATGTTATCAGGGTTTTCTCCTGCTTTTGTATTAAAGTATCTTAACAAAGTTTGGTAAAGTTCGGTAATAACAAAACTTTTCCCTACTCCTGCACCACCAGTACAAAAAGTAAAGAAAGGTGTTGTTTGTGTTTTGAGCCAATTCAAATGGTGATATACAAAGTTTAGTTGTTCAGATGTTAAATTCTGCATAATATTATTGTATTCCTCTTCTGGCATTAAATTATTTATTAATGATTCTTCTTCTGTTATACTTCTAATTCCTAAATCTAGTGCTAGGTCATAATGTGCATCTTGTTGATAATCTTGTGCGTTAATTTCTTTGTCATTTATTAAAATTGCTGCTGTAGGTGATGCTGGTGGTGTTAGCATGTTTTCATTATTATGTGTTTCTTCCTCATTAGGCATTATCTGTTTCTTATTATATAAGTTATAGTTTTTATCTGCTTCTGTTTGTATTTGTAAGTATCTTTCATAGTATGTTTTTTTCTGCAATTATAGTATTTTCTATTCTCCATGGGTAGTAAAGCATTAGCAGCTCTCTGTAATAATTTTCAGGGTCATTAACTTTATTAAACTTGCAATACCTAATTATTTTGTTTTTTTTCCAACAACCATATATTTTGCTCTTTCTATTATTAACTGTTTCACCTATTTGAAGTTCATCATCATCCGAGCTATAAAAATTTGTTTCTAAAAGTAAATCATCATATGTGCTGAGCACTTTTTTTTATTTTTTTTGGTTGTATCATATTTTGATGCATAATCAGCTAAAGTTCATTGCTCTAATGAAATTGGACGCTTGGTATACTTATTAATGACATTTTCAAATTGTACTTCTGTTGATGTTTCTGGCACCATATTTATTGTCTTTATATCTTTCAATAAGTAAGTTCGTTGATTTGGTATACTTGTATTTATAAATACAAATGATCTAGAACTTTTCCTTAATGGTATTTGCAATATAAGGTAAGCAGCCTCTTGTGCACTGATTTCAGTGCAATTTAAGAATTTATTGCCTATATGCTTTAATTGTTCTTTAATGTTTACATTATGACTAACTTCTTTTGCGGCTTGTGCTATTATTTTACTTAGTCCTCGTTGTGATTTGCTAATATATAATATAATATATGACACAATATATACAGCACAAGCATATGCGTCTAGAACATACTGCATATCTATGTTAGCTTGCCATGCCTGTAAAATTATTAATAAAACATTCAGCTGGTGTTCTTTTTAAAACAATAGTTGTTTGTTGATTTCTGATTGTATGCATATTATATATTGTTTTTCAGTTAATTGCATTTGTTCTAAAAATTCTTCATATGTGTAGCTTGGAAATTGTTCTGTATTCATTGTTGAATGAATTATATCTATTTGTTGCTTTAATATTATATCTGTTGTATCTAATTCTAATGGCTTTAATATCATAGTATGTGCCATAGGATATTTGGGGTATTGATATTCGCATGTTCTTTTGTGCTCAATGCGACAATTTTTAGTATGTCCGTGTTTTTGTAATAGGAGTAAATGGTCTAAAGAAGTGTCTTCTGATTTGTTACATGTTATGTGTTTGTTAATAAAAGTAATAACTTCCTCATCTTTGTTTATGCTATATTGCGGTGCTTTATTAATCCATAGCAATGCATGTATATGTGGTGATCCTCTTTGTTGAAATTTGACTCTATAAAAGTAATCTATTACTTTACCTATTGGATTGCTGTTGCGCAATAAAATGCAGTTGAATAATTTTCTTACTTGATAATCAAAGTGTCGTGCACATGTTATAGGGTCTTGCTAAATTAAACTGCACTTTGTTCCCAAGACATAGTTTTGAATTCTTCTCTGGTACATTCTTTTTGTTTTTTTATGCGTAAGAGTATATTAATTAAATGGTACCATTTTGTTTCTGCTGCTGATAAAGTTAAAAAAAAGTTGGGATACCTATTTGTCTTATCATTGCAAACAGATCTCTTTTGCAATTTTCCCAGTAGGGAGGAGAACTTCTTATTGTTTTTAATATTTTGTATCCTTCATTGTATTGTAGTATGCTTTGTAAGTTGTCCTTTATATCCTTTACTGTTATAACTTTTCCATTAGTAAAATGTTTTCTAACTGATATAAATATTTTGTCTTGTATCTGTTTAATTTGCAATTTCTTTAATTTAAAAAAAGATTTGTTATATTATTAGCTACTCTTTTGTCATAACTTCGTAATTCACATTTACATATTGTACTATAATGTACTGATACATGTCTATTATCATTATCTGGTCTACGTTTACCACAAAATTTTGTTGGAAATGCTAAATATTCAGAATCTTTATCTTCATATAATCCACGTGGTGTATTATATTCAGCAGGAGCTAAATTTAAGACATTGATGTTATTTGTTGTAATTGTTTCAGTAGTTAATAATGTATCTAAATTGCCTACAGGTATGTTATCTGAACTGGTTGAAGAAATATTTGTTTCAGAAGTATTACCATTAGTAGTAGTTTGATATGGTGTGTATTCCCATTCTGAATTTATTGTTACTCCATATTCTTTAAACAAATCACTATTGCAAGCTAAATATAAAGCTGCTTTTTTTTACTATGTTAGGTCGTACTTTTCGAGTTTACCTGGCTCAAAGGACACAGTTCTCTCTTTATAATAGTAGTATAGATAACATGTAGTACATATATAATTTGTTTGATTATCACTAATGTTACATAATGTGAATGTTTTCTTTTCAATAACATTACAGATGTCTTTAACTGTTTGTTTGTGCCACATTTGGTTACAAATAGTACATATAAATTCTGGCCCATATTGTATTTGACTATGGAAGTTATTTATTATAGTTATTTCTAGTGATATATTATCATCTAAATATTGTTTATTACATGTATTGGAATTTTGAATAGGAGTTTTAGATTGTTGTTGTTTGCTTCTTTTAGGAGCTTTTGCTTGCAAGTTATGAATTTCTTGATCTGGTATTCTGTTACTTGTAATGTTTTTCTTAACACTGTTGTTACTATTATTTTCTATGCTGCTGAGATTTGTTATAATATTTGCAGGCATATCAGCTATAATTGAAGTGGATATTTTTTGGCTATAATGTATTTGCATATGTTTAGCAGTTTGTATTTTTTGTTTTAAAGCTAATCTTTTTTGGGATTTTCTAAACGAAGCTTTAAGAATTGCAGTTACAGTTATAGGTATTATTTTCATTATTATTAAATTATCATTAAGGGGTAGTATATTATTTACAAGCATTATTATATGTTGCATAGGATTGTTATATGTTTCTGTGTTTATAGCTATTGTTATGCAATTACTATGTAATGTTTGCTCAATTTGTGCTGTATATGAGTAGTAAATAAAATAGTTGTCATTTATTTTAGTAATAACAGTCATAATTGCATTAAAAGTTATTATGACAGTTTCATGTATAGTTAATATATTTTTTAAAGCTAATGTTATGTTTAATTCTAATGTATTATTTTTTAATATGTTATGTATAAGTTGCTTTTGCATATGAATTGAATATATAGTATTATTGTATTCAATGTAACTTGGTATATCTTCTATATTTATGTTTTCTTTGTTATAGAAAGATATCATGTCTATATACATTAGCTTGCTAAGTTGCATTATGTAATGCATATCTTGTGTACTCCATTTTGTAATGTTTGTTATTTTATTGTAAATAATAGCAAACAATAGATTGCAAATGTATATGTTTTGTATTTTTTTTCTTCTAATTGTATATCGTTAATGTCAAAATGTACTTCTATGAGTATGTCATTATTTGTATGTTTATTATTATCTGATTTTGTTTTTTGTGCATCTATGTTTTGTACTACATATTGTTGTATTGCACTATTTTTCAGGCTATCTTTACAATGTATTTTAGAGACATTTTGGTTACTTTTGGCAATATTCAGCAGGTTTTCAATAGATGGTAAGTTTTGGGGAACTATATTTACATTTGTTTTGCTGCTTACATTTGTACTTTGCATCACATTTTTTTCTAGCAGTTTAGGATTTTTTATTTGTTTTATATTTTTACAATTAATTTTATTAGTGTTTGGTCTTTTTGTAAGTTTTTTGGGGGTTGTAACAGCTTTAGGTGTTACATTTAGTAATGAACGTGCTAATTCTGCATATGTACTAGTATTAGTCTGTTTTTCATGTAACTTGTTTGTTGATGATTCTCCAGTTTTGCTACTACTGTTATATGCCTGTGGAAATATGTTAGTACTATGCACAAAAAGTTGTCTTTTCTTGTGTGTTTGTGTGCTTTAATTGTAAAGCTTTTTCAAATGATGCTGTTTTTATTTTCTTAACATTAATTGGTGGTAATTCAAATTGGACATCTGCAGCATCTATTGATTTTATGTTACTTGCTAAAGTATTAATATAATGTATTACTTCTCGAAAAGTTTTTTTTATTACTACACATGTGCCATTTGGATGTGGCATGCCAGTGCTATCTCAACTATGTGAATTAAATATAAAATAAGTATCTTCATACTTAAATATAGAAATAACATAGATATCCATGCAAAGTAACACTCCAGAATATGCTAATGATAAATTTAATGCTTCCTGTATGTCTGGATATGATAAATCAAATCATCTAAATATGTTACCATAGTATTGTTGTGTTAGTGTAATTGAATATACATCATTTCCATGTGTGATATATTTTGGAAGGTCATCAGGATGCATAAAATCTTGCTTATTAATAGAGTGCATTTGTATATATAATGCATCTCCAAGATCCTTTCCCTTCGTCTTTGTCCAAAGCTTGACTGTTTTCGCAGACTTTTAAAAACTCTGCTCTTCCAAGCTGCATTTGACTAAACCTCCTGCTTTCGGTCCACCCCATTTGTCTATCAGCGCCAAGAAACCAATGGTGATAGAGCGCGTTACAAATGTTTTTTAGTAATAATTTAATAATAATAATGTAAATCTTGTGCATCCCATATATGTGGTACTTTATTGTTGTTGCTAATAATAGCAAAGAAACTATTTGGTAAGCATTGTTTACCTCTTGAAATTCTTGAAAAATGTTCATGGCCCTGATGGTATTCTGCCTGTATGATATTATGCATTTTAATAGCTTATTTAAGATATTGTACTGAAGTATTACTGTTTAATAATACTTTTAAAGTATATTAATTTTACTTTTTATATGTAGTTTTTTAATGTGAATTTATATAGGTATCAGTGTAATATTGTAATGTTGTGTTGTAATATGCCTAACAAGTAACTTGCTACTATTACTGTTTATATGATTTCTTTGTAACATAAAATGATAGAAGCTAATTGAGAAATATATATTCCTAACTTGTAAATTACATCTATTTATAAAAATAATAGATCTTACCTTGTTGATAGCTTCTTCTTTTTGAAGAACCTGGAAGACAAATTAATGTTGTTAGTTTTTATATTTTTTATTTTATATAATTTGTTGTTATACATGAATACATTTAATACATATTGACACATTTACATTTAAAACATAGAGCATTTATGCATAATATTAGTCTGCTTGGTTGTAAATTACAGTTATTTATATGTGAACATGTCAATTAATTTCAGTTTTTTTAGTATATATATAGAGTGATATGTACTGATATAGTTGTACAATGAAGTTTGTTTCTGTACACTGGAATGTACAAACAATGGGGGCTTATTAGGATTGCAGATTTTCTGCATCCTGTGGGCTGGCGGAAGTCATCGCTGACCCGGAGGATGCAGATAATCTGCAGTAAACCCACCAATGACCCACTACTACATTAAGATGGCTGGTGTGTTCGGGTTTTTGTGTGCAGCTTTTTTGCTGCGGTTGTCTTAGAACTGTGGCAGAAAAGCACTAATATGGTGACAGTGTTTTTCTGAGATTGTCAGCCAGATTAGGATGTGCTCTGATACATGCTTTTATGCAGCAACTTTTCTGCTGTAGAAAAGCATGTGTAACTTAACTGCGAGGGGTTGTTGCAGGCCCCCTAGGTGAAGGGGTGGGGGCGTTGGGTGTATATTGGGTGTACCTATGGTATCCCCCTGCATTTGTTTGCAGAAAGTAGCAGGCATCATGCAATGCCTTACACTTTCTACATACAAATGCAATGCATGCATTTTTAACATTGCTGCGGATGCAGCTTTAACCTGTACCTGCTGCAATGTTAAAAATATAGGATGTGAGTGCCATTGTGGTGGTCACATCTTAATTGCACATAATGAATGTTGTGAATGCATGGTGATCAGTGTGAGTGTATTGTGATCTGTGTGAGTGCATTGTGATCACTGTGAGTGCAATGTGAGCAGTTTATTGGTATGAATGCATGGTGATCAGTGGGTATGCAGCATGATCAGTGTGATTGCAGGGTGAGCAGGTGAATAGTGTGAATGCATGGCAATTAGCATGAGTACATTGTGATTGCTGTGAGTGCATGGTGATCAGTGTGAATGCAGCTTGATCAGTGTGAGTGTAGAGTGAGCAAGTAAATAGTGTGAATGCATGATGATTAGTGTGAGTGCATTGTGATTGCTGTAAGTGCATGTTTATTAGTATGAGTGCATTGTGATCAGTCGGAGTGCATTGTGATTGCTGTTAGTGCATTGTGATCATTATTAATGCATGGTGATCACTATTAGTGCATTGTGATCGGTTAGCAAATTGTTTTGCTGTGAGTGCACGGTGAGTGCAAAAGGGAAGACAAAATGAGAAGTGAGTTGTCTGAATGAAGGGTGCATTCCCAGAAACTTGAAGCGTAGGGTTTTAGATGTAAGTTAAACTATTGCTATAATGGCATTAATCAGGATTGAAGGTGGAGTAAATAAATAATGTGCTGATACAGCAAATTATTTTGATAGCCCATAATAAACAGTCACTTTAAGCTGTATTTTTTAGCACTTATCTGTGAATACTTAGAAGAACAAATATAAATAGAAAGCATTTTTGATTGTGTTCTAGGGCTGCCTTAATGATCCATGACTGATATTCAAAGAGAGCAGAGATAGTAAAGTCACATAGCTAACTAATACATTTTTTTTTATAACTGTATTTAGTGACAATAGCAGGTCTCTGTGGGCCCTTAAAGCAACACACAACAGGCATTTTTCATTTGGCTACCCAACTTTATATTTCTTTTTATTAAATGCATTCTCATACTACAGTAGTAAGTGTAAAAATACAAATGTAAGGAATTGGTAGAGTGGGGGCCCAGGAAGTACTGGAACTATTATCAAATCTAAGCCTAGATAACCAGTTAACAAAGGCATGTAAATATGCAAATTGTCTTTAAAGACCTGTGAAAAGCTCAGAAGGCCATAGATAAGACTTCAGACACCTTCTAGGCGAACTCCCAGCAGCATGAGCTGCAGTGCAGCAGCTTGGGCTGAAAGCCACTACATGGAGTATGGGAGCTGTAGCAATGGGCCTGGGCAGAAGTGTGAAGGTAATGTGTGACTCTCTGCTTATTATTTCATGGCCTTCTTGGGTGTCTGCCATACAGTTTGAAGACCCCTGAGATATATGGATAAGTGTATGAGTTGTTATAGGTAATAGAAAAGGTAAATAAATTAATGTTTTTGTTGAAAATGTAAATGAATAGTATAGTGTGAATGAATGTGTGTGAAAGTATAGTTTGTTAAGTGAAAGGATAGCTAATGAGTGAATGAATTAGTGGATGTGTGTGTAATAATATTTATGTATGTATGTATCAGTGAAAGTGTAAATGCTAGAAAGTGATTAATAAGTAGATGAATACGTTATTTATATTGTGATTAAATCAGTGAGTGAAAGACTGGATGTAAGTATTTTTAAGTAAGTAAATAGGGTAGATAGAGAAATAGTTGCATATATTAGTGAAGTTAAGTATTAGAATTTTTAGGAAATTGATGGCTGGATGAGTGAATACATGGTTGGATGACTATAAGAATGCATTTTAATTTGTTGAAAAACAATAAGAAGACATACATAATTTCTGATTTTCAGTAATAAGTTAGTGGTAAACAATAGTTAACAGTTGATTATACAGAGGAAGGTATAGGGCAAAGAAGTTTTGGATCTACTAATGTAGGTAGACTTATTAATGGGTTTTTTGTGCATTTTAATAAATGCAGCAAATACTCCATTGAAATTAGTGTAAGTGTGTGTGATAGTGAATGCACAATGAGTGAAAGTGACAATAAGTGCAGAGCTAGCATGTGTATGTAAAGTGAGTGCATAGTGAGTGTGTTATATGGGAGTGCAATAGTGATAATGAATGTATGTTAGTGTATTTGTTATTGTAAGTGTATTTGGTGGTAGTATGATAACTGCAGAATATATGTGAATGAGAATGAGTGCAGAGTTAGTGAAAGTAAGTAGGATTGTAGGGTAAGTATTAATGTCAAATGCATGTAGAAGGAATTCATAGAGATGTACATGCAGTAGTAATAGTGAATAGATATTAAGTGTGATAGTTTTAGTGAATGCAGACTTTGTGTAGTAGTGAAGTGAAGTAGTGTGGCTCACTGGTTAGAGGCGGCAGACCCAAGAGCAGAGGACGGCCCGGGACCAGGGTTCGAATCCCGGCGCGGCAGGTTTCTGGACCAGGGTCAGCGGACTCGATAATTCTCTCGCCTCGGTGCCCACTCTGATCAGCGATCACACTCGGCAACTCTGGGCATTAGCTTGCCTCATCTTCACTAACGGCCCCACCAGACCGCCGGGGATGCCTGGTCTCACCCTGGAGATACCCATTAAGGGACCATCTCTCAGGGAAGCCAGGAAGGGTTTCGCAGCGGTCGAAGCGCCTTGGGACCCTCCGGGTAAGTAGTGCGCTATATAAATGCCTATACATTTACATTGTGTAAGATTAATATGACTGTAGATAATGATAGTGATTGTGAAGTGAGCTCTGAGTGAACGTTTGTGCAATTTCAGTGCATAGTAACAGTGAGTGCAGTTTGATTATGACAGTTATGGCAAGTGCAAACTGAGTGTACAATAACTGAGTAATATTTACTGCAAAGTTATTGGAGAGTTACAGTAAATGCAAAACAATGCATAGTGACAGTGATTGAGAGTGAGTGCACAGTGGAAGTTAATATAATATAACTGCAGTTTGCATTTAGTGCAGAGTTAGTTTAGCAATAGTGAATGTTGAGTATCTGTAAGTGTGAATCAAGTGTAGAGTGAATGCATGCAGAGTGAGTATTATAATGATAGTTACTGCAGAATAAATTTGAAACTTTGGGTAATGTACAGTGACTGCAAGATAATATAAAATATTGCATAGTAACAGTAAATACATAGCAATGCAAACTGACATTTAGTGCACAATTAATGCATAGTAACATTAATATAGAATGATTGCATTTGATAGTACATTTTATTAATCACAAGCAGTTTAATTGATGCTTAGAAGCATATGCTGTTAAGCTGCTACTAAAAAGCAAGCATTTTTAATGGTAGCAGCTCTGTCCATTATGCTACGGTTTTAATTGCTTTCCTGTTGCTATTTCTTTTTGGCTGGCAATGTGTTATTGGCATAATTAATTTAATGGCATTTGGTTGTGGTGGGATAGGGGTATACTCCTAAAGCTCCAGCAGTGTCCAGGTGTATATCCTTTTTGAGTCTTATCAAGGTGCTGTAATATTAGTGTCACCTGGTTTCAGTTAATGGACAGCATTTTGTGTTATGCAAGTGCTCACATGAACGCATTTCAGTTAGCCAGAAGTGTCCTTTTTGTAACAGGCTCCCCATATACTGACTGCAATGTTAGAACGGGTTTAGCTCTGTGCATACTATGCATAATATATATTTCCTCGAAAAGGTTGGTTGTTGCAGGATTTTTTGAGTTTTCTGTGGTAATAGCATGCTTCGTTTTTCCTATTATTCTTTTTATAGGCAACAATATGCTGGTTCATCCAAGTTAGTCCTTAAAACTTTATTGGCGTCTATTGAGGCTGCCGCACTATTTGGTGCACCTTTAATTGATGTACGGCCTGTGGTGTATAATACTTGCTTCCTTCTGTCCACGTTGTGTTTCCGGTTGTGCCCCAGGCTCCCTCTAGACTGCAGTGCAGTAATATTACAGAAGGAGGACAGTTTAGTTTGGAGGACTGAAGTCGGATTTTGCGAATATTAAACTAGCCATTAGTGCCCCACATGTTATCGATGCACGTGTGGTTACCATGCTAAGCACAACATTTGTCTGGTGTGCATTACAGCCGGGTGCAGACAAGAAGATTCTTAAGACGGGAACATTCCTTGCTCCGTGCCGAGTGCGAGCGGTTTTCACAGCTTCCCGTTTGGTATGTCAGTTTTTGGAGTCATTGCACAACTAAGTCATATGGCCGAGATACCCGCCACCCCCTCTCAACACAATCCCCAAGAATTGGGCAACCGGAAACAGTTCTTGAACTTTTGGAAGGCGGGAAGGGAGTCACCCTTCCCGGCCGTATTTATTAAAATATGAAACAAAAAGAAAATATTGAAATAACAGTTTCATATAATGTACAATTTCATTTCCACATTACGATGTTTGGCTAACCTTAACAGATCTCTAATACAAAGGTTCTCCTAGCCGAACTAACATCCTACAAAACATTTGACTTGAAATTGTACATCCTAACGTTTAAGGGCCAACGGCAAGGTCGTAACCGGTGTCAGATCCCTAAACCAGAAATACCCCCCTCACTTGTGAGAGGAGCGACCGCACAGAGGCGTACCTCAAGTGCATCTACCAATTTCCCTTTGTACTTGACGGGGGCCCCAATAAACTCGACGCCATTTAACGGTCGTTCGAGGACTCGTGTGAGGTGTCTAAAAAGGTAGCATAAACCCCCTCCCGCACCCCACACAACTTACCCATCTGCCGTCGCAGATGTCCTGGCCCCGGGAAATTCCCCAGGAGGGGCCGTAGCCCCTCCTATCCAGGAAGGGGCCTTGACCACCTTTCCTTTCCTTCCGGCGGCCTCTCCTTAGACAGGACCGCCTCCCCGTTGAGGGGCCAATTGGCCACCTCCCCCGCGCGCTCCCATCCGTAATGGGTGACGCCCCCTCATAGGGATCTTCGAATTACTGCTCACCGATCATGACCTTACCGCCCGACCAAAATAAATACGACAGTTCTACCTAAGTTACTAAGATTTATAAACCAAAACAACATTTATTATCAAGCGTAAATACTGATCAATCCTTGTTCGAAATTACTTTATTTGGAAAACATACTAAAAATAACCAATCTTTATTGCATCTTTAAGAAATTCCACAACAATCAACACAACCTGTAAGAAAACAGAGAAAACAAACAGATACTATATCAACTGTATTTCACAACGAATTGCTGTCCTCAGGGGCTGGTGGGTGGGTCAAAATTGCTCTTCGTTCCGTCTCGAGCTCACGTGCAGCGGGGAGGTGCAGCTTCAGAGCACAGGAACAAGAGGATGCTTTCTTGGCTTCCGCTCCTTTTATCCGTCTTCAGGGTGGGCGTGAACCCGCCCCCGCCTGCCTCCGAGGGCGTGGCCGGCCGCGTTGGTGTCTAGGCCAGCCCACTCTAGGGCGGGAAAAAGGCGCGCCCCGGCTACGCCGCTTCGGGCATACCAGCCGAGACTCGCCTCCCGCCCAAGATGGCTTCCCGGGGGGATCGTGGTACTCCACCATACGTTCGGGGGGACCGATTGGTCGCCCCTTTCCATATGGCCGAGATACCCGCCACCCCCTCTCAACACAATCCCCAAGAATTGGGCAACCGGAAACAGTTCTTGAACTTTTGGAAGGCGGGAAGGGAGTCACCCTTCCCGGCCGTATTTATTAAAATATGAAACAAAAAGAAAATATTAAAATAACAGTTTCATATAATGTACAATTTCATTTCCACATTACGATGTTTGGCTAACCTTAACAGATCTTTAATACAAAGGTTCTCCTAGCCGAACTAACATCCTACAAAACATTTGACTTGAAATTGTACATCCTAACGTTTAAGGGCCAACGGCAAGGTCGTAACCGGTGTCAGATCCCTAAACCAGAAATACCCCCCTCACTTGTGAGAGGAGCGACCGCACAGAGGCGTACCTCAAGTGCATCTACCAATTTCCCTTATACTTGACGGGGGCCCCAATAAACTCGACGCCATTTAACGGTCGTTCGAGGACTCGTGTGAGGTGTCTAAAAAGGTAGCGTAAACCCCCTCCCGCACCCCACACAACTTACCCATCTGCCGTCGCAGATGTCCTGGCCCCGGGAAATTCCCCAGGAGGGGCCGTAGCCCCTCCTATCCAGGAAGGGGCCTTGACCACCTTTCCTTTCCTTCCGGCGGCCTCTCCTTAGACAGGACCGCCTCCCCGTTGAGGGGCCAATTGGCCACCTCCCCCGCGCGCTCCCATCCGTAATGGGTGACGCCCCCTCATAGGGATCTTCGAATTACTGCTCACCGATCATGACCTTACCGCCACAGGCCGGATAGTTGACCGGCTATCCGGACCCCCCACAACACTCCTGCCTAAAGGTCATTTCATAAAGTTTTTAGCCAGGCTATCAGGTCTCCTATGAGTAACTCGTTCCCCATCCGGGACAAATGAACACCATCCCCCGAATACATACTGTCCCCTTTAATACAACCATGCGAAATAGAATGCAGTGTACTTGAACGGAACAGTCTACTCACTTTATTATTAATTTTCCTTACTGAATGATTCACAGCAGAAACAGAAATAGCCCCCCGCCACACTTTCCGTGGGATCATATGGGACCATGCAATTGTGCACCCTGGAACTCTTCTCGCCAACCAACTTACCGTGGAAAGCATCGCCTCAAGAAGAAGTCGTCTACCAGTGGTCACCAAATCATTGCCCCCAAGATTTACTATGACTACAGACGGCGGTGACCTTGTCCGCCCTAACAAACCCTCGAAAAATGATCGAAACTGGTCAATACAGAGCCCGCCCTTTCCGTAGAAGGACACACTGTACCCGTATTCCCCAGCCACGTGAATCATGTCACCTGCTTTGAATACGTCCGCGGCACGCCTCACGTATGAGTGGCCCACGACCCACACCTCCTTTTTCACAGCCGGTAATGTCTGACCGCTGGCCCCCCGGTGTCGGGTCGACTGGACAGTCCGCCCCGCCTCGTAGGCTTGCGCAACTGAAAACCAAACAAAAACAAGAAGCATGAGTACATCATTACAGCTTCACAACATGTGCAACCGCACATACCTCTTATAACAGTTCGAGGACCAACGCCCCACACGTTTTACTTGTTCAACATTCAGACCCCTGGCTGTAGCTTCCGTAGCAGCCCCTATCCGAAAGGAATAGGTCCCAAAGTCGCCGGGGTTCAAGCCCGCGGCAGAAATCGACATCGCAAGCACCCGCTGAAACTGAAACCTCGTCAGTGGGGTGGCGTCAGCGTGTCTTAACAAGGTCCCCCCCCATGCTGCCACCCTCTGCGCTAAATATTCCTCTACGCACCCAACAGGGCACATGGCAGACCCGGGGATCCTCTGGATGATTACGCAGTCCCCGATTGCATCCTGATCGGATTTGGACCTGACAAACGAGACCGTCATCGTCTCCTCCCTGACCTGAATGTGTTCCCGACACAGTCCCCCCATCGTATCCTGCTTGTTCTTTGCCACTAATTCGCTTACCCGCATAGCCCCATGGAATGCTAATGCAAATGCGGCTCGGAACAACACTGCTTCGTACTGGGATGAACATGTTACCGGTAGCACGGAAAATAACAGGGCCAACCTATCCAGACCTATCGGGTGCCTATCGTCTACTCTGCGACCCTCAAGGCGTTGCCACCCACGCAGCGCTTTCTGCACAACGAAAGACGCTGTCGGGTCCTGGATCCCATGAGCCCTTGCCATGAAGGAAATGGCGGCCCGATGCCTCTGGGCCGTAGCTACTGACTTGCCTGCGTGACGTAAAGAGAGCAGGAATCTCACTACACACTCTTCCAGACCCCAAAGCTCCCTCCCGGCAGTACCCAAAAAGGCCCAATAGGAACGGAACGCCCCTTCATATGCCTTCCTCGTCCTGGGTGCTAAACTCTCTCCCACAAGGTCTTGTAGTTCGGGGCACCGAGAGACCAGAGAGCTTCGGGAAAGGGTGCCGCCATCGGGTCCGCTGTGGGCAGAAAACCTCAGAAGGCCTGCATACGGAAACGAGAGAGCGCATCAGCCGCTTGGTTCATCACCCCCGGCACGTGTCGCGCCCTAAACAGTACATTCAGTTGCATGCACAACAACACAATTTCCTTGAGCAGTCTCAAAATCAGTTTGCAACGTGCTGCCTGACTATTGATACACTCAACCACGGTCATGTTATCAGACCAGAACACCACAGAGTGATCCCTAAACCCTTCTGGCCATGTTTTCAAGGCCACCAGAATAGGGAACAGTTCGAGAAAAGCAATGTTACTCGTCAACCCGCACTCATGCCACCATGACGGCCATTTTTGAGCCGACCATTGTGTACCCAATATGGCGCCAAAACCCATACTCCCCGCTGAGTCAGTCCATAGCCCCAACTCCTCGGAAGACACTGCTGGTTTATTCCAGACAATTCGACCATTGAAATCCGCCAGGAATGCCATCCAAATGCGCATGTCCTGGCGAACCTCTGCCGAGAGTCTCGTACGATGATGTCCTTCCTTCAAACCAACCATGGACTGTGCAATCGAGCGGGAAAAGGGGCGCGCCATCGGCATTACTCTTAGGGCAAAATTCAACTGACCCACCACCTGTTGCAATTGATGCAGGGTCACTTTCGTTGCACGAATACATGCTTCAAGGGATAACCTGAATTTCAACACTTTTTCTTTAGGTAATCGAAAACAACCTTCCACCGAGTCGAGCTCGATTCCCAGAAACTCGATCGAGGTCGAGGGACCCACCGTCTTACCTGGCGCCAATGGCACACCGAATTGATTCATTAGGACACAAAATTCCTGTAAGGCCTGTCCACACTCAGAATCCCCGGCTGCCCCCAGAAACAGAAAGTCATCGAGATAATGCATAACATGTTGAAAACCTGTCTTCCTCGTGAATACCCACTGCAGAAAACAACTGAATTTCTCGAAATAGGCACATGAAATCGAGCATCCCATTGGCATACATTTATCCATGTAATAGCGACCCTGAAACCGGAAGCCAAGGAGACGCTGATCGTCTGGGTGTACCGGGAGCAACCGGAACGCTGACTCGATGTCCGATTTGGCCATCAGCGTCCCGGGACCCAGGCGATTCAACATGGCAACGGCCTCATCGAAAGATGCGTACCGCACCGAACATACTTCCGGGTCTATCGCGTCATTCACGGAAAGACCACGTGGGGCTGACAAATTATGTATCAGCCGAAACTCACCCGGGTCCTTCTTGGGAACCACCCCTAGAGGAGAACACACAAAATTAGCAACTGGCGGCAAATCGAATGGACCGGCGACACGACCTCGAGTCACCTCTTTCCCAATTTTTACCTGCACCACTGCCGTGTGCTGTAAGACCGACATTTGATTCTTACAGTCCGGTACCCCCTGAAAATCCCCCACTGGGATGCGGAAACCATATGAAAACCCGTTCCGTAACACCCCAGCGGAAGCATGATCTGGGTATTCGCTGAGCCAAGGGATCATTGCCATGGTATCAATCGGGGTCGGTAAAGGCGCCCCTCGGACTATATTAGACCTGTTTGGCGCCTCCCTTACCACCGTTATCACCCGTTTTGGCTCTGCACATGGACTCAGGATGGGATGGCTGCCCGCACCCCCCACACTCATGTCTGAATTTGCATGACCCCTGGGGCCTGGTACATTTGCCCCTGTTAAAATTCCAACAGATCCCCCTTTTACCTGTGTTGCCACTCGGCTTCGTGTGGAACTCGTTACCTGCACCCGTCCGAAAGGGCGTCCCAGAGTTTTGGCGGGAGGATTCCCCCCCGCTACTCCCCACTAATGGCACCTTCAACATCCCTGTACTCTCCATTTTTTGCCAAGACACAGAGTCGTAACAGTCCCAAGACAACAACGGGTTGTGTTCTTTAGCTTTTCTAAACAGATTATCATAGCAGAACCACTGATTGCCCCCATATGCCACAGAATACTCCATAATACGTGACTGATAAATGGGTAACTCGGTCAACAACTCAGGCCTGCGTTCCCCCATGATGGAAGTAAAAATTCCCCACGCTCTGCCCCAAGTACCAATGGTCTCGTCGACCTTAAAGGCGGCCATTTTTGCGCGCCAAACACTCGGATGCATAAGCTCCTTTTGACTTTTTACATGCTCGATCTCATAATGGTCGGTAAGCAATGAAAACATGTTTACATATTTATCCGCCCAAATCAATTCCTTGACTTCTAGTGGGACGTGCTGGGCAATCTTCTCCTTTCGATAAGGTGCAGACTCCCCCCCTGCAATCGGCAATGGCCGCTTACCTGAAGTAGACCCCACGCTTGTCGCCGAACTTGGGCCTGCTGTACTTCCAACCGCCGGGACCTGTGGGGGAACCGAAGATGACGTCTTCGCAGCCTCCCTAGATTCCCGCAGTTGCCTCATCACTGCCCGGGCGTCGTCAGCCGTGGCGCCCTCGCTATCGTTTCCCAACCACGCTGCCAATTGTGCCGCTAACTCGGGGGGCATATCCTCCCTGTTCGCAGGGGTGACCACCACCGGGATTGGATTCCCCTCCTTTGGCGCCGGGGTTGGCTCCTCTCGTGGGGCTTCGGGAACCGGGGTCTCCCCCCCAAGTGCTCCCCTTCTGGGCCTCTTGCTTTTTCCGCCGGGAATTGTTCCCTGTAAAGGCCGTTTCGGTCCTCCCTCCCCGTCCTTAGCCTCAACCTTTCTCTTCAGATCGGCTATCTCCTTCATGAGTATGCGGAGCATCTCCTCGGTACCGACCCGCTTTCCGACCTTCTTGGGCATTCTTAGACGGGATATCTGTAAGACAAAAAGAGGGATTACAACGCTCAAAATTGCTCTTCGTTCCGTCTCGAGCTCACGTGCAGCGGGGAGGTGCAGCTTCAGAGCACAGGAACAAGAGGATGCTTTCTTGGCTTCCGCTCCTTTTATCCGTCTTCAGGGTGGGCGTGAACCCGCCCCCGCCTGCCTCCGAGGGCGTGGCCGGCCGCGTTGGTGTCTAGGCCAGCCCACTCTAGGGCGGGAAAAAGGCGCGCCCCGGCTACGCCGCTTCGGGCATACCAGCCGAGACTCGCCTCCCGCCCAAGATGGCTTCCCGGGGGGATCGTGGTACTCCACCATACGTTCGGGGGGACCGATTGGTCGCCCCTTTCCATTTGTGAAGCAGGGAAGGGTAGGTGCGTCCATAGTCTATCTTATTGTTAGAATCACTTTTTTTGACTATGTTTGGTGTTTGCAGTTTTATGTAGCGTGAAGTCGATCTGAAGGTAGTAGATGATATTAAATTAAAGTAAGCTACATTTATTAGGCACAAGAAGTTTAATTGATGCTTAGAAGCATATGCTGTTAAAATGCTACCGTAAATCGAGCATTTTTAATGGCTGCAGTTCTGTCTGTTATGCGACATTTTTTAATTGCTTTCCTGTTGCTCTTTTCTATTGGGTGGCATTATGTGATTGGCTTAATTAAAATGATGGCATTTGGTAAAGTGGGAGAGGGGTAGGCTCGTAAAGCTCCAGCAGTGCCCAAGAGCGTATTCTTTTCAGGGGCATTGACGTGCTGTAATCTCAGTGTCACCTGTTTTCAGTTAACGGACAGCGTTTTGTGTTATGCATTTGCTCACACGAACGCATTTTAGTTGGTCACAAGTGTCTTATTTGTAACAGGCTTCTCATAAACTGACTGCAATGCAAGAACAGGTTTGATCCGGTGCATACTATGCATGATATATATTCTCTTGGAGAGGTTGCTTGGTTCAGTGTTTTTTGAGTTTTCGTGGTGGTAGCGGGTTCAGTTCTTTTTTTCTACGCTACATATTGAAATAAAATCCACAAAAACGGTGGCATGTGCGCCTCATGGGGTGTTTGGTACTAGGCATAACAGTGAAGCGAAATCAATGATGTGTGTTGCACCAGTTAATAATTCTTCAGCTAGCTCCTACTGTAGATTATCACAAGCATGTCTTCAAGCCCCAACATGAAAGATTGCCTTGTATAGGCATGGGTACGCTGGGTATCTCCTCTATGTAAAATGTCCACTTGATTCTATTGAGTTTGTTGCTCTTATTATCGATAATAGTCCAAGCAATGTTTCATGTTGGGGCTAAAAGGCATGCTTGTAGTAATCTACAGTAAGAGCTAGCTGTAGAATTATTAATAGTATTATTGTAGATTAGGGGCTCATACAAGTTAGTTCTTAAACCTTGATTGGCGGATCCTTGAGGCTGCCGCGCTTTTTGGTGCACTTTTGATTTATGCATGGTCTATGGTGTATAGTACCTGCTTTCTTCCAGCCAATGCTTCCATCTTGCCGTGTTTCCAGTTTTGTCCTAAACTCCCTGTAGGCTATAGTGCTGTAAGATTTTCGAAGGAGGACAGTTTAGCTTGAAGACTGTACTTTGATGTTGGGATTTTATTAAACTAGCGATTGGCGCTCCACATGTTAATGACGCACGAGTGGTTATTATGCTAAGCACAGCATTTGTTTTGTGTGCCTCATTGCCTGGTGCAAAGAAGAAGATTTATAAGACGTGAACGTTCCTTGCTGCGTGCCGAGTGCGAGCGGCTTTCACAGTTTTCTGTTTGGTATGTCATTTTTTTTTAATCATTGCACAATTAAGTCATTTATGTACCGGGGAAGGGTAGGTGCGTCCGTAGCCTGTCTTAGTGTTAGAATCACTTTTTTGTGACTATATTCAGTGTTTGCAGTTGTATGTATTGTCAACTCCACCCGAAGGGGGAAGAATAGGTGCGTCCGTAGCCTGCCTCAGTGTTAGAATCACTTTTTTCTGACTATATTCAATGTTTGCAGTCGTATGTAGCGTGAACTTGACTAGATGGTAGTGGGTGATATAAAATCAAACAAAGCTACATTTTATTAGGTACGGGGAGTTTAATTGATGCTTACAAGCATATGCTGTTAAGCTGCCACCAAAAATGGAGCATTTGTAATGGTGGCAGCTCTGCCCGTTATGCTACATGTCCGAATTGCTTTCCTGTAGCCCTTTACTTCTGGGTGACACCTTGTGATTGGCTTAATTAAACTGATGGCATTTGGTCCTGGTGGGAGAGGGGTAGGCTCCTAAAGCTATAGCAGTGCCCAAGAGCATATCCTTTGTCAGGCGCACCGAGGTGCTGTAATCTCATTGTCATCTGTTTTCAGTTAACGTAAAGCGTTTTGTGTTACGCAATTGACCATATGAACGCATTTCAGCCGGCTATAAGTCTCCGTTTTTTAACAGCTTCTTGGCAGCGTACACTATATGTTTTTCACGCCAAAGGGCAGTTTACTTCTCTTAATATTATTTCAGCTACTGGACATACTACTGTGAGTTAAGACTCGTTTCACTTGGCGTTACTTTTGGATTGTGCGCTTATATCAACGCACACGAGTTTTAAAGAATTAGACAATTTTCTCGCTTTGTCCGAGTAGCTGCCCCTGTTTACCCACTGTACATACATTGGACCTCTGTAGGGTAGGTACATCTAGCTATGCCCCATCCCTCGTGAAATAGCTCATCTGTATCGTTTGTGCGCCAGTGTACAATAGTTGTTGGCATTTTTCTTCTTTGTCCTCTCAAGTATTTTTAATACGTATTTTGTTACCGTTTTTTTTAACCCCCATATACAATGTCGGACGAAGATGTGCTGCAAAGCACTTAATAAATGCGCAATTCAGTTCATCCGATGCTTCAGACTGCTGCTTAAAATGCATTTTTACAACTGTGTTACTAAGTACATTACCTGTATGTTTGAGGTGCATAATGAGAGCTTTATGAATAAGTATGTGAACTTCATGGTTGAGGTGCATTGTAAGCTGTATGAATAATTATGTCATACCTAGAATCATGATGCATCATTACAGCGATGTGAAAAATTACATTATGCTCGTACTTAAGGTACATCAATTGAGCCTTGTTATTAACTACTTCAGCTGCGTTATACTTGCATTATGAAAGGTGCATGAATAAGTATGTCAGATCTGTGGTCTATATGCATGTGTACAATTGTATGAATAATAAATCAGCCACGCAGTTTATCAAGCATATTAACACTTCATTCGTTGCGTATTATACAAAGTATTACATTCTTTTATTTAACTATATTGTTTAATCATAGTTGGCCTTAAAGGGGCATGTTATGTGACCGGAATAAAAAACAGTGAGCTGTCTTCAGCTTTTTCCTAAGAATAGACGTTTGAAATGCGTATAGTGAACCGCAAAACAAAACACAAGTATAATCTTGACATATTTACCGTAATTACTGTTTGTATGCCAATATATAAGGGTATAATCTGTGTTCGATATTTCCTGAAATAATTGCAACATTAATCTGGAATTATAAATTTAATTCGAAGGAAAAACACATACGCAGGTATAAAAACGTAACATTAATTTTAAATTGTAATTTTCAATCGTCGCGTAGCGCTTAGTATTTGAAAGCCTTGCATGTATTTAACTGACGTGTTTTGTAGCAGCCAATAACATTGCTGCATCGCATCACGTGATGCAACGTCCTCATTGACGTATAGTACGCTAAATCCTTAGTGCGATTTCCGGCGCTTGTGAAGGAGTTGGACTGTTCCCGATGTGACTCTTAATCGTAAGTAATATATTTTTTGTTTTACGGGCGTATTTAAATGCATGCATGAGATAACTGTACATAACTTTAACGTGAATGCACTTGTAAATCTTTACTTTAATGATTAGTTTTCATATCGCCGAATACGTGGGAGGGACACGTAAAATAAAATGTTTTAAGCATTGCATATATAAATTAACTTTAAAATGAAGGCGTGTTAAAAGTTTTGGAGTATGCTGTTCCTTGTGGATTTATTGGTACGTGTATCTTGCTATGGCTAATGTATTTGTGTTGTTTAATGAGTGCTGGCGTATTATTATATTGCTAAGCTGTTTAAATTGTAAAGTATGGTGCAGATAAACGTGCAAACAGTTTGCATGCAGGTGTTTTTTTTTAATGCAATATTTAAGTTTTGCATTAAGTAAAGTAACTTATCAAGAAATGCGTGTTAATTTTTTTTTGATATGCCGATGCTTATGAAAACAATGACAAATGGATTTTGCAGTGGCTAATATTTAATTTAACGATTTCTAGTGTATTTATAGCATGTTAAGTTATTTTATTTGTAAAATTAGGTGCGTATGAACGTGCGTACCAGTATATTGTGTATAGCAAAGCATATTGTAAAAATAAATGCATATGGCAATGCTTGTTAAAACAGTGGCATGTGAGTCTTGTTCAGATGTAATGTTTTTTCGAGCATATTTACATGCATGCGCGAAAGAACTGCTCTCTAACTGTTATGAAAATGTTTCTTTATATAATTAGTGAAGCAAATAGTTCTTAAATGACAAATACATTAAAGCAGCATGTCGAATACTATGTTTAAAATTGCATTATGTAAAGTGACTTGTACATTGACGCGCGCTGTAAATGTTTTTAAGACTGCGATGCTTGTAAATTGCATTACGTAAAGTGACTTGTACATTGACGCGCGCTAAAAATGTTTTTTAAGATGACGATGCTTGTCAAAATAGCAACATGTATATATATCACTAAGCAATGTATTTTTTAAGGATTGCTAGTTTATTTACAGTTTGGTAGGATATCTAATTTATAAAGGTAAATTGAAATGAACGTGCAAATTAATGTATTGTATATAGCAGAGCTGGTGGAAAGAGTAGCTGTTGCGTCGTTGTAAGTGAGTTAATGTGTAAGTTAAATTGCAGTTGTGAGTGTAACCAACATACTAATTGGTGCTTTTATGTTGTTACCGCATATATTGCATTACGTAAAGTGACTTCTACATTAACGCACAATAAAAATGTTTTAAAATGGCCATGCTTGTGAAAATATTGGCATGTGTATGTATTCTTACCTAATGTATTTTTTAGGGATTGCTAGTTTATTGGTAGTTTGAGAGGATATCTAATTTTTAAGTGCAAATAAACATGCATTTCAGTGTAATGTATATAGCGAAGCTTGTAGAAAGAGTACCTGATGCATTGTTTAAGTTTGGTAATGTATTTGTTAAATCATATGTGAGTGTAACTCACAGACTAACTGGTGCTGCTATGTTGTAATTGCATATATTGCCGTACGTAAAGTAACTTCTACGCGCGCACACTTTTTTCTTAATATGGCAATGCTTGGTAAATTAATGACACGTATATGTATCCTTATCTAATGTATTTTTTAGGAATTGGTAGTTTATTTGCAGTTTATTACGATATTTAATTTAAGTTACGTGCAAAAAAACGTGCATTGAGTTTATTTTATATAGCGGAGCTTATGGAAAGAGTAGCTGCTGCGTCGTTAAGTTTGCTATTGATAAGTTAATCTGTATTAAGTGTAACCAACAGATCAACTAGTGCTGCTATGTCTTTAAAGCGTATATTGCATAACGTAAAGTGACTTCTACATTAACGTGTGGTAAAAATGTTTTTAAGATGGCAATGCTTGTGATAATATCGGCATGTTTATCTATTTTAAGCTAATGTATTTTTTAAGGATTGCTAGTTTATTTATGCTTGAAAAATATCTAATTTATAAAGTTAACTGCAAATAAACGTGCATAGCAGTGTATTGTATATAGCAGAGCTTGTAGAAAGAATAGCTGCTGCGTGATTTTAACCTTTTTAATGTATGAGTTAAATAGCATTTTTGATTGTAACCAACAGACTAACTGGTGCCGCTATGTTAAATTGCGTATTTTGTTTCGGAAATGCGTATGCAAATATGAATAAAGACTCTATGCACTGCTAATTTCTAAATGTGCAAAGGTAAATGTTGTGTATGCGAATGTAACCAACATACTAAGTGGCGCAGTTCGATTTTGTTGTTTTGCCTGCCTAAATATATAATATCTTATGTTTATTTATATACTACTTAGCAGCGTAACACTGTCAAACATAATTTCTGCCTACTGTATATAATTGTACCATAACTTTAATCTAATTTCAAAAGTAAAGAATAATTAGAAAGTGCGCAACCACTTACGTTTTATGTTGCCAAAATTTCTTGCAGAATACGATTTTGTTTCCTGATATAGTAAATGCTTTAGCCAAGTAGTCCAAGTAATATTGCTGTAAGAAAAACGTTGCAAATAATTATATTTACGTAGACATAACAGATTGTAAGCTTTAAATAAAATTCAAAAACTGGCACGCTCAGATGTAATTATTAAGTAAATTAATTTAAATGTCCTATTGTTATCTGAAAAAACATAATATAATGGTCGAATATGTACGCTGTTGTTAAATTATTTAAAACTATATCAATTACGTTTTTTTACCAAAAAGTCGTTTAATAAATGTAAATTGATACTTGTAAAGCGCACTACTCACCCGCAAGGGTCTCAAGGCGCTTGTACGAATACCGCTGTGGAACCCATCCTGGCTTTCCTTGTGAGGCGTCCACTCCTGGGCACCCCCAAGGTGGAGGCCAGGCATCCTTAGCGTTGCGGGGGCCGTTGTGGAGATTAAGCAAGCTATTGCCCAGAATTGCAGAATGGGACTCCATGATTGGAATAGGCACCGAGGCGAGAATTATCAGGTCTGTGGAATTTTGAGCCCAAGACCCGCCGAGTCAGGGAATTGAACCCTGGTCCCGGGCTAGACCTCTGCATCAGCGTCTGCCGCTCTAATCATTGAACCACACTTCTCCACTTTAATTTACTAAGTCAGACACAAGCTTACCTTTTTAAAAGTAGATTGGGAAATTATCCCAAATGTTTTTAAATGCGTAGGCGAAGTAAAGGAACAATCGCAGAGCAAAATCCAATAGTTCTTCGATTACGCCGAGTATCAATGTGTGTAACAACTGTTTAGGCTTTCAGTTTAAGTAGGATCTTCTTATCTGATAACAGACTCCGAGGGCAATAAAATGCGAAGGGTGCATCAGAAAGAAATGCATAGGGTTAGTGAGAAAATGGGTAAGTGTGAAAAAGGCTGTCTGCTAATTGTCAATGAAAATGAAAAGGGCAAAGGTGAACATTAAAGTTTTTGCAGTTTCGTTTCTTCAAATGGAAGTATATGTTAGGGAATCTAAGCAAGTTTCTGTTTCATTAGAAGCATAGTAACTATATGCATTTATTTTTTCGTTGTCAGTATATTATCGGAATATGTACTGTTTGTTACAAATATGCAAACATGCAATATAATATAACATGTACATGGATAGTATATTAATAGGCCTAACGTGCATTTAATATGTGCAGTTAAATAGCTGTTCTTTTATTAAAAGTATGCACGTGCACTTATTTCTTTAAATGTAGATAGTCACACACATGTTGTTTTTTTTTAAAACAGTAATATCCATGCATTGTGTATGTCGTACTTGTGAATTTTCATTATTTAATTGACTATACCTCTTCTCTCTGTTATTACATTGCTGTCTTGTCTGCTTTTGTTACTAAAGTGACATCGTGCAGCCAAGACATATAGTGCCACATATTTGGCGCTACTAAAGGCGATAAAAGAACTTTAAATAGATACAGGATGGAAATGGCTTGTGCCTATCTTACTTTGATGATACTCTTGTTAGCAACATTCTAACGTTATGGCTGCTATGAAATGACCTCTGCAGTTTATATATAGCTATTAAACAGCATTATGAATTAAACGTACATTAACTCCGCCGTTTATATGCATTTGCCTATGGTATATTTGTTTGCTAAGTTACATCATGGAGACAAAATACCAACTGCCATGTTAAATGGAATAACTTATTTATGGTTAACTGATTACAAGTTATAAGGCCATGGTGCCATGTTGTACTTCCTAAAAAGTTGCAAATTAAAGTGTCCTACAAGTGTGTACACGTTATGGCAAGTATCAAAATGTTTTATTGACAGACTACAAAATACTCACGTTATGAAACCACTCTTATGGTGTTAAATAAAGACAGCATATTTAACTGAACATAACAAGGTGGAAAAAAACTTATAGATATACTACAGCATGTGCCTGTGCCTGGCATTGTTTTGTAAGCAAACTCAGACACGTGGCGCTTTGTACACAAATAGCATCCTTTCACATGGTGTGAAATCTTCATATAGTAGTAAATTATTACATTACATCGCCCTGAAAACTCACTAATATTTACAGTACCAACAGCAAGTCGTTACCTGCTTTAAAGTACATGCTATGTTTGCAAGCCATCTCCACAATGCAGTGTAAAAGACAATTGTACTGCATTATCATGTAGGTAATACACATGGTGTGGACGTTGATAAAAGCAGATTTAAGTGTGTTACAAAAGCATATTAAACATGCCTAAAGTTTATATGAAAAGCAGAGTAGTCATCAAGCACGTATTTTAAAAAGATGTACATACAGGGCACTACGGCATTTTGACTTGTAATTTAGCTTATGTCTGTTGTACTTGATAACCCTCATTATTTAGTAGCTATATTTTCTTTTTATTATTACATTGCTAGATTGGTTGCTTTTGTTAGCAAAGTCATTACATTTCAAAATTGTCCACATCTTAGCAAAGTGACATAGTTGACCTAAGAAATATATTACCATGTTATCTGGGTTAACTGTACAGAACTAAGTTTAAATAAATAGATACAGGGTACAATAGCTTGTGCACGTCTAAATGTGATGGTAGTCTTGTTAGCAAAGTTCTCATGTTGTGGCTCGTATTAGAGGTTGAAACATCAGTAAGAATTAAAATAGATACTAACTCTCCTTTACATGTACGTATGTCTGTGGTAATTTTGTTAGCAATGTGACATCATGGAGACAAAACACATAGTGATAGATTAGATGGTGTGACTGATTTATGGCTAACTGAGTAACGTTAGCAGGCCATGTTGTTATGTTTGCTTGCTTGTAAGACCAAAATTACATTGTACTACAAATCTGCACATGTTAAAGCAAGTATAAATATGCTTTAGTGACAGACTATATAATATTCACGTTATGAAACCACTCAAGCCTAACTGAATAGTGCTTGTGATAATGCTTTTTATTTAAAACAAAATCATAATGTAAATAAAGCATCTTTTCAAAAAGCTGCTCATATGGTGGTAAACAGTGGCATCATAGTACTTAAAATAGGCATCATACAAAAAGGAATTTTAGAAAGCCTATAGACATAAACCTAAGTTAGGTAACCTAACTAAAAATAGCAACGAATTATTACTATTTGTGCTTTATTCGTTTGATGCATGTATGGGTGAAGCTTGCAGTGCTGCTTGTGCTGTACCTGTTTGATAATTTTATGAGTAAAGCTTGCACTGCTGCTTGTATTGTACTTGTTTGATGTATATATGATTAGTGCTTGAACTGCTGATTGTGCTGCAACTGTTTTGTTGTATGTATATTGAAACTTGCATTTTTGCTTGTACTGTACTTGTTTGTAGTGAAGCTTGCACTTCTGCTTTTATCATACTTGTTGATGTTTGTATGACCGATGCTTGAACTGCTGCTTGTGCTGCACCTTTTTGTTGTATGTATGAGTGAAGCTTGCATTTTTGCTTGTACTGTACTTGTTTGATGTATGTATGCGTGAAGCTTGACTGCTGCTTGTGTTGTATCTGCTTAACACCATCGATTCTAGTGTTATTTTCCTCCTGTGCTTACATTTTGGTTCTTCTATTGTTCATGACGAGCTCAGCTCGTCATGAGTGTATGGAGGTGTACATCATGACGAGCTGAGCTCGTCATGAGCGTCGAAGGAGTTAACATATGTATGAGTCAAGCTTGTATGATTGCTTCTGCTGTGTTTGTGATGTATGTATAAATGAAACTTGACTGTTTGTGCTGTATCTTTTTGATGTATGTATGAGTGAAGCTTGAATGCTGCTTGTGCTGCACTTCTTTGATGTATATATTGTTTGATGTATATATCAGTAATACTTCAACTGCTGCTTGTGCTGTGTCTGTTGGATATATGTATGAGTGACACTTAAACTGCTGCTTGTTCTGTACATGTTTTATGTATGTTAAGCAACACTTGAACTGCTGCTTGTGCTGTACTTGTTTGATGTATGTGTGAACGAAAATTACATGTTTGCTTGTGTTGTATTTCTTAGATGTATGAATGAAGCTTCACTGCTGCTTTTTTGATGTTTGATGTATGTATGAGTGAAGCTTTCATGTTTGCTTGTGCTGTATTTGTGATGTATGTATGTGTGAAGCTTAAATGATGCTTATGCTGTATGTATTTGATGTATGTATGAGTGAAGCTTGAGTGGTGCTTGTACTGTACTTGTTTGATGTATGTATGAGTGAAGCATTAGCTGATGCTTATGCTATAGATGTTTGATATATGTATGAATAACGCTTGAACTGCTGCTTGCACTGTATGTATTTAATGTATGTAAGACTGAAGCTTGCATTACTTATATGATGTATGTATGACTGAAACTTGCACTGATGCTTGTGTTGCACCTGTTTGATGTATGTATAAATGATGCTTGTACTGTTACCCTCTTGACATGTTTGATGTATGTATGAACAAAACTTATACTACTGCTTATGCTGTAGATGTTTCATATATGTATGAATGACACTTGAACTGCTATTTGTACTGTACCTATTTAATATATGTATAATTGAAGCTTGCACTATGTACATGATGTATGTATGAGTGAAGCTTGACTGCTGTTTGTGTTATGTGTTTTTGATGTATGTATGAATGAAGCTTAACTGCTGCTTGAATATACATGTTTGATGTATATATTTTATAATGTCTGTATGAGTGACGCTTGAACTGCTGCTTGTGCTGTATATATTTGATGTATGTATGAGTGAAGCTTGCATCCTTGCTTATGCTGTATTTGTGATGTATGTATGTGTGAAGCTTGACTGCTGCTGGTGCTGTTTTTTGTTTAATGTATGTATGAATGAGGCTTGACTACTGCTTGTGCTGTAATTTTTTTTATGTATATGTCGTTTAATGTATGTATTAATGATGCTTTAAGTGCTGCCTGTGTTGTACTTGTTGGATGTATGTATGAGCAACACTTAAATTGCTGCTTGTTTTGTACTTTTTTCATGTATGTATGAGCAACACTTAAACTGCTGCTTGTGCTGTACATCTTTAATGTATGTATGAGTGACGCTGCAGGTTTGCTTTTGCTGTACTTGTATGATGTATGTGTGACTGAAGCTTGACTGCTGCTTGTGCTGTATATGTTTGATGTATATATAAGTGAAGCTTGCATCTTTGCTTGTACTATATTTGTAAGGTATATATGTGTGAAGCTTGACTGCTGCTTGTGCTGTACAAGTTTTATGTATGTATAAACAAGGCTTATACTGCTGCTTCTGTTGGACTTGTTTGATGTATGTATGAATGAATCTTAATTTGCTGCTTGTTTTATACTAGAAGTGAACTGGAAAAGGGCAGCATGCTAGAAATCCATTATTATGGTGGTAAACAGGAACATAACAGCAGTTACGAAAGGTGTCAATAGAAGGTGCTTTTTAAAGAGAAGAAACATAGTGTCACATTAGCACTTGAAGTAAAGACCCAAAAAAGACATAGACTAGTAGCCTCATGCTTAAGCCTCCAATAAAGTCGTCCACTCATTAAAATACAAAAAATGTGTTTGAGCAAATGCTTACTATTATTATGTAGCTTTGTATATAACGTGCCCCAAGTGTTTTGTATATATATTGAACAAAATCGGTGCTACCATACACTATTGTTACAGGCCATAGTTTGTGTAATATTAGGTGTAACTGTAACACTATTGCTTAGCTTAATGAAAAGTCCTGATACACAGCAATAATTTCCTTTTATACATTAATTGCCTTTTATAGATGAGCGGATATGCTAATAATATAATTTTAGCCATAATTACCCACATTATCAAATGGAACGAAATCAGGGAGGGCTTACCTGATGAGGACCCTGGGCTGCCCTCTATCCTCTGCTTTCTATCGGCAGAGGGATACCGCTGACCGCGCTACTGCTTGCCGCACCCGCTTCGCGGGTGCCGCTTCGCGGGTGCCGCTTCGCGTGTTGAAGCGAGGGGCTTGGAGCTGCTGCCGCACAGGACCCAGGAGGAGCGGAAAGAATACCTGACAACTTCGAGCAGGGCTGCGAGAGGCAGGGACTCGATAGACCAGGAGTCCCTGCACAGCTTGGGAGATCATGACCGCGCCCCCTTGATACCACACCCCCCCCCTTGCAGAGAGCCAAAAGCAAGTGCATTCAGGTGCTTGGTGGGAGAGCTTACCTGACGAGGACTCTGGGCTGCCCTCTATCCCTCACGGCAGAGGGATACCGCTGACTGCGCTACTGCTTGCCGCACCTGCTTCGCCTGTTGAAGCGAGGGGCTTGGAGCTGCTGCCGCACAGGACCCGGGAGGAGCGGAAAGAATACCTGACAACTTCGAGCAGGGCTGCGAGAGGCAGGGACTCGATAGACCAGGAGTCCCTGCACAGCTTGGGAGATCGTGACCGCGCCCCCTTGATACCACACCCCCCGCCTTGCAGAGAGCCAAAAGCAAGTAAATTCAGGTGCTTGGTGGGAGAGCTTACCTGACGAGGACCCTGGGCTGCCCTCTATCCCTCACGGCAGAGGGATACCGCTGACCGCGCTACTGCTTCGCGGGTGCCGCTTTGCGGGTGCCACTTCGCGTGTTAAAGCGAGGGGCTTGGAGCTGCTGCCGCACAGGACCCGGGAGGAGCGGAAAGAATACCTGACAACTTCGAGCAGGGCTGCAAAAGGCAGGGACTCGATAGACTAGGAGTCCCTGCACAGTTTGGGAGATCCTGACCGCGCCCCCTCGATACCACGCCCCCGCCCATACCACTTCCTATTTACATCCACCAACAGCGCTCAGCGGAACGCAAGCGGAACGCCGAGCGAAGCACGGGCAAAGGGCGGGCAGTGTGTGGCAGTCTGGGCTGTCAGTGGCTGGGCTGGGCCACCCCCCTGTCATCTGATACCTCAGGTCCCGAAGGTGATTGAACACTGGCTGAGGGTTCAGCTACTCCGATGTCTACTCGGTCGGGGAAAATATTAAGGGGTGGGGGAGGGGGGTCGTGGGAGTACGACGATTGGTACAATGGACAAATTCATCACCAGAGTAGCTGCTGTAATAGAGAAAGAGATTGTGATGATGAAGCAGCACCTTTCACAGGATCTCCTACCAGCCAGACGCTCCTCGCTTGGTGCAATAGCGCAGGTCCAGTCGCCTTACATTATCCCCGCTCCTTCTCCTCTCCTTTTGGCCATCGTTGAGCAACCACGGGTGGCTGCTATAAGAGCAAGTATTGATAGGTTGGAGAGTTTGGTAGCACAATCACCATCCTTTACTGGTAGTCCTGAGGGCTTGGGTCCATGTACCCCTGATCCCCTGTGCCTCGCCATCGGCCAAGATTTGCCTCTGCCATACCAAGGCCCCTCTCAGGCTCCGACTTTGCAGTGCTTAGTCCACGACCCCTCAGTTCGCAGAAAAAGGAAAAGGAAAAGGGTTGTAAGTTCGTGCAAGGGTAGCCTTACCACACTGCACAAGCGCCCTAGGAAGTACGTTTCAAGGGGTTTAGGCTCCAAGTTAGGCAACGGCTCAGCCTCAGTGAACCCTGAGACGGGAGGAGGGTATGTTTCTCTAGGTACTACACCAGAGGTTGCGCAGGCACATTTCAACTCCCCTGATAAACCAGCAACACTGCATGACCCTGCACCTCTCAAACAAATAGAGGACCTGATCAATTCCCTATTAGTCCCGCTCATTGATCAAGTTAAGGGCCTGGGGGAAAGGTTAGACAGGTTTGAGCAGTCTACACTAGATAATTTCTTCTCCATGAAAACCCTTATTAAACTCCACTCAAGAGCCAGGGAGGACAGCATGGGCAGGAATATGGGTAAGCGTGTGCCCGCTGATGTAGTACAGGTTGTACCTACTACAACGACTACACCGACTGCTATAGTCCGTAAGGACTTAACCATTGTTTCTACAGCTCCAATTGCGGCCAAACCCGGGACCATCACCCATACTGCCCAGGTCCATTCAAGCTTCCCTGAGACATCAAAAGCTTTAAATAAGAAACCCGGCCATGCCAAGCTGCCAGCTGGTGGGGATGTGGCTTAGTCTAAACGATTGGTTCAGGTAGCGGCCAATGGCAGGGGTGTCGACCAAGCTCCCCAGGTTAAACACGCTGCGAACCGCCCGGGAGTTCGCTCTTCAGCAGCTATACCACTGAAAGTGACTCCAAAGTGCCCACCAGTAAACCTACCCCCAGAGTGCCACCCATATGTTGCCGTTCTTGTTAACGCCCCCCCCCCCCTGAAGAATGTTCATCTTGAAACCCACCAGGCCTTAAAGAATAAAACTATGCATTGGCTGAAATCCAACAAACCGCTACCTATGGGCCTGGATGGGCTGATACTTGGAGTGCGTAGGGTAGGTTGGATAGGACAGGGTAAGAAAGGCCTAGAAGGAGATTGTGTGGTAGTCAACTTTAAAGACAACAGAGTTGCACACACAATCTGTAACCATAACCAAGTAGCGGGCGGCTCAGGCATTGATGTGGTGGATTTAACTTATTTCTACCCGCGGCCTGTTATGAATTGCATCGGCCCACCCTATGCTGTGACACATTATAGCAATAATGGCTGTTTAGAGTATCCGGTGGCACCACAGTTCAACCCACAGGCAGCTTGGTCAGGTCTGAACTGGGGCTCTACAGGTTAATGACTTGATGATGTCTGTGGGGTGGCCTCGGGGATTATGAAGTGGGCGGGGTTGCCCATCCTACTGCACTGTTGACCAGCCCATCTACTCCAACAACAAACCATATAGCCCCACTTGTCACCCGGGAACCTGGTGGGGGGCAGGGTAACAATGGAGAGGGCAGTGGACCTCTCGTTCCGGCCGGGGCGGGTGTCCGCCGCGATGTCGTGCCTGGACGCGTCCCAGCTGTAACGGATCCAGTCCTTAGGATTTTCAGCTGGAACGTGGCTGGAATTGACAGGAAGCTGGCCCTGCCGGACTGGAATGCCATTGTGGAAGAGTACTCCATTTGTATCTTCCAGGAGACATGGAGGGCTATTCTTCCTACTCTATTTCTGCTGTCTATCCGGCATCGGGGAGGGGACGCCCCTCGGGTGGCCTCCTCATCTGGGGGGCAACTTCTTTAAATTGCAGAGTAGAGGAGCACCAGACTAATTGCCCGGATCTCCTTAACATCACTCTAAAAGATGCCCGAGGTCGTGCCATCTTGAACATTTATAACATCTATGCTCGGGGCACAAAGGGAGGTAGACAGTCGCCCACTATTGCTCTCCAGGAGGACTTGCTAAGGTCATCTCCATTTAAATCATGTACCCTGATTGCGGGCGATTTAAACTGTACGTTCGAGCCTCTGGGCTCGGACGACACTTTGGATCTGGAGGAGGGGGATCGAAGGAGGGGGATTCCGATTTTAGAGCTAACCCCAATCAAGAGGTGGACAGAAGTTGCACTCCAGATAAACACCCTTAGCATGGAATTCGATCTGAGGGCCCTCAATGGGAGGTCAAGCTCTGATAAGGCGGGAGCCCATACGTACAACAGGCCCAACCACACGTCAAGAATTGATTACATCCTGCTTGACGTGTGCTTATGGAGTTCGGTGAGGGATATGGAAGTTATCACGTCCGTTGAGAGCGATCACAACCTGCTCTCTCTCGCTTTGACTCCTTGGTTGCCGGAGGGCAAAGAGGGCCCTTGGTCCCGTACCATTGTTAAACAGGGGGAAACATTTGTTTCGAATTGTGGTAGGCGGCTGAAGTGGGCAAAGCTCACCCTATCCGAGTAGAAGGTTGCAGCCATAACACTACTTCTGGCAACAGCCCAAGGCAATTTGGACTCTCTTGAGGGTGGGCCGGAGGAGGTGTCTGGGACCTTTTGCGACTTGATCACGGCCATAAGCAACTTGTTTATTGTTCCAACTAGACATAATGGGGCTAAGACACGGGCCCGCCCATTGAAAAGACAAGGCTGGTATACCCATAAATGTGGGGCAAGTAAGAAAGCACTGGTGGAAGCAGTAAAACTAAAGTCCCAAACTAGGATCAGGTCGGCTAGGAAGATCTACACCCAAACCCTAAAAATATCGAAAAAGGAGTGGGAGGAAAAGTTTTGGGCGGACCTCCTGGTTACTAGTCAAGGAAAGGATGCTAGGGGCTTTTGGAATTTGGTGGGATCCAGTAACAGACCTGATGACACGTTGAGGACTTTCACTATCCCGGCCCAGACCTGGTTTAACCACTTCAGGGCCATATACTCACTGGTAGAAGGGTCCCTCAATGAGCCATTTTCCCCTGCCCTTCCGGCAGAGGTCAGCATTCCCGACCCCTTCACTCCACGGGAGGTTGTAAATGTAATCAAGTCCTTGGTACCCTTGAAGGCAGCCGGTCCTGATGGCCTTCCAGGGGACCTACTCCGCTCCTACCCGACCCAAACTGGTAACCGCCCTTCTGAATGCCATCATGGAGGGAGGACCTGTTCCTGAATCTTGGAGAGGGGCAGAGGTTGTTTCCATATTTAAAAAGGGTTGTCGGGACAATCCGGGGAACTATAGGCCAATAAGCCTGATTGACTCGACACAAAAGGTGGCGGGGAAGGCGATTCTGGGGAGGATTCTCCAATGGGTGGACGAAAACCTCATCCTGTCTGACTTTCAGGCGGGATTCCGTTCAGGAACGGGGACCATGGAACAGGTTTTCAGACTGATGCTATTGCGTTGGAAGGTGGTGGAGCTGGGCAAAGGCAGTCTTTATCTGGCCTTTATTGACTTGAAGACTGCCTTTGACCTGGTTCCTAGGGAGGAACTATGGAGGGTTCTGCAGGGTCTTGGGCTGCCCCCTTACATTCTGTCGCTCCTGATCAAACTCCACACAGATAACCATGCACAGGTGCGTTGGGGCCAGAATTGGGAAAAGACTGACAGGATCCCGGTCTGCAGGGGCGTCCGACAGGGATGTGTACTAGCTCCCACACTATTTTCCTTGTACGTAAATGGCGTGGTAGAGCACCTGCTTCAAGAACCAGCAGATGCACCTTCCCTTGGGGGCGTACGGATCCCCACCCTGCTGTTTGCAGACGACACCCTCCTCATTGCCAAGACTCCCCAGGTCTCCAGAAGCTTCTGAATCGTTTCCAGGAATTTTGCTCAGCAAGGGGCCTGGTGATCAACGTGGAAAAGACAAAATACCTGATCATGCACCCACCATGGAAACTAGGACGCGCTCCAGCCCTGAACTCTGTCCCTCTTGAGAAAGTCTCTGAGTTTGACTATTTGGGAATACGTGTGAGCGATTCTATGAGCTGGACACCCCACAAATAACAAGATGATCCTTAGACACAAAAGGGTGGGGGGTGCGCTGTTAAGGGAGTATCGCGCCTCATCTAAACAGTCCGTGGCACCTGCAATTGACATCTACAAAGCAAGAGGAGTCACTGCAGCGTTAAATGGGGCGGAGCTTTGGGGCCTTTGCAATCTGGAGGCTCTATCCAAGTCAGAGAGTAAATTTTTGAAAGACCTACTGGCTCTCCCCTTGAGCACCCCCACAGTTCCGGTGCTCTTGGATGTGGGCTGCAAATCGATCAAGGACCAGGCTCGCCTCCGGCCGCTGCTCCTATGGGTCCACTTATGGAGGGTCCCCGAACTGAAATCATATGCCGATGGGCTGTCTGAGGTGATGGGAATGGGGGGCTGGCACAAGATCCAATGGTTAAGGGATGTCAAAAACCTTTAGGGGGAACTGGGTCTGGGGGCTTCTTGGGCTACAAAATCTGCACCACCTAAGGCTATCCTGAAAAAACTATACTGGGAATGGGTCTCCTCTCAACTTATCGGTAATCCCCGTCACTGCAACTCCACCGCAGCCTTTTTAAGAATCAAGGACGTGGTGGCCTACGAACCCTATCTGGATTTGATTACCATGCCAATCAATAGGGCACTGTACTTTAAGTTTAGAGTGGGCACTCTTCCGATAGGGGATTTTCTTTCCAGATGGAAAATGCCTGTGCAGCTGTCGCCTTTTTGTGCCCTTTGCTCCAAAAGGCCCGAGACGGTGGCACATATTCTTTTCGAGTGCCCTGATTATTCCCGACCAAGGAGGTGTTGGCTTAAACCTGTATTCAGACTATTAGGGACACACCAGCATATGGTGGCGCTACGTATCTTACTAACTGACACTTCCCCCCCCTATAGTCTGTGGTGTCTCAAAATTTTTAAAATGGGCATGGTTGATTCGCTCCAAAAGACTGACTATTTCAATTTAATTCACTTTTAATTAATTTATTGTATGTATCAATGGCATTCTTTTACTGTTTTAATCTTTGAATGTATTTTTAAATTGATCTGCAGTTTTATACATGCATGTAATGCTTTTAAGATATATCTGCATATCGAAATAAAGCTATCAACCAAATTTAAAACTGAGTAGAATAAGTTTAATAAGAAAATATAAAGTAGCTAAATACTTCGTCGTTTTAAATGAAACAGTACTTTTTGTAATAATGAAAGCGAAGAAGGGCAACATTTGGCACTGCTTAGGAAACCGAAAGCAGACATGGCGCCTGGAAAGCGTCTTTTAAAGTACCGTTGTGACATGTAACACAACCCCGGCATATCAAACACGAAACAAATTACCATGTCACACCTGATAGTCCCTTCTATTTACAACCTTGGTTGTAAAACAACATCAACAGAGAAATACTAGAACGCCAGCCTCTAAGAATCGCAACTTTTAACAGAACTACATCTAGATTGTGTAGCACTTTACAATCATGCTGTAATAACACCACATGTTAGAACACGTTGCTATAAGCATATTAAATAAAGTTGCATATCTCCTTTTAATGTAAAGTATATCGCAAATGTGTAATGTAACATGCTGTGAGTAAGAAAAAAATAAAAATAAGCTATAACTAATTTTAGAGAGGCCTTAAAATGTTACAATAGGCTAAGCGCCAGCAAACACGTATTTTGAAAAACAAGCACGTTAAAAGAAAAATGCTGTTTTTTACAAACCATGCTGTGAATAGTAAAAACACTAACTGTAAGCATTTTAAAGATGCCTCAAGTTTCCATAAAAAGTAGAGCAATCACGAAGCACGTACTTTGAAAAAGAAACCATTAATCTGTTTATTATTTGTAACTGAAGACAGCAAAAGGAAAAAAGTTATAAATACATGACGCCATGTGCCTGCGCCTGCTATTATTTTGTGAGCAAACTCAGATACGCGGCGCCTTGTAAACAAATAACACCATATCAAATGGTGTGAAAGCCTCACACGGTGCTATTGTACCATGTTAGAACACATATTGCCATATTTTTCGGCGTCACTGACTTGTGGCTAATTAAGTCAGAGTTAGCAGGCTACAGTGCTACGTTATGCTTGCTTGTTTAAATATATCTCCAAAAAGTGTATCATGAATAAATGCCATGCTCAAATTGTATGGAAGCTTCCGTTAAAGGGACCCCAGGTCTTCAATATTTTTCATCGGCCTTCCTATGGTCCTTGGTCTGTAGGGTATAGGGGCAGAACTACAAGCCGCATCGAGTCTTGGCTCTGCCCCTTATGCGACACCCATGCTCTTCCCCTGGAATCTATGCCTGAATAATGCCGTATGCCACCTACTCGGCTGCGTGATCTCAAGTGCAGCAGGCAACTCCAACTATGTAAGCGAATTATATTGTACTACAATTGTGCACATGTTCTGGCAAGTATCAAATGCTTGACTGAAACACTACAAAATACCCATGCTATGAAGTCAATCCTATGATGGTACATATAGACATTACTTTATTTCAAAAACGCATTATCAAAAAGACTATCTTGAAAAGCTATAACACATACTGCAAAGTTAGCATGTGTAACTGAACACCACAAAGAAGAAAAAAAGTTATAGATGAACGATGCAATGTGCTTGTACCTGCTATTGTATTATAAGGACACACAGACATGTAGCGCCTTGTAAAAAAGGCTTGATATATTACTACCCACATTATCAAATGCGACGGACTCATCTAAAAACAGAGTAGAATAAGTTTAATAAAGTAGCTAAATACAGCGTAGTTTTTAAATGAAAAAGTAGCTTTTGTAATAATAAAGGCGAAGAAGGGCAACATGTGGCATCTCTTAGCAAACTGAAAGCAGACATGGCGCCTGGGAAGGAACTTTCAAAGTACGGTTGTGACATTTAAAAAAGCCCCTGCATATCAAACAGGAAATAAATTACCATGTAACACCTGATAGTCCCCTCTATTTACAACCTTGGTTGTAAAACAGCAACAGAGAAATACTAGAACGCCAGCCTCTAAGAACCGCAACTTTTACACGTACTTCTAAAAAAAGCACGTTGAAAGAGGAATGCCATGTTTTGTATGTAACATGCTGTGAACGAACAACACTAACTATAAGCATTTTAAATGTGCCTCAAGATTTCATAGAAAGGAAAGCCACCACCAAGCACGTACTTTCAAAAAGAAAGCCATTAAGCTGTCTTCAGCAAAGTAGCAACAGAAATGCACAGAGCCAACACACACGTACTATACAGCTTTAACAGTACTCAGCAAGAATGCTCCTGCAGTTACTTTGTTAATGGAACATGCCAGTGTCCTATATTACGTAAAGCATGTTTTCATTATTAGGCCTAATTAGGCATGTATATTTTGTGAGCAAACTCAGACACGCGGGGCCTTGTAAACAAATAACACCATATCAAATGGTGTGAAAGCCTCACATGGTGCTATTGTACCATATTAGAACACATATTGCCATATTTTTCGGCGTCACTAACTTGTGGCTAATTAAGTCAGAGTTAGCAGGCTATAGTGCTACGTTATGATTGCTTGTTTAAATATATCTCCAAAAAGTGTATCATCAATAAATGCCATGCTCAAATTGTATGGAAGCTTCCGTTAAAGGGACCCCAGGTCTTCAATATTTTTCATCGGCCTTCCTATGGTCCTTGGTCTGTAGGGTATAGGGGCAGAACTACAAGCCACATCGAGTCTTGGCTCTGCCCCTTATGCAACACCCATGCTCTTCCCCTGGAATCGATGCCTGAATAATGCCGTATGCCACCTACTCGGCTGCGTGATTTCAACTGCAGCAGGCTACTCCAACTATGTAGGCAAATTATATTGTACTACAATTGTGCACATGTTCTGGCAAGTATCAAATGCTTGACTGAAACACTACAAAATACCCACGCTATGAAGTCAATCCTATGATGGTACATATAAACATTACTTTATTTCCAAAACGCATTATCAAAAAGACTATCCTGAAAAGCTATAACACATGCTGCAAAATTAGCATGTGTAACTGAACACAGCAAAGAAGAAAAAAAGTTATAGATGAACGATGCAATGTGCTTGTACCTGCTATTGTTTTATAAGGACACACAGACATGTAGCGCCTTGTAAAAAAGGCTTGATATATTACTACCCACAATATAAAATGCGACAGAGTCATCTAACAACAGAGTAGAATAAGTTTAATAAAGTAGCTAAATACAGCGTAGTTTTAAATGAAACAGTAGTTTTTCTAATAATAAAGGTGAAGAAGGGCAACATCTGGCACCGCTTAGCAAACTGAAAGCAGACATGGCGCCTGGGAAGCAACTCTTAAAGTACGGTTGTGACATTTAACAAAGCCCCTGCATATCAAACAGGAAATAAATTACCATGTAACACCTGATAGTGCCCTCTATTTACAACCTTTGTTGTAAAACAGCAACAGAGAAATACTAGAACGCCAGCCTCTAAGAAACGCAACTTTTACACATACTTCTAAAAAAAAGCACGTTCAAAGAGGAATGCCATGTTTTTTATGTAACATGCTGTGAACGAACAACACTAACTATAAGCATTTTAAATGTGCCTAAAGATTTCATAGAAAGGAAAACCGCCACCAAGCACGTACTTTCAAAAAGAAAGCCATTAAGCTGTTCTCAGCAAAGTAGCAACCAAAATGCACAGAGCCAACACACACGTACTAAATAAAACTAGTATGTCGATTTAGACTTCCTGCAAAGGATTATTTGATACAACACTACCATTAAAAACACCACGTTAAGTCACGTTGCAAAAAACAGCTTTAACAGTACTCAGAAAGTATGCTCCTGCAGTTACTTTGTTGATGGAACATGCCTGTCTCCTATATTACGTAAAGCATGTTTTCATTATTAGGCCTAATTAGGCATGTATATTTTGTGAGCAAACTCAGACACGCGGCGCCTTGTAAATAAATAACACCATATCAAATATTGTGAAAGCCTCACATGGTGCTATTGTACCATGTTAGAACACATATTGCCATATTTTTCGGCGTCACTGACTTGTGGCTAATTAAGTCTGAGTTAGCAGGCTACGGTGCTACGTTATGCTTGCTTGTTTAAATATATCTCCAAAAAGTGTATCATGAATAAATGCCACGCTCAAATTGTATGGAAGCTTCCGTTGAAGGGCCCCCAGATCTTCAATATTTTTCATCGGCCTTCCTATGGTCCTTGGTTTTAGGGTATAGGAACAGAACTACAAGCCGCATCGAGTCTTGGCTCTGCCTCTTATGCGACACCCATGCTCTTCCCCTAGAATCGATGCCTGAACAATTGCCGTATAACAAAGAAAACAATGTGCATACTATGGCGCTAATTTTCAAAGGATGGCACTATTCAAAACCACTTTGACATCACGCTGGTTTTAACAAGACTTGCAAATTACTCTGCAGGAAACACCTAATATGGCGCCAACGACAAGCAAAGCGCCATTAGACACATACACGCACTCAAAAACATTGTGTACCTTTTGCACTTACTATATGATATAACAGCTAAGTAATGTAAAAAAAGAATACACTAAGCTTTATAAATATTGCAAAATAATTGCAACGCACTAAAAAGGAAAGTCTGCCTTTCTAGTTAATGTGTGTGAAATGGCAGCGGAAGGAATGTACAAAACAAACACTCTAAGATTAAGCTTTTTAAATATTGAAAAGTATTTCCTATTGTAAGCTAAGGGGAAAATAACACAGCACGCACTTAATAGAAAGCCTGCCTTTGCAGTTACTGTGTAGTAGAAAATATCACAAAACACACTCAAATTAAAGCCTGCCTTACTGTGTGAAATTGCAACGAAATAATAAGGAGTAATAACACGACACGCACTTACAAAGAAAGTCTACCTTTGCGGTTACTGTGTAGGAAAAATAACACGACACGCACTCCAATTAAAGTCTGCCTCACTGCTTACATAAATAGGGCAGCAGCGCCTTTTAACACAATTGCCGTATAACAAAGCAAACTATGTGCATACTATGGTGCTAACTTTCAAAGGATGGCACTATTCAAAACCACTTTGACATCACACTGGTTTTAACAAGACTTGCAAATTACTCTGCAGAACACACCTAATATGGCGCCAACGACAAGCAAAGCGCCATTAGACACATACACGCACTCAGAAACATCGTGTACCTTTTGCACTTACGATATGATATAACAACTAAGTAATGTAAAAAACAAACAGACTAAGCTTAATAAATATTGCAAAGTAATTGCGACGCACTAAAAAGAAAAGTCTGCCTTTACAGTTAATGTGTAAAATGACAAATACTCTAACCTTAAGCTTTTTAAATATTGAAATGTATTTGCCACTGTAAACGAAAAGGGGAAAATACCATGACACGCACTTAAAAGGAAAGTCTACGTTTGCAGTTACTATGAGAGAAAATAACACGGCAAGCACTCAAATTAAAGTCTGCCTCATGGTGTGCGATCGCAACGGAATAATAAAAGAAAATAACACGACACACGCTTAGAAAAAAAGTCTTCCTTTGCAGTTACTGTGTGAGAGAAAATAACACGACACACACTTAAATTAAAATCTGCCTTATTGTCTTAGATAGCAACGGAATAATGTACAAAATGTCTTGCCTAAGCTTACTAAATATCTAACAGGAATTGGTGCTGTAAAAATAAAATAAAGATACGCACTCTAAAAGTGAAAGCGCTCAAGCTTTTATACGAAAGGCAGAACACGTAGTTCGAAACCGAAAGCACTGAAGCTGTCTCCAGCAAGCTGCCAGCAGCTAGATACAAAAGCGCGTTCACACGGACGAATCTGAGACAGCGAGGCGCGTGGGCGATCGCTGTCTCACATTCCCCGGAACACGCCAACAATAGGTCCATCGCTACTCTCGACCTAAAAACATGCGAACACAAGTGCTACCAATTTACTCATCAAGGGAACTACTTAAGGCTAAAATCCTGCGTCCTTCCTTCCACAACAGGGAAGAGGAGCGAACAGAACTAGGATCATGGCAAGAGACGCACCTTGATGTAGTGAGAGTATGAGTGGTCGTGTGGAGGCTCACTTGTGTGAAACCTTACCATTCCCATAAGAAAACTATTAATTCCAAAATTTCCAAGAAGTGTGAATTTCATTTTTTCTTCCATAGTGTGACTACACGGGTCTCTCCTTCACCCTCCTTCCATGGGGTAAGGCTGTGAGCTGGTCTCACCCTTTTGTGTTTCACGTTTGCAGTGACACGTGTTTCACACAAAAGCCACAATATGTATATCGATCCGTGTGGGGCAATTTTCACTACAGTTTTCATTTTGCTTTGACCAAATTCATCTCAGATTAATCTGTCTCTGATGGCAATCCCACTTTCTTTACATTTGAAGGTTTCAGGAAACTCTTTCAGGTAGAGTTGGACACAGGTCAACCTACCCAGTGGTAATTTCATACCAACTCTTTATTAAGATAGGAGCCCGCCATTCTTTTTTCCATCCTGATGAATGCTGCGTACCCCTTGGGCCATAAGGGCAGAAACATGTTGATGACTTTAATCACTACGGTGATGAGGTACTAATTCCCCTTATCACTATTTTTTCTCTGTTTAATATCAAGTAGTTGCCTGTTCAAATAAATGCATTTTGGCAATTATATTGGTTTTTAATAATCACTCATTGTGACGGGTCCCCACTTAGATTTAGAAGTGCCTCCCTGTCTCCAGGTGTAGGCCCGCTCTCTATCAAACCAAGTTTATAGTGTGCAAGGACTGCCAATGATGGAGCATGACACCTGGTGGTGTGTGAGGACAGTCCTTCACTTTTTGTGAGATGCCAGGTACTCTACAAAGTACGTTTTAAGCCTCGGTCATTTTACACTCTGGGTAGCTTCTTTTGTGTATACATCTAATACGTTTGACCTTAATTGAATAGCCTTAAATTCCTTGATCAGCCGCAGGTGCATGGTCTTCCAAATCCATTTCCAAGGTTATCTCTTGTGGTCGATGATCACTTTCCAATCTCACCCCAAAGCCAAAAGCTGTGACAGCCTGCAGCAGAGTGGGGCTCACAGGGTTTCATCATTCAGGGATGCCCCAGAGCTGGTTAAAAAGGAAAGACCGGGTGGTTTATTAGGGTTTATGTGTGCTGCACTAGATAAACCCTGATTTAAACAGTGTGGTGTATTGCTTGACACTACCAAAACTTCCTATTCACTTTATTCACTTGAATAGTGCATCCTTTTCAGGGTATTGGCATGCATGGTCCTCAGCAGGGGAAGATGACATATAACCAGCCTGTCGCGAACATTAGATTGAAAGGGCTAGCTTCCTCCCTATTCGGATTACTCTGGAAGCAAGGCAGGGTTTCCTATTGGTATTCACACTATTTGCTTTAGCCATGGAACTCCTGGCGGCTTGGCTCCATCAACATCACTCAGAAAAGGGACATAGTGTCATGGCTCAGCACTCTGTGGTGTCACTTTACGCTGATGGCGTGATGCTGTATATCTGAGACCTCAATGTTCAGTTGCTAATTAAGTATCACTATAATTTGGACGTAGTAATTTATATTTCCCTTCATAAATTAACTCTGGAGTACCTTGTTAAATGGTGCACTACCTCGGTGACAGACCTTGGGATATGTGTGAGCAGGGATTTAGAGACCCGGGGGCTGATTTACAATCCCCTTGAGACACTTTTGCGTCATTTTTAACATGGGAAAAATGACACAAAAGTGTCCACCTGTGTTGTGAAAACGATGGCAAAGCCATTGTTAAACTAGAAGAACAAATATTTTGTGGATAATATTGCCATCGCCACTAACAGTTATCACAGCACCAAACTTTGAGCTCTATTATCTCTGTCCACAATGCACCAATACATTATTGGCACCACCCTGCCCCCTTTCACCAGCATTCTGCATTGGAGGCCGATGTGGCCTGTCCCTATCCTCTTGAGACAAACATTTAAAACTCAGAGAGGTTCCCTTCTCAGGAAATAAAATCAGTACAATGCACAGGCCGGGCTTGGGACAAAATCCAAGCTAAGGCACAATTGGCATACATATATGCACCGACATCTCATTAGGACTAAATCCTTTGTTTTCACTCGCCTCTGAACACTGAACAAAAGGCTTGCCCTAATTTACCATGTGTACAATCGAACAAGTTTACTGATATGTATCCGGGGAACAAATTCCTTACTCTAAAAAATATTCGAGCTGTGAGAGCCACCCCCCTTGATATCTTCTTGCTTTCGCCTCTCAATAAAACCTGTACAGACTTATTAATAGCACCTTCCCTAATTACGATAATGGATAATGGATGTGTAATGATTCTTTTATTTCCCCATACTGTACCTGGTGTTACTTTTTGTTACATTGGTTTTATCAATAGAATCCAGTAAATAGTGATAAAAAACTTGCAGGCTGTGTCTGTCAGTTCAAGTAGTTCCAAAAGCTCTCATTGGCTGATTTTACAGGTCTTTCGGAAATTTGGCCAGGACGCAACTCACAACGGTGCAGATTAGGAAAGTGGTGATTAAAAGGGTGAGGCCTCGTTATCAGCTGAATTTTAAGGAAGTAGTACTTTTAGGTTTAACTGAACAGTGGGTCTTGCAAGACAAGTGTGTGACCTCGAGGAAACGTTCAGATAGACTTTGGGGAAGTAAGTAAGTTCAGCCAGTCTTACAAGATACTAATAAACGTGAATCATCCATAATGTAAAGCACCAATTATGTCAAAAGTTCAAACCTAGTCCTATTTTATGTTGATCCATCACTATTTCTGTAGTGTGTGATCAGCGTCAGCTATAAAACATCAATTTTGTAGCAGAATGCCACTTGCTGGCTGTTTAATAATCACCTGAAGCCCATTGATGATGTATGAGATACTCCTTTAAATAGGAGCCAAGCTTTTGGGAGATTTGTAACCAAAGTCTCCCGGTGATCACTGTTCCGCCATTGAATAAATGTTTTAATGTATTTCTTTATTTGGTTTATTCATTATAGAACATTATGCATTCAGTGTTAAATATTCAAATACATTTAAAAAAACAAGAACATCTCAAACGATCGGCACTCAATACATCATCAACCCCAACCTATTTCTTACTTATAATTTATTTGTGCCATCCTTGTCAGATGTATAGATGTTGGCTTATTGAGAGCTTAAACCCATCACTGATGGAAGAGGTGCTTTCAGTTATAAGCCACACTTATTGCCATTGCCAAAGCTTGTTAGTGCCATTTTATATGTCATATATAAACAATTAGAATAGCCACATAAGTTCTTAAGTCCTATCCCCTCGAAATACTTCTCCTTCTGAATTATTTGCAGAAGAGAATAATGACATAGTGTATTGAGGAAATGGTGATGGGCTCAATCCAATTTGCTTATTCCAGGGTAAGTACAAAAGCTACGGCCAATTAAACACGCTGTGCGGACACAGAGAAATCACAAGACACAGCCAACACAACAAAACCAACCCAGAATACCACAGGCCAGGGTCTCCAGTGGAAAAACAGTGACCCTTCTCACCACAGAAAGTCCCGATACAATGCAGTCAACGCTAGGCATTAGTCATGTCCTGCTTCCAATGGGACTGCAGGAGGAAACCAAGCTCCACATAGCATTGAACAAACCGGGAACTAATGTCACACAGGGTCTTAATGAATAACATTTCAGCAAGGTATGAGGAACAGGTAGGAAATAGGCACTTAGAAGAGTGAAATTCTGCAGTATTTCACCAAAGTAGATATCTAATTTTTGAAATTTAGTCCTAAAAATCCACATCTGTTCTCTAGAATTGTAGATTTTAAAATACAAACTTTCAAGTAGGATGGTTGAAAATGATGAATCTTGATAAATTACAGAGTTTTCGAAACATGAATGAAAAATGTTGTTTCTGTTAAAGAAATGTTCACAACAGTAGATTTCGATGAATTGCGAAAAATGGCAACTAGTTTTAATCCATTGTTTTGGGGAGACCTAAAGACCCCAACTCTAAAAGACATCAACCATTCTGTTATGAGAACACATTGGTCTCAGGTGAAAGGTCCCATTTGAGAAGGGCTTGTGGATGAGGTAGTCACTTTTGCACACCAGGTTCAGCTCTGTTCTACAGAAAGAAAGGTATGAAAGATATGCAATGCGAAGGAGGTCTAATCAATGGTGTGGCAATTTTCCACTGTGCTACCTTTGTATGGCCCAGGGTGAAACCAGAGATTGTCTATGTGTACCCCCTTAAAACCACTCTCATTCAGACCACTGTCTGTCTCCTGGACAGAAATTTGTTCATTTACACTCCTATATGTATATTTGTGTAGGGTGTTTCTATAGCGTGAACCTAGTCAAAATGCAGTGCAGCACTGTACAGGGTCAAAGGCAAGCATGAATTCAACGAGTGATAGGATAGGGAGCTAGGTTGAGGATACTTAATGCATTGTGATATAGTGTTATTTAAAGAGATGAGTTTTCAATTATTTCCTGAATTGGCGAAGCACTGGAGCAGGCCTGGTTGATACAGTGATGTTGTTACTTATCCTGGGTGCTATGATGGAAAAGGTATGCTACCTTGCTTTCTTATTGAGACTTCTAAGTCTGCAGTCGTCTAATAATGGCATACTGCAGGGGTGCTGGGACCTACCAGAGACAGTATGCTTGCCTGGAAGGTAAACAGGGATGCTGAATGTGATGTCTTTGTAAATGATGCAGCTGGTTTTGAAGATGGTGCTGGCTGGCGAGAGGAGCCAATGGTGTTCAGTCCGGATGGGGATAATCTGATGATATTTTCCAAGGTCTTGGATAAGATGTGCTTTGGCATATAGGGCGCCCTAAGAAGTGCCAGGGTGGAGTCTGGGAGGCCAAGAAGCAGGGTGTTACTATCATCCAGATGGTGGAGTACTAGATCTTGAACAGCAGTTCTGAAATCACTTCTTGGAAGAAACTATTTCCCTTTCTTTAGAAGCCAGACTTGGTACCTAGCTGTCTTTGTTTTTTGGCAATCTGTTCCATGAAATTAAAGTACAAGTTAATGTCCAGGGTGAATCCCGGTAGAGTGACATTCAATGAAGGGTGGGGATAGAAGTCTTCAAGGTTCATGTCAGTGAGCAAGGTATTTACTGTTTCTTGTTTGTAGTTTTTGGTAAATGAAAGAAATTCTGTCTTGGTTGGTTTGACCTTTAAAAAGGCGCTGTACATCCAAGTCTGGATGTGATGTAGAGGTGACTTTCAAATAGAGTTCTGACTCCAAGCAAGTCGGATTATAGACCAATGTATGGGTACCATGAAGAGTGCAGAAGAGCAAGCTGAAACTCAACGAACCTCAGTAGCCTCTACACTATGCGAGGTAATGAGGACTTGTCACAAATGCCCTCACAGAGCAAAAGACAGATGCTCAACAAATGTGATGTTCAGGAAGATGTTAGAAAGATGAATTCAGTTATGAGCCCTTCCTGCCAGAGGATGCACTCTCAGAAATTGAAAGAAAAAGACACACAATTGATGGACGGAATGCAGAACAAATCAAAACATTCACCCCAGTTAAGAGATCTGGGTTAAACAATCATTCTTTTGCTCACCATGCCACACCAATTTAGACCTGGCCATATGCAAATCAGTCTTGACCCTGTGCCTCTTGGGAACAGTCCAGCCCGAACTGCCAAGCCAGGTCCTTCCTGAACCGGAAACAAGCATCCTAGGGCCTGTTTCAGGGTTTCACCCCTCTTCAGCCAGGATAGCTTGATTCCAGTGGCTCAGTGAGCCCAGGACTCATGTCTGGGCATACCTGACGTACCACTGGAGTCAAGCTATCCTGGCTGATGAGGGCTGAAAACCCAAAACCAGTGCTAGGATGCTTGTTTCCAGTCCAGGGAGGACCTGGCCTGGCTGATCGGGCGCAGAGTCAAGACTGATTTGCATATGGCTGGGTCCAAACTGGAATGGCATGGTGAGCAAAAAAACTATGGATTTATGTCCAGATCTCTGTACTGGGGTGAATGTATGACATTGTTCTGCATTCTGTCCATCAATTGTTCTTTTTGAATTTGTCACCTCGAATGGGATAGGTATGCTCGGACGTGTGTCTCGTGCTCTCCATGCCACTGGAGTCAAGCTATTCTGGCTGATGGGGGCTGAATGCCCGAAACCGGTCCTTGAATGCTTGTTTCCAGTCCAGGGAGGACCCCATTGGGAGCAGGGTCAAGACTGATTTGCATATGGCTGGGTCCAAACTGGAATGGCATGGTGAGCAAAAAAACAATGGATTTAGGCCCAGATCTCTGTAATGGGGTGAATATATGACATTGTTCTGCATTCTGTCAATCAATTGTTCTTTTCGCATTTGTCACCCTGAGTGGGGCGGGTATGCTCAGACGTGAGTCCCGTGCTCTCCATGCCACTGGAGTCAAGCTATCCTGGCTGATGAGGGCTGAAAGCCCAAAACCGGTCCTAGGATGCGTGCTTCGAGTCCAGGGAGAACCTGGACTGTTGCCATTGGGCGCAGGGTCAAAACTGATTTGCATATGGCTGGGTCCAAACTGGAATGGCATGGTGAGCAAAAAACAATGTATTTAGGCCCATATCTCTCCACTGGGTTGAATGTATGGCATTGTTCTGCATTATGTCCATCAATTGTTCTTTTTGCACTCTCAGAAATTGAGACTGAAGATGCAATGAGAAGACGAAGGCACAGGCTATCAGGGAAACACCCATAAAAAGCAACATGGTGGTAGCAGACTGGGTATGTGTAATAATTGAAGTCCAGGCATTGGTAGCGAGTATTGAAGTATATTTTATTAAGTTTCTAGGAATGTGGACCTCATCCACAAGACAGACCACAAGAGTGCTCCGTGAAGCAGCTGCTGAAGTCCCAATCTTCAGTTGCAGTCTGACCTGTGCCACAAGCTCCTAGGACACAGAACCACTGATGAGGATGGATCTATAACCTAGGATACCACATCAACTCCCCACTTATAATAAACAAAAACAGGTGAAGGAAACAAAAAAAAAAGTAAACATTAAACAGAATCATGAAAATTAACTGGTTTACATTTTTCACGTTTAGGTCTGAACACAATATTATCAGACACCCTTTTTTGTCGTCAAAGGAGCTGAATCAGATCTCAGCTTTGCATTGGAAGACAAAGGAACTGATTCTTGCCCAGAAGATTATTTTGAAACTCTGCTCAAGTTCTAAATCTTATTGTCATCAGTTTTAACAGCATTCAAAATAATTTCTGAACACGACAAGGCTTACTGAATTTTTAACACTTTACCCCTTTTTGGGGGGATTTTATTCTCACCCAATCTCCTATACTGACCCTAGTCTCTTTTACTGCTTTCCCTATGTCATACACAGTCTTAGACTTTAACTTCTTTTGTTCCTCCTTGGCTTTCCAGCCTGTGGGCACACAAATTTCCTCATCAACCTTCAATCTTTTATCTATGAGCCAACCAGGACTGATCTCACAACAAGGCAACCTCCCCTTAAACAAACAGAAAGGCGAGACCCCTGTACTAGAATGAGGAGTCAACCTGCACTCTTTCACCTTCTTCCTCAAAACCTTCAACCCAGTTTGACTCACAAGTCAAAGACAACTGTGGACTCTGTTTTAATACTTTAATAAACTGTTCAACATTGCCATTAGGCTCAGGATGATAGAGTGTAGCCTTCTTATGCTTCACACCTCTCGCTCTAAGAAACTCTTCAACTTGCCTAGAGGTGAATTGCACCCCATTATCTGTAAGGAGCCTGGAGGGAAAACCCTCTCTCTCAAACAATTCCTCTAAAAATGTGATCACATCACCAGACTCAATTGAATTCACAACTGTAGTGAAGGACTCAAGAGGCTTCTTTATGCAATAAGCTTGAAGTTTATTCCAATTAAAGTTAGCACCCACAACCAGATGCTTCCGCTGCGCACCAGGACACCAGACACTTGACTGACGTTGCCAGAACCCTGGAACGCATCAAGCATCGTCCAATCGTGGAACCTTGTTTGAACATATACAGTAATGACATGAAGTATCCTCGCGCTGGGGTGCAGCGCGAGGATGAAGTAATAACATCACAGTATAACTTCTCCCTCTTCACAAGGAAGAAGAGCAAAAACCTAAAGAAATAAAAACAATTTGATGTGTAACAAGAATTAATATATAAGAAGTAAAACAAGTAAAATACAATAACAATAAATGAAATATCAGCTCATGATAACACTTAATCATTCAATTTGGAAGGTAATTTTCTGCAACAAACTCCTAATTACGGTGGTAAGGAATAGGTGTCAGCATTGGTCACATCAGTGTTAGAAGTGGATGGACTAGATGAGTTGGAAAGTGTAACTGGAACGCAGGATGTGGAAGAACTTTCAATACCGGATGCAGGGGTTGTTGACCAAAAAGACTAGTCACAATGTTCAAACTCCTTTTTGGTCAAATTAAGTAAGGAGCGGGCCTGTGAAGCAGAAAGATGTACCAGAGATCTTTTTTTCCACCATCAATTAACAGCAAGTAAGGCTGAACTTCTACTGGCACCGGTGACTTGTACCGGAGGGTAAAATTTTGACAAACCCTTATGTGGTATCCTCCGCTATGGGGAGGATCCCTCTTGAGCCACCCACCCGCACTTCTCATGTTCTGTTGGTTGGCTCCACTGTGACAGTCATTATAATGTCACAGTGGTCTACCTTCCAAGGCGAACTCTCTGCGAGGAGGGGGGTTTAGAGCAAGGTGCAGATGACAGCTGTGGCTGGAGTTCCTGCTGTGTATATCTTGGAATAAAACCTTCTGAGTTCCACCGTTTCCGTGCCTCCTCGTTCCTGCTTTTACATTGGCGACGAGTGACGGGATAAGTACACCAGAAGTACATGGGAGAGGGGCTCCAACACGAAGCATCCTGAAGTGTGACCGAAGGGAACCATAAGTAATACAAGGAACGGTTTCCGACTACAAGGAAAGTGTTTACAGTTAAGGAGCAGCATGGTTTGATCCAATTGTTATTCCTGAGCACCCAGAGGTGAAGGGGACGTGTCTTTCACCCGGCCGGGTGAACCATTTTACAGACACTTCGCCAGCTTTGCGAGTGGTGTGGTGAACCCTGGGAGGAGTTTGAGCGCTGTTTGGGATGGAGAAATGTATGTGTCATTAAACCTCTATGTTGATGAGGTGGCGACACTTTGAGCATTTAGTGTGCCTGTTGGGGAAACTCATTGCTATGTTTAATGCTAAGTACGCTGACTGGCACAGCTGGTGTCGGTTGTGTGGAGTGCCGCCTCTAGAATCCCCCCACGCAACAGTTCTTCTGTCAGGTGTGTGGCACGCCTGTTAAAAGAGAACACAGTCCTTGAGGAGACTATTTTCAACGTTCCACAGAACCACCGGTCACGCTGACACAGCTCCAAACATAGGGAAGATTTTGGTGCACTCTCTGCCCAGAAGGATTTGAATTGCGGCCTGTCACGCTGATAGGCACAGCGTTTCCTCCCAGCATTTGTTTGTCATCTATTTCCTCACAGGCATCTCCCACCCGGTTAAGAAAAGATGCTGGGATTACGCCGGGAATAGTAATTTGTGGCATATATACATAAGGAAAAACATGATTACAAAGAGATTCAGCGATCCAGGAGGGTAATCCAGGAGAAGGACAGTTCTATTCCTTTCTTACACACTACAAAAAAAGGAAATAAGACGTATATTTTGCACACGACAAGAGAATTGTGAGGATAACTGTTTGACTCGGGCTGAAACAGATTCTTAAGGACATACTGCCACATTGGGCCATATGTAGGTAAATTGCGAATACCGAATCCTTAATACCGAATTTTACTGAATCGTTATTAAGAATTCGGTAAACGTGATGTAGATAAAAAATCGTTAAAATATACCGATTCGTTACAATTCGGTATTAAATACCGAATCCGAACTAATCGAAAAAAAAAAAACGAAAGCGAATCGTTGTTACAGAATCCATTACCGAATTCGGAAATACCGAATCGGTAATTCAAAAATTCGTAATTTGGTGAATCAGCCAATCCTGACACACCCAATTACCTCCCAAACAGGAAGTGGCCACACCCAGCCAGGTGCACAGGACCAGGAGCTCACTGTGAGGCAGGCAGGCAGGCAGATGAGCTGAGGAGCCAGCAGCAACACAGCCACACAGCCACAAGTAAGACAGAAAAACAAAACAACAAGCTTTGAAATGGCAAGTCAGGACAGGGAGAAGGAGGGAGGTGACAAAACGAAAACTCAAGTTCAGTGACAAGGAGCTTGAGGTCCTGATCCAGGATGTGAGCCAAGAGTACCACAAGCTGTTTGGAGCCCAGTCCCACCAAGTGCCTGACTCACAGAAGAGGCAAATCTGGAGTGGCATTTGGGACAAGATCAATGCCATAGGTGTGACCCTGCGCACCATAGAGGACATCAGAAATAGGTGGTACGACCTCAGGAAGACAGCAAAACTGAGGATGGCAGAGAGACAGAGGCAGGCTGGCAAAACAGGTGGAGGTAAAAACCGAGCCCCAGTACCAACACCACTGGAACAGATGGTGGAGTCCACCATTCAGCCGGAGAGTGTGAGTGGCGTGGGAGACGCAGATAGCTCCGCCAGAGCAGCAAGAAAACAAGGTAAGAAGCATGCCCAGCATGCTGCGCTACCCCCTCCCCAACCCCAATCCCCATAGTGGTAAATGGGCCCCCACTCCACACCATGTAATACTGGTTACCTGCAATGCATTATGGGCGATGTAGTCAGTGTGAACTCATGTTCAGGACAGTCAGGCCTGCATACACAAAAGCATGGTAAATTAATTGGATAGGTCAGGGCAACCACTTGTGCACTGTAGGCATGTCGTTTAATGTAATGCCATTGCAGACAGAGCATTAAGTATATTTACATTTGTGTCATTACAGGCGAGTCATCTCGCAGTGCAGCAGAGGGCAGCAGAGGCAGGTCAGCCAGGCCAGAGGGGAGGCAACATGATGATGACAGCATGCCTGCAGGGACCACCAGCTCTGCGCCATCACTGCCAGCCAATCCCCCACCACAGCCATCACCACAGCGCCAGGGAGGACCGCAATCCCCTCTCACTCAGTCACCACTGCGACGTTCACCAACACCACCACCACCACAGTCAGGCAGGAGGCATGCAGTGGTCACCCTCCAGCAGATGGAGGAGTCGGAGGAGGAGGGCAGATTTGTGGAACAAAGTCCCATATGAAATAGATCCAACAGGGAGAGGGCTGGTTCTGCATCTGAGGGCGCCCACATCACAGCAAGACGCCGCAGGGCAAGGCCGGACAGTCCAGAAGCATCCGAGCAGGGTGACAGTGTGTTTGTTGGACTGGAGGGTAACATGCTGAAGGTCCAGCGCCTGCAATGGAGGGAGATGAAGTCAATGCACAGGGAGATGGCAAGCATAAACAGGCATATGCACAAGATGGAGAAGGGCATTAGTGCCATGGGGAAGAACCTGTGTGCAGGGATGGAGAGAGTAGCTGACTCGGTGGACAACCTCTGCAGTCAGCTTGAGCAGGACCGTGTTGGCAGGCGCCGGGAGAGACAGAGACTCCAGGCCTATACCAAGTCGGTGAACCGGCTGGCCACTACAACTTCACTGATGTGTCGCAGGTCCATTGCCATGGAGGAGGAGATGGCGCATTGCAGCAGGGATGTGGTCAGGGGGATGGTGTCCATGACCTCATTGCTAGAGCTCATGCAGAATGCCAAGGCGTCCAATTTAGTGAGGAGGCTACCAGCCGTGGTAGCATTACACCCTCACCCACAGAGTGCAGGAGGAATAGTGGACGTAACGTGCCAGCACAGGAACAGTCCGACACACCAGACAGTGTAGATGGTGAACGTGGACGTGCATCACGTGGACGCAAGAAGTAAAGGACTATGGCTGTGTACATGCATGTGATGGGTGATGTAACCCATGTACAATTGGACAATGCTTGCAATACTGGAGGTGTGCCCAATAAACACCTCTACATGTAACTATTAATGGCTCTGTGTCGTTACTCACTCAGAAATAGTTTGACGTAATCTCTGCCCGTCTCTGTCTCCCATCATGTTCAATTGCAACACCAGCTGCGCAGGCCTCTGACTGAGGGTTGTCCTCGTCCTCGTCCTCTGAGTCAGTCAGTTCCACTGCTGTTCCTTTTTTAGTGGCCAGATTATGTAGCATTGCACACGTAGCAATTATCTTGCAATATTTGATGGGGCTGTACAGACGTGCACCTCCTGTTTTGTGGAGGCAACGGAATCTGCTTTTGAGCAATCCAAATGTGCGCTCCACCACGTTGCGTGTGCTCCTATGTGCCACATTGTATCTCCTCTCCCTTCGGGTGGTTGGGTTGAGATATGGTGTGAGTAGATACAGCCGGAGGGCATATGCGCTGTCACCTATGAACAGAAGTAAGTGGCATTGAATTGTGTGACCAACAGCTTGAGGCTGGGTGTACATCAGGGTGTGTCACATTTACTTACCTAGTATGTATCCGTCGCCAAATTCTCCAGCAAGCAGACGTGTATGTATGCCACTGTTCCTGAAGATGTACGCGTCGTGGCTACTCCCCGGAAATTTTGCCACAATGTCAGTTATTATGTTTTTGGCTTTGCAGATAACCTGAACATTGATTGAGTGGGTGGATTTGCAGTTTCTGTAAATGTATTCACTTGCTGCAGGTGGGCAGATGGGAATATGGGTCCCATCGATGCAGCCAATTACGTGGGGGAAATGGGCAAGTTGGTAGAACTCCAGCTTGGTTCTCTGCAGCTCCGCCTGTGTGCTGGGGAAGGAAATGTAATGTTCCATTCTGTCCATCATGGCGTCCAGGAAGGTGTTGATGAAATGGGATAGACAGCTCTGTGACACTCCACCCACTGCAGCTATCATTTCCTGGAAACTTCCTGATGCAAGGAGGTGCAGGCAGCAGAGTACCTGGACATGGGTGGGGATTGCGTGGGCCCTTGGCGTCTAATGCTCCATATAGGGTTTTAGGTCCCGTATGAGGTCCAGGATGGTGTCTGGGTGCAATCTATATCTTTCATGTATTTCAGGGTCAGTCAATTGGAACAATGTGATGCGTAATCTGTACACCCGCTCCTCACATCTCCAGATCCTCATTCCTGCTGCTCTCAAGCGTAGCCGCCTTGCTATGAGGTAGAGGCCTGCCATTCATGGACGTCCGCAGACATTTTCCAGGGGGGGGCAAAATGTTAACGTCATCACCATCCTCCGACATGATGTGTGTCAGGTGGGGCACAAAAAACACTGGGGGCAGAACTGTAATAGACTCAATTAAATGCCAGGAATCCAGGACAAGTGACTGACCCTGCCACAGGCCAACAAACACCATCTGTAGGGAAAACGCTAAACTTTCTGACAAGGTGCTTTATCTCTGTGTGCTAGGTGTGCAGACTTCCGGGTCCTCGATCCAACACCAGTCAAGGCTGTCTTCAGCACGATTCGATTTTTATCAGAAAACTTTAAAACAGCCTATGATTAAAGCACCAGATTAAATATATTGTATGCACAGTGTATGTTAGGGATTATTTATAGCACACATATTTACCAATATTGGCTTCTTGGTGCTAGAATTCATGATAACTTTTATCCAAAGTTAAAGCACAACGTCAAAGTTAGTAATAAATAATTCAGCAATCACACACGCTAGTTATTTGCTAGTGGGTGCTCCCTTTACTAGAATTCCCCGGGCATTGCTAAATTTTACACACATTCAATTAATTTGTACAAAATAAAATGTATAGGTCCAAATGTTAGCTACATTTTTTAAAAGAAACTTAGAATCCCTCTAGTTTAGTCAATGTCAAACTGACAACGTGCCCACGTTTAGGGATACAATAATGGCCACCTCCCTTATGCGGAAGCCTGGCACCGTAAATGTGTGGCACATGCGGTGCCCGCAGCGGCGGCACATCACAGGTCAAGGGATGCTGAGTCTTACACAGTGGTCGAAGTGGGGGGGCGGGAAAGTAGGGGAACAGTGGGCGGAGAATCAAAGGGCGGGAATAACCCAAGGATTGGATCTGTGGGTGGAGCCAGAGGTGTGGCCAGAATGCGCAGACATCCCAATTTATAGTATTTGCTTGGCATTTCACTGCCCAGTTTAATCAACCAATGGATACACATGATTATTTAAGGGTATAATGAGTAATTTACATTAAAATATATTTACAAAGTGGGATATGCTTCTAATCACAGAATGTACCAAATACGATAAAATGTGGAAACACAAGCCATTTGTCTCCGAGCCATGGAGTTTCTGTCATCAGCACTAATCCCTTTTTCCACAACAGCAGTTCAAACATGAATGGCAAAATATCCTAGTTTGCAAATGTTTTCTCTAAAATTATGGCTCTGCCATATTTGCCTCAAAATGCAAGATCTGCTGCATGATCTGACCATTTAAACTAATAAATTGTTTGTATCTCAAACGTATCAAAAATTATAAAATGTGACTTGTGTTGCTGCGGAGTCTATCGCCTATTGTAAAGGTTGACTGGTCACCTTTCTCACTGCTGCCTTTGTATGTTACACTGGTACTAATAAGGCAAAATCTTTCCAGACACTGTTAGCATGTGTACACACGTCAAAATAGTAAAATATCTGAAAATATCCTGCATTACGCTGCAGCCTTTTTTAATGCATAATTTAGTCAACACTACGGCATAATGTTGTCATCCTTTGCTGCATAATTAATCCCAGTGGCCCCACAGCAGGCAGCACATGTTAAATAGTGCTTGTGAATGAAGCCGGGTGACAGTAACTTTACAAACTTAGGGGGTCATTATGATGACGGGCGGACTTAGACCGCCCGTCATCCTAGCTGGACTTGTGACCGTCCGCTATAAGGGCGGGGGTCCCGGGGGTGGTATTAGGATGCGTCCGCCACAGTGGCGGGCACATCCTGCATGTTAAGCATTGTGGCGGACGGTGCTCTCAGCACCACCCGCCACAATGCTGAAAAAGCACTTTCACATTTGCATTTACAAAACGGCAGTCACCGCGCGGTGCAAAAAGCCCATCATAATATGGCTGGCGGTGTCTGATAGACACCGCCACCATTTTTTTTAAAAACTCTTTATTTACGACTGCAGAGTATCCCATTACTTATGTATACATTTCCATCAATGTACAGTCTTTTCCTTTTTCTCCCCAGTAAACTTTAACAAACTGAAATGTTATCTAGTGTCCAAATCTGCTAGTACAGAGGTTTCGGAGATACCTTAATTAAATCAAATTATGCATAATAATCAACCATATTGTGAACCTTCCCTGTTTTACCGTGTGTGACATCAACGTTATGTAGCATTGATCTCGTACAGCGAAGTCGTAACCTGTCCCCACCCCACCCGACTCCCTGACACCGCCACCATAACATTCCTTTTCCGCCCCGGCCGCAAGGCGACCGGGGTGGAAAAGTGGGGGGCGGTGTTTTTCTCCGCTGCGGTCCCCCCCGCCATTGTAATATGGCGGGGGGAATCCAGGGAAGGATGGCGGGCGGATTACCCCCGCCAGGCTGGCGGTGGCTACTTCCAGCCTGGCAGGGGCAATCCACCCGCCATCATAATGGGCCCCTTAGTTTGGTATGCGTGCAAATCCTGCAATGCAAATCCCGGATGAGTTGCAGCTACTACTACGTGTAAGGCAGACTGGCCTCAAGGGCAGGGCCAGCCAGTGCAGCCACAGCACTGGTGGTGTCCTGTGCATTAATGTTTGTTAGTGCCCCCCAATGACCACCTCTGCCATGGATTCCCTCACTACCACCCTTTAACTGTGCCCCCCATTTTCCATAACCACTCTCTTCCAGATGCATTTAATTTGCTTTACAGCGCCACTCATACCATTGTAGGGTGTCAGAGCACTTTACATCACACACATTACACAGAGACAATTAATATGTGTGTAAATCACTGTATAGAAAATGTTACATAAGACTAAGGACTACAAGGTGTAGGAGTCACATGACAACCATACTAGTAGCCCGTATAGTTTTATAGTGATTGGTCTGGAGAAACACAATACCCAAAATTTAAAACCTAATACCATGGTTGGGGGTTCTCCTTAATAATCAGAATTGATTTCAGTCAAAAAGAACACTTTTTGGGACATTAGGATAATCAAAGACTGGGGGGAGACATAATTTATACCTTGCAGTTTGTATGCAGCTCTTAGATGACAGTTAATAGCTCACTGTTCTACGTTAGGATTTTAACTTATAAACTGCAAGTAACAAAAGGATCTCTCTGACAAAAGCAGTAACCCACTGACCTATTTACATTATTTGCACTTTGTGATCTGCATGGCGCATGTTCTTTGCAGCCGGTACATTAACCCTCTGAGCTACCTTTCCATGAGTCAAAACTTCCACTAGACAAAATTCTGATCTCTCTCTAGGAAGAACATTAATCACCAAAGTCATCATGACATTTTCATTGTTGCCGAAAATTGCTGGAGGCCAGGAAGGAGGCAGCAAGCGTTTTTAAAACTATAATATACTTGCAAACATGATGCCTCCACCTAAAGTCAGCACCTGGTGCAGTCACACTGGTTACACCGCCCTAGAGCTGGCCCTTCTCAAGGGTCCTGTGACCTCAGTGACTGTTGTCCTAGGGTGTGCTGCTTCATAGGCCTGCCCGCAAGACTGGAGGTGATCTTCAGTATGGATAGTGGTGGACAAGCCTTGAAGGTTAACCTACACTTGTCATGCTACGGTCCACCTGCTGGTGCGAGGACACCAGGACTTCTAAGGTGTTGCGAAGCCTTCTAAGATCTAGCATAGGATTGTGCTCTCGCAGGAGAGTGGTCTGGTGGACTGGTTATTAAGGCTGAACCTGGTTCCCAGTTCCAAATTCAGCAGCTCTGACCATAGTGCCACATCCTCTCCCCCACTGAACACCGTACTGCCCCACTGAGAAAAACTCCCTCTGTCTTCATCTACAACCCAATTGTTGCCCACTATAAACACCTGGATATGGCTCAATTTAAATTACGCACTAGACAAGAGCAATATGCGGCCTACAAAAAAAAAGTAACAACATCCTGGAAAAAGCAAACACTTATAGGGAACGCAAAATTTAGCAAACCCTGGGAAATGTAAGCAGAAACAACATGGTTACCGTAATGCTTTTACACTCACTATTTAGAAATCAGTGAGTGCTTATGCCTGAAAAGTTAAGGACACGACTACAGGCCCTGAATGGACCCATTTCAATGGCCATTGCTTAAGAAGGTTCTCATTGCGAAAGATGTCGATGTCAGACAGGAAGGAGGATCAATGAGAAAGAGAATGTGATAAACAAGAACGATGTACTCAGGGGCGTAGCTTAGTCAGTACGATTGGTGGGTAGGCGGGGGGGGGGACAGGTAGGGGGAGGGGAGGGTGAGCTTCAGATTTCCCAACAATCACGCTGGCATATAATGTTAAAATATATGCCAAGCAGGGCACCAGTGGGAGGTGTAAGGGGCAGCAGAAAGAGAAAGGAATGCCGATTGGGATGAGCACTAAGTGAAAAAAACACAACATTTTCTAAAATGAAATGTATTAGGACTTTCAAAACAGAGATGAAATAGAGGGTGTGTTTTTGTCAGTGTGACCATGCAAAAATCCAGGGTGAAATCCAACACACCCCTCACCATACCCGACTGAAAGCACTTGCATCAAACTATTCATCATAAAATAAATTTATTAGTGGGGTGTAACATCCCAAACACCCCCCTGAAGCTACACCCCTGGATGTACTGCAACATTCCAGGGCTTATGTATGAAACACAATTGTACTCTGGTGAGAAGATGGGCATTAAAGTTAAACCTGTTCCGAGGAGGAAACACTATTGGTCAACATGAAGAAGAAAGAACACTAGTGTTGCAACATAGATGGGTGTGTTTATGTTAGTGTGTGTTCCTAGATTAGGCTCAGAACCCCTATTTCCTTCCTTTCCTTGAAAAAGGAGACTCTGATTTGCTCTGAGAAACCCACTTCTTTACTCCTGATTCCTTGATTCTCTAGAGGAGACTCTTTACTAAGTTTCATAGATATCTCTTCATGAGAGGTATTAGCCAATTTTATCTGTTGATATTTAGCTGAGATTACTGTCAGGCTTATGAAAAAGTTGCACGCTTATGCTAATTTCTCTCATCAGAACTCTTCATGGGTATCTGAACTGACAATAACTTCCATTTACCTTATCAAATATTGATGTATGGATTATATTAACAGTTGATGATAATAACTGAATAATAAATTCTATGATAAAAACAACAAACTAAGGGCCAGATGTAGGTAGCCAAATACCGGTCGGTAAAGGCCGAAATTCGGTAATTTCGGCCGTTACGACCGGTATTTAGAATTTGAGATGTAGGAGGCAAAAATTTCCCGAATCGGTAAATATGAGTCTGTAATCTACCAAATCGGTAGTTACCGAATCCCAATTTACTGAGTTCTTATTTACCGAATCGGTAAATAAGAAATGTTAAAAATTGTCACGAGATGTAGGAAACCCAAAAAATACCGAATTCCATGAAATTCGATATTTAAGAGTCAGTATTTACCATGGATTGAAAGCAGGTGGTAACCATGTGCAGGCTACAAAATAAGGTCCCAAAATGCAACAGTGCAACCAGAATGGCGGCATTCTATGTCATAGCAAGGCGGCTACGGCTACAGGCAGCAGGAGAGAGAGTATGGAGAAGGGAGGAGCAGGTCTACAGGCAGAGGATAACCCTCTTCCAACTGACTGAGCCAGATACTGCAGAGGTACAGGCTACACCCCAGAACCATCCTGGACTTGATTGAGGACCTCCACCCACATTTGGATCATCCAACACCAAGGGCGCACGCCATCCCACCCCATGTGCAGGTACTGTGTAGCCTACACCTGCTTGCCTCTGGGAGCTACCAGAGTGTGATAGCTGCAGTTGGTGGTGTGTCCCAGATCTGCCTGTCCCGTTTCTTCAAGAACTTCCTTGAGGTCATGATGCAGAGAATGCATCATTACATCCGGTTCCATGATACACCTGTGGAACTTGCCAAAACCAAAACTGATTTTTATCAACTGGCGCACTTCCCTCACGTGATAGGCTGCATAGATGGCACCCACATTCCACTCTGTCTACCTGCAGCCACTGAACACATATACAGGAACCATAAGTCAACGCAGTCCATCAATGTGCAGGTGATATGCAATGCTGCCAACATCATTACAGACCTTGTGGCTAAATTCCCCGAGAGTACCAATGACTCGTGCATATTCCAGAACAGTGGGATATACACACGCCTTGTTGCTGGAGAGTATGGGGACGGATACCTGCTAGGTAAATAACTGTAACACACCCTGATAGTCATAGCAGATGAAATCATGAGTATGTAACTAATGGACCTTTCATTTCAACCTAGGCGATAGTGCATATGCCCTGCGGTCCTTTGCGCTCACACCCTACCTCAATCCAACTACCAGGAGTGAGAGGCGTTATAATGTGGCTCACAGGTCTACTCGCAACGTGGTGGAGCGCACATTTAGACTCCTCAAGAGCAGGTTCCGCTGCCTCCACAAGAGTGGAGGGGCACGCCAGTATACTCCCATCCTGTGCTGCAAGATGATAGCAACCTGTGCCATGTTGCACAATCTTGCCACCAAGGAAGGCACAGAGGTGGAGCTCACACATCACGAGGATATTGATGATGACCAACAACAGGCAGAACCCCATGCAACAGGAGTAGCAGCAACAGATGGGAGATTGAGACAGGCAGAGATCACACGTCGATATTTCTAAGTAAGTAAGGAGACACAGACAGGAGTAGTATGTGAAGTATGTAGTTTAATTGTCACTACAGCATGTAAAGATACCTGGGTGGTCGCAGTTATCTTCACTGTGACCTGTCCTGTGGGTTGCGGGAATTATTAATGATTGCGGCCACGCACTACAGTGCGGGATGCACAAGGCTGGGTCACAACACTTCCGGTGGTGCCTGGGTCTGAACTTTGGCGCCTGGCGCTCCTATGCATCTCAGGGACAGGAGTGCTGGAGCCACTCCTGCTGGTGGATCTTCAGTTTCATCGACACCTGTGTCTCCAGCAGTGCCTGCCTGGTTTGTGAGCATCTGCTCCATGGCAGAGGTGACTCTCCCCATCCCCCTTGACAAATCTGTGCAGCAGTGCACAATTGCATCCTGCATGGCGACAGAACGCCAGCACAGCATGGAGGTGGCTGTGGCAAAGCGGTTCAGGGTTTTTGAATGCTGCCGCATACACTGGCGCTCCCTGCGGTGCTCGGAGTAGGCTCTATCCAATTTGTCACAGAGGACACTCATGTACTGTGTGATGTCTGTCATCCCGTTTGCAATTTGCATGCTCTCAGCCATGTTGCTAATTCCTTGCTCAATGTTGGATATTTTGCAATTGGTACTGCGCACCTGCCTGTGCACTGCCAAATTGCCTTCGCCTGCAGGCGCTGCACCTTTACCATGGTGGCCTCTAGTCTACAAAAAAAACCCTCTCCTTCCTGGCCTTCACCTCTCTCCCGTGCCCTTCGGCCAAGGACACTGGCCCGCACAGCGCCTGCAATACTCTGCTGCCTAGCCTTGTCAGCCACAGGTGGAGTACTTTGCATTTCACCCTCGTCATCCTCCTCATCTGAGGTTTGCAGGATCCTCAGAGGGGGCATATCAAGCCTCCTTGCCCTTTCCTGCACAGTTGACTGTGTTGTTGGTGTTGGGGAAAGTGATGCTGGTTCCAACTCTTGTGTCCCAAACAACAGAGGTGACTTAGGCTGTGATGTTGTGGTTTGCTCATGTGTTGTGACTTCCTGCGCTGTGGTGTTGTCTTCCTCAACAGCGCTGTGACCTGCTCTTTCGTTCTTCTTTTCCCTAATCTCAGTTGTTGGTGCCCTCTCCTCCCTTTCTGGAGCTGTACTGCGTGAGGACTCTCCTGTGGACAGATATGGACATTGGGTTAGTGGTGTTGTTTACCTGTGTGTCATGATTAAATTACATTTCTTTCACACAATTGCCTACATCAGCTTCTCGAATTAGTGTGTGGCATGCCTTGCTGAATGCTATGGTGACTGCATTGAATTTATGTACCTATTACTACGTCTCCCATGATGCATTGCTGCCCATCAGTACAACCTGTTCTGGAGTGTTATGCTTACACACACAGTGGGGAATGGGGACAGGGAAATGGGTGGGGATTACTCTCCATGCATCTTACCTGCTTCTTTGCGGCTCTGGCAGAGCTATCTGCATCCCCAATTCCATGGATGCTTTCTGGCTCCAGGGCGGATTCCACCAGCTCCTCAAGGTCTGTTAGTCTTGGTGCTCTGTTTTTTCCACCACCTGTGGCTCCAGCTTCCTTTCTTTGTGCAGCAAGTTTCTTCTTTGTGATGATACGCAGATCGTACCATCTTTTCTTGAGGTCATCAATCTCCCTGTGCGTCACCCCATTGGCATTGACCTTTATCTGGATGTCAAGCCATGCAGAGACTGTTTACCGAAAATTTGAGTGTGGTGCTTGACCACCTCTTCAACAAGCACCTGCAGTTCTGCTGGGCTGAATTTTATTTTCCTCCTGCACTCTGATGCATCCTTCTGGCTATCCTGGGACTCCATTCTGGTGATCAGGTATGCTCAGGGAAGCCTGCTCCTCTCTGTTTACTCCTGCTCTGCAAACAGTTCAGTTGCTCTGCACCTGCATGGGTGTGACCACTCCCAGGTGCTGGGGAGGGGTGGTTGCATCTGATTGGTTGGATCCTCTGTAGCTTTGTTTTGGGGTGTGGTAGGTGTTACTGATTGGTTCACAGGCTCACATGGGTTCTTTTTCATATTTCCGATTCTGTATTTACCGAGTCGGTATTTACCGATTCGGTATTTACCGAATCGGTAAATACCGATTCGGTAATTCCCATTCATTCCTATGGGTAAGGGGGACCATAGGAATGAATGGGTATTACTGAATCGGTATTTACCGATTCTGAAAATACCGAATCGGTAAATACCCATTTCATTTTCCGAGTGATACAGAATCGGTAATTTTTACAGATTTTTTACCTACATCCCGTTTTCCGATTTTTAGGTTTAAAGTATTTTATTAAGGCATAAAAAAGAACACGGGGAGGGGAGCAGGAAGTCAGGTAAACATACAATACAAGAAGCAAAACGTTGCAGCGAGTCAGAAGGAAAAGAGGGAGACAGGGTGCCCCAGAGGGTAACAAGGCAAAGACATATGCAATAAGGCATTGTGTACGATCCCCCTGTAGGCCCCCACTCCCTAGGCAAGGTCAAGCCAAAATAACACTCCGCGACACAGTGAAAGAAAAGCATACCGTTCCACCAGCCCCTCGACCCCAGAAGGGAAGGAGAAAGAAAAGCAAAGAAGGAAAGAAGAGAAAACAATACCCCGACATCCCCGTCCGAAAGTCAGCATTAGAAGCATATAACTCCACTTCCCACCCCCAGCCCTCGGCCCCCAATCCGCACATTCACTCCGCCGCTGGCGCCGGCGGCGTCAGCCTAAGGAGGCGCAGGTACCGTGGACACGTAAGCTCGCGAAATTCCGTGGACAGCAGTGCCAAAAAGGGATGCCAGAGCTCCTCAAACTGGTCAACATTCCCAGCCACCGTTAGCGATATCTTCTCCATGCCCAGTACCTGCCAGAGCCTATGCAACCAACCAGTGATAGAGGGGGCAGTGGGGGTGCGCCAAAGTACCAGTATATTCTGGACGGCGGAGCCTAGCGCAATCGCAATCTGCCTGCCCCTGCGGGATTTCAGCGGGTACATCAAATCATTGGGGAGGCCAAGCAAGACATACGCGGGGAAGCGCGGAAGCTCGATCTCAAAATGCCTATCCACCTCATCCAAGACTTCCTTCCAGTAGGCCGACAGCACCGGGCACTCCCAGAGAATGTGCGTGAGGGTACCCTCCTGTCCGCAGCCGCGCCAGCAACCCTTATCGCCTATTTTGCGCATCTCGTAGAGCCGCTCCGGGGTGTAGTACCAATAGGTGGACACTTTAGTGAAGGTTTCCGTCAGCCCAGTGTGGTACGCAGAGTGCCTCGCCCGATATGCAATCTTGTCCCACTCCTTGTGGCTCAGGGTCCTGCCCAGTTCCCTGTGCCAGCGCTCCCTCCCTGGGTTATGGTAATGAAACGGCGGGGGTTGGAGAAACTTATACAAATCAGTGATGAGTTTGGCGTCCGAGGCCCGGGTTACCAACCATCGCTCAAAGGGCGTAATCGAACGGGCGGCGACGTCACGCACTGGGGGTTGAAGAGCCCAGTGGCGGACTTGCATGTAACGCAGTCTGTCCCCCTCCGTCAGGCCAAACTCCTGTCGGAGCTGCTGGAAGGGGAGCACGCCCTCCGGCCCGTAGATCTGGAAAAGCGCCCTACATCCCGCGCTCACCCAGTGGGAAAAGGCCCCCGGCTCCAGACCCGGGGTGAAGTCCGGGTTGCCAGCAATGGGAGTGAACGACGATGGAAAAGTGGTGAGCTCCCGAAGCTCACACACCGCGTCCCACACTCTTAGCGGGACCCGGGTGATAAAGGAAGCGTAGAGATTAGGTGGTCGATGGATGCGCCGCAGGAACGGGACCTCCTGGAGGGTACGGCCTGCAACTGCCTGGTCTTGAAAGAGCCAGTGTTTGTCCGATTCCCACCGGCTCCACTCCACCAGGTACCGGAGCTGCGCCGCCTGGAAGTACTTCCGGAGGTCCGGGACTCCGAGACCTCCCGCCTCCGGGGCAAGCATGGAGAGGACCCGCTTCATCCGAGGCTTACGGCCCTGCCACACAAAGCGGGAGATGTCTGCCTGCGCCTGCCGTATCCAACCCACGGGGGGCTGAAGAGGCAGAGCGCGAAAAAGATACAGGATCTGGGGTAGTATTGTCATCTTCACCGCCGCAATACGGCCTAGCCACGAAAGTAGGCCCTTGTTCCATCGGCCGAGTTCCTCCTTGATCTTTTTGCCCAGAGAGGAATAGTTAGCCGCGACCATAGCAGGCAGGGAGGGGGCAAGCAAAATGCCCAGGTAAGCCACCGTGGAGGAGGACCACTGCATAGGGAAGAGACTTTGAAGGTCCCGCCTGGTGTCGGCAGAAAGCGACACATCCAGCGCAGCCGACTTGGCCATGTTCATTTTAAAGCCCGCGACGCGGCCAAAAGCATTCAGCTCCTGGACGCAGGCAGGGAGTGACCGCCTGGGGTCATCTAGGGTCAGCAGGACATCGTCCGCGTATAAGCTGACAGTGTGTGTGTATTGCCCCATCTTCACCCCAATAGCGTCCGGGTTGTCGCGGATCCTCTGCGCAAACGGCTCCATATAAAGGGCAAAGAGGAGCGGCGAGAGGGGGCAACCCTGTCTCGTGCCTCGCTCAATGGCGAAGCTGCCGGAGCTGTGTCCATTGACACGCACTGACGCCGACGGTCGCCTATAGCAGTTAAAGACCATAGTGCGGAACTTCTCGCCGATCCCCAGTTTCCCAAGAACCAGCTCGAGATATGGCCAATGAACCCTATCAAAGGCCTTCTCCGCGTCGACCGATAGAAGCATCCGCTCCCCCGGGACGCGTGAGGCCTTTTCCAGTACGTGCGTCACCCTCTTCGTGTTGTCGACCGTCTGCCTACCGGGTACAAAACCGGCCTGATCCGCCTCCGCCAAACCTGGTAGGTGTAGACCCAGTCTGGCCGCCAAGATTCCGGTATAAAGCTTGAGGTCCACATTTAGGAGCGAAATGGGCCGGTACGAGCCGCACAAGGTCCGGTCCTTCCCCGGCTTGGGGATAACCGACACAGTCGCCGAGAGGAGGTCCGGTGGAATGGCACCCGGTTCGGAGAAGGAATTGAACAAGCGGGCCAGGAGAGGAGCAACAGTGGGACAGAAGGTCTTGTAGAACAAGGCCGTGTAGCCATCCGGGCCCGGGGCTTTACCATGCTTCAGCCGCGCGATCGCGGAGATGACCTCCTCCACGTGAATGTCCCTCTCCAGGTGGTCCGCCTGGGAGGGGTCCAAGGCCGGGAGGGTCACGGAATCCAAATAGGCCTCAGCCTCTCCCGGTGGGGAAGGCTCTGAAGCGTACAGTGCCTCGTAAAAGGAACGAAAGGTATCTGCCACCTCCGCGTCACCGGAAACCGGGATCCCACCCACTCCCACCAGCTCCTTCACCACATTGCGTTGCTGTGCGGCCCTGAGCCTATGGGCCAGAAGCTTACCGCACCTGTCCCCGCCGGTGTAAAAGGCATGTTTCAGGCGCAGCGCTGCGTACTCCGCCCGATCCAGATCCAACGCAGAGAGGAGTTTCCGTGCCGCCTTCAGTTGCTTCCAAACACGAGGAGCCCCCGTACGGCGGTGGACCTGCTCAAGCTCCCTAACCTGCGCTGTCAGTTCCTCCCTCTTGCGCTGGCGTTCCCTGTTTTCCGCTGAGGAAATGGCGATAAACTCTCCCCTGACGACTGTTTTCAAAGCAGCCCACTGCGTAGCCAGGGACGTGTCAGAGTTGTTATTGTGGGTCAAGTAGTCCTGGATGACCTCCTCCACCCGCTTCACTACCGATTTCTTATGGAGAAGTGTGTCTCGGAGCCGCCACATCCCTCTGGAAGGGGGGGCCGCCGGCCACGCAAAGACTCCGGAAACCGGCGCATGATCGGACAGGGACAAGACCCCGATGTCCGCCGCCATGGCGACCGAGCGAAGCGGGCCGCTCACCAAAAGATAATCCAACCGCGAATAAGTGCGGTGTGCGTGGGAGAAATAGGAGTAGTCCCTATCGGTGGGGTGCATGGTGCGCCAGAGGTCATGCAGGTCCAACTCCGCAATCTGGTCCTGTACCGCCTTAGAAAGCTCCCCTGTCTGCGGGAAGCGCTGGGCTGACCTATCTAAAGTGGAGTCGAAGACCATATTCAGGTCTCCCCCCAAGATGATATGGCGATCGGGCGAGGCAGTAACGTCCACCAACACCGATTCCAGGAAACGATCCTGGTGGTCGTTTGGGCTGTAAACCGAACCAACCGTAAAGGCAACACCACCCAAGCGCATCCGATACACTAAAAGTCTCCCCTTCTGCTCAGCATGTTTATACAACACCTCCCCCCTAAAGGAGCTAGCTAGGAGAATGGCCACCCCAGCGGTCTTAGTCGCAGCAGAGGAAAAGAGTTGCGTGGGGAACTTAGCAGAGCGCAACCTATGGCAATCCCTGGAAAGTAAATGGGTCTCCTGCAGGAGGCAGATATCCGCCTGCGACCCCTCCAACAGGGAAAGGATCGCCCTACGTTTCACGGGGTTATTCAGACCCTTAACATTAAGGGTCACAACTTTCAGGGGTGGCATCGCCTCCGGGGAAACAACGCGCTATGCCGCAGGCGGGGGATCAGCGGAGGGGGCGCGCGGGGTAGGGGTGCAGGGAAGGCCAAAAGCGGCATCGTACACGTTCGGACAATTTCGGACGGGACCCCCCCCACAACAAACCAACAGTGAAACCCCCCCAAAACCCCCTTATGGCAACCAGCCAAAACAGAAAGCAGAAAACAACACCCCATAGTCTCAGTCCAGCCCAAATGGGCGAGTCTGCAGAAAACAGTCAAGTGGACGTCCAGCCACACACCACCCCCCTCGCCCCCCCAGCCCCCAGCCCAGCATCGTCAAAGCTAAGAGCCTCTCCCCCCGGAGAAAAATTAGGCCGTTAAGGCCACACCAGTAGATTCAGGCAAGTTCCTGGCCGCAGTCCTCAGGGCCTCCGCCATTTCAGATCTGATGGTGGGCGAGTCTGGACGACTCGCCGGTGCTGACGATGGGCGCCTTCTCGACCTCCGTCGGCCCCGCCGCTCGGGGCGCCTCCATGCGGGTGTAGCCCCTTCCTCCTCCGTAGCAGTAAGACCCAGCACTCCGCAGACATCCTGTAAGGAGCGCAGCTGGTGCAGCACCCCATTCCATCGAAAGATAAGACGGAAGGGGTGACCCCAGGAATAGGCTGTCTCGTGCTCTCGCAGAAAGTCCGTAGCGATGCGGAAGGACCTGCGCTTCTGTAGTGTGATGGCGGACAGGTCCTGATAGAGCGCCACAGGTCTATCTCGGAAGGTCAGTGGCTGCTTCCTGCGGGCCTCCGTCATGATGCGCTCCTTTAGGGGGAAATCCGGCAAGAATGCCAGGATGTCAGGCGGGGGTGCCGATGACTGGCGTTGGCGGCCCACCCTATGTGCCCTGTCAATGCGGATTGGGAAGTCCGCTCCTTCCCCCAAGATGTCGCGGAACAGGTCCTGCAGGTAAGCCACCAGGTCCGCACCTTCATCCGCGGATGAAACACCCCGCACCCGGATGTTGTTCCGCCTGGACCTGTTCTCGAGGTCCTCCGAGTGGGCCTGGAGCTCAACACATTGCTCCCGGAGGCGGAGGACATCCTGCTGGAGGTGGGTTTGAAAGTCCTCCTTGAGGGAGCTGAATAGGTCCTCCATGAAGGACCGCGTGACCGGCGGCTCGCCCACAGTTGCGTCCGTTGATGCCCGGGAGGCACCCGGGGACGGCTGCGTCCTGTCGCGTAGTTGCTGGGACCTGCCGAGCATTTCCGGCAAAGTGCGGTCTCCTCGCGCTGCGCCTCGTCTTCCAGTCATCTTGGGGCTCGGCAAAGCCCAGGGTCAGTTGCTGTAGGCGAGCTCCGCCGCTCGTGGGCACCAGATGTGAGGCCTTCGCCGAAGACAAGGGTAGTGCGTCACAGGCGACAAAATGGCGGTCTGGGCCTGGGCAAGACGGCCCCTGGGCCAGTAGGACAGGCAGCAACGGCCGAAGTGTAGGCCTCCTGCTTCGTGCTCCCAGGGAGGGCAGCAGATGAGTTGGTGCCAGAACCAGCCGAGGCTCCCGTGCGAGAAGGACGCGGGCAGGGATCACTGGGCTCAGCCACACAAAGACAAGATGGCGGGAGGGTGGGACCCAAGAAGGCAGCCCGGGCCAGCAAGTCCATGGGCGAGTCTCAAATGGTAACGGGTCCGGAGAGCATGAAACCAATGCCCTCCTCCACCACCAGTTGGTTTGTCCGGCTCGGGCACTGCTCGAACTCCGCCATCCAGCGCCTCCAGGCGCGGAGTTCGCAAGTCGTCACCCTTCGAGGCCCTGGGTAGGGGGGGGACCGCCGGTGCAGGGCTAAGGTCCGTCGTCCAGCAATGGTGCCCGCCGCCAGGGCACCGGCCAGGGAGCCACCTCACTCCGCGGAGTCCGTCTAGTCCGCTCCCTCGGAATCACAGGCTTTCCGCTGTTCAGCACTCGGGCCAGCCGAGGCGCGCGGACAGCGCCGCACTACGCTCCGCCTCCAAGCTCTTCTCCTCGGGGCGACCCGGGCTCCACTCCTCGGAGCGATCTCAGAATGAACTTCTCGGGAACTTCCCCCGGGGCCACAGAAGCCAAAGTGGCACCAAAATGTGCCCCACGAACTCCGGCACAGTCCTCTCACCCGCGATGCAGCCGCGGGGGGAGAGAAGCGCAGAAATCGGGGCTCAAGCGGAGCTGGGCCGGAGGAGCTACGGGAGGAAGCGTCCGCTCACCCCGCCATCTTGGCCACGCCCCTCGTTTTCCGATTTTTAAATACTGATTCGGTATGAGTCTGTATTTAAAAGTCGGTAATCAGGATTTACCTACATCTGGCCCTTGATGTCTCAAATATAACCCCATAACTCACATCAGCTCTCTTTATTGACTGAGAATTTCGAATGGTATTTATTTACATTGAATAATGTTTTCCGCTCCCACCTTCTCTGGTCGACATCAAAGATCCATGGACCTGTACGCGGGGTGTGAGTGAGAGGTTAAGGTTTGAGTAATCCCTGTGCTCCAACTCTACTAAGATACAGCACTTTTTTTGCTCTGTCCTTGCACTGGCACTCTTTCTGCTGCCTTACACCAATACAAACACCCTGGAGCTACAGTGCAAGGGTGTGTACTTGACGTCAAGCATATGTTTTGTATTGGAAGGACGTATCTAGTACGAAATACTATGCTTTGAAGTATGTTAGCACTGTATAACTTTGCATTTGGACTTTACAGTACAGCACACATGAAAAGTTTTGAGAAAAGAAAGCTTGTGTCTAACTTTCCGTCAGCATCAAGAAGGCCTACATTTTTGGCACAAATTCCTGTCTGCCAAAGTTAGTAGATAGATTGTCCCCGAGCACATATATGCAAGTTCTTATATTGTTTCAAGAGAAAAGATAACCACAATCAAATCAATGTTCTTTCAAAGTTCATCGAGTCAAATTCCTTTAATTTTCATTTCTTTTCAATTCCAGAAGAAAGTTCTTCATATAGGGTAATATATCATTTAGATCAGGGAGAGTACTCCTCACGTCGTCAGAAGGGATTCCGTTAATGAAATGAGTACTCTCCCTGATCTAAATCATATATCACTCTATATGAAGAACTTTGAGATAGAAAATGGATTGAGTTCTAATTAATAATTGAGGAACAACTGTCTTCTGGAATTGGCCCGCATGATTTGGCATTCGGATTGAATTTCTGCCCTGAAGAAGTCATTTGGGTTATTGTACCCTCTGACGAAACACGTGTTGGCACTGGTCTTTTTGATCTATTGGCTATATTCTGTATGAACTTGATGAAGACTGTGAAGAATTTTCTGATGTATGAAGAGAAAAGAAATGGAAATTAAAGGAATTTGACTCGATGAACTTTGAAAGAACATTGATTTGATTGTGGTTATCTTTCCTCTTGAAACAATATAAGAACTTGCATATATGTGCTCGGGGACAATCTATCTTTTGTCATTGAATTCTCTGTTTTTAGAGGACTCCTTTGGGGACGCAGGTGGCCGCTTTCCCCTGTTCCCTTGAGCCATCTTATTAGGAGAATATTAATTTAGTTGTTGTTGCGCAAGAGTTGCCCAGCCACTATCTGTTCTGTTTTACCAAAGTTAGTAGGTAATGGCTTGCTCACAACCCAAGGGGGATTGCAAAGAAACCCTCATGAGGGCTCATTGGCGCAGAGTTGCACAATTACTATTATTCGTTATCTTGGAGGTACTTTCCAGTGCAAAACAGGTTTTGCGCTAGGCAGTAAATCTCAAACCCAACATTTTGTGCCAAGGTTTCCATTACATTTGTGGCATTCAGTAATTATACAATAGGTTTACTTCCAACTATGGATCACGTTGCACTGGAGAAAAGGGAAAGGATCACAGATAAGGGAAAAGGTGCACCCTGGTTCAATATATCACTAAGGGAAAAAAAGACAAATCTCCGCCACACAGAGAGGCGATGGCGTAAAACTAACGACCCAGCGGAGCGAGAAATCTATAAGACCTAGCTCAATCTATACAAAAAATGCATCACTGCCACCAAAGCTGAATTCTATGAGACTAGAATCACTACAGCGGCAAACATACAGAAAGAGACCTTAAGAATATTGAAGGAACTCAGCCAAAAGGAAGAGCAGAAACCAGAGGATGACAGCATTGACTGCAACACATTCCAAGCTTTCCACCTGCAGAAAGTGAGAGACATCCTCTCTGACATTGATAATATCTCGATCAACTATAGCCACGCTCACCTGCCTCAGGAACCCCCCTCAGATCATAAGCTTACTAGCTTCCCCACTCTGGACCCTGTTTCCCTCCTTCGAATTATGACTCGAATTAAAACAGGCTCCCCAGCAGACCCCTCCCCCCCAAAAATGTTCACAATGGCACTCCCTGGCTTGGAAAGCCATATCATCTCCATGCTCAACCACTCTCTGGAGTCCGGGTATATGCCATCCAACCTAAAAGAAGCTAGAATCATACCCCTTTTGAAGAAATCTGAGGCAGATGCGGCCAACCTTAAAAACTATAGGCCCATATCCCAGCAACCTTCCTCGCAAAATTCCTGGAGCAACATGTCCTCAAATCGCTCTCATCCTTCCTGGAGGACAACCAACTCCCCCAGGCTCGCCAAGCTGGCTTCAGACCACACCACTGTACTGAACTGGTCCTGTTATCTGTACTTGACGAGCTCAGAACCATGGCTGACAGTAAAAAGCCCAGTGCCCTGATCCTATTGGACTTATCAGCGGCTTTTGATTCTGTCAGCCTGAGAAATTATTGACCAGACTTTCAACCTTAGGCATCAGTAGTCGAGCGCACCAATGGCTCAAATCCTTTTATCTGGCCGGTCCCAAAGAATTCAGCAGGGTGAGCAGACGTCAGATAAAGGGTTGCTTAGTTGCGGCGTCCCTCAAGGTTCTGCCTTCTCTCCACTACTTTTTAGGTCTTGTAGAGAGACCTTTTGCCATCCATCCACTTTTTTATGAAGAGGATTCTCAACAGTTCACGTTAAATCACGTGACCACAAGCTCCTTCGTGCACGAGCTTGCATTTCCCCACAGGCTTCCCCCTGCCAGCAGCATTTGCCACATCAAAGGCTTCAGCTGCCCTGCCCCCCGCCGTCACTTATTCACGGCCGCGCCTCGCATTTCCCCACAGGCTTCCCCCAGCCAGCAGCATTTGCCACATCAAAGGCTTCAGCTGCCCTGCCCCCCAACGTCACTTATTCACGGCTGCAGGCCGTGCCTTGTTTACTGTTGACATAAACATTGCCCGCAGCGAGGACAAATGCATACACCCTCCCATTCCTTGCAAAACACTCACACCGCTTGTCTTAACATATTCAAAACTGCACTGATTTGCAAACGCAGGCAACTTTTTAACTATCTAATTCTGTAACAGGGGCCACTTTTATTTTGGCCCTGGCCTATGTTCCGTCCCAGTTTCTGTACAAGCACGGACGGCAGAGAGGGTTAAGAACGTTGTTTTCACATGTTGCTGCGTTGAAAGCTTTTTCGAACCCCTTCATTTTCTTCCCCCGCTGTCTGATATTTGAGCCAGGACCACAATTGCATACCATTTTTAGGTTGCTTGATTAAAGCCAGTTTTCCCCACAGGTCACATCATGAACGAGACACACTGTTTTTGTCAGGAGAGCCGCTACTGGCAGAAACCGCTTTACAGCGCTTGCTCACAAGAAATTAGTAACTTGATCCTCAGCCTGCTTTATGCCAGCTTTGTAATTATAAATTCCAGTGGTAAGTCAGACATTTAGGCCAGGAGGAATGCAGAAGACGTAGTCGACTCTTTTTTTCAGTATTGCTTTAATGTTCGTCTCTACAGTGTTTCAGGCATTTCATAAAACATATAATCTTCCTGCCACTCTCCACCCTTTCCAGGGTTTGTGTGACCTTGTATCCTACCAGATGACGCACATCCTTTTTGGAAGCCACAATGGGTGAATGATTATCTTTACTTGGTACTATTGTGAATACTTAATCTAGAAACCCAATGCACTTCCACACAGGAAGTGTCCTGTGCGCTCGCATTTGTGCTGTGCTTCGGTGTGCGCTTCCAACCAATCTACTGCGTTTGGGAGTGCCACCCGCTCTGATTCTGTACACGCGCTCTCGGAAATCAGTCACCCGCCCCCCACCGTCACTTATTCACGGCTGCAGGCCGTTCCTTGTTTACTGTTAACGTAAACATTGCCCGCAGCGAGGACAAATGCATACACCCTCCCATTCCTTGCAAAACACTCACATCGCTTGTCTTAACATATTCAAAACTGCACTGATTTGCAAACGCAGGCAACTTTTTAACTATCTAATTCTGTAACAGGGGCCACTTTTATTTTGGCCCTGGCCAATGTTCTGTCCCAGTTTCTGTACAAGCACGGGCGGCAGAGAGGGTTAAGAACGTTGTTTTCACATGTTGCTGCGTGAAAGCTTTTTCCAACCCCTTCATTTTCTTCCCCCGCTGTCTGATATTTGAGCCAGGACCACAACTGCATACCATTTTTAGGTTGCTTGATTAAAGCCAGTTTTCCCCACAGGTCACATCATGAACGAGACACACAGTTTTTGTCAGGAGAGCCGCTACTGGCAGAAACAGCTTTACAGCGCTTGCTCGCAAGAAATTAGTAACTTGATCCTCAGCCTGGCTTATGCCAGCTTTGTAATTATAATATTCCAGTGGTAAGTCAGACATTTAGGCCAGGAGGAATGCAGAAGACGTAGTCAACTCTTTTTTTCAGTATTGCTTTAATGGTCGTCTCTACAGTGTTTCAGGCATTTCATAAAACATATAATCTTCCTGCCGCTCTCCACCCTTTCCAGGGTTTGTGTGACCTTGTATCCTACCAGATGACGCACATCCTTTTTGGAAGCCACAATGGGTGAATGATTATCTTTACTTGGTACTATTGTGAATATGTAATCTAGAAACCCAATGCACTTCCACACAGGAAGTGTCCTGTGCGCTCGCATTTGTGCTGTGCTTCGGTGTGCACTTCCAACCAATCTACTGCATTTGGGAGTGCCACGCGCTCTGATTCTGTACACGGGCTCTCGGAAATCAGGGCCCCGCAGATGGATGGCAACATACACTCCAAATACCACTCAGTGCCACATAATTACACACCACATCATTACACTCTACTGAATGCAAAACAAACTCCACACAATACCACTCAGTGCCACATAATTATATGCTACATAATTACTCTGCACTCAATGCAACATACACTTCAAATACCACTCAGTGCCACATAGTTACACACCACATAATTACACTGCACTCAATGCAACATACACTCCAAATACCACTCATTGCCACATGGTTACATGCCACATAATTACAATACCCTCAATACAACTTACACTCCAAATACCACTCAGTGCCACATAATTACACGCCACATAATTACACTGCACTCAATGCAACATACACGCCAAATACCACTCAGTGCCACATAATTACACACCACATAATTACACTCTACTGAATACCACACCACACAATACCACTGGGTGAACACATAATTATATGCTACATAATTACAATGCGGTCCTAGACGTTAACTCCAAATACGATTATTGGTACTTTGTTACACAACTCAATTCAATTTTCATTCCACATGCAATTGAATGCTGTAATGAAGAATTTTGGAAACAAAAGAGAAATTAATAGCCCAAAAGCAATCAAATGTCCAACACACACAATACGTTTTGAATGTCTTAAAAGTAGAGGAAAAGACTCTATTATTTTTTTTTTTTAGAAATTCCTCATCATTATACAATATACAAATATACAAATTTTGGAGAAGCAAAAAAGGGGTTACCAACAAGTAACGTGCATAGAATAGAGTGAAAGTTTTAGTGCTCCTGTGGGACAGAAAAGGACCAAGAGGGTGTATGCATTTGTCCTCGCTGCGGGCAATGTTTACGCAAACAGTAAACAAGGCACGGCCTGCAGCCGTGAATAAGTGACGTTGGGGGGCGGGGCAGCTGAAGCCTTTCATGTGGCAAATGCTGCTGGCAGGGGGAAGCCTGTGGGGAAATGCGAGGCGCGGCCGTGAATAAGTGACGGCGGGGGGCGGGGCAGCTGAAGCCTTTGATGTGGCAAATGCTGCTGGCAGGGGGAAGCCTGTGGGGAAATGCAAGCTCGTGCACGAAGGAGCTTGTGGTCACGTGATTTAAGGTGAACTGTTGAGAATCCTCTTCATAAAAAAGTGGATGGATGGCAAAAGGTCTCTCTACAAGACCTAAAAAGTAGTGGAGAGAAGGCAGAACCTTGAGGGACGCCGCAACTAAGCAACCCTTTATCTGAGGTCTGCTCACCCTGCTGAATTCTTTGGGACCGGCCAGATAAAAGGATTTGAGCCATTGGTGGGATCGACTACTGATGCCTAAGGTTGAAAGTCTGGTCAATAATTTCTCATGGCTGACAGTATCAAAAGCAGCTGATAAGTCCAATAGGATCAGGGCACTGGGCTTTTTACTGTCAGCCATGGTTCTGAGCTCGTCAAGTACAGATAACATGACCAGTTCAGTACAGTGGTGTGGTCTGAAGCCAGCTTGGCGAGCCCGGAGGAGTTGGTTGTCCTCCAGGAAGGATGAGAGCGATTTGAGGACATGTTGCTCCAGGAATTTTACGAGGAAGGGTAGCTGGGATATGGGCCTATAGTTTTTAAGGTTGGCCGCATCTGCCTCAGATTTCTTCAAAAGGGGTATGACTCTAGCTTCTTTTAGGTTGGATGGCATATACCCGGACTCCAGAGAGTGGTTGAGCATGGAGATGATATGGCTTTCCAAGCCAGGGAGTGCCATTGTGAAAAATTCAGGGGGGAGGGGTCTGCGGGGAGCCTGTTTTAATTCGAGTCATAATTCGAAGGAGGGAAACAGGGTCCAGAGTGGGGAAGCTAGTAAGCTTATGATCTGAGGGGGGTTCCTGAGGCAGGTGAGCGTGGCTATAGTTGATCGAGATATTATCAATGTCAGAGAGGATGTCTCTCACTTTCTGCAGGAGGAAAGCTTGGAATGTGTTGCAGTCAATGATATCATCCTCTGGTTTCTGCTCTACCTTTTGGCTGAGTTCCTTCAATATTCTGAAGGTCTCTTTCTGTATGTTTGCCGCTGTAGTGATTCTAGTCTCATAGAATTCAGCTTTGGTGGCAGTGATGCATTTTTTGTATAGATTGAGCTAGGTCTTATAGATTTCTCGCTCCGCTGGGTCGTTAGTTTTACGCCATCGCCTCTCTGTGTGGCGGAGATTTGTCTTTTTTTCCCTTAGTGAGTTATTGAACTAGGGTGCACCTTTTCCCTTATCTGTGATCCTTTCCCTTTTCTCCAGTGCAACGTGATCTATAGTTGCACGTAGTATGGAAGTAAACCTATTGTATAATTACTGAATGCCACAAATGTAATGGAAACCTTGGCACAAAATGTTGGGTTTGAGATTTACTGCCTAGCGCAAAACCTGTTTTGCACTGGAAAGTACCTCCAAGATAACAAATAATAGTAATTGTGCAACTCTGCGCCAATGAGCCCTCATGGGGGTTTTTTTTGCAATCACCCTTGGGTTGTGAGCAAACCATTACCTACTAACTTTGGTAGACAGGAATTTGTGCCAAAAATGTAGGCCTTCTTGATGCTGACGGAAAGTTAGACACAAGTTTTCTTTTCTCAAAACTTTTCATGTGTGCTGTACTGTAAAGTCCAAATGCAAAGTTATACAGTGTTAACATACTTCAAAGCATAGTATTTCATACTAGATACGTCCTTCCAATACAAAACATATGCTTGCCGTCAAGTACACACTCTTGCACTGTAGCTCTAGGGTGTTTGTATTGGTGTAAGGCAGCAGAAAGAGTGCCAGTGCAAGGACAGAGCAAAAAAGTGCTGTATCTTAGTAGAGTTGGAGCACAGGGATTACTCAAACATTAACCTCTCACTCACACCCCGCGTACAGGTCCATGGATCTTTGATGTCGACCAGAGAAGGTGGGAGCGGAAAATATTATTCAATGTAAATAAATGCCATTCGAAATTCTCAGTCAATAAAGAGAGCTGATGTGAGTTAAGGGGTTATATTTGAGTCATCAAGGGCCAGATATAGGTAAATCCTGATTACCGACTCTTAAATACAGACTCATACCGAATCGGTATTTAAAAATCGGAAAACGGGATGTAGGTAAAAAATCGGTAAAAATTACCGCTTCTGTATCACTCGGAAAATGAAATGGGTATTTACCGATTCGGTATTTTCAGAATCGGTAAATACCGATTCGGTAATACCCATTCATTCCTATGGTCCCCCTTACCCATAGGAATGAATGGGAATTACCGAATCGGTATTTACCGATTCGGTAAATACCGGATCGGTAAATACCGACTCGGTAAATACAGAATCGGAAATATGAAAAAGAACCCATGTGAGCCTGTGAACCAATCAGTAACACCTACCACACCCCAAAACAAAGCTACAGAGGATCTAACCAATCAGATGCAACTACCCCTCCCCAGTACCTGGGAGTGTTCACACCCATGCTGGTGCAGAGCAACTGAACTGTTTGCCGAGCAGGAGTAAACAGAGAGGAGCAGGCTTCCCTGAGCATACCTGATCACCAGAATGGAGTCCCAGGATAGCCAGAAGGATGCATCAGAGCGCGGGAGGAAAATAAAATTCATCCCAGCAGAACTACAGGTAATTGTTGAAGAGGTGGTCAAGCACCACACCCAAATTTTCGGTAAACAGTCACTGCATGTTGCAGAGTCTGTGAATCGCAATACATGGCTTGACATCCAGACAAAGGTCAATGCCAATGGGATGACGCACAGGGAGATTGATGACCTCAAGAAAAGATGGTACGATCTGCGTATCATCACAAAGAAGAAACTTGCTGCACAAAGAAAGGAAGCTGGAGCCACAGGTGGTGGAAAAAACAGAGCAACAAGACTAACAGACCTTGAGGAGCTGGTGGAATCCGCCCTGGAGCCAGAAAGCATCCATGGAATTGGGGATGCAGATACCTCTGCCAGAGCCGCAAAGAAGAAGGTAAGATGCAAGGAGAGTAATCCCCACCCATTTCCCTGTCCCCATTCCCCACTGTGTGTGTAAGCATAACACTCCAGAACAGGTTGTACTGATGGGCAGCAATGCATCATGGGAGACGTAGTAATAGGTACATAAATTCAATGCAGTCACCATAGCATTCAGCAAGGCATGCCACACACTACTTCGAGAAGCTGATGTAGACTAGGCAATTGTGTGATAGAAATGTAATTTAATCATGACACACAGGTGAACAACACCACTAACCCAATGTCCATATCTGTCCACAGGAGAGTCCTCACGCAGTAGAGCTCCAGAAAGGGAGGAGAGGGCACCAACAACTGAGAGGAGGGAAAAGAAGAACGAAAGAGCAGGTCACAGCGCTGTTGAGGAAGACAACACCACAGCTCAGGAAGTCACAACACATGAGCAAACCACAACATCACAGCCTAAGTCACCTCTGTTGTTTGGGAAACAAGAGTTGGAACCAGCATCACTTTCCCCAACACCAACAACACAGTCAACTGTGCAGGAAAGGGCAAGGAGGCTTGATATGCCCCCTCTGAGGATCCTGCAAACCTCAGATGAGGAGGATGAGGAGGGTGAAATGCAAAGTACTCCACCTGTGGCTGACAAGGCTAGGCAGCAGAGTATTGCAGGCGCTGTGTGGGCCAGTGTCCTTGGCCGAAGGGCACGTGAGAGCGGTGAAGGCCAGGATGGAGAGGGTTTTTTTTGTAGACTAGAGGCCACCATGGTAATGGTGCAGCGCCTGCAGGTGAAGGCAATTTGGCAGTGCATCGGCAGGTGCGCAGTACCAATTGCAAAATATCCAACATTGAGCAAGGAATTAGCAACATGGCTGAGAGCATACAAATTGCAAAGGGGATGACAGACATCACACAGTACATGAGTGTCCTCTGTTACAAATTGGATAGAGCCTACTCCGAGCACCGCAGGGAGCGCCAGTGTATGCGGCAGCAGTCAAAAGCCCTGAACCGCTTTGCCACAGCCACCACCCTGCTGTGCTGGCGTTCTGTCGCCATGCAGGATGCAATTGTGCACTGCTGCACAGATTTGTCAAGGGGGATGGGGAGAGTCACCTCTGCCATTGAGCAGATGCTCACAAACCAGGCAGGCACTGCTGGAGACACAGGTGTCGATGAAACTGAAGATCCACCAGCAGGAGTGGCACCAGCACTCCTGTCCCTAAGATGCATAGGAGCGGCAGGCGCCAAAGTTCAGACCCAGGCACCACCGGAAGTGTTGTGACCCAGCCTTGTGCATCCCGCACTGTAGTGCGTGGCCGCAATAATTAATAATTCCTGCAACCCACAGGACAGGTCACAGTGAAGATAACTGCGACCACCCAGTCATGGACACAGACATTGCAGGACCATGGTGTTGTATCTTTACATGCTGTAGTGACAATTAAACTACATACTTCACATACTACACCTGTCTGTGTCTCCTTACTTACTTAGAAATATCGACGTGTGATCTCTGCCCGTCTCAATCTCCCATCTGTTGCTGCTACTCCTGTTGCATGGGGTTCTGCCTGGTGTTGGTCATCATCAATATCCTCGTGATGTGTGAGCTCCACCTCTGTGCCTTCCTTGGTGGCAAGATTGTGCAACATGGCACAGGTTGCTATCATCTTGCAGCACAGGATGGGAGTATACTAGCGTGCCCCTCCACTCTTGTGGAGGCAGCGGAACCTGCTCTTGAGGAGTCCAAATATGCGCTCCACTACGTTGCGAGTAGACCTTTGAGCCACATTATAACGCCTCTCACTCCTGGTAGTAGGATTGAGGTAGGGTGTGAGCACAAAGGACCGCAGGGCATATGCACTGTCGCCTAGTTTGAAATGAAAGGTCCATTAGTGTCGTGTCCTGATTTTGGTTGCCTCGGAAACACCACGGAGATGAAGCTTATCCACAACTCCCCTACACCGGTTCACTCTACACCAATATATATACACTGGTGAACAGAGATGATGCCAATGCCGGGAAAGCAGGGAAACAAAACAAGGAAAGGCGGGGAGACACAGGAATCAGGAATCCAGGATGCGTAGAGAACAGGAAATTCCCCTCTCGGGTCAGCAGTATCTTCTCCTGTAAGTAAGAGGACTGATTAATGGAAACGTTCAAGTGACTCCTCTTATGTGTATCTCCTTTGTCTTCTATCTGAGTTACCTGGATACTGTGTGTAAAGCATCTACCTAGACGTGACTGGATTCTGTTATCTTCACAGAAAAAGTCGATTATAAGATGCAGTAAAAGGAACACTCCTATAGATAAGGAATAGATATTAGATCTTAGTGTCTTTGCTACTGGGGACTGTCTAAACTAAATAAGGCATAAATATGTACCAATTCTGTAGCGTGCTGTAAGAAGAATGTCTCCCTGTTACTCCACAAGAAGCCCACTGGTCCTCTAACAATGATTCCCTAAATACAATAGAGATATTTTAGTTTTCCTGTAGTATATCCAGTATTTTTAGAAGCCCCCTTTATGAATCAGGAGTACCTGTTTTGTGCCTATGAACAACATATAAAATAACGTCCTGGAGCGCTGAAACCTTATGTGAGTAGCTCCAAATCAAAGACAAAAATCACCATTGCCTGTATAATTAACACGGATACTTCTCCGTTCAACCCAGCTCCAATATAAACAATTCGTTCAGCGCAACCTGTCCTGAACGTAATCTTCCTCTAAGAAACTTTAAATTGCAAGCTCTATAATCACTTAGCTCTGAACTCGACGGAAGAACTCGGGAAGACGCCTCGAGAACACCAACCTACTCCCGACGCGGTCCGGACGCCAACAACCCCGGAAGCAATGCACCAATCCCGAAACGAACGCAAAGCGTCCTACAAAAGACAAGGAAGGACTAAATACTCTATTCACGCATGCGCTAGTCCTTGCGCATGCGCTCTTCCGTGAGTAGCGGAGCTATTGCCAACCATGTCATTGCCAACCACGTCAGTACGGGTTCGGCAGGCATGACAGTACACCCCTCCTAGCGCACCCCCAACAGGTTTGGGTTTATTAGGATGGCGTCTATGAAACAGACGTATCAGTCTAGGGGCATGTACCTGACTTGCAGGCTCCCAACTGCGTTCTTCAATTCCATATCCTTTCCAGTGTATCAGATATTGTAATCTACCCCTACTTCTCCGGGCGTCCACAATACTCTCCACTTCATATTCTTCGTCAGAGTCCACCACAACAGGTGGCGTACCCACGGGCAAACGTGTACCAGGTGAGACAGGCTTAAGAAGCGAGACATGGAATACGGGATGAATTCTCATGGACACAGGGAGATCAAGCTTCATGGCTACAGGATTGATTATCTTAGAGATTGCAAAAGGGCCAATGAATTTGGGTTGGAATTTACAAGCCCCTTTCAAGGCAATGTATTTAGACGATAGCCACACCTTATCACCCTCTGCATATACAGGTTCTGGTGTTCTATGTGCATCCGCCCCTTCTTGTATTGAGTCTTGGCATTATCTAAATTCTTCATAACAGAATCGTGTACCATTTGCAAATGTTGTACTAAGGTAGATACAGAGGGATGGTTACAGGTAATGGAAAGGGGTATAGGTAATACTCGAGGATGGAACCCATGTGAACCATAAAAAGGAGTAAACAAAGTGGAGAAGTGATGACTGTTGTTATATGCCAGTTCCGCTAACCAGATGTCTTCATCCCACTCCTTTGTAGACTGAAGACATTGACATCTAATCAGCTGTTCTAAACTCTGGTTCACTCTCTCCGTTTGTCCATCAGTTTGGGGGTGATGGCTGGATGACAAACGTACTTCCACCTGTAATAGCCCACATAATTGTCTCCAAAATCTTGAGACAAATTGGGTGCCCCTATCCGTGATCAAAACAAAAGGTATGCCATGCAAACGAACTACCTGCCTTACAAATATTTGAGCTAGTTTCAAGGAAGTAGGCAAACCAGTTAAAGGAATGAAATGGGCAGTTTTAGTGAAATGATCTACTACAACTAATACTGTAGTGTTTCCTGCACTGGTGCGAGGCAATTCGACTATGAAATCCATAGATACTGTATGCCATGGACCTGGAGGGGTCGGAATGGGAGTCAACAATCCTACTGGTTTGATGTGAGAGGATTTACCTTGTGCACAGACATGACAGGTCTTCACAAAATCTTGTATATCTTGTGACATACTGGGCCACCAACAATACCGTTTCACCATTTCCACTGTTCTCTTGCATCCTGGATGACCCGCCAATCCCTGTGTATGACACCATTGTAGAATATTGTCTCTCAATGGCTCAGTTGGTATATATAGACCACCCATCACGTATCCTAAACCATCCTTCCAAATGGTTTCCTGACTCTTCAGATACTCCAGAGCTTGGGGGGTTTGCTGTGCCTCCTGTATCTCCTTAAGAAATCTCTCTTCTGTGCTTACTACACCTATGATCTTTTTGGTATCTAGAATGGAAGGCGGATCCTCACCTGAAGGTAACGGATCAAACCCTAACCTTGACAGGGCATCTGCTTTCCCATTCTTTCGCCCAGCTCGAAAGTGTATATCTGAGGGATTATCTCGACAAAATGTTGGAACTGGGTTTCATAAGGGTATCCCGCTCCCCTGCATCGTCAGCTCTTTTTTCTATACCGAAGAGGGAAGGGGGTCTGCGGTGTTGTATTGACTACCGTTCCCTCAATTCAGTCACCATAAAGAATCGCTATCCACTTCCTCTCATCGCCTCATTGTTGGATCAAGTGAAGACGGCTAAATTCTTTACGAAGTTGGATCTACGAGGGGCCTACCACCTCGTAAGAGTGAGGGATGGAGATGAATGGAAGACGGCGTTTTGCACAAAATTCGGTTTATTCGAATATTTAGTCATGCCGTTTGGCCTATGCAATTCCCCCTCTGCATTTCAGTTTTTCATTAATGACATTTTGCGAGACATATTGGATCAATACGTGATAGCCTACATTGATGATTTGCTGATTTATTCTGTTACATTACAAGACCATATTCACCATGTTCAAACCGTTTCACAAAGATTGAAGGACAATTCTCTATTCTGTAAGTTGGACAAATGTTTTTTCCATAGGTCACGAGTGGCCTTTCTGGGATATATCATCTCTGCTCAGGGTTTGGAAATGGATCCACACAAGGTGCGTGCCGTAATGCAATGGACCGCCCCTACTTCCGTTAAAGAAGTGCAGCAATTCATTGGCTTTGCCAATTTCTATAGACGCTTCATTCACCGTTTTTCTGATCTAGTGACACCCATTACCAGGCTCCTAAAAAAGGGAATCCCTTTTATTTGGACGGTTGAGGCTGATACTGCATTCCAGGAACTAAAGAGGGCCTTCACTAGCGCTCCTGTTTTGAGACATCCTGATCAGAGTAGTCCTTTTGTACTAGAGGAAGATTACGTTCAGGACAGGAGTAACAGGGAGACATTCTATCCAGTCTAGTTGCCAATGCCTGGGTTTCTAACTTAAGGTTTCCCATCATATTGGCTAAATCAGTGAGCGTCACTTCCATAGTGTTTGGGTGGCAATGTAGTTACAAGGCTTTGCGTTCTGTCGTGTCCTGATTTTGGTTGCCTCGGAAACACCACGGAGATGAAGCTTATCCACAACTCCCCTACACCGGTTCACTCTACACCAATATATATACACTGGTGAACAGAGATGATGCCAATGCCGGGAAAGCAGGGAAACAAAACAAGGAAAGGCGGGGAGACACAGGAATCAGGAATCCAGGATGCGTAGAGAACAGGAAATTCCCCTCTCGGGTCAGCAGTATCTTCTCCTGTAAGTAAGAGGACTGATTAATGGAAACGTTCAAGTGACTCCTCTTATGTGTATCTCCTTTGTCTTCTATCTGAGTTACCTGGATACTGTGTGTAAAGCATCTACCTAGACGTGACTGGATTCTGTTATCTTCACAGAAAAAGTCGATTATAAGATGCAGTAAAAGGAACACTCCTATAGATAAGGAATAGATATTAGATCTTAGTGTCTTTGCTACTGGGGACTGTCTAAACTAAATAAGGCATAAATATGTACCAATTCTGTAGCGTGCTGTAAGAAGAATGTCTCCCTGTTACTCCACAAGAAGCCCACTGGTCCTCTAACAATGATTCCCTAAATACAATAGAGATATTTTAGTTTTCCTGTAGTATATCCAGTATTTTTAGAAGCCCCCTTTATGAATCAGGAGTACCTGTTTTGTGCCTATGAACAACATATAAAATAACGTCCTGGAGCGCTGAAACCTTATGTGAGTAGCTCCAAATCAAAGACAAAAATCACCATTGCCTGTATAATTAACACGGAAACTTCTCCGTTCAACCCAGCTCCAATATAAACAATTCGTTCAGCGCAACCTGTCCTAAACGTAATCTTCCTCTAAGAAACTTTAAATCACAAGCTCTATAATCACTTAGCTCTGAACTCGACGGAAGAACTCGGGAAGACGCCTCGAGAACACCAACCTACTCCCGACGCGGTCCGGACGCCAACAACCCCGGAAGCAATGCACCAATCCCGAAACGAACGCAAAGCGTCCTACAAAAGACAAGGAAGGACTAAATACTCTATTCACGCATGCGCTAGTCCTTGCGCATGCGCTCTTCCGTGAGTAGCGGAGCTATTGCCAACCATGTCATTGCCAACCACGTCAGTACGGGTTCAGCAGGCATGACAATTAGTTACATACTCATGATTTCATCTGCTATGACTATCAGGGTGTGTTACAGTTATTTACCTAGCAGGTATCCGTCCCCAAACTCTCCAGCAACAAGGCGTGTGTATATCCCACTGTTCTGGAATATGCACGAGTCGTTGGTACTCTCAGGGAATTTAGCCACAAGGTCTGTAATGATGTTGGCAGCATTGCATATCACCTGCACATTGATGGACTGCGTTGACTTATGGTTCCTGTATATGTGTTCAGTGGCTGCAGGTGGACAGAGTGGAATGTGGGTGCCATCTATGCAGCCTATCACGTGAGGGAAGTGTGCCAGTTGATAAAAAATCAGTTTTGGTTTTGGCAAGTTCCGCAGGTGTATCAGGGAACCGGATGTAATGATGCATTCTCTGCATCATGGCCTCAAGGAAGTTCTTGAAGAAACGGGACAGGCAGATCTGGGACACACCACCAACTGCAGCTATCACACTCTGGTAGCTCCCAGAGGCAAGCAGGTGTAGGCTACACAGTACCTGCACATGGGGTGGGATGGCGTGCGCCCTTGGTGTTGGATGATCCAAATGTGGGTGGAGGTCCCCAATCAAGTCCAGGATGGTTCTGGGGTGTAGCCTGTACCTCTGCAGTATCTCTGGCTCAGTCAGTTGGAAGAGGGTTATCCTCTGCCTGTAGACCTGCTCCTCCCTTCTCCATACTCTCTCTCCTGCTGCCTGTAGCCGTAGCCGCCTTGCTATGACATAGAATGCCGCCATTCTGGTTGCACTGTTGCATTTTGGGACCTTATTTTGTATCCTGCACATGGCTACCACCTGCTTTCAATCCATGGTAAATACCGACTCTTAAATATCGAATTTCATGGAATTCGGTATTTTTTGGGTTTCCTACATCTCGGTGACAATTTTTACCATTTCTTATTTACCGACGGTAAATAAGAACTCAGTAAATTGGGATTCGGTAACTACCGATTCGGTAGATTACCGACTCATATTTACAGATTCGGGAATTTTTGCCTCCTACATCTCAAATTCTAAATACCGGTTGTAACGGCCGAAATTACCGAATTTCGGCCTTTACCGACCGGTATTTGGCTACCTACATCTGGCCCTTAGTTCGTTGTTTTTATCAAAGAATTTATTATTCAGTTATTATCATCAACTGTTAATATAATCCATACATCGATATTTAATAAGGTAAATAGAAGTTATTAATATAGAAAACAATACCAGATCAATGCTACTGGCGTGTTCTATAAAAAAGCTCTCTATTCTAAATAAACACAAGGCTAGATGAGAGAAGGGCAAAGGTGTCAGTTCAGATACCCATGAAGAGTTCTGATGAGAGAAATTAGCATAAGCATGAAACTTTTTCATAAGCCTGACAGTAATATCAGCTAAATATCAACAGATAAAATTGGCTAATACCTCTCATGAAGAGATATCTATGAAACTTAGTAAAGAGTCTCCTCTAGAGAATCAAGGAATCAGGAGTAAAGAAGTGGGTTTCTCAGAGCAAATCAGAGTCTCCTTTTTCAAGGAAAGGAAGGAAATAGGGGTTCTGAGCCTAATCTAGGAACACAGACTAACATAAACACACCCATCTATGTTGCAACACTAGTGTTCTTTCTTCTTCATGTTGACCAATAGTGTTTCCTCCTCGGAACAGGTTTAACTTTAATGCCCATATTCTCACCAGAGTACAATTGTGTTTCATACATGAGCCCTGGAATGTTGCAGTACATCCAGGGGTGTAGCTTCAGGGGGGTGTTTGGGATGTTACACCCCACTAATAAATGTATTTTATGATGAAGAGTTTGATGCAAGTGCTTTTAGTCTGGTATGGTGAGGGGTGTGTTGGATTTCACCCTGGATTTTTGCATGGTCACACTGACAAAAACACACCCTCTATTTCATCTCTGTGTTGAAAGTCCTAATACATTTCATTTTAGAAAATGTTGTGTTTTTCTCACTTAGTCCTCATCCCAATCGGCATTCCTTTCTCTTTCTGCTGCCCCTTACACCTCCCACTGGTGCCCTGCTTGGCATATATTTTAACATTATATGCCAGCGTGATTGTCGGGAAATCTGAAGCTCACCCTCCCCCCCCACCTGTTCCCCCCCCGCCTACCCACCAATCGTACTGACTAAGCTACGCCCCTGAGTACATCGTTCTTGTTTATCACATTCTCTTTCTCATTAATCCTCCTTCCTGTCTGGCATCGGCCTCTTTTGCAATGAGAACCTTCTTATCATGGGCGTCCGCAGAAATTTTTCTAGGGGGGGCAAAATGTTAACGTCATCACAATCCTCCGACATGATGTGTGCCAGGTGGGGCACACGAAACACTGAGGCGCAGAACTAGGATAGACTCAATTAAATGCCAGGAATCCAGGACATGTGACTGACCCTGCCACGGGCCAACAAACACCACCTGTAGGGAGAACGCGAAACTTTCTGACAAGGTGCTTTATCTCTGTCTGCTAGGTGTTCAGACTTCTGGGTCCTCGACCCAACACCAATCAAGGCTGTCTTCAGCATGATTCGATTTTTATCAGAATACTTTAAAACAGCCTATGATTTAAGCACCAGATTAAAGATACTGTATGCACAGTGTATGTTAGGGATTATTTGTAGCACACATATTTACCAATATTGGCTTCTTGGTGCTAGAATTCATGATAACTTTTATCCAAAGTTAAAGCACAACGTCAAAGTTAGTAATAAATAATGCAGCAATCACACACGCTAGTGATTTGACAGTGGGTGCTCCCTTTACTAGAATTCCCCGGGCATTGCTAAATTTTACACACATTCAATTAATTTATACAAAATAAAATGCATAGGTCCAAATGTTTGCTATATTTTTTAAAAGAAACTTAGAGTCCCTCTACGTGTAGTCAATGTCAAACTGACATCATGCGCACGTTTAGGGATACAATAATGGCCAGCTCCCTTATGCGGAAGCCCGGCACGTAAATGTGTGGCACATGCTGCGCCCGCAGCTGCGCCACATCACAGGTCCAGGGATGCTGAGTCTTACACAGTAGTCGAAGTGGGGGAAAAATGTAGGGGAACAGTGGGCAGAGAATCAGAGGGCGGGAATAACCCAAGGATTGGATCTGTGGGTGGAGCCAGAGGTGTGGCTAGAATGCGCAGTCATCCCAAGTTTTAGTATTTGTTTGGCATTTCACTGCCCAGTTTTATCAACCAATGGATACACATGATTATTTAAGGTTATAATGGTTATTGACATTAAAATATATTCACAAAGTGGGATATGCTTCTAATCACAGAATGTACCAAATACGATAAAATGTGGAAACACAAGCACTTTGTCTCCGAGCCATGGAGTTTCTGTCATCAGCACTTCACCCTTTTTCAACAACATCAGTTCAAACATGAATGGCAAAATATCCTAGTTTGCAAATGTTTTCTCTAAAATTATGGCTCTGCCATATTTGCCTCATAATGCAAGATCTGCTGCATGATCTGACCATTTAAACTAATAAATTGTTTGCAGCTCAAACATATCAAAAATTAATATAAAATGTGACTTGTGTTGCTGCAGAGTGGATGGCCTATTGTAAAGGTTGACTGGTCACCTTTCCTACTGCTGCATTTATATGTTACACTGGTACTAATAAGGCAAAATCTTTCCAGCGACTGTTAGCATGTGTACACGCGTCAAAATAATAAAATATCTGAAAATATACTGCATTACGCTGCAGCCTTTTTTTTAATGCATAATTTAGTCTACACTACGGCATAATGTTGTCATAATTAATTTCAGTGGCCCCACAGCAGGCAGCACATGTTAAAAGTGCTTGTAAATGAAGCAGGGAGACTGTGAAGTTTGTGAACTTAGTTTGGTGTGTGCAAATCCTGCATTGCCAATCCCTGGTGAATTGCAGCTAGTGCTCCTGAAACAAGGCCAATGGAGGTACCTGTGGGTTAGGCAGACTGGCCTCAAGGGCAGGGCCAGCCATAGCACTGGTGGTGTCCTGTGCATTAATGTTTGTTAGTGCCCCCCAATGACCACCTCTGAATTGATTCCCTCACTGCCACCCTTTAACTGTGCCCCCCAAGTCTCCATAATCACTCTCTCTCAGATGCATTTAATTTGATTTACAACGCCACTCATACCATTGTAGGGTGTCAGAGCACTTTACATCACACACATTACACAGAGACAATAAATATATGTGTAAATCACTGTATAGAAAATGTTACATAAGACTAAGGACTACAAGGTGTAGGAGTCACATGACAACCATACTAGTAGCCCGTATAGTTTTATAGTGATTGGTCTGGAGAAACACAATACCCAGAATTTAAAACCTAATACCATGGTTGGGGGTTCTCCTTAATAATAAGAATTGATTTCAGTCCAAAAGAACACTTTTTGGGACATTAGGATAATCAAAGACTGGGGGGAGAGGGGGGGGACATAATTTATACCTTGCAGTTTGTATGCAGCTCTTAGATGACAGTTAATAGCTCACTGTTCTAAGTTAAGATTTTAACTTATAAAACTGCAAGTAACAAAAGGATCTCTGACAAAAGCAGTAGCCCACTGACCTATTTACATTATGTGCACTTTGTGATCTGCATGGCGCATGTTCTTTGCAGCCGGTACATTAACCATCTGAGCTACCTTTCCATGAGTCAAAACTTCCCCTAGACAAAATTCTGATCTCTGTCTAGGAAGAACATTAATCACCAGAGTCATCATGACATTTTTTTTGTTGTCGAAAATTGCTGGAAGCCAGGAAGGAGGCAGCAACCGTTTTTAAAACCATAATATACTTGCAAACATGATGCCTTCACCTAAAGTCAGCACCCGGTGCGGTCACACTGGTTGCACCGCCCTAGACTTTGCCCTTCTCAAGGGTCCTGTGACCTCAGTGACTGTTTTTCTAGGGTGTGCTGCTTCATAGGCCTGCCCGCAAGACTGGAGGTGAACTCCAGTATTGATAGTGGTGGACAAGCCTTGAAGGTTAACCTACACTTGTCATGTTAGGGTCCACCTGCTGGTGCGAAGACACCAGGACTTCTAAGGTGTTGCGAAGCCTTCTAAGGTCTAGCATGTGATTGTGCTCTCGCAGGAGAGTGGTCTGGTGGGCTGGTTATTAAGGCTGAACCTGGTTCCCATTTCCAAATTCAGCAGCTCTGACCATAGTGCCACATCCTCTCCCCCACTGAACACCGTACTGCACCACTCCACTGAGAAAAACTCCCACTGTTTTCAACTACAACCCAATTGTTGCTGGCTATAAACACCTGGATGCGCAATTTAAATTACGCACTAGACAAGAGCAATATGCGGCCTACAAAAAAAAAGGAACAACATCCTGGAAGAAGCAAACACTTATAGGGAATGCAAACTTTAGCAAACCATGGGAAATGTAAGCAGGAGCAACATGGTTACCTTAATGCTTTTACACTCACTATTCATAAATCAGTGAGTGCTTTTGCATGAAAAGTTAAGGACGCGACTTCAGGGCCCTGAAGGGACTCATTTCAATGGCCATTGCTTATATCCTTACAAAACGTAAGCAGTATGGTAAAAAGACCACATTCCTGGACGCAGAGCCGCAGCACACATTTTCTTCTCCAATCCACGCATTTTGGTATCTCCAGGATTGGTGCACTAGTTTCAAGTCCAGGGAAAACAAACACAAGAAAACAAAAATAGCTCTTCACTGGCAAACTCTGTAAAAGTGGCGCTAATGTGTTTCAGTGTGAATAAAATCAGTTTGGCCAGTTTGCTACCACTCTGTCTTACTTTATTTAGTTATTTATCTATTTTTCGTATTTTTAGCCTTTTATTCCCAATGCTGCACTTTGGAATTAAAATGTCAGAAAAATACTACATTTCCAGCAAAAGCGTCTTTCTTTTTTGGATCCATTTCACAGGGAAGCAAATAAAAGAAAGGAGAGGAAAGAGAGTGAGAACCCCGTCTTGAAGTCACAGTTTTCATGGGCGTCCACAGGGGGGACAAGGAGGGTCGCTCCGGGGGGGGGGGGGCAAGCGCCCCTCCTTGCCCCCCCCTGCGGACGCCCATGGTTATAAGCAATGGCCATTGAAATGGGTCCATTCACGGCCTCTGTAGTCGTGTCCTTAACTTTTCAGGCAAAAGCACTCACTGATTTCTAAATAGTGAGTGTAAAAGCATTACGGTAACCATGTTGTTTCTGCTTACATTTCCCATGGTTTGCTAAATTTTGCGTTCCCTATAAGTGTTTGCTTTTTCCAGGATGTTGTTACTTTTTTTTTGTAGCCCGTATATTGCTCTTGTCTATTGCGTAATTTCAAATGAGCCGCATCCAGGTGTTTATAGTGGGCAACAATTGGGTTGTAGTTGAAGACAGTGGGAGTTTTTCTCAGTGGGGCAGTACGGTGTTCAGTGGGGGAGAGGATGTGGCACTATGGTCAGAGCTGCTGAATTTGGAACTGGGAACCAGGTTCAGCCTTAATAACCAGTCCACCAGACCACTCTCCTGCGAGAGCACAATCACATGCTAGATCTTAGAAAGCTTCGCAACACCTTAGAAGTCCTGGTGTCCTCGCACCAGCAGGTGGACCGTAGCATGACAAGTGTAGGTTAACCTTCAAGGCTTGTCCACCACTATCCATACTGAAGTTCACCTCCAGTCTTGCGGGCAGGCCTATGAAGCAGCACACCCTAGGACAACAGTCACTGAGGTCACAGGACCCTTGAGAAGGGCCAGCTCTAGGGCGGTGTAACCAGTGTGACTGCACCAGGTGCTGACTTTAGGTGGAGGCATCATGTTTGCAAGTATATTATAGTTTTAAAAACGCTTGCTGCCTCCTTCCTGGCCTCCAGCAATTTTCGGCAACAATGAAAATGTCATGATGACTCTGGTGATTAATGTTCTTCCTAGAGAGAGATCAGAATTTTGTCTAGTGGAAGTTTTGACTCATGGAAAGGTAGCTCAGAGGGTTAATGTACCGGCTGCAAAGAACATGCGCCATGCAGATCACAAAGTGCACATAATGTAAATAGGTCAGTGGGTTACTGCTTTTGTCAGAGAGATCCTGTTGTTACTTGCAGTTTATAAGTTAAAATCCTAACGTAGAACAGTGAGCTATTAACTGTTATCTAAGAGCTGCATACAAACTGCAAGGTATAAATTATGTCCCCCCCCTCTCCCCCCAGTCTTTGATTATCCAAATGCCCCAAAAAGTGTTCTTTTGGACTGAAATCAATTCTGATTATTAAGGAGAACCCCCAACCATGGTATTAGGTTTTAAATTCTGGGTATTGTGTTTCTCCAGACCAATCACTATAAAACTATACGGGCTACTAGTATGGTTGTCATGTGACTCCTACACCTTGTAGTCCTTAGTCTTATGTAACATTTTCTATACAGTGATTTACACACATATTAATTGTCTCTGTGTAATGTGTGTGATGTAAAGTGCTCTGACACCCTACAATGGTATGAGTGGCGCTGTAAAGCAAATTAAATGCATCTGGAAGAGAGTGGTTATGGAAAATGGGGGGCACAGTTAAAGGGTGGTAGTGAGGGAATCCATGGCAGAGGTGGTCATTGGGGGGCACTAACAAACATTAATGCACAGGACACCACCAGTGCTGTGGCTGCACTGGCTGGCCCTGCCCTTGAGGCCAGTCTGCCTTACACGTAGTAGTAGCTGCAACTCACCAGGGATTTGCATTGCAGGATTTGCACGCATACCAAACTAAGGGGCCCAATATGATGGCGGGTGGATTGCCCCCGCCAGGCTGGAAGTAGCCACCGCCAGCCTGGCGGGGGCAATCTGCCCGCCATCCTTCCCTGGATTCCCCCCGCCATATTACAATGGCAGGGGGGACCGCAGCGGAGAAAAACACCGCCCCCCACTTTTCCGCCCCGGTCGCCTTGCGGCCGGGGCGGAAAAGGAATGTTATGGTGGCGGTGTCAGGGAGTCGGGTGGGGTGGGGACCGGTTACAACTTCGCTGTACGAGATCAATGCTACACAACGTTGATGTAACACACAGTAAAACAGGGAAGGTTCACAATATGGTTGATTATTATGCATAATTTGATTTAATTAAGGTATCTCCGACACCTCTGTACTAGCAGATTTGGACACTAGATAACATGTCAGTTTGTTAAAGTTTACTGGGGAGAAAAAGGAAAAGAATGTACATTGATGGAAATGTATACATAAGTAATGGGATACTCTGCAGTCGTAAATAAAGAGTTAAAAAAAAAATGGTGGCGGTGTCTATCAGACACCGCCAGCCATATTATGATGGGCTTTTGGCAATGCTGCCACGGAAAGGCAGGCGGACTTCACTCTAGGGGCCCCCTGCGGGCCCCCAGAGTGAAGGAGAGTAGGGGGGTGCATACGGGGGGTGCCTGTGGTACCCCCTTTCATTTGCATTTACAAAGCGGCCGGCACTGCGCGGTGCCTGCCGCTCTGTAAACGCAAATGTGAAAGTGCTTTTTCAGCATTGTGGCGGGTGGTGCTGAGAGCACCGTCCGCCACAATGCTTAACATGCAGGATGTGCCCGCCACTGTGGCGGACGCATCCTAATACCACCCCCGGGACCCCCGCCCTTATAGCGGACGGTCCCAAGTCCAGCTAGGATGACAGGCGGACTAAGTCCGCCCGTCATCATAATGACCCCCTAAGTTTGTAAAGTTACTGTCACCCGGCTTCATTCACAAGCACTTTTAACATGTGCTGCCTGCTGTGGGGCCACTGGGAATAATTATGCAGCAAAGGATGACAACATTATGCCGTAGTGTTGACTAAATTATGCATTAAAAAAGGCTGCAGCGTAATGCAGGATATTTTCAGATATTTTACTATTTTGACGTGTGTACACATGCTAACAGTGTCTGGAAAGATTTTGCCTTATTAGTACCAGTGTAACATACAAAGGCAGCAGTGAGAAAGGTGACCAGTCAACCTTTACAATAGGCGATGCACTCCGCAGCAACACAAGTCACATTTTATAACTTTTGATACGTATGAGATACAAACAATTTATTAGTTTAAATGGTCAGATCATGCAGCAGATCTTGCATTTTGAGGCAAATATGGCAGAGCCATAATTTTAGAGAAAACATTTGCAAACTAGGATATTTTGCCATTCATGTTTGAACTGCTGTTGTGGAAAAAGGGATTAGTGCTGATGACAGAAACTCCATGGCTCGGACACAAATGGCTTGTGTTTCCACATTTTATCGTATTTGGTACATTCTGTGATTAGAAGCATATCCCACTTTGTAAATATATTTTAATGTAAATTACTCATTATACCCTTAAATAATCATGTGTATCCATTGGTTGATTAAACTGGGCAGTGAAATGCCAAACAAATACTATAAATTGGGATGTCTGCGCATTCTGGCCACACCTCTGGCTCCACCCACAGATCCAATCCTTGGGTTATTCCCGCCCTTTGATTCTCCGCCCACTGTTCCCCTACTTCCCCAACCCCCACTTCGACCACTGTGTAAGACTCAGCATCCCTTGACCTGTGATGTGCCGCCGCTGCGGGCACCGCATGTGCCACACATTTACGGTGCCAGGCTTCCGCATAAGGGAGGTGGCCATTATTGTATCCCTAAACGTGGGCACGTTGTCAGTTTGACATTGACTAAACTAGAGGGATTCTAAGTTTCTTTTAAAAAATATAGCTAACATTTGGACCTATACATTTTATTTTGTACAAATTAATTGAATGTGTGTAAAATTTAGCAATGCCCGGGGAATTCTAGTAAAGGGAGCACCCACTAGCAAATAACTAGCGTGTGTGATTGCTGAATTATTTATTACTAACTTTGACGTTGTGCTTTAACTTTGGATAAAAGTTATCATAAATTCTAGCACCAAGAAGCCAATATTGGTAAATATGTGTGCTACAAATAATCCCTAACATACACTGTGCATACAATATATTTAATCTGGTGCTTTAATCATAGGCTGTTTTAAAGTATTCTGATAAAAATTGAATTGTGCTGAAGACAGCCTTGACTGGTGTTGGATCGAGGACCCGGAAGTCTGCACACCTAGCACACAGAGATAAATAGGTAGATGCATCAACGTTGTCATTTGCGATTCCTTATTTGCGAAAAATAAGGAATCGCAAATAAGGAATCGCAGATGACAATGCATCATTTATTTCGCAATTTTATTCAGATTCGGTAAAAATCGCAATTTTTACCGAATCGCAATAAAATTGCGAGTTTCAAATAGCGAATTCGCAATTCCCATTCATTCCTATGGGCTGAAATACCCATAGCAATGAATGGGAATTGCGAATTCGCAATTTGAAAATCGGAATTCAACAAAGCATTTCAAGGGTGGAGAGGGGGGTCCAAAGGACCCCCCCTGCACCCATGAAATGCACTTTTACATGTAAGTTACATACACACATGTCCTAAGGACATGTGTGTCTGTAACTTAACAGTTTAAAAAATGCATTTTTGTGCTTTTTTAAACAATTGTGCAAATTACCACGAGGTTCAAACTCGTGGTAATTTGCACTTGCAATTTTAAAATTCGACAATGATGCATTCCATTTAAGGAATCGCACAATTGCGATTCCTTAAATGCAATCGCATTTAAGAAATTCGCAAAATTATCTTAATGTTTGAACTGATGTTGTTGAAAAAGGGTGAAGTGCTGATGACAGAAACTCCATGGCTCGGAGACAAAGTTAATTTGAAGTGGGACAGTGGGAGTTTTTCTCAGTGGGGCAGTACGGTGTTCAGTGGGGGAGAGGATGTGGCACTATGGTCAGAGCTGCTGAATTTGGAACTGGGAACCAGGTTCAGCCTTAATAACCAGTCCACCAGACCACTCTCCTGCGAGAGCACAATCACATGCTAGATCTTAGAAAGCTTCGCAACACCTTAGAAGTCCTGGTGTCCTCGCACCAGCAGGTGGACCGTAGCATGACAAGTGTAGGTTAACCTTCAAGGCTTGTCCACCACTGTCCATACTGAAGTTCACCTCCAGTCTTGCGGGCAGGCCTATGAAGCAGCACACCCTAGGACAACAGTCACTGAGGTCACAGGACCCTTGAGAAGGGCCAGCTCTAGGGCGGTGTAACCAGTGTGACTGCACCAGGTGCTGACTTTAGGTGGAGGCATCATGTTTGCAAGTATATTATAGTTTTAAGAACGCTTGCTGCCTCCTTCCTGGCCTCCAGCAATTTTCGGCAACAATGAAAATGTCATGATGACTCTGGTGATTAATGTTCTTCCTAGAGAGAGATCAGAATTTTGTCTAGTGGAAGTTTTGACTCATGGAAAGGTAGCTCAGAGGGTTAATGTACCGGCTGCAAAGAACATGCGCCATGCAGATCACAAAGTGCACATAATGTAAATAGGTCAGTGGGTTACTGCTTTTGTCAGAGAGATCCTGTTGTTACTTGCAGTTTATAAGTTAAAATCCTAACGTAGAACAGTGAGCTATTAACTGTTATCTAAGAGCTGCATACAAACTGCAAGGTATAAATTATGTCCCCCCCCCTCTCCCCCCAGTCTTTGATTATCCAAATGCCCCAAAAAGTGTTCTTTTGGACTGAAATCAATTCTGATTATTAAGGAGAACCCCCAACCATGGTATTAGGTTTTAAATTCTGGGTATTGTGTTTCTCCAGACCAATCACTATAAAACTATACGGGCTACTAGTATGGTTGTCATGTGACTCCTACACCTTGTAGTCCTTAGTCTTATGTAACATTTTCTATACAGTGATTTACACACATATTAATTGTCTCTGTGTAATGTGTGTGATGTAAAGTGCTCTGACACCCTACAATGGTATGAGTGGCGCTGTAAAGCAAATTAAATGCATCTGGAAGAGAGTGGTTATGGAAAATGGGGGGCACAGTTAAAGGGTGGTAGTGAGGGAATCCATGGCAGAGGTGGTCATTGGGGGGCACTAACAAACATTAATGCACAGGACACCACCAGTGCTGTGGCTGCACTGGCTGGCCCTGCCCTTGAGGCCAGTCTGCCTTACACGTAGTAGTAGCTGCAACTCACCAGGGATTTGCATTGCAGGATTTGCACGCATACCAAACTAAGGGGCCCAATATGATGGCGGGTGGATTGCCCCCGCCAGGCTGGAAGTAGCCACCGCCAGCCTGGCGGGGGCAATCTGCCCGCCATCCTTCCCTGGATTCCCCCCGCCATATTACAATGGCAGGGGGGACCGCAGCGGAGAAAAACACCGCCCCCCACTTTTCCGCCCCGGTCGCCTTGCGGCCGGGGCGGAAAAGGAATGTTATGGTGGCGGTGTCAGGGAGTCGGGTGGGGTGGGGACCGGTTACAACTTCGCTGTACGAGATCAATGCTACACAACGTTGATGTAACACACAGTAAAACAGGGAAGGTTCACAATATGGTTGATTATTATGCATAATTTGATTTAATTAAGGTATCTCCGACACCTCTGTACTAGCAGATTTGGACACTAGATAACATGTCAGTTTGTTAAAGTTTACTGGGGAGAAAAAGGAAAAGAATGTACATTGATGGAAATGTATACATAAGTAATGGGATACTCTGCAGTCGTAAATAAAGAGTTAAAAAAAAAATGGTGGCGGTGTCTATCAGACACCGCCAGCCATATTATGATGGGCTTTTGGCAATGCTGCCACGGAAAGGCAGGCGGACTTCACTCTAGGGGCCCCCTGCGGGCCCCCAGAGTGAAGGAGAGTAGGGGGGTGCATACGGGGGGTGCCTGTGGTACCCCCCTTCATTTGCATTTACAAAGCGGCCGGCACTGCGCGGTGCCTGCCGCTCTGTAAACGCAAATGTGAAAGTGCTTTTTCAGCATTGTGGCGGGTGGTGCTGAGAGCACCGTCCGCCACAATGCTTAACATGCAGGATGTGCCCGCCACTGTGGCGGACGCATCCTAATACCACCCCCGGGACCCCCGCCCTTATAGCGGACGGTCCCAAGTCCAGCTAGGATGACAGGCGGACTAAGTCCGCCCGTCATCATAATGACCCCCTAAGTTTGTAAAGTTACTGTCACCCGGCTTCATTCACAAGCACTTTTAACATGTGCTGCCTGCTGTGGGGCCACTGGGAATAATTATGCAGCAAAGGATGACAACATTATGCCGTAGTGTTGACTAAATTATGCATTAAAAAAGGCTGCAGCGTAATGCAGGATATTTTCAGATATTTTACTATTTTGACGTGTGTACACATGCTAACAGTGTCTGGAAAGATTTTGCCTTATTAGTACCAGTGTAACATACAAAGGCAGCAGTGAGAAAGGTGACCAGTCAACCTTTACAATAGGCGATGCACTCCGCAGCAACACAAGTCACATTTTATAACTTTTGATACGTATGAGATACAAACAATTTATTAGTTTAAATGGTCAGATCATGCAGCAGATCTTGCATTTTGAGGCAAATATGGCAGAGCCATAATTTTAGAGAAAACATTTGCAAACTAGGATATTTTGCCATTCATGTTTGAACTGCTGTTGTGGAAAAAGGGATTAGTGCTGATGACAGAAACTCCATGGCTCGGACACAAATGGCTTGTGTTTCCACATTTTATCGTATTTGGTACATTCTGTGATTAGAAGCATATCCCACTTTGTAAATATATTTTAATGTAAATTACTCATTATACCCTTAAATAATCATGTGTATCCATTGGTTGATTAAACTGGGCAGTGAAATGCCAAACAAATACTATAAATTGGGATGTCTGCGCATTCTGGCCACACCTCTGGCTCCACCCACAGATCCAATCCTTGGGTTATTCCCGCCCTTTGATTCTCCGCCCACTGTTCCCCTACTTCCCCAACCCCCACTTCGACCACTGTGTAAGACTCAGCATCCCTTGACCTGTGATGTGCCGCCGCTGCGGGCACCGCATGTGCCACACATTTACGGTGCCAGGCTTCCGCATAAGGGAGGTGGCCATTATTGTATCCCTAAACGTGGGCACGTTGTCAGTTTGACATTGACTAAACTAGAGGGATTCTAAGTTTCTTTTAAAAAATATAGCTAACATTTGGACCTATACATTTTATTTTGTACAAATTAATTGAATGTGTGTAAAATTTAGCAATGCCCGGGGAATTCTAGTAAAGGGAGCACCCACTAGCAAATAACTAGCGTGTGTGATTGCTGAATTATTTATTACTAACTTTGACGTTGTGCTTTAACTTTGGATAAAAGTTATCATAAATTCTAGCACCAAGAAGCCAATATTGGTAAATATGTGTGCTACAAATAATCCCTAACATACACTGTGCATACAATATATTTAATCTGGTGCTTTAATCATAGGCTGTTTTAAAGTATTCTGATAAAAATTGAATTGTGCTGAAGACAGCCTTGACTGGTGTTGGATCGAGGACCCGGAAGTCTGCACACCTAGCACACAGAGATAAATAGGTAGATGCATCAACGTTGTCATTTGCGATTCCTTATTTGCGAAAAATAAGGAATCGCAAATAAGGAATCGCAGATGACAATGCATCATTTATTTCGCAATTTTATTCAGATTCGGTAAAAATCGCAATTTTTACCGAATCGCAATACAATTGCGAGTTTCAAATAGCGAATTCGCAATTCCCATTCATTCCTATGGGCTGAAATACCCATAGCAATGAATGGGAATTGCGAATTCGCAATTTGAAAATCGGAATTCAACAAAGCATTTCAAGGGTTGAGAGGGGGGTCCAAAGGACCCCCCCTGCACCCATGAAATGCACTTTTACATGTAAGTTACATACACACATGTCCTAAGGACATGTGTGTCTGTAACTTAACAGTTTAAAAAATGCATTTTTGTGCTTTTTTAAACAATTGTGCAAATTACCACGAGGTTCAAACTCGTGGTAATTTGCACTTGCAATTTTAAAATTCGACAATGATGCATTCCATTTAAGGAATCGCACAATTGCGATTCCTTAAATGCAATCGCATTTAAGAAATTCGCAAAATTAGCGAATTTGAACAAAAACTAATGATGCATATCAAAAAGCATTTTTGGAGTCGCAAACGGCCGATTTTAAGGAATCGCACCGTTTGCGACTCCAAAAATGCTTGATGCATCTGGGCAAAAGCACCTTGTCAGAAAGTTTAGCGTTTTCCCTACAGATGGTGTTTGTTGGCCTGTGGCAGGGTCAGTCACATGTCCTGGATTCCTGGCATTTAATTGAGTCAAACACAGTTCTGTCCCCCAGTGTTTTTTGTGCCCCACCTGACACACATCATGTCGGAGGATGGTGATGACGTTAACATTTTGCCCCCCCCTGGAAAATGTCTGCGGACGCCCATGAATGGCAGGCCTCTACCTCATAGCAAGGCCGCTACGCTTGAGAGCAGCAGGAATGAGGATCTGGAGACGTGAGGAGCGGGTGTACAGATTACGCATCACATTGTTCCAATTGACTGAACCTGAAATACATGAAAGTTATAGATTGCACCCAGACACCATCCTGGACCTCATACGGGACCTAAACCCCTATCTGGAGCATTAGACACGAAGGGCCCACGCAATCCCCACCCATGTCCAGGTACTGATGCCTGCTTCTCCTTGCATCAGGAAGTTTCCAGGGAGTGATAGCTGCAGTGGGTGGAGTGTCACAGAGCTGTCTATCCCGTTTCTTCAACACCTTCCTGGACGCCATGATAGACAGAATGGAACATTACATTTCCTTCCCCAGCACACAGGCGGAGCTGCGGAGAACCAAGCTGGAGTTCTACCAACTTGCCCATTTCCCCCACGTAATTGGCTGCATCGATGGGACCCATATTCCCATCTGCCCACCTGCAGCAAGTGAGTACATTTACAGAAACCGCAAATCCACCCACTCAATCAATGTTCAGATTATCTGCAATGCCAAAAACATAATAACTGACATCGTGGCAAAATTTCCGGGGAGTAGCCACGACGCATACATCTTCAGGAACAGTGGCATACATACACGTCTGCTTGCTGGAGGATTTGGCGACGGATACATACTAGGTAAGTAAATGTGACACACCCTGATGTACACCCAGCCTCAAGCTGTTGGTCACACAATTCAATGCCACTTACTTCTGTTCATAGGTGACAGCGCATATGCCCTCCGGCCATATCTACTCACACCATATCTCAACCCAACCACCCGAAGGGAGAGGAGATACAATGTGGCACATAGGAGCACACGCAATGTGGTGGGGCGCACATTTGGATTGCTCAAAAGCAGATTCCGTTGCCTCCACAAAACAGGAGGTGCACGTCTGTACAGCCCCATCAAATATTGCTACGTGTGCAATGCTACATAATCTGGCCACTAAAAAAGGAACAGCAGTGGAACTGACTGACTCAGAGGACGAGGACGAGGACAACCCTCGGCCAGAGGCCTGCGCAGCTGGTGTTGCAATTGAACATGATGGGAGACAGAGACGGGCAGAGATTACGTCAAACTATTTCTGAGTGAGTAACGACACAGAGCCATTAATAGTTACATGTAGAGGTGTTTATTGGGCACACCTCCAGTATTGCGAGCATTGTCCAATTGTACATGGGTTACATCACCCATCACATGCATGTACACAGCCATAGTCCTTTACTTCTTGCGTCCACGTGATGCACGTCCACGTTCACCATCGACACTGTCTGGTGTGTCGGACTGTTCCTGTGCTGGCACATTACATCCACTATGCCTCCTGCACTCTGTGGGTGAGGGTGTAATGCTACCACGGCTGGTAGCCTCCTCACTCCCCCCCCCGTTCCAAATTGGACGCCTTGGCATTCTGCATGAGCTCTAGCACTGAGGTCATGGACACCATCCCCCTGGCCACATCCCTGCTGCAATGCGCCATCTCCTCCTGCATGGCGATGGACCTGTGACACATCAGTGAAGTTGTAGTGGCCAGCCGGTTCACCGACTTGGTATAGGCCTGGAGTCTCTGTCTCTCCCGGCGCCTGCCAACACGGTCCTGCTCAAGCTGACTGCAGAGGTTGTCCACCGAGTCAGCTGCTCTCTCATCCCTGCACACAGGTTCTTCCCCATGGCACTGATGCCCTTCTCCATCTTGTGCATATGCCTGTTTATGCTTGCCATCTCCCTGTGCATTGACTTCATCTTCCTCCATTGCAGGCGCTGGACCTTCAGCATGTTGCCCTCCAGTCCAGCAAACACACTGTCACCCTGCTCGGATGCTTCTGGACTGTCCGGCCTTGCCCTGCGGCGTCTTGCTGTGATGTGGGCACCCTCGGATGCAGAACCAGCCCTCTCCCTGTTGGATCTATCTCATATGGGACTTTGTTCCACAAATCTGCCCTCCTCCTCCGACTCCTCCATCTGCTGGAGGGTGACCACGGCATGCCTCCTGCCTGACTGTGGTGGTGGTGGTGTTGGTGAACGTCGCAGATGTGACTGAGTGAGAGGGGATTGCGGTCCTCCCTGGCGCTGTGGTGATGGCTGTGGTGGGGAATTGGCTGGCAGTGATGGCGCAGAGCTGGTGGTCCCTGCAGGCATGCTGTCATCATCATGTTGCCTCCCCTCTGGCCTGGCTGACCTGCCTCTGCTGCCCTCTGCTGCACTGCGAGATGACTCGCCTGTAATGACACAAATGTAAATATACTCAATGCTCTGTCTGCAATGGCATTACATTAAACTACATGCCTACAGTGCACAAGTGGTTGTCCTGACCTATCCAATTAATTTACCATGCTATTGTGTATGCAGGCCTGATTGTCCTGAACATGAGTTCACACTGACTACATCACCCATAATGCATTGCAGGTAACCAGTAGAACATGGTGTGGAGTGGGAGCCCTTTTACCACTATGGGGATTGGGGTTGGGGAGGGGATAGCACAGCATGCTGGGCATGCTTCTTACCTTGTTTTCTTGCTGCTCTGGTGGAGCTATCTGCGTCTCCCACGCCACTCACACACTCCGGCTGGATGGTGGACTCCACCATCTGTTCCAGTGGTGTTGGTACTGGGGCTCGGTTTTTACCTCCACCTGTTTTGCCAGCCTGCCTCTGTCTCTCTGCCATCCTCAGTTTTGCTGTCTTCCTGAGGTCGTACCACCTCTTTCTGATGTCCTCTATGGTGCGCAGGGTCACACCTATGGCATTGATCTTGTCCCGAATGCCACTCCAGATTTGCCTCTTCTGTGAGTCAGGTACTTGGTGGGACTGGGCTCCAAACAGCTTGTGGTACTCTTGGCTCACATCCTGGATCAGGACCTCAAGCTCCTTGTCACTGAACTTGAGTTTTCGTTTTCTGTCACCTCCCTCCTTCTCCCTGTCCTGACTTGCCATTTCAAAGCTTGTTGTTTTGTTTTTCTGTCTTACTTGTGGCTGTGTGGCTGTGTTGCTGCTGGCTCCTCAGCTCTCCTGCCTGCCTGCCTGCCTCACAGTGAGCTCCTGGTCCTGTGCACCTGGCTGGGTGTGGCCACTTCCTGTTTGGGATGTAATTGGGTGTGTCAGGATTGGCTGATTCACCAAATTACGAATTTTTGAATTACCGATTCGGTATTTCCGAATTCGGTAATGGATTCTGTAACACAGATTCGGTATTGGGCTTTCGTTTTTTTTTTTTTTTACCGATTAGTTCGGATTCGGTATTTAATACCGAATTGTAACGAATCAGTATATTTTAACGATTTTTTATCTACATCACGTTTACCGAATTCTTAATAACGATTCAGTAAAATTCGGTATTAAGGATTCGGTATTCGCAATTTACCTACATATGGCCCAATGTGGCAGTATGTCCTTGAGAATCTGTTTCAGCCCGAGTCAAACAGTTATCCTCACAATTCTCTTGTCGTGTTCAAAATGTACGTCTTATTTCCTTTTTTTGTAGTGTGTAAGAAAGGAATAGAACTGTCCTTCCCCTGGATTACCCTCCTGGATCGCTGAATCTCTTTGTAATCACGTTTTTCCTTATGTATATATGCCACAAATTACTATTCCCGGCGTAATCCCAGCATCTTTTCTTAACCGGGTGGGAGATGCCTGTACGGAAATAGATGACAAACAAATGCTGGGAGGAAACGCTGTGCCTATCAGCGTGACAGGCCGCAATTCAAATCCTTCTGGGCAGAGAGTGCACCAAAATCTTCCCTATGTTTGGAGCTGTGTCAGCATGACCAGTGGTTCTGTGGAACGTTGAAAATAGTCTCCTCAAGGACTGTGTTCTCTTTTAACAGACGTGCCACACACCTGACAGAAGAACTGTTGCGTGGAGGGATTCTAGAGGCGGCACTCCACACAACCGACACCAGCTGTGCCAGTCAGCGTACTTAGCATTAAACATAGCAATGAGTTTCCCCAACAGGCACACTAAATGCTCAAAGTGTCGCCACCTCATCAACATAGAGGTTTAATGACACATACATTTCTCCATCCCAAACAGCGCTCAAACTCCTCCCAGGGTTCACCACACCACTCGCAAAGCTGGCGAAGTGTCTGTGAAATGGTTCACCCGGCCGGGTGAAAGACACGTCCCCTTCACCTCTGGGTGCTCAGGAATACCAATTGGATCAACCCATGCTGCTCCTTAACTGTAGTATAGACAACAACTGGTCCTCGACATAATTTTGCCAATAAGAATAATCATAACCTTCGATCCAGTTAATTAACTCCACATCCAGACTAAATCTGTAGTCTTAATGGCATAGAGGATACTAGCCCACACCTTCAGAAAAATAATATTACAGTAAGTGCCAAAGAACCAATGAAACCAAAGAAAGTCCAATTGGGACGATTAATTTAATATACCATATAGCAATGTTTGAAAATCAATGTATCTATGTACATGTATTTACACAAATCATAAAGCAAAATACACTTTTTTTAAAAAAGAGAGAACGTGCACAGAGAAAGATAAAGTAAGTGCTCAAGTGAATGATCAAGAAGATCAGAAAACAGTGTGGATGATTTATATACAAAGGAATAATGAGCCTGTCCTAGGTAATGCTTGTAAAAAATACTTCTTTTTTACTAGCTAAATGCTATATACAATTCCTTAGTCCTTCAATTGCACCATTGGCAATGAGGAGAGGGGGTAGGGGGTGGACAAGGGACAGGGATTAGTAGGTACAGGCTCCCAAGGGGGAATGTCGTCGACGTTTCGACCCAACCATGTAGTGGGTGGTTCAAGTCCTCAATAACGGGTCTTCATCAGGACGGAGTAATAGGGGAATGTCTCTCTCAGAGTGCACGTCAGTTAAACACAATCATTGGGCACCCTTCCATAGTGCCTTGTCAAGACAAAGTGCGTCGATTAGTCCGCACCCACAATGTGAAAGTATCCAAAGTTATACTACAGCGTTGGTTCACCGCTGTTATTCAAAACTGTATATCAAGCCAATCTGACACCGATTGTTAATGCGTTCGTTCACCGGTATTGTTATATCTCAAGCGATACAGACACCCAGTGCCCGTGTCTTCTATATGGGCGAGAGGTATTGTGTCTCTCTTCTCTCTGTAGCTCCGCTTTAGTCGCGCACAGCTTCCCACACAAATTCGCGTTTTGGAATGCTTCCACAATACCGGTGAACGAACGCATTAACAATCGGTGTCAGATTGGCTTGATATACAGTTTTGAATAACAGCGGTGAACCAACGCTGTAGTATAACTTTGGATACTTTCACATTGTGGGTGCGGACTAATCGACGCACTTTGTCTTGACAAGGCACTACGGAAGGGTGCCCAATGATTGTTTTTAACTGACGTGCACTCTGAGAGAGACATTCCCCTATTACTCGGTCCTGATGAAGACCCGTTATTGAGGACTTGAACCACCCACTACATGGTTGGGTCGAAACGTCGACGACATGCCCCCTTGGGAGCCTGTACCTACTAATCCCTGTCCCTTGTCCACCCCCTACCCCCTCTCCTCATTGCCAATGGTGCAATTGAAGGACTAAGGAATTGTATATAGCATTTAGCTAGTAAAAAATAAGTATTTTTTACAAGCATTACCTAGGACAGGCTCATTATTCCTTTGTATATAAATCATCCAAACTGTTTTCTGATCTTCTTGATCATTCACTTGAGCACTTACTTTATCTTTCTCTGTGCACGTTCTCTCTTTTTAAAAAAAAGTGTATTTTGCTTTATGATTTGTGTAAATACATGTACATAGATACATTGATTTTCAAACATTGCTATATGGTATATTAAATTAATCGTCCCAATTGGACTTTCTTTGGTTTCATTGGTTCTTTGGCACTTACTGTAATATTATTTTTCTGAGGGTGTGGGCTAGTATCCTCTATGCCATTAAGACTACAGATTTAGTCTGGATGTGGAGTTAATTAACTGGATCGAAGGTTATGATTATTCCTATTGGCAAAATTATGTCGAGGACCAGTTGTTGTCTATACTGCTGAATACCCAGGTCCTTGGACTACATTGGGTCAACCCCTGTTCTATAACAGCTCCTTAACTGTAAACACTTTCCTTGTAGTCGGAAACCGTTCCTTGTATTACTTATGGTTCCCTTCGGTCACACTTCAGGATGCTTCGTGTTGGAGCCCCTCTCCCATGTACTTCTGGTGTACTTATCCCGTCACTCATCGCCAGTGTAAAAGCAGGAAAGTGGAGGCACGGAAACGGTGTAACTCAGAAGGTTTTATTCCAAGATATACACAGCAGGAACTCCAGCCACAGCTGTCATCTGCACCTCGCTCTAAACCCCCCTCCTCGCAGGGAGTTCGCCTTGGAAGGTAGACCACTGTGACATTATAATGACTGTCACAGTGGAGCCAACCAACAGAACATGAGAAGAGCGGGTGGGTGGCTCAAGAGGGATCCTCCCCATAGCGGAGGATACCACATAAGGGTTTGTCAAAATTTTACCCTCCGGTACAAGTCACCGGTGTCAGTAGAAGTTCAGCCTTACTTGCTGTTAATTGATGGTGGAAAAAAAGATCTCTGGTACATCTTTCTGCTTCACAGGCCCGCTCCTTACTTAATTTGACCAAAAAGGAGTTTGAACATTGTGACTGGTCTTTTTGGTTAACAAACCCTGCATCCGGTATTGAAAGTTCTTCCACATCCTGCGTTCCAGTTACACTTTCCAACTCATCTAGTCCATCCACTTCTAACACTGATGTGACCAATGCTGACACCTATTCCTTACCACCGGAAGTAGGAGTTTGTTGCAGAAAATTACCTTCCAAATTGAATGATTAAGTGTTATCATGAGCTGATATTTCATTTATTGTTATTGTATTTTACTTGTTTTACTTCTTATATATTAATTCTTGTTACACATCAAATTGTTTTTATTTCTTTAGGTTTTTGCTCTTCTTCATTGTGAAGAGGGAGAAGTTATACTGTGATGTTATTACTTCATCCTCGCGCTGCACCCCAGCGCGAGGATACTTCATGTCATTACTGTATATGTTCAAACAAGGTTCCACGATTGGACGATGCTCGATGCGTTCCAGGGTTCTGGCAACGTTAGTCAGTTGTCTGGTGTCCTGGTGCGCAGCGGAAGCATCTTGTTGTAGGTGCTAACTTTAATTGGAATAAACTTCAAGCTTATTGCATAAAGAAGCCTCTTGAGTCCTTCACTACAGTTATGAATTCAATTGAGTCTGGTGATGTGATCAAATTTTTAGAGTAATTGTTTGAGAGAGAGGGTTTTCCCTCCAGGCTCCTTACAGATAATGGGGAGCAATTCACCTCTAGGCAAGTTGAAGAGTTTCTTAGAGAGAGAGGTGTGAAGCAAAAGAAGGCTACACTCTATCATCCTGAGTCTAATGGCATTGTTGAACAGTTTATTAAAGTATTAAAACAGAGCCCGCAGTTGTCTTTGACTTGTGAGTCAAACTGGGTTGAAGGTTTTGAGGAAGAAGGTGAAAGAGTGCAGGTTGACTCCTCATTCTAGTACAGGGGTCTCGCCTTTCTGTTTGTTTAAGGGGAGGTTGCCTTGTTGTGAGATCAGTCCTGTTTGGCTCATAGATAAAAGATTGAAGGTTGATGAGGAAATTTGTGTGCCCACAGGCTGGAAAGCCCAGGAGGAACAAAAGAAGTTAAAGTCTAATACTGTGTATGACATAGGGAAAGCGGTAAAAGAGACTAGGGTCAGTATAGGAGATTGGGTGAGAATAAAATCCCCCCAAAAAGGGGTAAAGTGTTCAAAATTCAGTAAGCCTTGTCGTGTTCAGAAATTATTTTGAATGCTGTTAAAACTGATGACAATAAGATTTAGAACTTGAGCAGAGTTTCAAAATGCTCTTCTGAGCAGGAATCAGTTCCTTTGTCTTCCAATGCAAAGCTGAGATCTGATTCAGCTCCTTTGACGACAAAAAAGGGTGTCTGATAATATTGTGTTCAGACCTAAACGTGAAAAATGTAAACCAGTTAATTTTCATGATTCTGTTTAATGTTTACTTTTTTTTTTGTTTCCTTCACCTGTTTTTGTTTATTATAAGTGGGAAGGTGATGTGGTATCCTAGGTTATAGATCCATCCTCATCAGTGGTTCTGTGTCCTAGGAGCTTGTGGCACGGGTCAGACTGCAACTGAAGAATGGGACTTCAGCAGCTGCTTCACGGAGCACTCTTGTGGTCTGTCTTGTGGATAAGGTCCACATTCCTAGAAACGTAATAAAATATACTTCAATACTCGCTACCAATGCCTGGACTTCAATTATTACACATACCCAGTCTGCTACCACCATGTTGCTTTTTATGGCTGTTTCCCTGATAGCCTGTGCCTTCGTCTTCTCATTGCATCTTCAGTCTCAATTTCTGAGAGTGCAAAAAGAACAATTGACGGACATAATGCAGAACAATGTCATACCTTCACCCCAGTGGAGAGATCTGGGCCTAAATCCATTGTTTTTTGCTCACCATGCCATTCCAGTTTGGACCCAGCCATATGCAAATCAGTTTTGACCCTGCGCCCAATGGCAACAGTCCAGCCTGAACTGCCAGTCCAGGTTCTCCCTGGACTCGAAGCACGCATCCTAGGACCGGTTTTGGGCTTTCAGCCCTCATCAGCCAGGATAGCTTGACTCCAGTGGCATGGAGAGCACGGGACTCACGTCTGAGCATACGCGCCCCACTCGGGGTGACAAATGCGAAAAGAACAATTGATTGACAGAATGCAGAACAATGTCATATATTCACCCCATTACAGAGATCTGGGCCTAAATCCATTGTTTTTTTGCTCACCATGCCATTCCAGTTTAGACCCAGCCATATGCAAATCAATCTGGACCCTGCTCCCAATGGGGTCCTCCCTGGACTGGAAACAAGCATTCTAGGACCGGTTTCGGGCATTCAGCCCCCATCAGCCAGAATAGCTTGACTCCAGTGGCATGGAGAGCACGAGACTCACGTCCGAGCATACCTATCCGATTCGAGGTGACAAATTCAAAAAGAACAATTGATGGACAGAATGCAGAACAATGCCATACATTCACCCCAGTACAGAGATCTGGACATAAATCCATAGTTTTTTTGCTCACCATGCCATTCCAGTTTGGACCCAGCCATATGCATATCAGTCTTGACCCTGCGCCCGATCAGCCAGGCCAGGTCCTCCCTGACTGGAAACAAGCATCCTAGCACTGGTTTTGGGTTTTCAGCCCTCATCAGCCAGGATAGCTTGACTCCAGTGGTACGTCAGGTATGCCCAGACATGAGACCTGGGCTCACTGAGCCACTGGAATCAAGCTATCCTGGCTGAAGAGGGGTGAAACCCTGAAACAGGCCCTAGGATGCTTGTTTCCGGTCCAGGAAGGACCTGGCTTGGCAGTTCGGGCTGGACTGTTCCCAAGAGGCACAGGGTCAAGACTGATTTGCATATGGCCAGGTCTAAATTGGGGTGGCATGGTGAGCAAAAGAATGATTGTTTAACCCAGATCTCTTAACTGGGGTGAATGTTTTGATTTGTTCTGTATTCCGTCCATCAATTGTGTGTCTTTTTCTTTCAATTTCTGAGAGTGCATCCTCTGGCAGGAAGGGCTCATAACTGAATTCATCTTTCTAACATCTTCCTGAACATCACATTTGTTGAGCATCTGTCTTTTGCTCTGTGAGGGCATGTGTGACAAGTCCTCATTACCTCGCATAGTGTAGAGGCTACTGAGGTTCGTTGAGTTTCAGCTTGCTCTTCTGCACTCTTCATGGTACCCATACATTGCTCTATAATCCCACTTGCTTGGAGTCAGAACTCTATTTGAAAGTCACCTCTACATCACATCCAGACTTGGATGTACAGCGCCTTTTTAAAGGTCAAACCAACCAAGACAGAATTTCTTCTATTTACCAAAAACTACAAACAAGAAACAGTAAATACCTTGCTCACTAACATGAACCTTGAAGACTTCTATCCCCACCCTTCATTGAATGTCACTCTACCGGGATTCACCCTGGACATTAACTTGTACTTTAATTTCATGGAACAGATTGCCAAAAAACAAAGACAGCTAGGTACCAAGTCTGGCTTCTAAAGAAAGGGAAATAGTTTCTTCCAAGAAGTGATTTCAGAACTGCTGTTCAAGATCTAGTACTCCACCATCTGGATGATAGTAACACCCTGCTTCTTGGCCTCCCAGACTCCACCCTGGCACTTCTTAGGGCGCCCTATATGCCAAAGCACATCTTATCCAAGACCTGAGAAAATATCATCAGATCATCCCCATCCGGACTGAACACCATTGGCTTCTCTCGCCAGCCTGCACCATCTTCAAAACCAGCTGCATCATTTACAAAGACATCACATTCAGCATCCCTGCTTACCTTCCAGGCAGGCATACTGTCTCTGGTAGGTCCCAGCACCCCAGCACCCCTGCAGTATGCCATTATTAGACGACTGCAGACATAGAAGTCTCAATAAGAAAGCAAGGTAGCATACCTTTTCCATCATAGCACCCAGGATAAGTAACAACATCACTGTATCAACCAGGCCTGCTCCAGTGCTTCGCCAATTCAGGAAATAATTGAAAACTCATCTCTTTAAATAACACTATATCACAAGGCATTAAGTATCCTCAACCTAGCTCCCTATCCTATCACTCGTTGAATTCATGCTTGCCTTTGACCCTGTACAGTGCTGCACTGCATTTTGACTAGGTTCACGCTATAGAAACACCCTACACAAATATACATATAGGATTGTAAATGAACACATTTCTGTCCAGGAGACAGACAGTGGTCTGAACGAGAGTGGTTTTAAGGGGGTACACATAGACAATCTCTGGTTTCACCCTGGGCCATACAAAGGTAGCACAGTGGAAAATTGCCACTCCATTGATTAGACCTCCTTCGCACTGCATATCTTTCATACCTTTCTTTCTATAGAACAGAGCTGAACCTGGTGTGCAAAGGTGACTACCTCATCCACACGCTCTCCTCAAATGAGACCTTTCATCTGAGACCAATGTGTTCTCATAACAGAATGGTTGATGTCTTTTAGAGTTGGGGTCGTTAGGTCTCACCAAAACGATGGATGAAAACCTGTGGGCATTTTTCGCAATTCATCGAAGTCTACTGTTGTGAACATTTCTTTAACAGAAACAACATTTTTCATTCATGTTTCGAAAACTCTGTAATTTATCAAGATTCATAATTTTCAACCAGCCCAGAAGTTTGTATTTTAAAATCTACAATTCTAGAGAACAGATGTGGATTTTTAGGACTACATTTCGAAAATTAGATATCTACTTTGGTGAAATACTGTAGAATTTCACTCTTCTAAGTGCCTATTTCCTAGCTGTTCCTCTTACCTTGCTGAAATGTTATTCATTAAGACCCTGTGTGACATTAGTTCCCGGTTTGTTCAATGCTATGTGGAGCTGGGTTTCCTCCTGCAGTCCCATTGGAAGCAGGACATGACTAATGCCTAGCGTTGACTGCATTGTATCGGGACTTTCTGTGGTGAGAAGGGTCACTGTTTTTCCACTGGAGACCCTGGCCTGTGGTATTCTGGGTTGGTTTTGTTGTGTTGGTTGTGTCTTGTGATATCTCAGTGTCTGCACAGCGTGTTTAGTGGCCGTAGCTTTTGTACTTACCCTGGAATAAGCAAATTGGATTGAGCCCATCACCATTTCCTCAATACACTATGTCATTATTCTCTTCTGCAAATAATTCAGAAGGAGAAGTATTTCGAGGGGATAGGACTTAAGAACTTATGTGGCTATTCTAATTATTTATATATGACATATAAAATGGCACTAACAAGCTTTGGCAATGGCAATAAGTGTGGCTTATAACTGAAAGCACCTCTTCCATCACTGATGGGTTTAAGCTCTCAATAAGCCAACATCTATACATCTGACAAGGATGGCACAAATACATTATAAGTAAGAAATAGGTTGGGGTTGATGATGTATTGAGTGCCGATGGTTTGAGATGTTCTTGTTTTTTTAAATTTATTTGAATATTTAACACTGAATGCATAATGTTCTATAATGAATAAACCAAATAAAGAAATACATTAAAACATTTATTCAATGGCGGAACAGTGATCACCGGGAGACTTTGGTTACAAATATCCCAAAAGCTTGACTCCTATTTAAAGGAGTATCTCATACATCATCAATGGGCTTCAGGTGATTATTAAACAGCCAGCAAGTGGCATTCTGCTACAAAATGTTTTTAGCTGACGCTGATCACACACTACAGGAATAGTGATGGATCAACATAAAATAGGACTAGCTTTGAACTTTTGACATAATTGGTGCTTTACATTATGGATGATTCACGTTTATTAGTATCTTGTAAGACTGGCTGAACTTACTTACTTCCCCAAAGCCTATCTGAACGTTTCCCCGAGGTCACACACTTGTCTTGCAAGACCCACTGTTCTGTTAAACCTAAAAGTACTACTTCCTTAAAATTCAGCTGATAACGAGGCCTCACCCTTTTGATCACCACTTTCCTAATCTGCACCGTTGTGAGTTGCGTCCTGGCCAAATTTCCGAAAGACCTGTAAAATCAGCCAATGAGAGCTTTTTGAACTACTTGAACTGACAGACACAGGCTGCAAGTTTTTTATCTCTATTTATTGGATTCTATTGATAAAACCAATGTAACAAACAGTAACGCCAGGTACAGTATGGGGAAATAAAAGAATCATTACACATCCATTATCCATTATCGTAATTAGGGAAGGTGCTATTAATAAGTCTGTACAGGTTTTATTGAGAGGCGAAAGCAAGAAGATATCAAGGGGGGTGGCTCTCACAGCTCGAATATTTTTTAGAGTAAGGAATTTGTTTTCCGGATACATATCAGTAAACTTGTTCAATTGTACACATGGTAAATTAGGGCAAGCCTTTTGTTCAGTGTTCAGAGGCGAGTGAAAACAAAGGATTTAGTCCTAATGAGATGTCGGTGCATATATGTATGCCAATTGTGCCTTAGCTTGGATTTTGTCCCAAGCCCGGCCTGTGTATTGTACTGATTTTATTTCCTGAGAAGGGAACCTCTCTGAGTTTTAAATGTTTGTCTCAAGAGGATAGGGACAGGCCACATCGGCCTCCAATGCAGAATGCTGGTAAAAGGGGGCAGGGTGGTGCCAATAATGTATTGGTGCATTGTGGACAGAGATAATAGAGCTCAAAGTTTGGTGCTGTGATATCTGTTAGTGGCGATGGCAATATTATCCACAAAAATATTTGTTCTTCTAGTTTAACAATGGCTTTGCCATCGTGTTCACAACACAGGTGGACACTTTTGTGTCATTTTTCCCATGTTAAAAATGACGCAAAAGTGTCTCAAGGGGATTGTAAATCAGCCCCCGGGTCTCTATATCCCTGCTCACACATATCCCAAGGTCTGTCACCGAGGTAGTGCACCATTTAACAAGGTACTCCAGAGTTAATTTATGAAGGGAAATATAAATTACTACGTCCAAATTATAGTGATACTTAATTAGCAACTGAACATTGAGGTCTCAGATATACAGCATCACGCCATCAGCGTAAAGTGACACAACAGAGTGCTGAGCCATGACACTATGTCCCCTTTCTGAGTGATGTTGATGGAGCCAAGCCGCCAGGAGTTCCATGGCTAAAGCAAATAGTGTGAATACCAATAGGAAACCCTGCCTTGCTTCCAGAGTAATCCGAATAGGGAGGAAGCTAGCCCTTTCAATCTAATGTTCGCGACAGGCTGGTTATATGTCATCTTCCCCTGCTGAGAACCATGCATGCCAATACCCTGAAAAGGATGCACTATTCAAGTGAATAAAGTGAATAGGAAGTTTTGGTAGTGTCAAGCAATACACCACACTGTTTAAATCAGGGTTTATCTAGTGCAGCACACATAAACCCTAATAAACCACCCGTTCTTTCCTTTTTAACCAGCTCTGGGGCATCCCTGAACGATGAAACCCTGTGAGCCTCCCACTGCTGCAGGCTGTCACAGCTTTTGGCTTTGGGGTGAGATTAGAAAGTGATCATCGACCACAAGAGATAACCTTGGAAATGGATTTGGAAGACCATGCATCTGCGGCTGATCAAGGAATTTAAGGCTATTCAATTAAGGTCAAACGTATTAGATGTATACACAAAAGAAGCTACCCAGAGTGTAAAATGACAGAGGCTTAAAAGGTACTTTGTAGAGTACCTGGCATCTCACAAAAAGTGAAAGACTGTCCTCACACACCACCAGGTGTCATGCTCCATCATTGGCAGTCCTTGCACACTATAAACTTAGTTTGATAGAGAGCGGGCCTACACCTGGAGACAGGGAGGCACTTCTAAATCTAAGTGGGGACCCGTCAGAATGAGTGATTATTAAAAACCAATATAATTGCCAAAATGCATTTATTTGAACAGGCAACTACTTGATATTAAACAGAGAAAAAATTGTGATAAGGGGAATTAGTACCTCATCACCGTAGTGATTAAAGTCATCAACATGTTTCTGCCCTTATGGCCCAAGGGGTACGCAGCATTCATCAGGATGGAAAAAAGAATTGCGGGCTCCTATCTTAATAAAGAGTTGGTATGAAATTACCACTGGGTAGGTTGACCTGTGTCCAACTCTACCTGAAAGAGTTTCCTGAAACCTTCAAATGTAAAGAAAGTGAGATTGCCATCAGAGACAGATTAATCTAAGATGAATTTGGTCAAAGCAAAATGAAAACTGTAGTGAAAATTGCCCCACACGGATCGATATACATATTGTGGCTTTTGTGTGAAACACGTGTCACTGCAAACGTGAAACACAAAAGGGTGAGACCAGCTCACAGCCTTACCCCATGGAAGGAGGGTGAAGGAGAGACCCGTGCAGTCACACTATGGAAGAAAAAATGAAATTCACACTTCTTGGAAATTTTGGAATTAAGAGTTTTCTTATGGTAATGGTAAGGTTTCACACAAGTGAGCCTCCACACGACCACTTATACTCTCACTACATCAAGGTGCGCCTCTTGCCATGATCCTAGTTCTGTTCGCTCCTCTTCCCTGTTGTGGAAGGAAGGACGCAGGATTTTAGCCTTAAGTAGTTCCCTTGATGAGTAAATTGGTAGCACTTGTGTTCGCATGTTTTTAGGTCGAGCGTAGCGATGGACCTATTGTTGGCGTGTTCCGGGGAATGTGAGACAGCGATCGCCCACGCGCCTCACTGTCTCAGATTCGTCCGTGTGAACGCGCTTTTGTATCTAGCTGCTGGCAGCTTGCTGGAGACAGCTTCAGTGCTTTCGGTTTCGAACTACGTGTTCTGCCTTTCGTATAAAAGCTTGAGCGCTTTCACTTTTAGAGTGCGTGTCTTTATTTTATTTTTACAGCACCAATTCCTGTTTGATATTTAGTAAGCTTAGGCAAGACATTTTGTACATTATTCCGTTGCTATCTAAGACAATAAGGCAGATTTTAATTTAAGTGCGTGTCGTGTTATTTTCTCTCACACAGTAACTGCAAAGGAAGACTTTTTTTCTAAGCGCGTGTCGTGTTATTTTCTTTTATTATTCCGTTGCGATCACAAACAATGAGGCAGACTTTAATTTGAGTGCTTGTCGTGTTATTTTCTCTCATAGTAACTGCAAACGTAGACTTTCCTTTTAAGTGCGTGTCATGTTATTTTCCTCTTTTCGTTTACAGTGGCAAATACTTTTCAATATTTAAAAAGCTTAAGGTTAGAGTATATGTCATTTTACACATTAACTGTAAAGGCAGACTTTTCTTTTTAGTGCGTCGCAATTACTTTGCAATATTTATTAAGCTTAGTCTGTTCGTTTTTTACATTACTTAGTTGTTATATCATATCGTAAGTGCAAAAGGTACACAATGTTTCTGAGTGCGTGTATGTGTCTAATGGCGCTTTGCTTGTCGTTGGCGTCATATTAGGTGTGTTCTGCAGAGTAATTTGCAAGTCTTGTTAAAACCAGTGTGATGTCAAAGTGGTTTTGAATAATGCCATCCTTTGAAAGTTAGCGCCATAGTATGCACATAGTTTGCTTTGTTATACCGCAATTGTGTTAAAAGGCGCTGCTGCCCTATTTATGTAAGCAGTGAGGCAGACTTTAATTGGAGTGCGTGTCGTGTTATTTTTCCTACACAGTAACCGCAAAGGTAGACTTTCTTTGTAAGTGCGTGTCGTGTTATTACTCCTTATTATTTCGTTGCAATTTCACACAGTAAGGCAGGCTTTAATTTGAGTGTGTTTTGTGTTATTTTCTACTACACAGTAACTGCAAAGGCAGGCTTTCTATTAAGTGCGTGCTGTGTTATTTTCCCCTAAGCTTACAATAGGAAATACTTTTTAATATTTAAAAAGCTTATTCTTAGAGTGTTTGTTTTGTACATTCCTTCCGCTGCCATTTCACACACATTAACTAGAAAGGCAGACTTTCCTTTTTAGTGCGTTGCAATTATTTTGCAATATTTATAAAGCTTAGTGTATTCTTTTTTTACATTACTTAGCTGTTATATCATATAGTAAGTGCAAAAGGTACACGATGTTTTTAAGTGCGTGTATGTGTCGAATGGCGCTTTGCTTGTCGTTGGCGCCATATTAGGTGTTTCCTGCAGAGTAATTTGCAAGTCTTGTTAAAACCAGCGTGATGTCAAAGTGGTTTTGAATAGTGCCATCCTTTGAAAATTAGCGCCATAGTATGCACATAGTTTTCTTTGTTATACGGCAATTGTTCAGGCATCGATTCTAGGGGAAGAGCATGGGTGTCGCATAAGAGGCAGAGCCAAGACTCGATGCGGCTTGTAGTTCTGTTCCTATACCCTACAGACCAAGGACCATAGGAAGGCCGATGAAAAATATTGAAGATCTGGGGGCCCTTCGACGGAAGCTTCCATACAATTTGAGCGTGGCATTTATTCATGATACACTTTTTGGAGATATATTTAAACAAGCAAGCATAACGTAGCACCGTTGCCTGCTAACTCAGACTTAATTAGCCACAAGTCAGTGACGCCGAAAAATATGGCAATATGTGTTCTAACATGGTACAATAGCACCATGTGAGGCTTTCACAATATTTGATATGGTGTTATTTGTTTACAAGGCGCCGCGTGTCTGAGTTTGCTCACAAAATATACATGCCTAATTAGGCCTAATAATGAAAACATGCTTTACGTAATATAGGAGACAGGCATGTTCCATCAACAAAGTAACTGCAGGAGCATACTTTCTGAGTACTGTTAAAGCTGTTTTTTGCAACGTGACTTAACGTGATGTTTTTAATGGTAGTGTTGTATCAAATATTCAGTTACAGGAAGTCTAAATCGACATACTAGTTTTATTTAGTACGTGTGTGTTGGCTCTATGCATTTCGGTTGCTACTTTGCTGAGGACAGCTTAATGGCTTTCTTTTTGAAAGTACGTGCTTGGTGGTGGCTTTCCTTTCTATGAAATTTTGAGGCACATTCAAAATGCTTATAGTTAGTGTTGTTTGTTCACAGCATGTTACATAAAAAACATGGCATTCCTCTTTGAACGTGCTTTTTTTTAGAAGTACGTGTAAAAGTTGCGTTTCTTAGAGGCTGGCGTTCTAGTATTTCTCTGTTGCTGTTTTACAACAAAGGTTGTAAATAGAGGGGACTATCAGGTGTTACATGGTAATTTATTTCCTGTTTGATATGCAGGGGCTTTGTTAAATGTCACAACCGTACTTTAAGAGTTGCTTCCCAGGCGCCATGTCTGCTTTCAGTTTGCTAAGCGGTGCCAGATGTTGCCCTTCTTCGCCTTTATTATTAGAAAAACTACTGTTTCATTTAAAACTACGCTGTATTTAGCTACTTTATTAAACTTATTCTACTCTGTTTTTAGATGACTCTGTCGCATTTTATAATGTGGGTAGTAATATATCAAGCCTTTTTTACAAGGCGCTACATATCTGTGTGTCCTTATAAAACAATAGCAGGTACAAGCACATTGCATCGTTCATCTATAACTTTTTTTCTTCTTTGCTGTGTTCAGTTACACATGCTTATTTTGCAGCATGTGTTATAGCTTTTCAGGATAGTCTTTTTGATAATGCGTTTTGGAAATAAAGTAATGTTTATATGTACCATCATAGGATTGACTTCATAGCGTGGGTATTTTGTAGTGTTTCAGTCAAGCATTTGATACTTGCCAGAACATGTGCACAATTGTAGTACAATATAATTTGCCTACATAGTTGGAGTAGCCTGCTGCAGTTGAAATCACGCAGCCGAGTAGGTGGCATACAGCATTATTCAGGCATCGATTCCAGGGGAAGAGCATGGGTGTTGCATAAGGGGCAGAGCCAAGACTCGATGTGGCTTGTAGTTCTGCCCTATACCCTACAGACCAAGGACCATAGGAAGGCCGATTAAAAATATTGAAGATTTGGGGGCCCTTCGACGGAAGCTTCCATACGATTTGAGCGTGGCATTTATTCATGATACACTTTTTGGAGATATATTTAAACAAGCAAGCATAACGTAGCACTGTAGCCTGCGAACTCTGACTTAATTAGCCACAAGTTAGTGACGCCGAAAAATATGGCAATATGTGTTCTAATATGGTACAATAGCACCATGTGAGGCTTTCACACCATTTGATATGGTGTTATTTGTTTACAAGGCCCCGCGTGTCTGAGTTTGCTCACAAAATATACATGCCTAATTAGGCCTAATAATGAAAACATGCTTTACGTAATATAGGACACAGGCATGTTCCATTAACAAAGTAACTGCAGGAGCATACTTGCTGAGTACTGTTAAAGCTGTATAGTACGTGTGTGTTGGCTCTGTGCATTTCTGTTGCTACTTTGCTGAAGACAGCTTAATGGCTTTCTTTTTGAAAGTACGTGCTTGGTGGTGGCTTTCCTTTCTATGAAATCTTGAGGCACATTTAAAATGCTTATAGTTAGTGTTGTTCGTTCACAGCATGTTACATACAAAACATGGCATTCCTCTTTCAACTTGCTTTTTTTAGAAGTATGTGTAAAAGTTGCGGTTCTTAGAGGCTGGCGTTCTAGTATTTCTCTGTTGCTGTTTTACAACCAAGGTTGTAAATAGAGGGGACTATCAGGTGTTACATAGTAATTTATTTCCTGTTTGATATGCAGGGGCTTTTTTAAATGTCACAACCGTACTTTGAAAGTTGCTTCCCAGGCGCCATGTCTGCTTTCAGTTTGCTAAGAGATGCCACATGTTGCCCTTCTTCGCCTTTATTATTACAAAAGCTACTTTTTCATTTAAAAACTACGCTGTATTTAGCTACTTTATTAAACTTATTCTACTCTGTTTTTAGATGAGTCCGTCGCATTTGATAATGTGGGTAGTAATATATCAAGCCTTTTTTACAAGGCGCAACATGTCTGTGTGTCCTTATAAAACAATAGCAGGTACAAGCACATTGCATCGTTCATCTATAACTTTTATCTTCTTTGCGGTGTTCAGTTACACATGCTAACTTTGCAGTATGTGTTATAGCTTTTCAAGATAGTCTTTTTGATAATGCGTTTTTGAAATAAAGTAATGTTTATATGTACCATCATAGGATTGACTTCATAGCATGGGTATTTTGTAGTGTTTCAGTCAAGCATGTGATACTTGCCAGAACATGTGCACAATTGTAGTACAATATAATTTGCTTACATAGTTGGAGTTGCCTGCTGCAGTTGAGATCACGCAGCCGAGTAGGTGGCATACGGCATTATTCAGGCATAGATTCCAGGGGAAGAGCATGGGTGTCGCATAAGGGGCAGAGCCAAGACTCGATGCGGCTTGTAGTTCTGCCCCTATACCCTACAGACCAAGGACCATAGGAAGGCCGATGAAAAATATTGAAGACCTGGGGTCCCATTAACGGAAGCTTCCATACAATTTGAGCATGGCATTTATTCATGATACACTTTTTGGAGATATATTTAAACAAGCAAGCATAACGTAGCACTGTAGCCTGCTAACTCTGACTTAATTAGCCACAAGTCAGTGACGCCGAAAAATATGGCAATATGTGTTCTAACATGGTACAATAGCACCGTGTGAGGCTTTCACACCATTTGATATGGTGTTATTTGTTTACAAGGCGCCGCGTATCTGAGTTTGCTCACAAAATAATAGCAGGCGCAGGCACATGGTGTCATGTATTTATAACTTTTTTCCTTTTGCTGTCTTCAGTTACAAATAATAAACAGATTAATGGTTTCTTTTTCAAAGTACGTGCTTCGTGATTGCTCTCCTTTTTATGGAAACTTGAGGCATCTTTAAAATGCTTACAGTTAGTGTTTTTACTATTCACAGCATGGTTTGTAAAAAACTGCATTTTTCTTTTAACGTGCTTGTTTTTCAAAATACGTGTTTGCTGGCGCTTAGCCTATTGTAACATTTTAAGGCCTCTCTAAAATTAATTATAGCTTATTTTTATTTTTTTCTTACTCACAGCATGTTACATTACACATTTGCGATATACTTTACATTAAAAAGAGATATGCAACTTTATTTAATATGCTTATAGCAACGTGTTCTAACATGTGGTGTTATTACAGCATGATTTTAAAGTGCTACACAATCTAGATGTAGTTCTGTTAAAAGTTGCGATTCTTAGAGGCTGGCGTTCTAGTATTTCTCTGTTGATGTTGTTTTACAACCAAGGTTGTAAATAGAGGGGACTAACAGGTGTGACATGGTAATTTGTTTCCTGTTTGATATGCCGAGGTTGTGTTACATGTCACAACGGTACTTTAAAAGACGCTTTCCAGGCGCCATGTCTGCTTTCAGTTTCCTAAGCAGTGCCAAATGTTGCCCTTCTTCGCTTTTATTATTACAAAAAGTACTGTTTCATTTAAAACGACGAAGTGTTTAGCTACTTTATATTTTCTTATTAAACTTATTCTACTCAGTTTTAAATTTGGTTGATAGCTTTATTTCGATATGCAGATATATCTTAAAAGCATTAAATGCATGTATAAAACTGCAGATCAATTTAAAAATACATTCAAAGATTAAAACAGTAAAAGAATGCCATTGATACATTCAATAAATTAATTAAAAGTGAATTAAATTGAAATAGTCAGTCTTTTGGAGCGAATCAACCATGCCCATTTTAAAAATTTTGAGACACCACAGACTATAGGGGGGGAAGTGTCAGTTAGTAAGATACGTAGCGCCACCATATGCTGGTGTGTCCCTAATAGTCTGAATACAGGTTTAAGCCAACACCTCCTTGGTCGGGAATAATCAGGGCACTCGAAAAGAATATGTGCCACCGACTCGGGCCTTTTGGAGCAAAGGGCACAAAAAGGCGACAGCTGCACAGGCATTTTCCATCTGGAAAGAAAATCCCCTATCGGAAGAGTGCCCACTCTAAACTTAAAGTACAGTGCCCTATCGATTGGCATGGTAATCAAATCCAGATAGGGTTCGTAGGCCACCACGTCCTTGATTCTTAAAAAGGCTGCGGTGGAGTTGCAGTGACGGGGATTACCGATAAGTCGAGAGGAGACCCATTCCCAGTATAGTTTTTTCAGGATAGCCTTAGGTGGTGCAGATTTTGTAGCCCAAGAAGCCCCCAGACCCAGTTCCCCCAAAAGGTTTTTGGCATCCCTTAACCATTGGATCTTGTGCCAGCCCCTCATTCCCATCACCTCAGACAGCCCATCGGCATATGATTTCAGTTCTGGGACCCTCCATAAGCGGGCCCATAGGAGCAGCGGCCGGAGGCGAGCCTGGTCCTTGATCGATTTGCAGCCCACATCCAAGAGCACCGGAACTGTGGGGGTGCTCAAGGGGAGAGCCAGTAGGTCTTTCAAAAATTTACTCTCTGACTTGGATAGAGCCTCCAGATTGCAAAGGCCCCAAAGCTCCGCCCCATTTAAAGCTGCAGTGACTCCTCTTGCTTTGTAGATGTCAATTGCAGGTGCCACGGACTGTTTAGATGAGGCGCGATACTCCCTTAACAGCGCACCCCCCACCCTTTTGTGACTAAGGATCATCTTGTTAATGTGGGGTGTCCAGCTCATAGAATCGCTCACACGTATTCCCAAATAGTCAAACTCAGAGACTTTCTCAAGAGGGACAGAGTTCAGGGCTGGAGCGCGTCCTAGTTTCCGTGGTGGGTGCATGATCAGGTATTTTGTCTTTTCCACGTTGATCACCAGGCCCCTTGCTGAGCAAAATTCCTGGAAACGATTCAGAAGCTTCTGGAGACCCTGGGGAGTCTTGGCAATGAGGAGGGTGTCGTCTGAAAACAGCAGAGTGGGGATCCGTACGCCCCCAAGGGAAGGTGCGTCTGCTGGTTCTTGAAGCAGGTGCTCTACCACGCCATTTACGTACAAGGAAAATAGTGTGGGAGCTAGTACACATCCCGGTCGGACGCCCCTGCAGACCGGGATCCTGTCAGTCTTTTCCCAATTCTGGCCTCAACGCACCTGGGCATAGTTATCTGTGTGGAGTTTGATCAGGAGCGACAGAATGTAAGGGGGCAGCCCAAGACCCTGCAGAACCCTCCATAGTTCCTCCCTAGGAACCAGGTCAAAGGCAGTCTTCAAGTCAATAAAGGCCAGATAAAGACTGCCTTTGCCCAGCTCCACCACCTTCCAACGCAATAGCATCAGTCTGAAAACCTGTTCGATGGTCCCCGTTCCTGAACGGAATCCCGCCTGAAAGTCAGACAGGATGAGGTTTTCGTCCACCCATTGGAGAATCCTCCCCAGAATCACCCTTCCCCGCCACCTTTTGTGTCGAGTCAATCAGGCTTATCGGCCTATAGTTCCCCGGATTGTCCCGACAACCCTTTTTAAATATGGAAACAACCTCTGCCCCTTTCCAAGATTCAGGAACAGGTCCTCCCTCCATGATGGCATTCAGAAGGGCGGTTACCAGTTTGCCCCATTCGGTCGGGTAGGACCGGAGTAGGTCCCCTGGAAGGCCATCAGGACCGGCTGCCTTCAAGGGTACCAAGGACTTGATTACATTTACAACCTCCCGTGGAGTTAAGGGGTCGGGAATGCTGACCTCTGCCGGAAGGGCAGGGGAAAATGGCTCATTGAGGGACCCTTCTACCAGTGAGTATATGGCCCTGAAGTGGTTAAACCAGGTCTAGGCCGGGATAGTGCAAGTCCACAACGTGTCATTAGGTCTGTTCCTGGATCCCACCAAATTCCAAAAGCCCCTAGCATCCTTTCCTTGACTAGCAACCAGGAGGTCCGCCCAAAATTTTTCCTCCCACTCCTTTTTCGATATTTTTAGGGTTTGGGTGTAGATCTTCCTAGCCGACCTGATCCTAGTTTGGGACTTTAGTTTTACTGCTTCCACCAGTGCTTTCTTATTTGCCCCACATTTATCGGTATACCAGCCTTGTCTTTTCAATGGGCGGGCCCGTGTCTTAGCCCCAGTATGTCTAGTTGGAACAATAAACAAGTTGCTTATGGCCGTGATCAAGTCGCAAAAGGTCCCAGACACCTCCTCCGGCCCACCCTCAAGAGAGTCCAAATTGACTTGGGCTGTTGCCAGAAGTAGTGTTATGGCTGCAACCTTCTCCTCGGATAGGGTGAGCTTTGCCCACTTCAGCTGCCTACCACAATTCAAAACAAATGTTTCCCCCTGTTTAGCAATGGTACGGGACCAAGGGCCCTCTTTGCCCTCCGGCCACCAAGGAGTCAAAGCGAGAGAGAGCAGGTTGTGATCGCTCTCAACGGACGTGATAACTTCCATATCCCTCACCGAACTCCATAAGCACACGTCAAGCAGGATGTAATCAATTCTTGACGTGTGGTTGGGCCTGTTGTACGTATGGGCTCCCGCCTTATCAGAGCTTGACCTCCCATTGAGGGCCCTCAGATCGAATTCCATGCTAAGGGTGTTTAGCTGGATTGCAACTTCTGTCCACCTCTTGATTGGGGTTAGCACTAAAATCGGAATCCCCCTCCTTCGATCCCCCTCCTCCAGATCCAAAGTGTCGTCCGAGCCCAGGGGCTCGAACGTACAGTTTAAATCGCCCGCAATCAGGGTACATGATTTAAATGGAGATGACCTTAGCAAGTCCTCCAGGAGAGCAATAGTGGGCGACTGTCTACCTCCCTTTGTGCCCCGAGCATAGATGTTATAAATGTTCAAGATGGCACGACCTCGGGCATCTTTTAGAGTGATGTTAAGGAGATCCGGGCAATTAGACTGGTGCTCCTCTACTCTGCAATTTAAAGAAGTTGCCACCCAGATGAGGAGGCCACCCGAGGGGCGTCCCCTCCCCGATGCCGGATAGACAGCAGAAATAGAGTAGGAAGAATAACCCACCTTGTGGGTGGGCTCCCTGCTCCATGTCTCCTGGAAGATACAAATGGAGTACTCTTCCACAAGGGCATTCCAGTCCGGCAGGGCCAGCTTCCTGTCAATTCCAGCCACGTTCAGCTGAAAATTCTAAGGACTGGATCCGTTACAGCTGGGACGCGTCCGGGCATGACATCGCAGCGGACACCTGCCCCGACCGGAACGAGAGGTCCACTGCCCTCTCCATTGTTACCCTGCCCCCTACCAGGTTCCCGGGTGACAAGTGGGGCTATATGGTTTGTTGTTGGAGTGGATGGGCTGGTCAACAGTGCAGTAGGATGGGCAACCCCGCCCACTTCATAATCCCCGAGGCCACCCCACAGACATCATCAAGTCAATAACCTGTAGAGCCCCAGTTCAGACCTGACCAAGCTGCCTGTGGGTGGAACTGTGGTGCCACCGGATACTCTAAACAGCCATTATTGCTATATTGTGTCACAGCATAGGGTGGGCCGATGCAATTCATAACCGGCCGCAGGTAGAAATAAGTTAAATCCATCACATCAATGCCTGAGCCGCCCGCTACTTGGTTATGGTTACGGATTGTGTGTGCAACTCTGTTGTCTTTAAAGTTGACTACCACACAATCTCCTTCTAGGCCTTTCTTACCCTGTCCTATCCAACCTACCCTACGCACTCCTAGTATCAGCCCATCCAGGCCCATAGGTAGCTGTTTGTTGGATTTCAGCCAATGCATAGTTTTATTCTTTAAGGCCTGGTGGGCTTCAAGATGAACATTCTTCAGGGGGGGACGTTAACAAGAACGGCAACATATGGGTGGCACTCTGGGGGGAGGTTTACTGGTGGGCTCTTTGGAGTCACGTTCAGTGGTATAGCTGCTGAAGAGCGAACTCCCGGGTGGTTCGCAGCGTGTTTAACCTGGGGAGCTTGGTCGACACCCCTGCCATTGGCCGCTAACTGAACCAATCGTTTAGACTAAGCCACATCCCCACCAGCTGGCAGCTTGGCATGGCCAGGTTTCTTATTTAAAGCTTTTGATGTCTCCGGGGAGCTTGAATGGACCTGGGCAGTATGGGTGATGGTCCCGGGTTTGGCCGCAATTGGAGCTGTAGAAACAATGGTTAAGTCCTTACGGACTACAGCAGTCGGTGTAGTTGTTGTAGTAGGTACAACCTGTACTACATCAGCGGGCACACGCTTACCCATATTCCCGCCCATGCTGTCCTCCCTGGCTCTTGACTGGAGTTTAATAAGGGTTTTCATGGAGAAGAAATTATATAATGTAGTCTGCTCAAACCTGTCTAACCTTTCCCCCAGGCCCTTAACTTGATCAATGAGCGGGACTAATTGGGAATTAATCAGGTCCTCTATTTGTTTGAGAGGTGCAGGGTCATGCAGTGTTGCTGGTTTATCAGGGGAGTTGAAATGTGCCTGCGCAACCTCTGGTGTAGTACCTAGAGAAACATACCCTCCTCCCATCTCAGGGTTCACTGAGGCTGAGCCGTTGCCTAACTTGGAGCCTAAACCCCTTGAAACGTACTTCCTAGGGTACTTGTGCAGTGTGGTAAGGCTACCCTTGCACGAAATTACAACCCTTTTCCTTTTCCTTTTTCTGCGAACTGAGGGGTCGTGGACTAAGCACTGCAAAGTCGGAGCCTGAGGGGGGCCTTGGTATGGCAGAGGCAAATCTTGGCCGATGGCGAGGCACGGGGGATCAGGGGTACATGGACCCAAGCCCTCAGGACTACCAGTAAAGGATGGTGATTGTGCTACCAAACTCTCCAACCTATCAATACTTGCTCTTATAGCAGCCACCCGTGGTTGCTCAACGATGGCCAAAAGGAGAGGAGAAGGAGCGGGGATAATGGAAGGCGACTGGGCCTGCACTATTGCACCAAGCGAGGAGCGTCTGGCTGGTAGGAGATCCTGTGAAAGGCGTCGCTCCGTCATCACAATCTCTTTCTCTATTACAGCAGCTACTCTGGTGATGAATTTGTCCATTGTACCAATCGTCGTACTCCCACGACCCACCTCCCCTTAATATTTTCCCCGACGAGTAGACATCGGAGTAGCTGAACCCTCAGCCAGTGTTCAATCACCTTCGGGACCTGAGGTATCAGATGACAGGGGTGTGGCCCAGCCCAGCTACTGACAGCCCCTGACTGCCACAGACTGCCTGCCCTTTGCCCGTGCTTCGCTCGGCGTTCCGCTCGCGTTCCGCTGAGCGCTGTTTGTGGATGTAAATAGGAAGTGGTATGGGCGGGGGCGTGGTATCGAGGGGGCGCGGTCACAATCTCCCAAGCTGTGCAGGGACTCCTGGTCTATCGAGTCCCTGCCTCTCGCAGCCCTGCTCGAAGTTGTCAGGTATTCTTTCCGCTCCTCCCGGGTCCTGTGCGGCAGCAGCTCCAAGCCCCTTGCTTCAACACGCGAAGCGGCACCCGCGAAGCGGCACCCGCAAAGCGGCACCCGCGAAGCGGGTGCGGCAAGCAGTAGCGCGGTCAGCTGTATCCCTCTGCCGTGAGGGATAGAGGGCAGCCCAGGGTCCTCGTCAGGTAAGCTCTCCCACCAAGCACCTGAATTCACTTGCTTTTGGCTCTCTGCAAGGCAGGGGGTGTGGTATCAAGGGGGCACGGTCACGATCTCCCAAGCCGTGCAGGGACTCCTGGTCTATCGAGTCCCTGCCTCTCGCAGCCCTGCTCGAAGTTGTCAGGTATTCTTTCCGCTCCTCCCGGGTCCTGTGCGGCAACAGCTCCAAGCCCCTCGCTTCAACACGCGAAGCAGGTGCGGCAAGCAGTAGCGCGGTCAGCGGTATCCCTCTGCCATGAGGGATAGAGGGCAGCCCAGGGTCCTCGTCAGGTAAGCTCTCCCACCAAGCACCTGAATTCACTTGCTTTTGGCTCTCTGCAAGGCGGGGGGTGTGGTATCGAGGGGGCGCGGTCACGATCTCCCAAGCTGTGCAGGGACTCCTGGTCTATCGAGTCCCTGCCTCTTGCAGCCCTTCTCGAAGTTGTCAGGTATTCTTTCCGCTCCTCCCAGGTCCTGTGCGGCAGCAGCTCCAAGCCCCTCGCTTCAACACGCGAAGCGGCACCCGCAAAGCGGCACCCGCGAAGCGGGTGCAGCAAGCAGTAGCGCGTCAGCGGTATCCCTCTGCCGTGAGGGATAGAGGGCAGCCCAGGGTCCTCGTCAGGTAAGCTCTCCCTGATTTCGTCCCATTTGATAATGTGGGTATGCATATATTATGGCTAAAATTATATTATTAGCATATCCGCTCATCTATAAAAGGCAATTAATGTATAAAAGGAAATTATTGCTGTGTATCAGGACTTTTCATTAAGCTAAGCAATAGGGTTACAGTTACACCTAATATTACACAAACTATGGCCTGTAACAATAGTGTATGGTAGCCCCGATTTTGTTCAATATATATACAAAACACTTGGGGCGCGTTATATACAAAGCTACATAATAATAGTAAGCATTTGCTCAAACACATTTTTTGTATTTTAATGAGTGGACGACTTTATTGGAGGCTTAAGCATGAGGCTACTAGTCTATATCTTTTTTGGGTCTTTACTTCAAGTGCTAATGTGACACTATGTTTCTTCTCTTTAAAAAGCACCTTCTATTGACGCCTTTTGTAACTGCTGTTATGTTCCTGTTTACCACCATAATAATGGATTTCTAGCATGCTGCCCTTTTCCAGTTCACTTCTAGTATAAAACAAGCAGCAAATTAAGATTCATTCATACATACATCAAACAAGTCCAACAGAAGCAGCAGTATAAGCCTTGTTTATACATACATAAAACTTGTACAGCACAAGCAGCAGTCAAGCTTCACACATATATACCTTACAAATATAGTACAAGCAAAGATGCAAGCTTCACTTATATATACATCAAACATATACAGCACAAGCAGCAGTCAAGCTTCAGTCACACATACATCATACAAGTACAGCAAAAGCAAACATGCAGCGTCACTCATACATACATTAAAGATGTACAGCACAAGCAGCAGTTTAAGTGTTGCTCATACATACATGAAAAAAGTACAAAACAAGCAGCAATTTAAGTGTTGCTCATACATACATCCAACAAGTACAACACAGGCAGCAGTTAAAGCATCATTCATACATACATTAAACGACATATACATAAACAAATTACAGCACAAGCAGTAGTCAAGCTTCACACATACATACATCACAAATACAGCATAAGCAAGGATGCAAGCTTCACTCATACATACATCAAATATATACAGCACAAGCAGCAGTTCAAGCGTCACTCATACAGACATTATAAAATATATACATCAAACATGTATATTGAAGCAGCAGTTAAGCTTCAGTCATACATACATCAAAAACACATAACACAAACAGCAGTCAAGCTTCACTCATACATACATCATGTACATAGTGCAAGCTTCAATTATACATATATTAAATAGGTACAGTACAAATAGCAGTTCACGTGTCATTCATACATATATGAAACATCTACAGCATAAGCAGTAGTATAAGTTTTGTTCATACATACATCAAACATGTCAAGAGGGTAACAGTACAAGCATCATTTATACATACATCAAACAGGTACAACACAAGCATCAGTGCAAGTTTCAGTCATACATACATCATATAAGTAATGCAAGCTTCAGTCATACATACATTAAATACATATAGTACAAGCAGCAGTTCAAGCGTTATTCATACATATATCAAACATCTATAGCATAAGCATCAGTTAATGCTTCACTCATACATACATCAAACAAGTACAGTACAAGCACCACTCAAGCTTCACTCATACATACATCAAATACATACAGCATAAGCATCATTTAAGCTTCACACATACATACATCACAAATACAGCACAAGCAAACATGCAAGCTTCACTCATACATACATCAAACATCAAAAAAGCAGCAGTGAAGCTTCATTCATACATACATCTAAAAAATACAACACAAGCAAACATGTAATTTTCGTTCACACATACATCAAACAAGTACAGCACAAGCAGCAGTTCAAGTGTTGCTTAACATACATAAAACATGTACAGAACAAGCAGCAGTTTAAGTGTCACTCATACATATATCCAACAGACACAGCACAAGCAGCAGTTGAAGTATTACTGATATATACATCAAACAATATATACATCAAAGAAGTGCAGCACAAGCAGCATTCAAGCTTCACTCATACATACATCAAAAAGATACAGCACAAACAGTCAAGTTTCATTTATACATACATCACAAACACAGCAGAAGCAATCATACAAGCTTTACTCATACATATATTAAGCAGATACAACACAAGCAGCAGTCAAGCTTCACTCATACATACATCAAACAAGTACAGTACAAGCAAAAATGCAAGCTTCACTCATACATACAACAAAAAGGTGCAGCACAAGCAGCAGTTCAAGCATCGGTCATACAAACATCAACAAGTACGATACAAGCAGAAGTGCAAGCTTTACTCATAAAATTATCAAACAGGTACAGCACAAGCAGCACTGCAAGCTACACCCATACATACATTAAACGAATAAAGCACAAATAGTAATAATTCTTTGCTATTTTTAGTTAGGTTACCTAACTTAGGTTTATGTCTATAAGCTTTCTTAAATTCCTATTTGTGTGATGCCTATTTTAAGTACTATAATGCCACTGTTTACAACCATATGAGCAGCTTCTTAAAAAGATGCTTTATTTACATTATAATTTTGTTTTAAATAAGAAGCATTATCACAAGCAGTATTCAGTTAGACTTGAGTGGTTTCATAACGTGAATATTATGTAGTCTGTCACTAAAGCATATCTATACTTGCTATAATATGTACAGATTTGTTATACAATGTAATTTTGGTTTTACAAGCAAGCAAATATAACAACATGGCCTGCTAACCTGTAGTCAGTTAGCCATGAATCAGTTACACCATGTAATCTATCACTATGTGTTTTGTCTCCATGATGTCACATTGCTAACAAAATTACCACAGACATACGTACATCTAAAGGAGAGTTAGTATCTATTACAATTCTTACTGATGTTCCATACCTCTAATACAAGCCACAACGTGAAAACTTTGCTAACAAGACTACCCTCACAGTTACACATGCACAAGCTATTGTATCCTGTATCTATTTATTCATCATATAAGTAATGCAAGCTTCAGTCATACATACATTAAATATATACAGTACAAGCAGCAGTTCAGGCGTTATTCATACATATATCAAACATCTACAGCACAAGCAACAGTTAAAGCTTCACTCATACATACATCAAACAAGTACAGTACGAGCAGCAGTCAAGCTTCACTCATACATACATCAAATAGATACAGCATACGCATCAGTCAAGCTTCACACATACATACATCACAAATACAGCACAAGCAAAGATGCAAGCTTCACTCATACATACATCAAACATCAAAAAAAGCAGCAGTCAAGCTTCACTCATACATACATCTAAAAAATACAACACAAGCAAACATGCAATTATTATTCACACATATATCAAACAAATACAGCACAAGCAGCAATTCAAGTGTTGCTCATACATACATAAAACATGTACAGAACAAGCAGCAATTTAAGCGTCACTCATACATATATCTAACAGGCACAGCACAAGCCGCAGTTGAAGTATTACTTATACAAACATCAAAGAATATATACATCAAAGAAGTGCAGCACAAGCAGCATTCAAGCTTCACTCATACATACATCAAAAAAGATACAGCATAAACAGTAGTCAAGCTTCATTCATACATACATCACAAACATAGCAGAAGCAATGATGAATGAATGAATGAATGAATGAAAGTGGATTTATAACAGCGCGAATTGCTGCCCTGAGGCGTCCAAGAGCTAGAGGAACCTGTTGGTGGGGTGGGTGAGGTTGCAGACCAGGAAAAAGGGAAGGAGAATTGAGTTTTTATTGAGGAGAATTAAACAGGTGTGTTTTTAGTTGTTTGCGGAAAGAGGCGAGGTCAGGGTGGGATCTCAAATGAGAAGGGAGGGAGTTCCAGATCTTGGCGGCATTGAAGGCAAACGTCCTTCCACCCGATCTAGTCCTTTTGATTCTTGGGACTGTTGCCATAAAGGCCTGGCTAGATCGCAGGTCTCTACCTGGACGATACTGGCTTACTAGACTGCGAGTTATTAGAGGTCCCGAGTCCCAGAAGGCCTGGTGAGCAATACACATTGTCTTAAAAGTGACTCTCTTACGCACTGGGAGCCAATGTAGGCTGGTCAGTGCCGCTTTGACTGACAGTCTGCGTGGGATCTGCAGCAGAGTGCGGGCAGCGCAGTTTTGTACCAGTTGTAGTCTCTTTAGGGTGTACTCTGGTGCACCCAGATAGAGGGCGTTGTTGGAGTCTAATCGTGACTGTATCAGGCCCTGTATGGCTATCTGCTTTGCCTCCATTGGGAGCAAAGGAAGAACTTTCTTCAGTGTCCTGAGCAATCCAAAGCAGGTGGCTGAGAGCTTTGTGACCTGGGTGTTGAGTGAAAGACTCCTGCCCAGCCATACCCCTAGGCTTTTGATGTTATCCTTCGGAGCCGGGGGGGGCCTAGACAGGTGGGCCACAGTGAGTTGAAGAAGGTGGGGTCAGCGGGGCCCAGGAGAATAAGCTCTGTTTTGTCACCATTGAGTTTTAACGATGACAGAGTCATCCAGGACTTCACCTCCTCCAAGCATTTTGTTAGTCCACCTGAAAGTGGATGGTGAGCCTCCTGCGCTAATGAGACCACCAACTGGGTGTCGTCCGCATAGGATATGATCTTGACTCCATACAGACAAACTACCTCAGCCAGTGACCTCATGTAGATATTAAAAAGCGGGGGCTTAAAGAGGAGCCCTATGGGACTCCACACTTCAGGGGCATGCTGGAAGACACTGTCTGTCCATCAAACACTTGGAACGACCTGTTGCTCAGAAAAGATTTTAACCAGAGCCAGGCCTTGTCCACAATGCCGACATTTGAAAGACGGTTCAGTAAGGTGTTATGACTGACCATGTCGAACGCCGCGCTGAGATCAAGGAGGATCACTGCCACTGATCCTCCCTGATCAAGAATTTTCCTGGACTCCTCGATGACCATTAGGAGGGCGGACTCTGTTCCGTGCTTAGGTCTGAACCCTGTCTGGGTGGCGTCTAACAGCTGGTTATCTTCAAGAAAGCTAACCAGCTGGAGATTGACGTGCCTCTCCACGATTTTACTCACCCAGGAGAGCAGGGAGTTAGGACGATAGTTGCCAAAGTCCAATGGGTCCAAGTTTGGCTTCTTTATCAGCGCTCGGACCATCGCCCGTTTCCAGGCAGGAGGGACAATGCCAGAAGTGATGGAAGCGTTCAGGAGGTTCTTGATGATTGGTAGGACAGTCTGAGATGCTAGCAGCATGACTTCTGGGGGTGCCGGGTCAGTTGGAGATCCAGATTTTACTTTTCGAGCCATGGACTCTAAAACTTCGAGATCAATGCAAGGAAAGTGGTCAAGCATGGGTGGAGAGACTGGAACGGAGTCTGTCACCCTGGTTTTATCCTGAGCTATCAGAGGAGTGGTAGTGCAGGGGAAGGAAGCGTATATTTTATTTACTTTGGCTGAGAAAAATTCCACCAGGTCATTACATTGGGAAACTGACTTTTCCTCATATGCACTGGGGGGAGGGGGTTTAGTAAGTTTTTGCAGAGTTTGAAAGATTTCCCTAGGTTTAGATTTTGCAGCTAGGATCTTGTCAGAAAAGTATGCCGCTTGAGCAGCTTTTACTTCTTTTTTGTAGGCTTTTATTTCCTCTCGATATCGAGTCTTTTCCTCCATGGAGTAGTCTATACGCCATATTCTTTCGATTTTCCGGCATTGGCGCTTTTTGTTCCTGAGGGCCTCCGAGTACCAAGGTGCTGTTTTATGGGGACGTTTTACCGTTAATTTCTTAAGGGGGAGGATGGTTTCGAGAGAGTGCAGGATCCAGTTTTCATAGGCCTGGTTCGCCAGACATGGATCCTCATTATTAGGGGGAAGTTCTTTCATAAGTTTGTTTTTCCATTCATCTGCTGGTATCCGCGCCCAGGATCTGGCATGTCTTATCATCGGTTTTACCGGAATGGGTTTCTGGGTAAACAAGTAAAGGGCACCAGAGAGTGGTCAGTCCATGGGAGGGGGAGCGGAGGCCCAACCACAAAATCCTCACAGTTACTGAACACTGGATCTAAAAGGTGTCCTTTCACATGAGTCGATGTTTTTACTCGTTGGATAAGTTGTAGTGCGGCCAGGTCATCGGCTAGTGTAGTAGCCGTGGGATCCAGCGGTGAGTCAAAGTGAAAGTTGAAATCGCCTAGCACAGTGTAGTTGGCGGCAGCGCTAATGCGTGGAGCCACAATTGCTGGTAGGAGATTATGAAATTGTTTAGGGGGGCCTGGTGGGCGATATATCAATGTGCCCGAAAAACAGTGGTTGGGAGAAAACTCCAGCGAGAAAGCTAGGCTCTCACAATCTGGGATGGTTTCCGGGATGAGTCTGCAATGATATTGTTCTTTAAATATAATTGCTAGCCCTCCACCTCTACCCTCCGGACGGTCTTGTCGGATGATTTGAAAGCCAGAGGGGAGGGAAGTTACAACGGCAGGGTCGGAATCGAGCGTCAGCCATGTTTCGGAGAGAAACACTGCGTCCGGCATACGCTCTTCCAATAGGAAAGAAATTTCCACCTTATGTTTTGGCAGGGATCTGCAGTTTAATAAGAACATACAGTATTCCTGCTTCAGGGTTTTGGTCTGCCACAGGTTAAGGGGGACATTACATTTTGGGCAAATGGCTGGAAGAGACGTTGCATCATAACAATGCATTTCACAGTCCGGTCCCATGGATCTCATGCCATAAAGAGCATCCGCGCTGTAGGCTATGATCTGTTTGGCCTGAGATGTAGGGGACGTGGCCCCTGGCCCGGACTCGGCGCAGACGAGCGCAGACGAGCGCCGACGAGCTTGCCTTATGCGCGCCTTCGGCGCGCAATCGTCGAACCCGCTGCGCTCGTCCGCTGCGCTTCCTGTATAGACACATGTTTTATAGGACGCAAGAGTAGAGGAAGGTGGGCGTGGCCTATCCAGGTGGGCGTGGCCTGTGTCCTGGTCAATGGCGGCAGGGGGACGAACAAACCCTCGCCGGTGGCAGCGTATTGATCAGCTGTCAGAGGGGGGTTCGTGGCAAGAGGTTTTTGGTGCTCAAGGGCGGTGAGTGCAAATAGTTAAAAACACACATGAAGCAAATACAAGTTTTAAATAACGCAATTCGCGCTACTCCCGGCTCAAGCCTCAGGAGGTTCCACAATTAATACAGGCAGCGCTTGTAGTCAGCGCGCTCTATATACCGGGTGGAGAGGAAGGTGGGCGTGGCCTATCCAGGTGGGCGTGGCCTGTGTCCTGGTCAATGGCGGCAGTGGGACGAAGAAACCCTCGCCGGTGGCAGCTGTCAGAGGGGGGTTCGTGGCAAGAGGTTTTTGGTGCTCAAGGGCGGTGAGTGCAAATAGTTAAAAACACACACGAAGCAAATACAAGTTTTAAAAAACGCAATTCGCGCTACTCCCGGCTCAAGCCTCAGGAGGTTCCACAATTAATACAGGCAGGGCTTGTAGTCAGCGCGCTCTATATACCAGGTGGAGAGGAAGGTGGGCGTGGCCTATCCAGGTGGGCGTGGTCTGTGTCCTGGTCAATGGCGGCAGGGGGACGAACAAACCCTCGCCGGTGGCAGCGTATTGATCACCTGTCAGAGGGGGGTTCGTGGCAAGAGGTTTTGGTGCTCAAGGGCGGTGAGTGCAAATAGTTAAAAACACACCCGAAGCAAATACAAGTTTTAAAAAACGCAATTCGCGCTACTCCCGGCTCAAGCCTCAGGAGGTTCCACAATTAATACAGGCAGCGCTTGTAGTCAGCGCGCTCTATATACCGGGTGGAGAGGAAGGTGGGCGTGGCCTATCCAGGTGGGCGTGGCCTGTGTCCTGGTCAATGACGGCAGGGGGACAAACAAAGCCTTGCCGGTGGCAGCGTATTGATCAGCTGTCATAGGGGGGTTCCTGGCAAGAGGTTTTTGGTGCTCAAGGGCGGTGAGTGCAAATAGTTAAAAACACACACAAAGCAAATACAAGTTTTAAAAAACGCAATTCGCGCTACTCCCGGCTCAAGCCTCAGGAGGTTCCACAATTAATACAGGCAGCGCTTGTAGTCAGCGCGCTCTATATACCAGGTGGAGAGGAAGGTGGGCGTGGCCTATCCAGGTGGGCGTGGCCTGTGTCCTGGTCAATGGCGGCAGGGGGACGAACAAACCCTCGCCGGTGGCAGCGTATTGATCAGCTGTCAGAGGGGGGTTCGTGGCAAGAGGTTTTTGGTGCTCAAGGGCGGTGAGTGCAAATAGTTAAAAACACACACAAAGCAAATACAAGTTTTAAAAAACGCAATTCGCGCTACTACCGGCTCAAGCCTCAGGAGGTTCCACAATTAATACAGCTATATATGATACAAGCTTTACTCATACATACATTAAGCAGATAAAACACAAGCAGCAGTTAAACTTCACTCATACATATATCAAACAAGTACAGTACAAGCAAAGATGCAAGCTTCACTCATACATACAACAAACAGTTGCAGCACAAGCAGCATTTCAAGCATCGGTCATACAAACATCAACAAGTACAGTACAAGCAAAAGTGCAAGCTTCACTACAAACAAGTACAGTACAAGCAAAGATGCAAGTTTCAATATACATACTACAAAACAGTTGCAGCACAAACAGCAGTTCAAGCACCAATCATATATACATCAAACAAGTACAATACAAGCAGCAGTGCAAGCTTTACTCATAAAATTATCAAACAGGTACAGCACAAGCAGCACTGCAAGCTTCACCCATACATGCATCAAACGAATAAAGCACAAATAGTAATAATTCGTTGCTATTTTTAGTTAGGTTACCTAACTTAGGTTTATGTCTATAGGCTTTCTAAAATTCCTTTTTGTATGACGCCTATTTTAAGTACTATGATGCCACTGTTTACCACCATATGAGCAGCTTTTTAAAAAGATGCTTTATTTACATTATGATTTTGTTTTAAATAAGAAGCATTATCACAAGCACTATTCAGTTAGGCTTGAGTGGTTTCATAACGTGAATATTATATAGTCTGTCACTAAAGCATATTTATACTTGCTTTAACATGTGCAGATTTGCAGTACAATGTAATTTTGGTCTTACAAGCAAGCAAACATAACAACATGGCCTGCTAACCTTTCTCAGTTAGCCATAAATCAGTTACACCATCTAATCTATCACTATGTGTTTTGTCTCCATGATGTCACATTGTTAACAAAATTACCACAGACATACGTACATGTAAAGGAGAGTTAGTATCTATTTTAATTCTTACTGATGTTTCATACCTCTAATACGAGCCACCACATGAGAACTTTGCTAACAAGACTACCATCACATTTAGACGTGCACAAGCTATTGTACCCTGTATCTATTTATTTAAACTTAGTTCTGTACAGTTAACCCAGATAACATGGTAATATATTTCTTAGGTCAACTATGTCACTTTGCTAAGATGTGGACAATTTTGAAATGTAATGACTTTGCTAACAAAAGCAACCAATCTAGCAATGTAATAATAAAAAGCAAATATAGCTACTAAATAATGAGGGTTATCAAGTACAACAGACATAAGCTAAATTACAAGTCAAAATGCCGTAGTGCCCTGTATGTACATCTTTTTAAACTACGTGCTTGATGACTACTCTGCTTTTCATATAAACTTTAGGCATGTTTAATATGCTTTTGTAACACACTTAAATCTGCTTTTATCAACGTCCACACCATGTGTATTACCTACATGATAATGCAGTACAATTGTCTTTTACACTGCATTGTGGAGATGGCTTGCAAACATAGCATGTACTTAAAAGCAGGTAACGGCTTGCTGTTGGTACTGTAAATATTAGTGAGTTTTCAGGGCGATGTAATGAAATAATTTACTACTATATGAAGATTTCACACCCTGTGAAAGGATGCTATTTGTGTACAAAGCGCCACGTGTCTGAGTTTGCTTACAAAACAATGGCAGGCACAGGCACATGCTGTAGTATATCTATAAGTTTTTTTCCACCTTGTTATGTTCAGTTAAATATGATGTCTTTATTTAACACCATAAGAGTGGTTTCATAACGTGAGTATTTTGTAGTCTGTCAATAAAACATTTTATACTTGCCATAACGTGTACATACTTGTAGGACACTTTAATTTGCAACTTTTTAGGAAGTACAACATGGCACCATGGCCTTATAACTTGTAATCAGTTAACCATAAATAAGTTATTCCATCTAACATGGCAGTTGGTATTTTGTCTCCATGATGTAACTTAGCTAACAAATATACCATAGGCAAATGCATATAAACGGCGGAGTTAATGTAAGTTTAATTCATAATGCTGTTTAATAGCTATATATAAACTGCAGAGGTCATTTAATAGCAGCCATAACGTTAGAATGTTGCTAACAAGAGTATCATCAAAGTAAGATAGGCACAAGCCATTTCCATCCTGTATCTATTTAAAGTTCTTTTATCGCCTTTAGTAGCGCCAAATATGTGGCACTATATGTCTTGGCTGCACGATGTCACTTTAGTAACAAAAGCAGACAAGACAGCAATGTAATAACAGAGAGAAGAGGTAAAGTCAATTAAATAATGAAAATTCACAAGTACGACATACACAATGCATGGATATTACTGTTTTTAAAAAAAAAAAACATGTGTGTGACTATCTACATTTAAAGAAATAAGTGCACGTGCATACTTTTAATAAAAGAACAGCTATTTAACTGCACATATTAAATGCACGTTAGGCCTATTAATATACTTGCCATGTACATGTTATATTATATTGCATGTTTGCATATTTGTAACAAACAGTACATATTCCGATAATATACTTGATAGAGCGCGCAGTTCACCCGGGTCACCGTATTCACCAATTACCTACACGCACTGGGCCCTGGCGTGCATAAAATTTAATACACCATTGACATTTGGGTGAACTGGGTGATGGCTTCTGCTACACGCTTCTATGAGTAATTAGGGTTTGGGTTACACCTCTGCTTACCATGTACCTGACTTACCACAGGTACAACTTTCCGACGGACCTGGAGCTATAAGGGAAAATTGTAGACAGGGAACCTAGAAAGATATATTCTTTATACTTCAGTACAATACTTATCCACAATTTCTGTAAAATGACCACAGACACCTGATGAAGTTTAAAACTTTATATAGAGGTTCAAAGAGAAGATGCCAAGACAATAAGCGATATGCAGAATAATATATCAAACATCAGAATCAACACCAATAAGTAACTTTGTATTAGAATTATAACCATTAGAATATATGGGAAGACTAAAGGTAGGAATTTTAGAACAGAACTAGTCACTGCAACTTTATGCTAGGAACAATAGGACGGGGTTGGGACCTAGAACATGTATCTAACCTAATCGCTTAAACTATTCTTACTAAATTCACTGCAATCAGCTAAAGGAAAGGGAAAAACTGGAACATACTAATAAAATATAACAGTTTGGCAATTTTCTAAAGGTGGGGAGAGAAGTGGAACAATTCTACAACAATTGCATATAACTTGTTCTCAAGGTGATAGAGCAATATCACAGGCAAGAGTACTTTATAAAAAAAAACAGAGAGAGAGAGAGAGAGACGCAAACCCACATGTTAATATTTACCTAGGTCTGAGAGAAGACTAACCCTGGCCACGGGTCAGTTGGAAGGACGGGGACTAGGACCCTCAGAAAAGGAGATACCAGAATGCGAACAGGTACAGCCCACGGACAGATCAGGACAGGATACCCCTCAGGTTCGGGTCAAATGACTGGGCCTCCCAGGGTACGACCAACACCCACAGCTTCGGACAGCAACGCCTGCGTTACCCCCTTCTGCAAGTAATCCGCCAGAAACCCCGATTGGATTTTCGAATTCCCCAGCAAAGTGCTTCGCCAGCACTTAGGATTTTCCACCCCTTTAGGAGTTTGTGGAAAGTATGGACAAAGTGCTCCGCAGCACTTTCAGATTGAGCACCTATTGAGATCGTAGGGTCAGTGACAGGTCTGCTACTCGGACAAGTCGGACAATTTTCCTAAGCTAAACTAGGGTAGTTATACCATTTTGGGGTCCCTCAGACCACCCACTAATGTTGCAAGTGACAGTTTCCCACATTTTGATTGGTCAGAAGAGGTGGTGCGGTCATTACCACCTCCTAAAATTCAACGTTCCCACCATGAAATTTAAATTTTTCTATCCGCCCATTAGGTTCACGTTCCCATCCATAGAATACAATAGAAAATCTGAGTGCACAGGACATCGCAACATAGTCAGTTATTCTCAAGGTGAGTGTCCTCATCATGTGCTGGTTTTCTCAGGCGCATTTGGCTTCGGGAGCCAGCTGGCTGGTTTCAGCGTCTGCGCAGTCGAGTTTCTCCCAGGTCACATGGAAATACCCAGAGGAGCTTCAAATATGGCGTAGCTTAAGCACTCCCAGCCCCCAGAGACGCGGTACATGAAAAGTAAACGAGAACAAATTAAAATCACATATAAAATGATCACACTGTATACCATGATAAAATTTTAACCAACCCTTACTTTATAATGACTATAGCATTAATGTTTAGTGCGAAAAGACAGATAGGCTGAAGCAGCAGTAGCAAGCGGAGAGCGTGGTGAGGGTCAAGCGGCCATTTTTGCAACAGTGCGCATGAGCACAAATTCCCTCCAGAATGCGAGTGCGTCACATCACATGGGTATGACCGACGCATGCGCAGACTGAATGTCAGCAAAGCAGCCGATTCTTTAGTGCAAGCTTCGTTAATATGGAAAAAGACATACGAGCAAGCATCCTGGGGACACCCGCGTGTATGGGAAAACGTATAATAACTGACAAACAATTATTTTAGTAGTATTATACATTGGGCGAGGTTCTTGCACTGGGGCAAGGCGCTTTACGTGCGAATCCTTGCTCCATCAATACCCTCTTTGATGATATTTACTATCATCACCACATAAAGGAAACAGATGCCAACTTTTCTCATTCATCCACATCACTCATTTCAATTTCAACAAATTTATTGTTGAGTTTCCTTTCAGCTTCTCTATGAGAGTGGTGATTTTTCGCCTTTTTGTAAATTGCACTCTTTAATTCTTCTAATTCTAGTTCATCAATGTTTCTTTTCACCCCCCTCTGATTCACTGTATATTTCTTTCTGCACTTCTGGCATTTGCAGCAGATAAAAATGATCAATACAATTATACCTATTACAACTATTGGCATCAGTATTTTCCACAAAAGATTTCTACCTAGGTTAGTAAACCAACTACCTATAGAGGAGAGACCTCCAGTCAGTCTCGTCCAGGCACTGTCAACCTCCAATGGTTTGAGTTCTTTCTCCAAATTAGTTATGTTCTTCACATATTGTTTTAATTCAATACTTTTATCTGGAATGTAAGTGCAACAATGTTGCGCTTTCAGCATTCTACAGACTCCGCCCTCTTTTGCTAATAGGGTGTCAAGGGCAAGACGGTTTTGTAAAACCATTGATCTGATCGCAACCATTTCAGTGTTGACCATCAGGAATCCAGCAGCAGTGTCCGTTGATAACCGGTCCACTACTGTAGACAATTTGCAGATTCTATGGGTGTTCAGAACTACCCCCATTCCAGGTATCAGTGCACTAAAAATATCACCTATAATTTCACCTACGCTTTCACGTTTACTACGCACTAAGCCATTAGTTTCTTCATCGCTTCCAGCTGCATTATTCACATGGTATATTTTCGGGAAAACAATGCCAAAATAGCAGCTTCCATACCAGTGATCCGGCAATTTGAAATAAGCCCTGTTCCCACATATATAATATATTCCGGGAAACACAGGTTCTGACCCATTTTTGAAACCCCAACCTCCAATTACCTTGTAATTATGTTCACACTCGCTGGAACCGATGAATACATTGTTATAGTACTCTGTCTTTTCCCTATGGATACAAAGTTTCCCTTTTCGTTCAAAATCCAGCAACAAGGCAGGATTAGCTTCACTTTGCGAGGTGTTATCCATGTGCTCAGCCCACCTAGGGACTCTATCTTTTTCGTCATTTGCTTTCTTTTGAAACTTTTCTCTCCTTCTGTCTGCCATCTTAATGAACATCTTTTCCTGCTCATGTAGAGAACAGGTCAGATTAGATTGTTTAGCTTCATCTAAATCTATATTCCCTATAGTCAGAAAATATTCTCCCATATAACGGGTCACGTCACTGGTAGTATGTACACGGTTCAAATGTCCTCTAATGGGAAGTTCAGAAAATACTACGTCTTCATTTGAATAATAGTACTGTAAAGTGCTTCTATAGAACAAGCTAGCTAAGATACTGCAGGAAATTCCATAGGTTAAAGGTAGATGATGGTATGTCACGCCTTCAGCCACTGAGGTAGGTAGCTTCATGCAGACATAACAGTCTTCTATTTCCATAGCTTCTACGTAATGCACTAACAAGTTAGCAAAAACATTCAAATGTGTCCTGTTTCTCATTTTGTGGAAGTGTAGTCCATCCTCATCTGATGCTTCTAAATTAGGTCGTGTGTGTGTCAAGCCTACTTGTTTGTCGCGTCTTTCTAAATTTCGTGGTGTTTCTACAGTCGGTACAACCCCTACGTCTACTGCTTCCGGTTCAGTAGGGGACAAGTTTGGATTTTTGCTTATCATAAAAGGTAGAAAAACTGTTAGTGCTATCCACATTATTATTAGCATTGCTATACTACACAAGCATATTTTACAGCAAGTTTTAAGACACCCACATCGGGACCTTCCAGAGACACTCGGATCAGACATTTTTAGCTTACAGGTGGCTTTTGCTACCCCTCTTTGTTTCTTTGCACCAAAGGCTCACTTCAGGGCTCTCTCAAGGAGGGTCTTCGTCCGAACTCCGATCAGCAATGGACTCGTCGTCACTGTTGCCACTGTGGTGTGGTTCGTCTATTTCCTCCAACACAAAGTAAGTCCACTCAGGGCTCCGATACAGTCGGTTCTGCTTCTTTAGTCTGTCGCTTTTTCTCAGCGATTTTCCTTGGGCTGCCCTTCTTTCACTTTCAGCCCTTTTCCGGTCTTTCAGTTTCTCTTCGACTGTCTTTAGTCTGAGCCTTAGTCTTTTGACGTATCGGGGTGCACTTCTGCCCCCTTTCCTCCCAGTAGTTGAGGAAACTTGCCCTTCTTCGTGCACTCTCTTTACTTTTTGTTGTGGCACCTCTGTTTTCCTGCCTGTCTGACTAGTTCCAGGTCTTTCATCTATGTCTTCTGCCTGGTCCCTATTCTGACCCTGCTCAGATTCAAATCGCACTTGCTTTTTCTTTCCGGTTACTGTCATTTCCGTTGTCTGAGCACTTTGATCTAGCTCTATCTGTTCCTGTTCATGCTCTTCGATCTCTTCGCTTTCTTCTGCATGAACGTCAGCTCTAGTTTCTAACTGTCCCTCTCCACTTTCTGGAGTCTCAGGAGGAGTTTCGGTGTCCTTATCTGACCCTACTTGGCCTAATTCCTGATCAGGTGTGATGTGATTCTCGTTGACCTGATCTGCTTCGTCTATTTCTAGCTCACCTGGACTATCCCACTCACTGTCTAAGTAGGAATATTTCCTGGTTTGTATTGGATCATGAACCTGGTCGTCGGCAGGGAACCACTCAACGTCTCGACTTGTGCTCGGCAGTTCGATGTCAGCTAGTTCTGGACTCTCCTCCTCGGGAGCTTCCTCAGCTGTGCTGCCTTCAGCTTCAGTCGCGTTCTCTCCAGTTACCCGCTTGGTGTGGCTGGCGTGGATCCACTTCGGTACGCCCGCACACTTTACAGCAGTTGTAGTGACGAGGATCACTTGTCGTGGCTTTCCCCACCTGGGTTTCAGGCAACTGCTCCGGGTGTGTTTCTTTAACGCCACCCAATCTCCTGGTTGCAAGTTGTGTGCTGGAGTCTTTGGCCACTCGTCTTCTGTCTCTCCAATCTGCTGAGAGAGAGAACGCACTTGGTCACCCAGCTGCTTGCAGTATTCTAGTACCATATCATCAGAAATGCTTAGCAGTTTGTGTCCGGGTACCCATGCCTGTCGCATCACTCTTCCCATCAATACTTCATGGGGGCTCAGGCCAGTCTTTCTGTTCGGGATACTCCTCAAACTCATCAGCACAAGGGGTAAAGCCTCTATCCAGTTCATTTTTGTGGAATCACACATTTTGGCCAATCTGGATTTCAGGGTGCCGTTTATTTGTTCCACTACCACAGAAGCCTCTGGATGGTAGGCACAATGCAGTCTTTGCTTCATTTTGAATGCTTTACAGAGTTCCTCTAGGACATCGTTGGCAAAATGCCCACCTTGGTCCGTTTCGATTGTCTCTGGGATTCCGAATCTAGGTATCAACTCCCTGAGCAATAATTTGGCAGTGGTTATGGCATCATTTTTCTTTGCGGGATAGGCCTCCACCCACCGGGAGAATAGACAGACTATGACCAGGATGTATCTATACCCTTTGCACCTAGGCATGGTTACAAAGTCTGCCTGCATTCTGACAAAGGGACCTATTGCCTTTCCAACAGTACTTTGTTCTACCACAGTCTTTTTCCCTGCATTGAACTGCTGACACACTAGGCACCTCTGGCAAAGCCTTTCCGCCTGGTTCCTGAATTTTGAATTACAGAACACCTTGTCAAACACTCGACACATCGCGTCTCTTCCCATATGTGTTGGTTCATGTATCATTCTGATCATGGGGTCGATCAAGCTATCAGGCAGTACAAGCACCCCAGTCGGATTTACCACCACACCATCATCTCTCAACTTGCATCCATTTGCGGCCCACCTTCCTTTTTCTTGTCTGTCTGTTGCCTGTTGCAAATCTTTTAATTCTTCCCACGTTGACACATTCTCAAACAACATAAGTTGGCAGCTGGTTCCACTCCACAACGCAATTTGGAGTGACATGTGATGTCGGGCACAGAACTGGGCAATTTGGTCAGCGTACCTATTACCGGCAGTCACATCATCATTTCCAGATCTGTGAGCCGCGCACTTGACCACAGCCAATTCTTTGGGCAATTGGATAGCTTCCAGTAAGTTATGCACCACCTTTCCGTTTCTGATAGGGGTGCCTGAGGAAGTCATGAATTCTCTTTGCAACCACAATTGGCCGAAGTCATGAACAACCCCGAAACAATACTGGCTGTCTGTGTAAACAGTTATTCTCTTGTTCTTACCCCTCTTACATGCTCTAGTTAACGCGATGAGCTCTGCCACTTGTGCAGATTTCACCTCGCTCAGGTAAGATGCTTCTATGGTTTCTGTCAACGTAACCACAGCATAGGCAGCACTCAGGCCCCCACTCTCATGTCTTAAACACGAGCCATCCACGAACATTGTCTTATCCCCATCGAGTAGTGCTATTTCACGAATGTCTGGACGGGGCTTTGTACTGAACTCAGTCAAATCGATGCAATTATGTTCCCCTTCCTCTTCTAGGTCTACATCCAGAGGGACAGGCAACAGGGTCGCTGGGTTTAGGACATTGCACCGCGATATGGTTACGTTTTCAGCACCAATCAAAATTCTTTCATACTTAGTCAGCCGACTAGGTGTGAGGTACTGGGTCTTGGTTCTAGTCAGCAGGATTACAACAGAATGAGGAACATATACAGTGACGTGATGTCCCATGACAATGTTCTCACTCTGTTCCAGACTGACGCAAGTAGCAGCAACTGCTTTCAGACACCCCGGTAATCCAGCAGCCACCGGATCTAGGGTGGCTGAAAAATAGGCCACCGGTCTCCTAATTGATCCGTGCTCCTGGGTCAGGACTGAAAGAGCACAATTCTCTCTTGTGTCACAGAAAAGCTCAAAAGATTTAGAGTAGTCAGGCATACCCAATGCAGGAGCGGTACATAGACAATTCCTTAATGTTACCCAAGCATTCATGCTTTCACTGTCCCAGCTGACGGGGTCTTCTACTCCTTTCTTGGTCATTTTTATCAGGGGTCTTGCTAGCGCGGCAAATCCTACAATCCATTGTCTGCAGTAACCCACAACTCCTAGGAACATTCTCACCTCTTTCTGAGTTCTGGGCAGTTCCATTGCTTTAATTATTTTGATTCTTTCTGTAGTAACTTTCCTGATTCCTTTTTCTATCTGATGCCCCAGATACTTCACTGAGTTTTTGCAAAATTGTAACTTGTCAGGTGACACTTTATGTCCTCCCTTTCCTAGGTGATTCAGTAACGCAATGGTGTCGGTGACACAGTCGGTCTGGGTTTTAGATGCCACCAATAGGTCATCTATGTACTGCACCAAAACAGACTCTCTCGGCAGCACTAGAGTTTCAAGGCACTTCTTTAGTATCTGGTTGAAAATCGATGGACTTTCAGTGTACCCCTGAGGGACACGATTCCAGACATAGATATGGCTGTCAAATTCAAAACTGAAAAGGAACTTGCTTTCTGGATGCAATGGGATGGAAAAGAATGCACGACACAGGTCGATGACAGTGAACCATTCTGCATTCCAGGGAATCTGATATAGTATCAATCAATTTATAAGCTTTATTCGACATTTTGTCATAAAAGCATTCACCTAGCCCTATACAATAAATACTACTTATAAAAATACTTCTAAAAATACATATTAAACATTAGATGTCGAATAATACATAGTAAAAGGTCATAAAATTACAACACATTATTACAATTTAAAAAGACACATTTCATATGTTAAAAAAACATACTGTTTGTCGCAAAAAGACAATTTATGGATATACATAATTTCATTATGATACAGTAGCCAATAATGATCGGGTACGAATTAACCACGACCATGCCAGATATTTTGCTACACCAACCACATATAATGTTGTACAGTCTGATTCAAGTATCCTGAGGGCTTCGGATTGGCTTCGGGTTCCCAACTTTAAGCACACCGGTTTTAACCACTTACGTCTGGGGGCCAAATACAGTGGACAACAAAACAGAAAATGGGAGATGTGTTCAATTTCCTCGTTACAATGGTGACAATGTTCATCCCATATCTGGGACCAATGCTTCTTAAACGCATTTAAAGGTAATGTGCCAATGCGAAATTGAAAATAAAGTTTTCTATCATACGGTTTTTCAATTAGGTCCCAAAAACATTCGTATGATGGATACATTTTTAAGTTTAAAAAGCGAGATGTTAGCTTTGCGCTTGTACTGTCACTAAACATTGCAAGATATATCATCTCCCAATAAAGATCTTTTAGCTTTTCCTTGGAAGGGAAGCAAGTTGGATCTTTGTTGTCCCATAGGTGGTCCAATTTCAATTCTGTAAGTAAACCCCGCAACTCCCTTAGCCATGGGATAGTATGGAAACGATCGAATTTGATGACATCCATCAATGCTGCTGCATAGTGGCCTAACTCTGGGGTCACCATAATTCGCCTCCAATATAGGAGGGGCCGAAGCCTCGCTATATCCACAACTGATTTTCTGCCCAGGTCTAGTTTTAACGGAATTATTGGAGTACTTTGGGGGACCATTGCGACCCCTCTTAAAAACCTATTTTCCGCTCGGCCCAGATCGCTCAAGTTTGAGAAACCCCATAATTCAGAACCATATAAACAAGCCCCCAGGACTTTCATAGAATAAATTTCCATAACACAGTTCAGAGGCTTTGTCAGTGAGGTACGGTGTTTTAGCGAGATGGCACCTGCTAACTGTCTAAATTTTAGAAGGGTTGTAGTTATGTGATGTTTCCAGCTCATGTTTTCTTGCAGAGTGATACCTAGGTATGAAAAAGAGTCCACTCTTTCTAGGGGTGTTCCTTTGTATTTTATTACACCCTTAAAAGAGGACTGTTGATTGAGGCACATGAATTTCGTTTTGGCGGTATTTAATTCTAGGCCCTTTTCATCACAATATACACCAAAGGCATCAACTACTTTTTGTAACCCACTGGGGGTGCGGGAAAGTAATAATGTATCGTCCGCAAACATGAGAACTGGTACACGAGAGCCGGCTATTACAGGGGCGCCGCTAGCAATCTTCTCTAGATGCTCAACGATGCCATTTATATAAATAGAGAAGAGAGTTGTCGCTAGGACACACCCTTGCCTCACCCCACGTTCAACCGGGAAGGAATCAGTTACCTCTCCTTGTTTGCCCCATCGTATCTTTGCGAAATTGTTTTCATGTAGGCGAACAAGGAGTGTAAGCAATTCCTGTTTTATGCCTGCATCCGCCAAGGTCTGCCAAAGTTTTTCCCTGGGGACTAAGTCGAAAGCGGATTTTAAATCTACAAAAACTGCATACAATGTCCCCTTCTTCAAGGTGACATTTCTCCAATAAATTGTTAGAAAATGGAGAACTTGGTCGACGCTACTAGTTAGGGGCCTAAACCCAGCTTGGTAAGGTGACAAGATGTTATTTGCGTCGATCCATTGCTGCAGTTTATTTTGGACTAGTCGACCCATTAACTTTTGGGCTGTGTCGATCAAACTAATGGGTCTGTAGTTTTTAGCCAGGGAACGGTCACCTTTTTTATATATGGGAATTATTTCTGCTCCCTTCCATGAGGCAGGCACTTTCCCTCCCATAGCCACTGCATTAGCCAGCATTGTAAAGTAGGTGCACCAGGACTTCCGGTCAGATAGAAAGATATCAGCCGGAATGCCGTCCATACCTGGTGCTTTCCCCCCCGCTACGCAGTCTAGTACAACACTCACATCCCTCTCAACAAATAGTGGTGCTTTGTAGTAAACTTGTGGAGGAAGGCTAACATTATTAAACATAGGGTTACGGGCATACTGTGGTTGAAAGTATTCTATCCAACTGTTCTTTGCGACATTATTAACAGGCTGGGGTGCTATGCCACCCTTTGCCCATTTTACTGAAGCCCAGAAGCGCTTTGAGTCCTTGGAGGCACAAATCTCCTTAAGTTCTTGCCAACAATCCTCGTCCCAACGCTTCTTAGCCAATTTTTGAACCTGCCTATACTGATTTCTCGCCAGCCTTACTGCTTCAGGCCTTCCTAGTCTTAATTCCTTCCTAAGGTTATCTCGAGCTGCCCTGCAGTTCTTATCATACCACCCCCTGGTTTCTTGTGCTTTCTTCGCTTTACTTGTGGAGATTTTTTTACGGAAAAAACTTTGGATTGTGGTAAAAAGTATCTCATGGGCAGCCATCATGTAGTCAATAAAATTAGTCTGTCCAAAATGGGACTTAATCTTAGCAACTTCACCCACCACTACTTTCTTTAGAGTCTCTATTTTAGCGAGATCTTCTAGGAGCATACTCCACTTCAAGTATCGGGAGTTATTAGAACTTACTAGGTCCTGTGTAACCATATGATCCTCTCTAGGATACTCAGATATGTCATGGTAGGTATGTAGTGTCAGGCACAATGGATTGTGGTCACTTTCAATCTTAACCTTCACTTCCATATCTTCCAATTTATCCCAGAGCCTTACGTCCAGGAGTATATAATCTATCCTGCTGGCCGATCTACCATTATCAAAGGTATTTTTCCCCATAGAATCTGACACTGTCCGACCGTTCGCTGCTCTAAGTCCTCTTGAAAGACAAAAGCTTTTCAGTTGTATTGCTACCGTGCTCCACTTCTTGATTACAGGGATATCTAGTTGGGGTATACCCCACTTGGTATCCTCATCTTCAGCCAGGACTTTATCCTCCTCACCCAAGGGTTCGAAGGTAGTGTTAAAATCCCCGCCTATTATTATATAAGTGGGGTCTGGTAGCTGTTCAATATTGTTCTCGAGGCACGATAGGGTCTCTGATGATTTACCCCTGGCTACTCCCCTTGAATACAGATTAAACAGGGCTAGTTGATGACCATTTTGCCAGGTAATATCAAGTGCCAAAATATCGTTAGAGGGTATAGACCTTTGCTTAACCGAACAATTCAAAGTTTGGCGTACCCAAATTAACAGGCCCCCCGAGGGACGTCCCACTCTATTGCTTATTGCCGGGACAAAGAAATTTAAATACCCTTGCCTGAAAATTGGTACAGGCGACCAAGTTTCTTGGAACATGATGATATCGTACTGGTTAATAAAATCAACCCAATCGGGGATGTTTAACTTATTAGCAATTCCAGCTATGTTCCATGAAATGATTAATAATTTCGGTTTAGCCTGCTGGGAGTACGCCTGAACAATATCAGGAATAATTAATGTTTCTGCAGGGTCTACTCCTAGTATTACACTTTTATTCAATCTAGATGACAACTCAACTTCCTCCAATGATCTTTCCTGTTCCACCTGGGCTCTATTTTGTTCTTCCGAGCAGGAAGTACAAAGTACATCTGGGGCTGGTGTAGATTCGTCTAACATGGAAATCTTAACATGTCCTTGGCCCAACAGCATATTCAGGGTAACAGGAGAGACACATGCGAGTCAATCACACTCATTTAAATCCGTTAACACAGAATATTGATTATCCAAGCTTAGCCCCCACTCACATGCTGGATTGGTTCTGGCCCTTCTATTTCCCACTACTGTCCATTTAGTTCTTAATATACTCGGCTTTGCTACTAGACCTCTTCTACTATAGAAGAAATCCAGTGTCAGTGGAACTATTTCAGCTGTCCTACGTTGTGGAGGGAGAATGTTCCGTAGGACATCGGGCAGAACATCGGGGCCCTTGAAGTTCAAGACCACACAATCCCCTTGGAATTTCTTTGGCTTAGTACCTATCCACCTAACTCTTCTTGCTGTAAGCAGGTCGTCTGATAATTTTTCCTTGCCCCAGGGGGATATATGCATGTTACTACTCAACCACTGGAGAGCCTTGTTTCTTAAGGAATCAGGAGACTCGATCTGACCAGTTTTCAGCAAGGGTGTGTTTGCTAGTACTAAAATAAGGGGCGAGGCTTCAACAATTAATTCAACTGGGGCAGATTCTGGGTTTAGGGTCTCAGGAATGCTGTTGCCCACTAATTGGGCTGACTCAGAAACTAGGGTCATGTCAGAGGTATTATCATTCCTAAGGCTAGCTTGTTGGACATGATCTGAAGAAGCTTGTAGGCCAGTATTCATGGTCACCCCTGATGATTTTCCCACAGTCTCCCTTTGTTCAATTTTAGAAGCAACTAGATTTGGTATTTCACCCACCCCCTCGTTGGTTTTCCTTAACAGGGACTCTAGCTTGTTGACCTTGGTAACTAATTGGTCAACCTTTGATATGAGGGGTTTCATTAAACCTAATAGTTTGGACTCTAGTGTACCCATGAGCTTAATTAAAAGGGTGTCCTCCCCTTCTTCATTTTCATACTCTTCCTCCCTTATCCCATCCTCTTTCTTTCTCTTTGCTCGTCTAGGTGGGGTTACGGGTTTGTTTTTTGAAGAGCGTAAGCCACCTCTTCTAGGTGGCGCCTTAGTGATCCCTTTTTTTGCTCTTGGAGCGGGGACCGGTGTTGGGGAGGTATTACTTTCTATAACTGACTCCTCAATTGTTACAGATTTGTCTTGGTCTTCTAAGTTGATCAGATCTGTAAAGGGGTCAAGTTGATGGTCCGTAGAGGTCATTGAACCATTAATTTCTAAGTGCTCAATTGGGTCTTCACTAGGGTCGGTGGCAATGAGATCATCAGTTACAGGCTGAGACACCCCTAATTGGTTAATTTGGGCACAAGGTGGCGAATCCCCCACACCTAGGGATGACCTCCGATTATTATTAATTTTTGTCACTACCTGAACTAAGTAATTATGCATGGTATTAGCCGGAGTGACAGACGTTTTTTGTTTGGACATAATGAACAAACAATGGTTGGCAACAAGGCCCTAGCAATAAGTAACAAACAATGGTCCAGTTACACAGTAGAAGTAGAAGTGTTTTACCTTGCCACTATTCAATTTAGAGGGTGGAGGTAAGAGGGATGGCCCAGTCCAGTCTCTCACTGTCTAGAACGGGCTAAAACGGGCCCGCCCTTGGCCCGGGCTTCGCCCGGCGTCCCGCTCGCGTCCCGCGTTGCGGGTGGACCCGACTTTTAAGGCGCCTCCTGGCGCTAGATGATGACGCGCACAGCGTGCGCTGTTGCAGGTCCCCCTGGGGTACCGAGTCCGCTCCGCTGCCGCTGGTGTCTCCTGGCGCGGCGGTAGCTCGGTTTGGGCAGCGTTTCCCTCTTTCCAGGTGGCGGAGGTGGCGCAGTATCACCAGGCAAGTCAAGGAAGGCAGGAACACACAATGGCCGGGTGGACCCGACTTTTAAGGCGCCTCCTGGCGCTAGATGATGACGCGCACAGCGTGCGCTGTTGCAGGTCCCCCTGGGGTACCGAGTCCGCTCCGCTGCCGCTGGTGTCTCCTGGCGCGGCGGTAGCTCGGTTTGGGCAGCGTTTCCCTCTTTCCAGGTGGCGGAGGTGGCGCAGTATCACCAGGCAAGCCAAGGAAGGCAGGAACACACAATGGCCGGGTGGACCCGACTTTTAAGGCGCCTCCTGGCGCTAGATGATGACGCGCACAGCGTGCGCTGTTGCAGGTCCCCCTGGGGTACCGAGTCCGCTCCGCTGCCGCTGGTGTCTCCTGGCGCGGCGGTAGCTCGGTTTGGGCAGCGTTTCCCTCTTTCCAGGTGGCGGAGGTGGCGCAGTATCACCAGGCAAGTCAAGGAAGACAGGATATAGTATCACAGCAGGGTTGGGCACAATAGGACAGCAAGGCACGACAATCTGGTTTACCTTACGCAAATCTTGCACTACCCGGTACTTTCCACTAGGCTTTTTGATCCCAATGATAGGCGAATTACAGGGGCTGCTCATCACTTCTTCTATTATTTCCACTTCAAGCAGCCTGGTAATTTCAGTTGCTACTCCTGCTTTCACTTCTGCACTCATTTTGTACTGTCTGGTTTTAGGATATACAGCATTCGTTTTTATCGATATTTTAACTGGGTCTACATTCGCCATCAAGCCAACATCCTTTCCTGTGAAATCCCACACTTCTGGGACTACTCTTAACTGGAGTTCTTCAGGCAAATCCTCAACTGTTAACGGTTTGATATCAGCATCTTGTCTGACTAACATCAGTTTGTACAGGCCATCTTCATCGGGGGTCTGAATTTCGACGCCATTTGGTGTGCAGTAAATGGTACAACGCATCTTGCACAACAAATCTCGTCCTAGCAGATTCACAGGACTAGAATCACAGACCACAAATCTGTGCATTTCTTTGAAATTACCTATGGAGATTTCCATTGGTTCGGTTACTGGAGTACTTATTATTTGATTTGAGACGCCCACTACTTGGATCGCTTCTCCCGAGAGGGGTAGGTTAGGAACATCCACTGTCCTCACAGTAGATCTGGTAGCACCAGTGTCCAACAGAAAGGTGACGTCTTTTCCCTCAACCTTTCCTTCAATGTATGGTCCAGTCTGGTCTACCGGTAAGGAGGCGCCAAGCACGCACTCCTCATCCTCCCCTCTCAGGCCCCGTCAATCTTGATTTTCATAGAGGAAGGTGTCATTTAACAAGTACTGTGGAATGACTGCATCTCTTTCATTCTCGACTTCCCATACTTCCGCCCTCTCATTCTGCTGACCCTGATTCTTAAAATTTTGTCTAGGAGCGCGAGGTACAGGAGGTAGCTTTACCTGTTGCTGGTTCTTCCTTGTCCCCTCTTTCTGCACCTGTGGGTTTAAACCATTTACAGGGGCATTACCGGCCTGCAGGTGTGGACACTCGTCTCTCCAATGCCCTATCTGGCCGCACCCGTGACAAGGGAATTTTTTCATAGCCTCTTCTCTACTCATTTTAGTTCGGGCCTTTCCTCCTCCTCCCCCACCAGTGGTATTCTGTGAGTTCTTATTAGAATTCAAGTTACTTAACTGCTGTTCTTGTTGTTCAGCCAACTTCACCTGTGCCCACATTACCTTTTCCTTGAGGGCCTTTCTTTTGTTTTCGATTTCATCTTCGCAGTATTTTGCATATTTCAGGACATCATCTATTGGTTTTCCCTGCCAACTGATTTTATTGTCTCTAATCCATTGGGAGATTTCGGGCCTTAATCCTAGCACAAATCTGTAACTGAAATGTGTCATGTCTTTCATGTCCACATTATCGATACCGCTGTATGTTTTAAACACTTGCAGTAGCCTTTCATAATAGGAGTGAACAGTTTCATCACGTTCTTGGGTGGTTCTATCTATTCGGGTCCAATCTGTTTCTTTTGCGGGAACCTTTTTCTTGAGATATTGTATGACTTGCTCATACTTCCTCATTACCTCAGGTGCAGGCGCTCCTGTTTTCTCATCTCTGGGGAATTCCTCACTGGGCCAATCAATTTCAATTTTACAGTCGGTCCACAGATCTACAGGGACCACAATGTCGAAAAACCCATCCAGGTCTTTCAGCAGACATTTCTGAACTTTTATGAATCGTTCTACCTGCCTGTACCAATCAACAGGCTTCTCCCGTAATTTCGGGAAGTCATTTGTAAATGACACAATATCCTGTCGGGACCAAGGGACATGGACATATTTCCCTCCCGGGACCTCTCTCATGGGACACAATTTTTCTGCGGGAGTAACTTCTTTCAGCATATATTCTGACGCTTGTGATTTTGCTCTACTGTCTTCCTTTTTCTTTGCCCACCGGGTTCTCCATTTTCCCACCTCTCCCCACTTTTGCAAAAGCTTTAACAACTCCTTTACTTGGATCTGTTTTCCCATCACATTTAGGTTTTCTAAATCTTTGTCTGAAAAGTCTACTCTGTAGGGTTTCTGAAGAATTTTGGAGCGACTAACGTCAATTCCCATTTCTGTGGCTGTATCCATTATCCTTTCATGGAGCATTCTAGCATTTCGGGTAAGATTTTTACTGATAAACAATAATTCTTCTTCATTGTAGGAGCTCAGGCGCTCAACTCCTACATTTCCAGCCATCATTTCCTCTATTTCTATTCTCAATTTATATATCTCTAATGCTTTGGGTTGGGGAGTGGTCTCCTTTTCCAGTTCCTTGGTCCATCTGTCTAATTCTTCTGGGGATACTACAGTAGCGCTCCTAACCCCAGATGCACCTTCAATCAACACCTCTTTGGGTCTAGTCTGACTTTTTGCCCCCGCAGTACTAGCCCTAGGCTCTCTAATGGGCAAATCCATCAATACCACAGACTCACATTCACTTTCTTGATCTTCATCTATGAATACTTCTTTCCTCAGGGAAGGGACACTAGGAGTAGGCAGCACTGGGGTGATAACAGGAGGACGGGGACTAGTCAGGTCATTTCTATACAGTGGAATAGCTGGGCCAATAGTTACTGGAATAGTCAGAGAATCAGGATGGGGATGTATCTGGGCAATAGTTCGAACCAAATCATCTCGCTGTCTAGCCAAAGCTTCCTTTTCCTTTTCTTTTAGAGCCTTTTCTGCTGAATTGTCGTACAATACCTGAGGTACCAAGGGAGGGTAAATACTTGGAGCAGTCGGAGTGGCCAATCGGGGTGGACCTTCTCCGAACGGCTGATAATTTGGGACCGTAGATTTAGGTCTGCAAAACCCATCCCTGTTACTGGTTTTACTGTCTGTACCTGTTCCATCTGTATCACTATCCCTCCTACATCTGGGATATTTTGAAAAAGGGTTTGGAGAATGCACAGGTTCTGACTCTGCAACATAGGGAGGGGGATTTTTCATTAACAAGTCTTCCAGGTGCTCATCTTCTGAGTCCCCTGCGGGCATTATGTGATGGGTCTTTTCTTTACTTTTTCCTTTCTTTTCTTCTAATACCCCCATCATGGGAAATAATCCTTCAGTCAACATAGATTGCCTCCACTGTTTCATTTTCTGCTCTTTGGTTGGCGTTGGAAGCCTGGGATACCATTTACTCACTCCCTTATCCATCCGGGGTTTATCTCTCTCTGCAGCCTCAATTTCCCATTCCTCCAGAGCTTCGTACTGGGTCAGCCTAGGTCTAGGGTGCAATCATTCATGCGGGTCCTTAAGTTAAACAAAATCCGACCATTAAATGTACCTTCGACAGGGAATGCTAAGACTCCGTCCTCGACAGTATACTTTGCCCAATTTTCTAACCAGACACAAGTGTGATACCCTTTATCAAACAACATGAAAGAAGCAGGGGTGTTTGGCGGGGGAATGAGAACGCCTTCCCTCGTTCTAATGGGCTTGTCAGTTTTGAAAAAATTCTTTAATTTATCAGAAAATGACATTTTCCTCTTTACTCCATACATCATGTGCGGTCTACCTCGTATAAGCTGATCCTTATGAAATCCTAGGTACTTTGGGTTCGGTATGAAATCTGGATACCACATGCAACTCTCCAGACTCGCTTCTAGCTCGGCTTGATTAATTTTGTTTACCTTTGTGCTTCCAATGCTAGCGCGACTTATTTTTCGCACTACCCAATCAGGTCAGAGAATACAAAATCCTTAGCCAATGGGTGCGCGGCCTTTTCGCGAGACAGAGTCTCACGCTTCGGCACTCACCCCTCCTTCACAAATTCAGCTCCGTTACACACCCGCTGTCTTGACCAATACCAGCGCGGCACGGAGTGACGTCAGAGCAGCTCTCCGACTGACTCCCTCCTTCACAAGGTAACGGAAACTTTTAACTTTTCCTAAAGTGCGAATGTAAAACTTAGTTACTAACACACAAAGTCTGCCACTATGTCTGAGCGTTCTAAAGAGATAGAAAAACTTTCTTTCACTGCAAGTAAACCACTTCTGTCTACTTCTCATTCACTCTGGATAGACTTCTTTGCCTAACCTCACACGCGAGTAATATAGAACCCGTTATTCTTCCGACTCATCCACTTTCGTCAGGGATATGTACTGAGCCGGGATTTCACCAGTGAACTATTTTACTTACCAGTCAAGCCTCGGAGACCCTACTACTCCTTCCGTATGCGACCCTTACTAGGTGATATCGCAATGAAAGTTTTATACCGGACTCGTAGCTATCATTTATTCAGATACAACAAAAGATCCTAATTAGTGCTTCCAGTTATTCCTAACCCTGCACTAATGACTCAAACCCTAGTGACTTCAACAGCTAACCGGATTCTGCTCACCGTTAGCCAAATACTTCCCCGGGGATTCGGACTACACTGAACACTTACAAACAGTTCTGGGTTAATTCAACATGTAATATCTATAGCAGCAATGCAAAATCATATACATTTACATATAAATCTTTAAACATTTCAAAACATTTAAACCAATATAGTAGAAACTCAGCAGCACACTTTGTTTTCACGGTTTGTTCATCCTGTCTACCTAATCTAACTAGTCCAAACCATCCTCTGGTTGCCAGAAAATTACTGATAGAGCGCGCAGTTCACCCGGGTCACCGTATTCACCAATTACCTACACGCACTGGGCCCTGGCGTGCATAAAATTTAATACACCATTGACATTTGGGTGAACTGGGTGATGGCTTCTGCTACACGCTTCTATGAGTAATTAGGGTTTGGGTTACACCTCTGCTTACCATGTACCTGACTTACCACAGGTACAACTTTCCGACGGACCTGGAGCTATAAGGGAACATTGTAGACAGGGAACCTAGAAAGATATATTCTTTATACTTCAGTACAATACTTATCCACAATTTCTGTAAAATGACCACAGACACCTGATGAAGTTTAAAACTTTATATAGAGGTTCAAAGAGAAGATGCCAAGACAATAAGCGATATGCAGAATAATATATCAAACATCAGAATCAACACCAATAAGTAACTTTGTATTAGAATTATAACCATTAGAATATATGGGAAGACTAAAGGTAGGAATTTTAGAACAGAACTAGTCACTGCAACTTTATGCTAGGAACAATAGGACGGGGTTGGGACCTAGAACATGTATCTAACCTAATCGCTTAAACTATTCTTACTAAATTCACTGCAATCAGCTAAAGAAAAGGGAAAAACTGGAACATACTAATAAAATATAACAGTTTGGCAATTTTCTAAAGGTGGGGAGAGAAGTGGAACAATTCTACAACAATTGCATATAACTTGTTCTCAAGGTGATAGAGCAATATCACAGGCAAGAGTACTTTATAAAAAAAAACAGAGAGAGAGAGAGAGAGAGACGCAAACCCACATGTTAATATTTACCTAGGTCTGAGAGAAGACTAACCCTGGCCACGGGTCAGTTGGAAGGACGGGGACTAGGACCCTCAGAAAAGGAGATACCAGAATGCGAACAGGTACAGCCCACGGACAGATCAGGACAGGATACCCCTCAGGTTCGGGTCAAATGACTGGGCCTCCCAGGGTACGACCAACACCCACAGCTTCGGACAGCAACGCCTGTGTTACCCCCTTCTGCAAGTAATCCGCCAGAAACCCCGATTGGACTTTCGAATTCCCCAGCAAAGTGCTTCGCCAGCACTTAGGATTTTCCACCCCTTTAGGAGTTTGTGGAAAGTATGGACAAAGTGCTCCGCAGCACTTTCAGATTGAGCACCTATTGAGATCGTAGGGTCAGTGACAGGTCTGCTACTCGGACAAGTCGGACAATTTTCCTAAGCTAAACTAGGGTAGTTATACCATTTTGGGGTCCCTCAGACCACCCACTAATGTTGCAAGTGACAGTTTCCCACATTTTGATTGGTCAGAAGAGGTGGTGCGGTCATTACCACCTCCTAAAATTCAACGTTCCCACCATGACATTTAAATTTTTCTATCCGCCCATTAGGTTCACGTTCCCATCCATAGAATACAATAGAAAATCTGAGTGCACAGGACATCGCAACATAGTCAGTTATTCTCAAGGTGAGTGTCCTCATCATGTGCTGGTTTTCTCAGGCGCATTTGGCTTCGGGAGCCAGCTGGCTGGTTTCAGCGTCTGCGCAGTCGAGTTTCTCCCAGGTCACATGGAAATACCCAGAGGAGCTTCAAATATGGCGTAGCTTAAGCACTCCCAGCCCCCAGAGACGCGGTACATGAAAAGTAAACGAGAACAAATTAAAATCACATATAAAATGATCACACTGTATACCATGATAAAATTTTAACCAACCCTTACTTTATAATGACTATAGCATTAATGTTTAGTGCGAAAAGACAGATAGGCTGAAGCAGCAGTAGCAAGCGGAGAGCGTGGTGAGGGTCAAGCGGCCATTTTTGCAACAGTGCGCATGAGCACAAATTCCCTCCAGAATGCGAGTGCGTCACATCACATGGGTATGACCGACGCATGCGCAGACTGAATGTCAGCAAAGCAGCCGATTCTTTAGTGCAAGCTTCGTTAATATGGAAAAAGACATACGAGCAAGCATCCTGGGGACACCCGCGTGTATGGGAAAACGTATAATAACTGACAAACAATTATTTTAGTAGTATTATACATTGGGCGAGGTTCTTGCACTGGGGCAAGGCGCTTTACGTGCGAATCCTTGCTCCATCATACTGACAACGAAAAAATAAATGCATATAGTTACTATGCTTCTAATGAAACAGAAACTTGCTTAGATTCCCTAACATATACTTCCATTTGAAGAAACGAAACTGCAAAAACTTTAATGTTCACCTTTGCCCTTTTCATTTTCATTGACAATTAGCAGACAGCCTTTTTCACACTTACCCATTTTCTCACTAACCCTATGCATTTCTTTCTGATGCACCCTTCGCATTTTATTGCCCTCGGAGTCTGTTATCAGATAAGAAGATCCTACTTAAACTGAAAGCCTAAACAGTTGTTACACACATTGATACTCGGCGTAATCGAAGAACTATTGGATTTTGCTCTGCGATTATTCCTTTAATTCACCTACGCATTTAGAAACATTTGGGATCATTTCCCAATCTACTTCTAAAAAGGTAAGCTTGTGTCTGACTTATTAAATTAAAGTGGAGAAGTGTGGCTCTGTGATTAGAGCGGCAGACCCTGATGCAGAGGTCTAGACCGGGACCAGGGTTCAATTCCCTGCCTCGGCGGGTCTTGGGCTCAAAATTCCACAGACCTGATAATTCTCGCCTTGGTGCCTATTCCAATCATGGAGTGCAACTCTGGGCAATAGCTTGCTTAATCTCCGCAACGACCTCCACAACGCTAAGGATGCCTGGCCTCCATTTTGGGGGTGCCCAGGAGTAGACACCTCACAGGGAAAGCCAGGATGGGTTCCACAGCGGTATTCGTACAAGCGCCTTGAGACCCTTGTGGGTGAGTAGTGCGCTATACAAATATATATTTACAATTTACATTTATTAAACGACTTTTTGTAAAAAAACGTAATTGATATAGTTTTAAATAATTTAACAACAGCGTACATATTCGACCATTATATTATGTTTTTTCAGATAACAATAGGACATTTAAATTAATTTACTTAATAATTACATCTGAGCGTGCCAGTTTTTGAATTTTATTTAAAGCTTACAATCTGTTATGTCTACGTAAATATAATTATTTGCAACGTTTTTCTTACAGCAATATTACTTGGACTACTTAGCTAAAGCGTTTACTATATCAGGAAACAAAATCGTATTCTGCAAGAAATTTTGGCAACATAAAACGTAAGTGGTTGCGCACTTTCTAATTATTCTTTACTTTTGAAATTAGATTAAAGTTATGGTACAATTATATACAGTAGGCAGAAATTATGTTTGACAGTGTTACGCTGCTAAGTAGTATATAAATAAACATAAGGTATTATATATTTAGGCAGGCAAAACAACAAAATCGAACTGCGCCACTTAGTATGTTGGTTACATTCGCATACGCAACATTTACCTTTGCACATTTAGAAATTAGCAGTACATAGAGTCTTTATTCATATTTGCATACGTATTTCCGAAACAAAATACGCAATTTAACATAGCGCACCAGTTAGTCTGTTGGTTACAATCAAAAATGCTATTTAACTCATACATTAAAAAGGTTAAAATCACGCAGCAGCTATTCTTTCTACAAGCTCTGCTATATACAATACACTGCTATGCACGTTTATTTGCACTTAACTTTATAAATTAGATATTTTTCAAGCATAAATAAACTAGCAATCCTTAAAAAATACATTAGCTAAAAATAGATAAACATGCCGATATTATCACAAGCATTGCCATCTTAAAAATATTTTTACCGCGCATTAATGTAGAAGTCACTTTACGTAATGCAATATACGCTTTAAAGACATAGCAGCACTAGTTGATCTGTTGGTTACACTTAATACAGATTAACTTATCAATAGCAAACTTAACGACGCAGCAGCTACTCTTTCCATAAGCTCCGCTATATAAAATAAACTCAATGCATGTTTTTTTGCACGGAACTTAAATTAAATATCGTAATAAACTGCAAATAAACTACCAATTCCTAAAAAATACATTAGATAAGGATACATATACGTGTCATTAATTTACCAAGCATTGCCATATTAAAAAAAAATTTGCGCGCGTTAATGTAGAAGTTACTTTACGTACGGCAATATACGCAATTACAACATAGCAGCACCAGTTAGTCTGTGAGTTACACTCACATATGATTTAACGAATACATTACCAAACTTAAACAATGCATCAGGTACTCTTTCTACAAGCTTCGCTATATACATTACACTGAAATGCATGTTTATTTGCACTTAAAAATTAGACATCCTCTCAAACTACCAATAAACTAGCAATCCCTAAAAAATACATTAGGTAAGAATACATACACATGCCAATATGTTCACAAGCATGGCCATTTTAAAACATTTTTATTGGGCGTTAATGTAGAAGTCACTTTATGTAATGCAATATATGCGGTAACAACATAAAAGCACCAATTAGTATGTTGGTTACACTCACAACTGCAATTTAACTTACACATTAACTCACTTACAACGACGCAACAGCTACTCTTTCCACCAGCTCTGCTATATACAATACATTAATTTGCACGTTCATTTCAACTTACCTTTATAAATTAGATATCCTACCAAACTGCAAATAAACTAGCAATCCCTAAAAAATACATTGCTTAATGATATATATACATGTTGCTATTTTGACAAGCATCGTCATCTTAAAAAACATTTTTAGCGCACGTCAATGTACAAGTCACTTTACGTAATGCAATTTACAAGCATTGCGGTCTTAAAAACATTTACAGCGCGCGTCAATGTACAAGTCACTTTACATAATGCAATTTTAAACATAGTATTCGACATGCTGCTTTAATGTATTTGTCATTTAAGAACTATTTGCTTCACTAATTATATAAAGAAGCATTTTCATACCAGTTAGAGAGCAGTTCTTTCACGCATGCATGTAAATATGCTCGAAAAAACATTACATCTGAACAAGACTTACATGCCACTGTTTTAACAAGCATTGCCATATGCATTTATTTTTACAATATGCTTTGCTATACACAATATACTGGTACGCACGTTCATACGCACCTAATTTTACAAATAAAATAACTTAACATGCTATAAATACACTAGAAATCGTTAAATTAAATATTAGCCACTGCAAAATCCATTTGTCGTTGTTTTCATAAGCATCAGCATATCAAAAAAAAATTAACACGCGTTTCTTGATAAGTTACTTTACTTAATGCGAAACTTAAATATTGCATTTAAAAAAAAACACCTGCATGCAAACTGTTTGCACGTTTACTGCACCATACTTTACAATTTAAACAGCTTAGCAATATAGTAATACGCCAGCAATCACTAAATAACACAAATACATTAGCCATAGCAAGATACACGTACCAATAAATCCACAAGGAACAGCATACTCCAAAACTTTTAACACGCGTTCATTTTAAAGTTAATTTATATATGCAATGCTTAAAACATTTTATTTTACGTGTCCCTCCCACGTATTCGGCGATATGAAAACTAATCATTAAAGTAAAGATTTACAAGTGCATTCACGTTAAAGTTATGTACAGTTATCTCATGCATGCATTTAAATACGCCCGTAAAACAAGAAATATATTACTTACGATTAAGAGTCACATCGGGAACAGTCCAACTCCTTCACAAGCGCCGGAAATCGCACTAAGGATTTAGCGTACTATACGTCAATGAGGACGTTGCATCACGTGATGCGATGCGGCAATGTTATTGGCTGCTACAAAACAGTTAAATACATGCAAGGCTTTCAAATACTAAGCGCCACGCGACGATAGAAAATTACAATTTAAAATTAATGTTACGTTTTTATACCTGCGTATGTGTTTTTCCTTCGAATTAAATTTATAATTCCAGATTAATGTTGCAATTATTTCAGGAAATATCGAACACAAATTATACCCTTATATATTGGCAAACAAACAGTAATTACGGTAAATATGTCAAGATTATACTTGTGTTTTGTTTTGCGGTTCACTATACGCATTTCAAACGTCTATTCTTAGGAAAAAGCTGAACACAGCTCACTGTTTTTTATTCCAGTCACATAACATGCCCCTTTACGGCCAACTATGATTAAACAATATAGTTAAATAAAAGAATGTAATACTTTGTATAATACGCAACGAACGAAGTGTTAATATGCTTGATAAACTGCGTGGCTGATTTATTATTCATACAATTGTACACATGCATATAGACCACAGATCTGACATACTTATTCATGCACCTTTCATAATGCAAGTATAACGCAGCTGAAGTAGTTAATAACAAGGCTCAATTGATGTACCTTAAGTACGAGCATAATGTAATTTTTCACATCGCTGTAATGAGGCATCATGATTCTAGGTATGACATAATTATTCATACAGCTTACAATGCACCTCAACCATGAAGTTCACATACTTATTCATAAAGCTCTCATTATGCACCTCAAACATACAGGTAATGTACTTAGTAGCACAGTTGTAAAAATGCATTTTAAGCAGCAGTCTGAATTGTGCATTTATTAAGTGCTTTGCAGCACATCTTCGGCCGACATTGTATATGGGGGTTAAAAAAAACGGTAACAAAATACGTATTAAAAATACTTGAGAGGATAAAGAAGAGAATGCCAACAACTATTGTACACTGGCGCACAAACGATACAGATGAGCTATTTCACAAGGGATGGGGCATAGCTAGATGTACCTACCCTACAGAGGTCCAATGTATGTACAGTGGGTAAACAGGGGCAGCTACTCGGACAAAGCGAGAAAATTGTCTAATTCTTTAAAACTCGTATGCGTTGATATAAGCGCACAATCCAAAAGTAACGCCAAGTGAAACGAGTCTTAACTCACAGTAGTATGTCCAGTAGCTGAAATAATATTAAGAGAAGTAAACTGCCCTTTGGCGTGAAAAACATATAGTGTACGCTGCCAAGAAGCTGTTAAAAAACGGAGACTTATAGCCGGCTGAAATGCGTTCATATGGTCATATGGCCGGGATGCCCGTCACCCCCTCCCAACACAATCCCCAAGGATGGGAAGTCGGACGCAGTTCTGAACTTCTGGAAGGCGGGAGGGAGTCACCCTCCCGGCCGTATTTATTAAAATATGAAACAAAATTAAAACATTAATTAAAAGTTTCATAATCATGTACAATTTTATATTTATTACATTTCGATGAAGACATGTTCTTTGGCTAACCTTAACAAATCTCTAATACAAAGGTTTCCTAGCCGAGTCTAACATCCTGCAAATGCATACATTCTAAATTAAAATTGTACATCCTAGCATTAAGGGCCAACGGCAAGGTCTTAACCGGTGTCAGATCCCTACTACCAAAACTGTCGCCCTCATGGTGTGAATGGCGCATGCGCAGAGGACTGTACCCTCATTGCCAACTGTAATTTCCCTTGTCTTGTTGGGGGCCCCCCTTTCCGCTCGACGCCATCTTAAAGGTCGTCCGAGCTCCCGTGTGAGGTATCTGTAGGAAGGACAGCGTGGACTCCCCCCCCCCATCCCCACACTCTCTATCTGCTGTCGCGGATATCCGGGCCCCGGGAAATTCGTAGGAGGGGCATATAGCCGCCTCCTCCCCTGGAAGGGGCCTATGGCCGTCTCCCCTTAGGCGACCCATCCTTAGTGGGTTCCGCCTCCCAGTGGGAGGGGCCAATGGCCGCCTCCCCCGGGCGCTCCCATCCATATTGAGTGGCGCCCCACTCTAGGGACCTTGAAATTACTGCTCACCGATCATGACCTTACCGCCCGACCAAAAAATAAATACGACAGTTGTTTACCTACTAAGGAAGGAAAAAAAAAATTCTGACATAGCCTTGATGTTTCATCAACTGCTCTCTCCTACAAAGAAAACAGTATCTTACAGGCAGAAGTCACATCCTTATCTTAAAACATTCCTTTACTTTCTCTACAAAGGGAAAAAAGGCCTCTCTCAGCAAAACTTTATTTAAACCAAACATTGCCATAAGGGGCTGGTGGGTGGGTCAAAATTGCCGCTTGTTCCGTCGAGGGCTCACGAGCAACGAGTGGGTGCAGCCTTCAGAGCACAGGAACAAGAGGACGCTTCTTCGGATTACCGCTCTATTTATTCTTCTTCGGGAGGGCATGTACCCTCCTCCGGTACGCCTACCGGGCGTGGTCATCGGTGTAGGTGTCTAGGACAACCCCTCTTGGGCGGGAAAAGGCGCGCCCCGGCTACGCCGCTTCGGCATACCAGCCGAGACATGCCCCCCGCCCAAAATGGTTTCCCCGGAGGATCGGGGCACCCAACCATACGTTCGGGGGGACCGAGTGGTCGCCCCTTTCCATATGGCCGGGATGCCCGTCACCCCCTCCCAACACAATCCCCAAGGATGGGAAGTCGGACGCAGTTCTGAACTTTTGGAAGGCGGGAGGGAGTCACCCTCCCGGCCGTATTTATTAAAATATGAAACAAAATTAAAACATTAAATAAAAGTTTCATAATCATGTACAATTTTATATTTATTACATTTCGATGAAGAAATTTTCTTTGGCTAACCTTAACAAATCTCTTATACAAAGGTTTCCTAGCCGAGTCTAACATCCTGCAAATGCATACATTCTAAATTAAAATTGTACATCCTAGCATTAAGGGCCAACGGCAAGGTCTTAACCGGTGTCAGATCCCTACTACCAAAACTGTCGCCCCCACGGTGTGAATGGCGCATGCGCAGAGGACTGTACCCTCATTGCCAACTGTAATTTCCCTTGTCTTGTTGGGGGCCCCCCTTTCCGCTCGACGCCATTTTAAAGGTCGTCCGAGTTCCCGTGTGAGGTATCTGTAGGAAGGACAGCGTGGACTCCCCCCCCATCCCCACACTCTCTATCCGCTGTTGCGGATATCCGGGCCCCGGGAAATTCTTAGGAGGGGCATATAGCCACCTCCTCCCCTGGAAGGGACCTATGGCCGTCTCCCCTTAGGCGACCCATCCTTAGTGGGTTCCGCCTCCCAGTGGGAGGGGCCAATGGCCGCCTCCCCCCGGGCGCTCCCATCCATATTGGGTGGCGCCCCACTCTAGGGACCTTGAAATTACTGCTCACCGATCATGACCTTACCGCCACAGGCCGGATAGTTGACCGGCTATCCGGCCCCCCCCAGACTCCTCCTAAAGGTCATGCTTCCTCAAACCCCTTAGCCATGCTATGAAGTCTCCTATGAGTAAAACAATCCCCTCCCGGGTCAGGTGAACCCCATCATTTAGATACATGTGATCACCCCGAATACACCCATGAGGAATACTATGCAACTGTGTAGAGCGAAACATTCTACCAATTTTATTGTTAACCTTCTTCACCGAATGGTTCAGTGCTGACACCGAAAGGCCCCCATCAAATTGTTTTTTGTAATTTTCTCCCTGAGTGTACTGGGGTAGCTCAGACGTGGGTCCCAGAGCCTCTACACCACTGGAGTCAAGCTAGCCGGGCTGATGAGAGGTGTTACCTCGAAACCGGTCCGGTCCTCGGATGCTTGATTCCGGTCTGGGAAAGATATGGCTGTTGTAGTTCGGACTGGACTGTTCCCATGGGGCACAGGGTCAGAGCTGATTTGCATAAAGCCATTATCTGACCCAGGGTGGTGTGGAGTGCAAAAAACGATGGATTTAGGCCCAGATCCCTGTACTGGGGTGAATGTAAGACATTGATCTACATTCTGTCCATCAAATTGTTTTTTGTAATTTTCTCCCTGAGTGTACTGGGGTAGCTCAGACGTGGGTCCCAGAGCCTCCACACCACTGGAGTCAAGCTAGCCGGGCTGATGAGAGGTGTTACCTCGAAACCGGTCCGGTCCTCGGATGCTTGATTCCGGTCTGGGAAAGATATGGCTGTTGTAGTTCGGACTGGACTGTTCCCATGGGGCACAGGGTCAGAGCTGATTTGCATAAAGCCATTATCTGACCCAGGGTGGTGTGGAGTGCAAAAAACGATGGATTTAGGCCCAGATCCCTGTACTGGGGTGAATGTAAGACATTGATCTACATTCTGTCCATCAAATTGTTTTTTGTAATTTCCACCGAAAGGCCCCCCGCCATACTTTCCTGGGAATCATGTGGGACCAGGCAATCGTGCACCCCGGGATTCTTTTTGCCAACCAGCTAACGACAGACAAAACTTGCTCGAACAATACTCGTCTACCCAGAGTCACCCAGTCATTGCCCCCCTGGTGTACTATGACTACAGATGGCGGTGACCTCTGCCGTCCTAAGAGACCCTCAACAAAAGATTCGAATTGGTCAATACAGAGCCCGCCCCTTCCGTGGAAGGCCACTCTGTACCCGTATTCCCCAGCTGCGCGAGTCGCGTCACCTGCTTTGAATACGTCCCCGGCCCGCCTCAAGTATGAGTGGCCCACGACCCACACCACTCTCTCCTCAGACGGTGATCCATGACCGCTGGTCTCCAGGTACTGGGTCGACTGCAAATTTCGCCCCGCATGACATGCTCACCAAACTGTAATTCAAACAAAAGACATGAAGCGTGAGTGCATGTCAACTGACTTCACAACATGTGCAATCGCACATACCTTTTGAAGCAATTCGAGGACCATCGTCCCAATTGTTTCCCTTCCTCTGCACCCTGACCCCTGGCTGTAGCCTCAGTAGCAGCCCCTATCCTAAAGGAGTGGGTCCCAAAATCACAAGGGTCAATGCCCGCGGCAGCGATTGTCAGTGCTAGCACCCTCTGGAACTGAAACCTCGTCAGTGGGGTGCCATCGTTGTGCCTCAGCAAACTCCCCCCCCATGTATCCGCCCTCAGTGCCAAGTATTCCTCTATACACATTATAGGGCACGTGGGGGACCCTCGCACGCGCTGCACAACAACACTGTTTCCCGTAGCTCCCTGGTCAGTCTTGGACCTCGCTATCGTGACTACCATCGAATCACCCCTAATTAGGATGTGATCCCTGCACAAGCCTCCCTCCACATCTTTCTTATTCCTTGCGACCAGTTCGCTCACCCGCATAGCCCCATGGAACGCTAATGCGAAAGCTGCCCGGAACAGAACTGCTTCGAATTGGGAGGAGCATGTCTCATCTTGCTTGCGACCCTCGAGGCGCTGCCAGCTGCGAAGGGCTTTTTTCGCCAAAAAGGAACCTGTTGGGTCCTTGATGCCATGTACCTGCGCCATGAATGAAATGGCCGCCCTGTGCCTATTGGCCGTTGCCGCTGATCGGCCTTCTCTGTGCAGTGCTACCAGGAACCCTAGGAAGGATTCCTCCTGACCCCAGTTCTGATTCCCTGTCGGACCCAAAAAAGCACAATAGGAATGAAACGCCCCTTCGTATGCCTTCCTCGTCCTGGGGGCTAAGCTCGCTGCCACGAGGTCTTGTAATCCGGGGCACCGATTAGCCAGAGTGCTTCGGGGAATGGTGCCGCCGCTAGATCCGCTGTAGGTAGATAACCCCTGAACGCCTGCATATGTGATCGAGAGAGCGCAACAGCCGCATGATTCAGTACACCCGGCACATGTTTCGCCCTGAACTGTACATTCAGTCTCATGCAAAGCAGCACAATTTCTTTCAACAATCTCAAGATCAATTTGCTGCATGCTGCCTGTCGGTTAATACATTCGACAACAGTCATATTATCAGACCAAAATACGACTGAGCGGTCTCTGAAATCGCCTGGCCATGCCATCAGAGCGACAAAAATAGGGAACAGCTCCAGGAACCCAATGTTACTTGTGAGACCGCTGGAGTGCCACCACGCCGGCCATGTTTGCGCCGACCATTGGTTACCAAAAATGGCGCCAAATCCCACGCTCCCCGCCGAGTCAGTCCATAAACCCAGCTCGTCTGAAGACGCTGGCGGCTTGCTCCACACTACTCGACCGTTGAAGTCCGCCAGAAATGCCAACCAAATGCGCATATCCTGGCGAACCTCTGCAGACAGTCTCGTACGGTGGTGTCCTTCTTTGAGACCAACCATAGCTTGTGCAATAGAGCGTGAGAAGGGGCGGGCCATTGGTATAACTCTCAAGGCAAAGTTAAGCTGACCCACTGTTTGCTGTAACTGGTGCAGGGTCACTTTCTCCTTACCAAGGCAAAGTTCCAGGGAAGCCCTAAATTTAGCCACCTTTCCTACCGGCAAACGGAAACACCCCTCCACAGAATCGAGCTCAATTCCCAGAAACTCCAGTGAAGTAGATGGTCCAACCGTTTTACCTGGTGCCAATGGGACTCCAAACTCCCTCATGAGGATGCAAAAGTCCTGTAGCGCCTGCGCACATTTCGTGTTGCCGGCTGCTCCCAAGAACAGAAAGTCATCTAGATAATGCATAACATGCCTATGCCCTGTGGCCTCGGTGAATGCCCACTCTAAAAAACTGCTGAATCTTTCAAAATAGGCACAAGAAATGGAGCAACCCATCGGCATGCATTTATCCATGTAATAACTCCCTTGGAAAGCAAAACCTAGCAAAAGCTGATCCTGTGGGTGTACCGGGAGCAACCGGAACGCTGATTCGATATCTGATTTTGCCATCAGCGCCCCGGGGCCCAGGCGATTTAACATGGCGACGGCATCATCGAATGACGCGTACCGCACCAAACAAACTTCCGGGTCAATAGCATCGTTCACCGAGAAACCCCTTGGAGCAGACAGGTTATGGATCAGCCTAAACTCCCCGAGTTCCTTCTTCGGGACCACCCCTAATGGGGAACAGATGAAATCCGCCACTGGCGGGCGCTGAAAAGGCCCTGCCACTCGCCCTAGACTCACTTGTTTTACAAGTTTTCTCTCTACCACACTTGGATTCTGCTGCGTTGATAGCTGGTTTTTACAAAAAGGTTCCCCTCGAAAATCCCCCGCCGGGATGTGGAAGCCGTAAAAGAATCCCTTCCTCAACACCCCAGCGGAGACATGATCAGGGTATTTGTTCAACTAAGGAGTCATAGCCATGGGATCAACGGGTGTAGGCAATTGGTCACAACGATCAGCCTCACTCCTGCTTGGAGCCTCCCTTTCCTCCCCCCCCCCGTTATTTTTGGATCTACATGAACTCTCCGGGTGTGAGGAATTCCCACAGCCCGCACACACATGCTTGAACCTACATGTTCCTTGCGGTATATTACAGTTACCTCGATTGAAGCCCCAACAGACCCCCCGCTTTCCACCATTCCCGCCGGTCTTCGGCTGGTGATCACCACCGGCGCCTGCTCGAAAGGGCACCGCGGGTTTTTGGCGGGAAACCCCCGACCCACTCCTGCCTGGCGAGGATGTCCCTGCCGTCCCAGGCAGGAGCTGCTTATGCCAAGAAATTGAGTCGAGGCAGTCCCATGTCAGAGAGGAATCATACTCTTTCGCTTTACGGAATTTCATGTCGTAACCTTTCCATTCGTCCCCTTCATACATTTCATAAAAATCCATTATACGAGTTTGATAACAAGACAGTTCAGTCAATACCTCGGGCTTACGTTCACCAATAATCGCAGTAAACATTGCAAAGGCCTTCGCCCAATTCGTTATCGTCTCCTCCACCCTAAACTCCGCCATCTTGGCGCGCCAGACGCTCGGGTGCCACAAATCTTTTTGTGTTTTAGCATATTCCATCTCTCGATGGTCAGTTAATAACGAAAACATATTGACATACTTGTCTGCCCATATCGATTCTTTCGTGGCAATCGGGATATGTTGTACCACCCTCTCCCGCCTTGAGGGTAATGAGCCCTCTCCCGCCAGCGGCAAAGCGAGCTTACCCGGTTCGGTCGTTGTTCCCGCCGTTTTCTCGCGACCAGCTGCCGGTCCTTCCGGTATCACCTGTGGGGAAACAAGAGGAAGATTCGCCTTCGCTGCCTCTCGCAACTGCCGCAACTGCTGGATTAGTAACTTGGCCTCTTCGGCCGTGTCTCCGGGCGCCGTAGCACCCCCTGCCTTCTTATTGAGCCATGCGGCCAACTGGGTGGCCAGTTCAGGAGGCATATCCTCCTCGTTAGCGGGCGTAATCACAACCGGGATCGGTTGACCCGCGTCTGGGATTGGTACCGGGTCATTAGCTGGTGTGACAGGGGTGACCGGGGGCACCTCAGGGACCGGAACCTCCCCTGCAACCGCCCTCCTCTTGACCCGTTTCCCTCTACCCTCGGGGACGATTCCCGGCAAGGCCGGCCCTATTACCTTCTTAGGGTTACCAGGCTTGTTCATTGCAGCCAGTTGTTTTTTGACGACCGCCAAATCTCGACCAAGCGCTGGGACTTGTCCGACCTTTCGTTCCATTCCCGCTATCCGGTTCACCAACATGAGTAGCACCTTGTCTGTCTCGGAACCCTTTCCTGCCTTCTTGCCAGACATGTTTCGATTATCCGTTCCGAGTCGATCAACACGGTCCTGGATTCTTCGCCTTAAATCACTGAAAGAGAAACACAAGAATTACAAGTTCTCAAAATTGCCGCTTGTTCCGTCGAGGGCTCACGAGCAACGAGTGGGTGCAGCCTTCAGAGCACAGGAACAAGAGGACGCTTCTTCGGATTCCCGCTCTATTTATTCTTCTTCGGGAGGGCGTGTACCCTCCTCCGGTACGCCTACTGGGCATGGTCATCGGTGTAGGTGTCTAGGACAACCCCTCTTGGGCAGGAAAAGGCGCGCCCCGGCTACGCCGCTTCGGGCATACCAGCCGAGACACGCCCCCCGCCCAAAATGGTTTCCCGGGAGGATCGGGGCACCCAACCATACGTTCGGGGGGACCGAGTGGTCGCCCCTTTCCAATTGCGTAACACAAAACGCTTTACGTTAACTGAAAACAGATGACAATGAGATTACAGCACCTCCGTGCGCCTGACAAAGGATATGCTCTTGAGCACTGCTATAGCTGTAGGAGCCTACCCCTCTCCCACCAGGACCAAATGCCATCAGTTTAATTAAGCCAATCACAAGGTGTCACCCAGAAGTAAAGGGCTACAGGAAAGCAATTCGGACATGTAGCATAACGGGCAGAGCTGCCACCATTACAAATGCTCCATTTTTGGTAGCAGCTTAACAGCATATGCTTGTAAGCATCAATTAAACTCCCCGTACCTAATAAAATGTAGCTTTGTTTGATTTTATATCACCCACTACCATCTAGTCAAGTTCACGCTACATACGACTGCAAACATTGAATATAGCCAGAAAAAAGTGATTCTAACACTGAGGCAGGCTACGGACGCACCTATTCTTCCCCCTTCGGGTGGAGTTCACGATACATACAACTGCAAACACTGAATATAGTCACAAAAAAGTGATTCTAACACTAAGACAGGCTACGGACGCACCTACCCTTCCCCGGTACATAAATGACTTAATTGTGCAATGATTAAAAAAAAATGACATACCAAACAGAAAACTGTGAAAGCCGCTCGCACTCGGCACGCAGCAAGGAACGTTCGCGTCTTATAAATCTTCTTTGCACCAGGCTATGAGGCACACAAAACAAATGCTGTGCTTAGCATAATAACCACTCGTGCGTCATTAACATGTGGAGCGCCAATCGCTAGTTTAATAAAATCCCAACATCAAAGTACAGTCTTCAAGCTAAACTGTCCTCCTTCGAAAATCTTACAGCACTATAGCCTACAGGGAGTTTAGGACAAAACTGGAAACACGGCAACATGGAAGCATTGGCTGGAAGAAAGCAGGTACTATACACCATAGACCATGCATAAATCAAAAGTGCACCAAAAAGCGCGGCAGCCTCAAGGATCCGCCAATCAAGGTTTAAGAACTAACTTGTATGAGCCCCTAATCTACAATAATACTATTAATAATTCTACAGCTAGCTCTTACTGTAGATTACTACAAGCATGCCTTTTAGCCCCAACATGAAATATTGCCTGGACTATTATCGATAATAAGAGCAATATAATCAAGTGGACATTTTACATAGAGGAGATACCCAGCGTACCCATGCCTATACAAGGCAATCTTTCATGTGGGGGCTTGAAGACATGCTTGTGATAATCTACAGTAGGAGCTAGCTGTAGAATTATTAACTGGTGCAACACACATCATCGATTTCGCTTCACTGTTATGCCTAGTACCGAACACCCCATGAGGCGCACACGCCACCGTTTTTGTGGATTTTATTTCAATATGTAGCGTAGAAAAAAAGAACTAAACCAGCTACCACCACGAAAACTCAAAAAACACTGAACCAAGCAACCTCTCCAAGAGAATATATATCATGCATAGTATGCACCGGATCAAGCCTGTTCTTGCATTGCAGTCAGTTTATGAGAAGCCTGTTACAAATAAGACACTTGTGACCAACTAAAATGCGTTCGTGTGAGCAAATGCATAACGCAAAACGCTGTCCGTTAACTGAAAACAGGTGACACTGAGATTACAGCACGTCAATGCGCCTGAAAAGAATACGCTCTTGGGCACTGCTGGAGCTTTACGAGCCTACCCCTCTCCCACTTTTCCAAATGCCATCAGTTTAATTAAGCCAATCACATAATGCCACCCAATAGAAAAGAGCAACAGGAAAGCAATTAAAAAATCTAGCATAACAGACAGAACTGCAGCCATTAGAAATGCTCGATTTACGGTAGCATTTTAACAGCATATGCTTCTAAGCATCAATTAAACTTCTTGTGCCTAATAAATGTAGCTTACTTTAATTTAATATCATCTACTACCTTCAGATCGACTTCATGCTACATAAAACTGCAAACACCAAATATAGTCAAAAAAAGTGATTCTAACAATAAGATTGGAAAGGGGCGACCATTCGGTCCCCCCGAACGTATGGTGGAGTACCACGATCCCCCCGGGAAGCCATCTTGGGCGGAAGGCGAGTCTCGGCTGGTATGCCCGAAGCGGCGTAGCCGGGGCGCGCCTTTTTCCCGCCCTCGAATGGGCTGTCCTAGACACCGACGCGGCCGGCCACGCCCTGGGAGGCAGGCGGGGGCGGGTTTACGCCCGCCCTGAAGACGGATAAAAGGAGCGGAAGCCAAGAAAGCATCCTCTTGTTCCTGTGCTCTGAAGCTGCACCTCCCCGCTGCACGTGAGCTCGAGACGGAACGAAGAGCCAATTTTGAGCGTTGTAATCTTTCTTTTGTCTTACAGATATCCCGTCTGAGAATGCCCAAGAAAGTCGGAAAGCGGGTCGGTACCGAGCAGATGCTCCGCATGCTCATGAAGGAGATAGCCGATCTGAAGAAAAAGGTGGCGGCTAAGGACGGGGCGGGAGGACCGAAACGGCCTTTGCAGGGAGCAGTCCCCGGGGAAAAAAGCAAGAGGCCCAGAAGGGGAGCACTTGGGGGAGACACCCCGGTTCCCGATACCCCACGTGAGGAGCCAATCCCGGTGCCGAAAGAGGGGAATCCAATTCCTGTGGTAGTCACCCCCGTGAACAGGGAGGATATGCCCCCCGAGTTAGCGGCACAATTGGCAGCGTGGTTGGGAAAAGATAGCGAGGGCGCCACGGCTGACGACGCCCGGGCAGTAATGAGGCAGCTGCGGGAATCTAGGGAGGCTGCGAAGGCAACATCTTCTGTTCCCCCACAGGTTCCGGCGGCTGGAAGTACAGCAGGCCCAAGTTCGGCGACAAGCGCGGGGTCTACTTCAGGTAAGCGGCCATTGCCGATTGCGGGGGAGGGGTCTGTACCTTCTTGAAGGGAGAAGATTGCCCAGCATGTCCCACTAGAAATTAAGGAATTGATTTGGGCGGATAAGTATGTAAACATGTTTTCATTGCTTACCGACCATTACGAGATAGAGCATGTGAAGAGCCAAAAGGAGCTCATGCATCCGAGTGTTTGGCGCGCAAAAATGGCCGCCTTTAAGGTTGACGAGAACATTGGTACTTGGGGCAGAGCGTGGGGCATATTTACCTCCATCATGGGCGAGCGCAGGCCTGAGTTGCTGACCGAGTTACCCATTTACCAGTCACGTATTATGGAGTATTTTGTGGCATATGGGGGCAATCAGTGGTTCTGCTATGACAATCTTTTTAGAAAAGCTAAGGAACACAACCCATTGTTGACTTGGGATTGTTACGACTCTGTGTCATGGCAAAAAATGGAGAGTACAGGAATGTTGAAGGTACCATTGGTAGGGAGTAACGGAGGAGAATCTTCCCGCCAAAACTCTGGGACGCCCTTTCGGACGGGTGCAGGTAATGAGTACCACTCGAAGCCGAGTGGCAACACGGGGAAAAGGGGGATCTGTTGGAATTTTAACAGAGGGAAATGTACGAGGCCCCAGGGGTCATGCAAATTCAGACATGAGTGTGGGGGGTGTGGGCAGCCATCCCATCCTGAGTCCTTGTGCAGAGCCAAAACGGGTGATAACGGTGGTAAGGGAGGCACCAAACAGGTCTGATATAGTCCGAGGGGCGCCTTTACCTACCCCGATTGATACCATGGCAATGATTCCTTGGCTCAACGAGTACCCGGATCATGCTTCCGCTGGGGTGTTGCGAAACGGGTTCTCATATGGTTTCCGCATCCCAGTGGGGGATTTTCAGGGTGTAGCAAACTGTAAGAATCAACTGTCGGTCTTGCAGCACGCGGCGGTGGTACAGGTAAAGATTGGGAAGGAGGTGACTCGAGGTCGTGTTGCCGGTCCATTCGATTTGCCACCGGTTGTTAACTTTGTTTGTTCCCCTCTAGGGGTGGTCCCCAAGAAGGACCCGGGTGAGTTTCGGCTGATACATAACTTGTCAGCCCCACGTAGTCTTTCCGTGAATGACGCGATAGACCCGGAAGTGTGTTCAGTGCGGTATGCATCTTTCGATGAGGCCGTAGCCATGTTGAATCGCCTAGGGCCCGGGGCGCTGATGGCAAAATCAGACATCGAGTCAGCGTTCCGGTTGCTCCCGGTACACCCAGACGATCAGCGTCTTCTTGGTTTCATGTTTCAGGGTCGCTATTACATGGATAGATGTATGCCAATGGGGTGCTCGATTTCATGTGCCTATTTCGAGAAGTTCAGTTGTTTTCTGCAGTGGGTATTCACAAGGAAGACAGGTTTTCAACATGTTATGCACTATCTCGATGACTTTCTGTTTTTGGGGGCAGCCGGGGATCCTGAGTGTGGACAGGCTTTACAGGAATTTTGTGTCTTAATGAATCGATTTGGTGTGCCATTGGCGCCAGGTAAGACTGTGGGGCCCTCGACCTTGATCGAGTTTCTGGGGATCGAGCTCGACTCGGTAGAAGGGTGTTTTCGATTACCCAAGGAAAAAGTGTTGAAATTCAGGTTATCCCTTGAGACATGTATTCGCGCAACAAAAGTAAACCTGCATCAATTGCAACAGGTGGTGGGTCAGTTGAATTTTGCCCTAAGAGTGATACCAATGGCGCGCCCCTTTTCCCGCTCGATTGCACAAGCCATGGTCGGCCTGAAGGAAGGACATCACCGCACGAGACTCTCGGCAGAGGTTCGCCAGGACATGCGCATTTGGTTGGCATTTCTGGCGGATTTCAATGGTCGAATTGTCTGGAACAAACCAGCGGTGTCCTCCGAGGAGCTGGGGCTGTGGACAGATTCAGCGGGGAGTATAGGTTTTGGTGCCATATTTGGTACACAATGGTCGGCTCAAAAATGGCCGTCATGGTGGCATGAGTGCGGGTTGACGAGTAACATTGCTTTTCTCGAACTTTTTCCTATTTTGGTGGCCCTGAAAACATGGCCCGGGGGTTTCCGTAATCACTCTGTGGTGTTCTGGTCGGATAACATGACCGTGGTTGAGTGTATCAATAGTCAGGCAGCACGATGCATATTGATTCTGAGACTGCTCAAGGAAATTGTGTTGTTATGCATGCAACTGAATGTACTATTTAGGGCACGACATGTGCCGGGGGTGATGAACCAAGCGGCTGATGCGCTTTCTCGTTTCCGTATGCAGGCCTTCTGGGGTTTTCTGCCCACAGCGGACCCGGTGGCGGCACCTTTTCCCGAAGCTCTCTGGTCTCTCGGTGCCCCGAACTACAAAACCTCGTGGGAGAGAGTTTAGCACCCAGGACGAGGAAGGCATATGAAGGGGCGTTCCGTTCCTATTGGGCCTTTTTGGGTACTGCTAGGGGGGAGCTTTGGGGTCAGGAAGAGTTTGTAGTGAAATTTCTGCTCTCGTTACATCAGGCAGGCAAATCAGTAGCTACGGCCCAGAGGCATCGGGCCGCCATTTCCTTTATGGCAAAGGCTCATGGGATCCAGGACCCGACAGCGTCTTTCGTTGTGCAGAAAGCGCTACGTGGGTGGCAACGCCTTGAGGGTCGCAGAGTAGATGAGAGGCACCCGATAGGTCTGGATAGGTTGGCCCTGTTATCCTCCGTACTCCCTGCAACATGTTCATCCCAGTATGAAACTGTGTTATTCCGAGCCGCATTTGCGCTAGCATTCCATGGGGCTATGCGGGTAAGCGAACTAGTGGCGAAGAACAAGAGGGATAGGACGGGGGGATTGTGCCGGGAGCACATTCAGGTCAGGGGGGAGACGATGACGGTCTCATTTGTTAGGTCCAAATCCGATCAAGGTGCAATCGGGGACTGTGTAATCATTCAGAGGATCCCCGGGTCTTCCATGTGCCCTGTGGTATGCGTAGAGGAATATTTGGCACAGAGGGTTGCAGCATGGGGGGGGACCTTCTTGAGACACGCTGACGCCACCCCACTGACGAGGTTTCAGTTCCAGAGGGTGCTTGCGATGTCGATTTCGGCCGCGGGCTTGAACCCCGGCGAGTTCGGGACCCATTCCTTTTGGATAGGGGCTGCTACTGAGGCTACAGCCAGGGGTCTGAGTGTGGAACAAGTAAAACGTGTGGGGCGTTGGTCCTCGAACTGTTATAAAAGGTATGTGCGGTTGCACATGTTGTGAAGCTGTAATGATATACTCACGCTTCTTGTTTCTGTTTGATTTTCAGTTACGCAAGCTTACGAAGCGGGGCGGACTGTACAGTCGACCCGACTCCTGGGGATCAGCGGTCAGAAATCACCGTCTGCGAATAAGGAGGTGTGGGTCGTGGGCCACTCATATGTGAGGCGTGCCGCGGACGTATTCAATATTTACAACAAGGGGTGGTGAGGGACAGAGTCTCTGAATTAAGCAGAAAGCTCTCACCCTGTCAAGAGATCAGGGCTAGATCCAACACCGTTTTTTAGCTCACTGCACCATCCCAGTTTCAGAACCTGGCTGTATGCAAATTAGTCTGTTCCTGTCCCAGTGCATGATGGGAACAGGGCAAACCAAACTACAAAAGCCAATTCTTACACTGGGAAGGAAACAAGCTCCCGGGGACCGGTTTCTGGCATTACAGCCGTCTTCGGCCCGGTTTGCTTGAATCCTGATGGTGCAATGAGCAAGGGTCTCACATCTGAGAATACCCTTCCACGCTTAGGGTGGACAAAAATATTTACAACAAGGGGTGGTGAGGGACAGAGTCTCTGAATTAAGCAGAAAGCTCTCACCCTGTCAAGAGATCAGGGCTAGATCCAACACCGTTTTTTAGCTCACTGCACCATCCCAGTTTCAGAACCTGGCTGTATGCAAATTAGTCTGTTCCTGTCCCAGTGCATGATGGGAACAGGGCAAACCAAACTACAAAAGCCAATTCTTGCACTGGGAAGGAAACAAGCTCCCGGGGACCGGTTTCTGGCATTACAGCCGTCTTCGGCCCGGTTTGCTTGAATCCTGATGGTGCAATGAGCAAGGGTCTCACATCTGAGAATACCCTTCCACGCTTAGGGTGGACAAAAATATTTACAACAAGGGGTGGTGAGGGACAGAGTCTCTGAATTAAGCAGAAAGCTCTCACCCTGTCAAGAGATTAGGGCTAGATCCAACACCGTTTTTTAGCTCACTGCACCATCCCAGTTTCAGAACCTGGCTGTATGCAAATTAGTCTGTTCCTGTCCCAGTGCATGATGGGAACAGGGCAAACCAAACTACAAAAGCCAATTCTTACACTGGGAAGGAAACAAGCTCCCGGGGACCGGTTTCTGGCATTACAGCCGTCTTCGGCCCGGTTTGCTTGAATCCTGATGGTGCAATGAGCAAGGGTCTCACATCTGAGAATACCCTTCCACGCTTAGGGTGGACAAAAATATTTACAACAAGGGGTGGTGAGGGACAGAGTCTCTGAATTAAGCAGAAAGCTCTCACCCTGTCAAGAGATCAGGGCTAGATCCAACACCGTTTTTTAGCTCACTGCACCATCCCAGTTTCAGAACCTGGCTGTATGCAAATTAGTCTGTTCCTGTCCCAGTGCATGATGGGAACAGGGCAAACCAAACTACAAAAGCCAATTCTTACACTGGGAAGGAAACAAGCTCCCGGGGACCGGTTTCTGGCATTACAGCCGTCTTCGGCCCGGTTTGCTTGAATCCTGATGGTGCAATGAGCAAGGGTCTCACATCTGAGAATACCCTTCCACGCTTAGGGTGGACAAAAATATTTACAACAAGGGGTGGTGAGGGACAGAGTCTCTGAATTAAGCAGAAAGCTCTCACCCTGTCAAGATATCAGGGCTAGATCCAACACCGTTTTTTAGCTCACTGCACCATCCCAGTTTCAGAACCTGGCTGTATGCAAATTAGTCTGTTCCTGTCCCAGTGCATGATGGGAACAGGGCAAACCAAACTACAAAAGCCAATTCTTACACTGGGAAGGAAACAAGCTCCCGGGGACCGGTTTCTGGCATTACAGCCGTCTTCGGCCCGGTTTGCTTGAATCCTGATGGTGCAATGAGCAAGGGTCTCACATCTGAGAATACCCTTCCACGCTTAGGGTGGACAAAAATATTTACAACAAGGGGTGGTGAGGGACAGAGTCTCTGAATTAAGCAGAAAGCTCTCACCCTGTCAAGAGATCAGGGCTAGATCCAACACCGTTTTTTAGCTCACTGCACCATCCCAGTTTCAGAACCTGGCTGTATGCAAATTAGTCTGTTCCTGTCCCAGTGCATGATGGGAACAGGGCAAACCAAACTACAAAAGCCAATTCTTACACTGGGAAGGAAACAAGCTCCCGGGGACCGGTTTCTGGCATTACAGCCGTCTTCGGCCCGGTTTGCTTGAATCCTGATGGTGCAATGAGCAAGGGTCTCACATCTGAGAATACCCTTCCACGCTTAGGGTGGACAAAAATATTTACAACAAGGGGTGGTGAGGGACAGAGTCTCTGAATTAAGCCAGGGACAGACTGATTTGCATATAGCCAGGTTCTGAGCTGGGATGGGGCAGTGAGATAAATAACGGTGATGGATCAAGCCCTGATCTTTGGACTGGGTAAGAGTGGTCTGCTCAATTCAGACACTCTGTTCATCACCACCCCCTTTTGTAAATCGATTTTGGCCACTATAGGTGTGGCAGGGTATACTCAGACATGAGTCCCTTTCTCACTGCTCCATCAGGATTCAAGCAAGCCGGGCCGAAGAGGCTGAAATGCCAGAAACCGGTCCCCGGTAGCTTGTCTCCTTTCTGGTAAAGAATTGGCTTGGTAGTTTAGTCTGCCCTGTTCCCATGATGCACTGGGCCAGGGACAGACTGATTTGCATATAGCCAGGTTCTGAGCTGGGATGGGGCAGTGAGATAAATAACGGTGATGGATCAAGCCCTGATCTTTGGACTGGGTAAGAGTGGTCTGCTCAATTCAGACACTCTGTTCATCACCACCCCCTTTTGTAAATCGATTTTGGCCACTATAGGTGTGGCAGGGTATACTCAGACATGAGTCCCTTTCTCACTGCTCCATCAGGATTCAAGCAAGCCGGGCCGAAGAGGCTGAAATGCCAGAAACCGGTCCCCGGTAGCTTGTCTCCTTTCTGGTAAAGAATTGGCTTGGTAGTTTAGTCTGCCCTGTTCCCATGATGCACTGGGCCAGGGACAGACTGATTTGCATATAGCCAGGTTCTGAGCTGGGATGGGGCAGTGAGATAAATAACGGTGATGGATCAAGCCCTGATCTTTGGACTGGGTAAGAGTGGTCTGCTCAATTCAGACACTCTGTTCATCACCACCCCCTTTTGTAAATCGATTTTGGCCACTATAGGTGTGGCAGGGTATACTCAGACATGAGTCCCTTTCTCACTGCTCCATCAGGATTCAAGCAAGCCGGGCCGAAGAGGCTGAAATGCCAGAAACCGGTCCCCGGTAGCTTGTCTCCTTTCTGGTAAAGAATTGGCTTGGTAGTTTAGTCTGCCCTGTTCCCATGATGCACTGGGCCAGGGACAGACTGATTTGCATATAGCCAGGTTCTGAGCTGGGATGGGGCAGTGAGATAAATAACGGTGATGGATCAAGCCCTGATCTTTGGACTGGGTAAGAGTGGTCTGCTCAATTCAGACACTCTGTTCATCACCACCCCCTTTTGTAAATCGATTTTGGCCACTATAGGTGTGGCAGGGTATACTCAGACATGAGTCCCTTTCTCACTGCTCCATCAGGATTCAAGCAAGCCGGGCCGAAGAGGCTGAAATGCCAGAAACCGGTCCCCGGTAGCTTGTCTCCTTTCTGGTAAAGAATTGGCTTGGTAGTTTAGTCTGCCCTGTTCCCATGATGCACTGGGCCAGGGACAGACTGATTTGCATATAGCCAGGTTCTGAGCTGGGATGGGGCAGTGAGATAAATAACGGTGATGGATCAAGCCCTGATCTTTGGACTGGGTAAGAGTGGTCTGCTCAATTCAGACACTCTGTTCATCACCACCCCCTTTTGTAAATCGATTTTGGCCACTATAGGTGTGGCAGGGTATACTCAGACATGAGTCCCTTTCTCACTGCTCCATCAGGATTCAAGCAAGCCGGGCCGAAGAGGCTGAAATGCCAGAAACCGGTCCCCGGTAGATTGTCTCCTTTCTGGTAAAGAATTGGCTTGGTAGTTTAGTCTGCCCTGTTCCCATGATGCACTGGGCCAGGGACAGACTGATTTGCATATAGCCAGGTTCTGAGCTGGGATGGGGCAGTGAGATAAATAACGGTGATGGATCAAGCCCTGATCTTTGGACTGGGTAAGAGTGGTCTGCTCAATTCAGACACTCTGTTCATCACCACCCCCTTTTGTAAATCGATTTTGGCCACTATAGGTGTGGCAGGGTATACTCAGACATGAGTCCCTTTCTCACTGCTCCATCAGGATTCAAGCAAGCCGGGCCGAAGAGGCTGAAATGCCAGAAACCGGTCCCTGGTAGCTTGTCTCCTTTCTGGTAAAGAATTGGCTTGGTAGTTTAGTCTGCCCTGTTCCCATGATGCACTGGGCCAGGGACAGACTGATTTGCATATAGCCAGGTTCTGAGCTGGGATGGGGCAGTGAGATAAATAACGGTGATGGATCAAGCCCTGATCTTTGGACTGGGTAAGAGTGGTCTGCTTAATTCAGACACTCTGTTCATCACCACCCCCTTTTGTAAATCGATTTTGGCCACTATAGGTGTGGCAGGGTATACTCAGACATGAGTCCCTTTCTCACTGCTCCATCAGGATTCAAGCAAGCCGGGCCGAAGAGGCTGAAATGCCAGAAACCGGTCCCCGGTAGCTTGTCTCCTTTCTGGTAAAGAATTGGCTTGGTAGTTTAGTCTGCCCTGTTCCCATGATGCACTGGGCCAGGGACAGACTGATTTGCATATAGCCAGGTTCTGAGCTGGGATGGGGCAGTGAGATAAATAACGGTGATGGATCAAGCCCTGATCTTTGGACTGGGTAAGAGTGGTCTGCTCAATTCAGACACTCTGTTCATCACCACCCCCTTTTGTAAATCGATTTTGGCCACTATAGGTGTGGCAGGGTATACTCAGACATGAGTCCCTTTCTCACTGCTCCATCAGGATTCAAGCAAGCCGGGCCGAAGAGGCTGAAATGCCAGAAACCGGTCCCCGGTAGCTTGTCTCCTTTCTGGTAAAGAATTGGCTTGGTAGTTTAGTCTGCCCTGTTCCCATGATGCACTGGGCCAGGGACAGACTGATTTGCATATAGCCAGGTTCTGAGCTGGGATGGGGCAGTGAGATAAATAACGGTGATGGATCAAGCCCTGATCTTTGGACTGGGTAAGAGTGGTCTGCTCAATTCAGACACTCTGTTCATCACCACCCCCTTTTGTAAATCGATTTTGGCCACTATAGGTGTGGCAGGGTATACTCAGACATGAGTCCCTTTCTCACTGCTCCATCAGGATTCAAGCAAGCCGGGCCGAAGAGGCTGAAATGCCAGAAACCGGTCCCCGGTAGCTTGTCTCCTTTCTGGTAAAGAATTGGCTTGGTAGTTTAGTCTGCCCTGTTCCCATGATGCACTGGGCCAGGGACAGACTGATTTGCATATAGCCAGGTTCTGAGCTGGGATGGGGCAGTGAGATAAATAACGGTGATGGATCAAGCCCTGATCTTTGGACTGGGTAAGAGTGGTCTGCTCAATTCAGACACTCTGTTCATCACCACCCCCTTTTGTAAATCGATTTTGGCCACTATAGGTGTGGCAGGGTATACTCAGACATGAGTCCCTTTCTCACTGCTCCATCAGGATTCAAGCAAGCCGGGCCGAAGAGGCTGAAATGCCAGAAACCGGTCCCCGGTAGCTTGTCTCCTTTCTGGTAAAGAATTGGCTTGGTAGTTTAGTCTGCCCTGTTCCCATGATGCACTGGGCCAGGGACAGACTGATTTGCATATAGCCAGGTTCTGAGCTGGGATGGGGCAGTGAGATAAATAACGGTGATGGATCAAGCCCTGATCTTTGGACTGGGTAAGAGTGGTCTGCTCAATTCAGACACTCTGTTCATCACCACCCCCTTTTGTAAATCGATTTTGGCCACTATAGGTGTGGCAGGGTATACTCAGACATGAGTCCCTTTCTCACTGCTCCATCAGGATTCAAGCAAGCCGGGCCGAAGAGGCTGAAATGCCAGAAACCGGTCCCCGGTAGCTTGTCTCCTTTCTGGTAAAGAATTGGCTTGGTAGTTTAGTCTGCCCTGTTCCCATGATGCACTGGGCCAGGGACAGACTGATTTGCATATAGCCAGGTTCTGAGCTGGGATGGGGCAGTGAGATAAATAACGGTGATGGATCAAGCCCTGATCTTTGGACTGGGTAAGAGTGGTCTGCTCAATTCAGACACTCTGTTCATCACCACCCCCTTTTGTAAATCGATTTTGGCCACTATAGGTGTGGCAGGGTATACTCAGACATGAGTCCCTTTCTCACTGCTCCATCAGGATTCAAGCAAGCCGGGCCGAAGAGGCTGAAATGCCAGAAACCGGTCCCCGGTAGCTTGTCTCCTTTCTGGTAAAGAATTGGCTTGGTAGTTTAGTCTGCCCTGTTCCCATGATGCACTGGGCCAGGGACAGACTGATTTGCATATAGCCAGGTTCTGAGCTGGGATGGGGCAGTGAGATAAATAACGGTGATGGATCAAGCCCTGATCTTTGGACTGGGTAAGAGTGGTCTGCTCAATTCAGACACTCTGTTCATCACCACCCCCTTTTGTAAATCGATTTTGGCCACTATAGGTGTGGCAGGGTATACTCAGACATGAGTCCCTTTCTCACTGCTCCATCAGGATTCAAGCAAGCCGGGCCGAAGAGGCTGAAATGCCAGAAACCGTTCCCCGGTAGCTTGTCTCCTTTCTGGTAAAGAATTGGCTTGGTAGTTTAGTCTGCCCTGTTCCCATGATGCACTGGGCCAGGGACAGACTGATTTGCATATAGCCAGGTTCTGAGCTGGGATGGGGCAGTGAGATAAATAACGGTGATGGATCAAGCCCTGATCTTTGGACTGGGTAAGAGTGGTCTGCTCAATTCAGACACTCTGTTCATCACCACCCCCTTTTGTAAATCGATTTTGGCCACTATAGGTGTGGCAGGGTATACTCAGACATGAGTCCCTTTCTCACTGCTCCATCAGGATTCAAGCAAGCCGGGCCGAAGAGGCTGAAATGCCAGAAACCGGTCCCCGGTAGCTTGTCTCCTTTCTGGTAAAGAATTGGCTTGGTAGTTTAGTCTGCCCTGTTCCCATGATGCACTGGGCCAGGGACAGACTGATTTGCATATAGCCAGGTTCTGAGCTGGGATGGGGCAGTGAGATAAATAACGGTGATGGATCAAGCCCTGATCTTTGGACTGGGTAAGAGTGGTCTGCTCAATTCAGACACTCTGTTCATCACCACCCCCTTTTGTAAATCGATTTTGGCCACTATAGGTGTGGCAGGGTATACTCAGACATGAGTCCCTTTCTCACTGCTCCATCAGGATTCAAGCAAGCCGGGCCGAAGAGGCTGAAATGCCAGAAACCGGTTCCCGGTAGCTTGTCTCCTTTCTGGTAAAGAATTGGCTTGGTAGTTTAGTCTGCCCTGTTCCCATGATGCACTGGGCCAGGGACAGACTGATTTGCATATAGCCAGGTTCTGAGCTGGGATGGGGCAGTGAGATAAATAACGGTGATGGATCAAGCCCTGATCTTTGGACTGGGTAAGAGTGGTCTGCTCAATTCAGACACTCTGTTCATCACCACCCCCTTTTGTAAATCGATTTTGGCCACTATAGGTGTGGCAGGGTATACTCAGACATGAGTCCCTTTCTCACTGCTCCATCAGGATTCAAGCAAGCCGGGCCGAAGAGGCTGAAATGCCAGAAACCGGTCCCTGGTAGCTTGTCTCCTTTCTGGTAAAGAATTGGCTTGGTAGTTTAGTCTGCCCTGTTCCCATGATGCACTGGGCCAGGGACAGACTGATTTGCATATAGCCAGGTTCTGAGCTGGGATGGGGCAGTGAGATAAATAACGGTGATGGATCAAGCCCTGATCTTTGGACTGGGTAAGAGTGGTCTGCTCAATTCAGACACTCTGTTCATCACCACCCCCTTTTGTAAATCGATTTTGGCCACTATAGGTGTGGCAGGGTATACTCAGACATGAGTCCCTTTCTCACTGCTCCATCAGGATTCAAGCAAGCCGGGCCGAAGAGGCTGAAATGCCAGAAACCGGTCCCCGGTAGCTTGTCTCCTTTCTGGTAAAGAATTGGCTTGGTAGTTTAGTCTGCCCTGTTCCCATGATGCACTGGGCCAGGGACAGACTGATTTGCATATAGCCAGGTTCTGAGCTGGGATGGGGCAGTGAGATAAATAACGGTGATGGATCAAGCCCTGATCTTTGGACTAGGTAAGAGTGGTCTGCTCAATTCAGACACTCTGTTCATCACCACCCCCTTTTGTAAATCGATTTTGGCCACTATAGGTGTGGCAGGGTATACTCAGACATGAGTCCCTTTCTCACTGCTCCATCAGGATTCAAGCAAGCCGGGCCGAAGAGGCTGAAATGCCAGAAACCGGTCCCCGGTAGCTTGTCTCCTTTCTGGTAAAGAATTGGCTTGGTAGTTTAGTCTGCCCTGTTCCCATGATGCACTGGGCCAGGGACAGACTGATTTGCATATAGCCAGGTTCTGAGCTGGGATGGGGCAGTGAGATAAATAACGGTGATGGATCAAGCCCTGATCTTTGGACTGGGTAAGAGTGGTCTGCTCAATTCAGACACTCTGTTCATCACCACCCCCTTTTGTAAATCGATTTTGGCCACTATAGGTGTGGCAGGGTATACTCAGACATGAGTCCCTTTCTCACTGCTCCATCAGGATTCAAGCAAGCCGGGCCGAAGAGGCTGAAATGCCAGAAACCGGTCCCCGGTAGCTTGTCTCCTTTCTGGTAAAGAATTGGCTTGGTAGTTTAGTCTGCCCTGTTCCCATGATGCACTGGGCCAGGGACAGACTGATTTGCATATAGCCAGGTTCTGAGCTGGGATGGGGCAGTGAGATAAATAACGGTGATGGATCAAGCCCTGATCTTTGGACTGGGTAAGAGTGGTCTGCTCAATTCAGACACTCTGTTCATCACCACCCCCTTTTGTAAATCGATTTTGGCCACTATAGGTGTGGCAGGGTATACTCAGACATGAGTCCCTTTCTCACTGCTCCATCAGGATTCAAGCAAGCCGGGCCGAAGAGGCTGAAATGCCAGAAACCGGTCCCCGGTAGCTTGTCTCCTTTCTGGTAAAGAATTGGCTTGGTAGTTTAGTCTGCCCTGTTCCCATGATGCACTGGGCCAGGGACAGACTGATTTGCATATAGCCAGGTTCTGAGCTGGGATGGGGCAGTGAGATAAATAACGGTGATGGATCAAGCCCTGATCTTTGGACTGGGTAAGAGTGGTCTGCTCAATTCAGACACTCTGTTCATCACCACCCCCTTTTGTAAATCGATTTTGGCCACTATAGGTGTGGCAGGGTATACTCAGACATGAGTCCCTTTCTCACTGCTCCATCAGGATTCAAGCAAGCCGGGCCGAAGAGGCTGAAATGCCAGAAACCGGTCCCCGGTAGCTTGTCTCCTTTCTGGTAAAGAATTGGCTTGGTAGTTTAGTCTGCCCTGTTCCCATGATGCACTGGGCCAGGGACAGACTGATTTGCATATAGCCAGGTTCTGAGCTGGGATGGGGCAGTGAGATAAATAACGGTGATGGATCAAGCCCTGATCTTTGGACTGGGTAAGAGTGGTCTGCTCAATTCAGACACTCTGTTCATCACCACCCCCTTTTGTAAATCGCGGACGTATTCAAAGCAGGTGATATGATTCACGTGGCTGGGGAATACGGGTACAGGGTGTCCTTCTACGGAAAGGGCGGGCTCTGTATTGACCAGTTTCAAATCTTTTTTGAGGGTTTGTTAGAGCGGGCAAGGTCACCGCCGTCTATAATCATAGTCCTTCTTGGGGGTAACGATCTGGTGGCCACTGGTAGACGACTTCTTCTTGAGGCGATGCTTTCCACAGTAAGTTGGTTGGCAAGGAGAGTTCCAGGGTGCACAATTGCATGGTCCCATATGATCCCACGGAAAGTGTGGCGGGGGGCTATTTCGGTTACTGCTCTGAATCATTCAGTAAGGAAGATAAATAATAAAGTGAGTAGATTGTTTCGTTCAAATACACTACATTCTGTTTCACATGGTTGTATCAAAGGGGAGAGTATGTATTTGGGGGACGGGGTTCATTTGTCCCGGGTGGGGAACGAGTTACTCATAGGAGACTTCATAGCCTGGTTAAGGGGTTTACAGCATGACCTTTAGGTAGGAGTTTTTTGTGGGGGGTCCGGATAGCCGGTCAACTATCCGGCCTGTGGCGGTAAGGTCATGATCGGTGAGCAGTAATTCGAAGATCCCTATGAGGGGGCGTCACCCATTACGGATGGGAGCGCTCGGGGGAGGTGGCCAATTGGCCCCTCAACGGGGAGGCGGTCCTGTCTAAGGAGAGGCCGCCGGAAGGAAAGGAAAGGTGGTCAAGGCCCCTTCCTGGATAGGAGGGGCTTCGGCCCCTCCTGGGGAATTTCCCGGGGCCAGGACATCTGCGACGGCAGATGGGTAAGTTGTGTGGGGTGCGGGAGGGGGTTTACGCTACCTTTTAGACACCTCACACGAGTCCTCGAACGACCGTTAAATGGCGTCGAGTTTATTGGGGCCCCCGTCAAGTACAAAGGGAAATTGGTAGATGCACTTGAGGTACGCCTCTGTGCGGTCGCTCCTCTCGCAAGTGAGGGGGGTATTTCTGGTTTAGGGATCTGACACCGGTTACGACCTTGCCGTTGGCCCTTAACGTTAGGATGTACAATTTCAAGTCAAATGTTTTGTAGGATGTTAGTTCGGCTAGGAGAACCTTTGTATTAGAGATCTGTTAAGGTTAGCCAAACATCGTAATGTGTAAATGAAATTGTACATAATATGAAACTGTTATTTTAATGTTTTATTTTGTTTCATATTTTAATAAATACGGCCGGGAAGGGTAACTCCCTTCCCGCCTTCCAAAAGTTCAAGAACTGTTTCCGGTTTCCCAATTCTTGGGGATTGTGTTGAGAGGGGGTGGCGGGTATCTCAGCCATATGGAAAGGGGCGACCATTCGGTCCCCCCGAGCGTATGGTGGAGTACCACGATCCCCCCGGGAAGCCATCTTGGGCGGGAGGCGAGTCTCGGCTGGTATGCCCGAAGCGGCGTAGCCGGGGCGCGCCTTTTTCCCGCCCTCGAATGGGCTGTCCTAGACACCGACGCGGCCGGCCACGCCCTCGGAGGCAGGCGGGGGCGGGTTTACGCCCGCCCTGAAGACGGATAAAAGGAGCGGAAGCCAAGAAAGCATCCTCTTGTTCCTGTGCTCTGAAGCTGCACCTCCCCGCTGCACGTGAGCTCGAGACGGAACGAAGAGCCAATTTTGACCCACCCACCAGCCCCTGAGGACAGCGAGTCGTGGTGTATACAGTTTGGATAGAGTATCGCTTTTGTTTTTCTCTGTTTTCTTACAGGTTGTGATGATCGTCGTGAAATTTTTCGAGATGCAATAAAGAATGGTTATTTTTCAGTATGTTTTGCAAATAAAGTAATTTGGTACGAGGTTTGATCAGTATTTACGCTTAGCAATAAGTGAATGTTTGCTTTGTAATCTTAGTAAGTTAGGTAGAATTGTCGTATTTATTTGGTCGGGCGGTAAGGTCATGATCGGTGAGCAGTAATTCGAAGATCCCTATGAGGGGGCGTCACCCATTATGGATGGGAGCGCTCGGGGGAGGTGGCCAATTGGCCCCTCAACGGGGAGGCGGTCCTGTCTAAGGAGAGGCCGCCGGAAGGAAAGGAAAGGTGGTCAAGGCCCCTTCCTGGATAGGAGGGGCTACGGCCCCTCCTGGGGAATTTCCCGGGGCCAGGACATCTGCGACGGCAGATGGGTAAGTTGTGTGGGGTGCGGGAGGGGGTTTACGCTACCTTTTAGACACCTCACACGAGTCCTCGAACGACCGTTAAATGGCGTCGAGTTTATTGGGGCCCCCGTCAAGTACAAAGGGAAATTGGTAGATGCACTTGAGGTACGCCTCTGTGCGGTCGCTCCTCTCGCAAGTGAGGGGGGTATTTCTGGTTTAGGGATCTGACACCGGTTACGACCTTGCCGTTGGCCCTTAACGTTAGGATGTACAATTTCAAGTCAAATGTTTTGTAGGATGTTAGTTCGGCTAGGAGAACCTTTGTATTAGAGATCTGTTAAGGTTAGCCAAACATCGTAATGTGTAAATGAAATTGTACATAATATGAAACTGTTATTTTAATGTTTTATTTTGTTTCATATTTTAATAAATACGGCCGGGAAGGGTAACTCCCTTCCCGCCTTCCAAAAGTTCAAGAACTGTTTCCGGTTTCCCAATTCTTGGGGATTGTGTTGAGAGGGGGTGGCGGGTATCTCAGCCATAAGACTATGGACGCACCTACCCTTCCCTGCTTCACAAATGACTTAGTTGTGCAATGACTCCAAAAACTGACGTACCAAACGGGAAGCTGTGAAAACCGCTCACACTCGGCACGGAGCAAGGAATGTTCCCGTCTTAAGAATCTTCTTGTCTGCACCCGGCTGTAATGCACACCAGACAAATGTTGTGCTTAGCATGGTAACCACAAGTGCATCGATAACATGTGGGGCACTAATGGCTAGTTTAATATTCGCAAAATACGACTTCAGTCCTCCAAACTAAACTGTCCTCCTTCTGTAATATTACTGCACTGCAGTCTAGAGGGAGCCTGGGGCACAACCGGAAACACAACGTAGAAGCATTGGACAGAAGGAAGCAAGTATTATGCACCACAGGCCGTACATCAATTAAAGGTGCACCAAATAGTGCGGCAGCCTCAATAGACGCCAATAAAGTTTTAAGGACTAACTTGGATGAACTCCTAATATAAAATAATTAGATTATGGAAAATAAGAGCAACAAAGTGCATGGAAAACAAGTGCACATTTTACATAAAATCGATAACCAGCATATTGTTGCCTATAAAAAGAATAATAGGAAAAACGAAGCATGCTATTACCACAGAAAACTCAAAAAATACTGCAACAACCAACCTTTTCGAGGAAATATATATTATGCATAGTATGCACAGAGCTAAACCCGTTCTAACATTGCAGGCAGTATATGGGGAGCCTGTTACAAAAAGGACACTTCTGGCTAACTGAAATGCGTTCATGTGAGCAATTGCATAACACAAAATGCTGTCCATTAACTGAAAACAGGTGACACTAATATTACAGCACCTTGATAAGACTCAAAAAGGATATACACCTGGACACTGCTGGAGCTTTAGGAGTATACCCCTATCCCACCACAACCAAATGCCATTAAATTAATTATGCCAATAACACATTGCCAGCCAAAAAGAAATAGCAACAGGAAAGCAATTAAAACCGTAGCATAATGGACAGCTGCTACCATTAAAAATGCTTGCTTTTTAGTAGCAGCTTAACAGCATATGCTTCTAAGCATCAACTAAACTGCTTGTGATTAATAAAATGTACTATCAAATGCAATCATTCTATATTAATGTCACTATGCATTAATTGTGCACTAAATGTCAGTTTGCATTGCTATGTATTTACTGTTACTATGCAATATTTTATATTATCTTGCAGTCACTGTACATTAACCAAAGTTTCAAATTTATTCTGCAGTAGCTATCATTATAATACTCACTCTGCATGCATTCACTCTACACTTGATTCACACTTACAGATACTCAACATTCACTATTGCTAAACTATCTCTGCACTAAATGCAAACTGCAGTTATATTATATTAACTTCCACTGTGCACTCACTCTCAATCACTGTCACTATGCATTGTTTTGCATTTACTGTAACTCTCCAATAACTTTGCAGTAAATATTACTCAGTTATTGTACACTCAGTTTGCACTTGCCATAACTGTCATAATCAAACTGCACTCACTGTTACTATGCACTGAAATTGCACAAACTTTCACTCAGAGCTCACTTCACAATCACTATCATTATCTACAGTCATATTAATCTTACACAAAGTCTGCATTCACTAAAACTATCACACTTAGGGGCCGATTATGATTGCGGTTTTTCCGCATCCTCGGGGCCGGCGGAAGCCACCGCCGGCCCCGAGGATGCGGAAAAACCGCAGCGGACTGACCAAGGACCCACCGCCACATTAGGATGGCTGGTGGGTCCTGGTTTCCGTCCGCAGCTTTTCCGCCGCGGTCGGCTTACAACCGCGGCGGAAAAGCTCTGATATGGTGACGGTGTCTCTCAGACACCGTCCGCCATATCAGGATGGGATTTAAAAAGTGCTTTTCCGCGGCGGGTTTTCCGCCGTGGAAAAGCATACGGATCTTCACTGCGGGGTCCCGTTGCGGGCCCCCTAGGTGAAGGGGGGATGGGAGGTGCACATGGGGGGTACCTATGGTACCCCCCTGCATTTGCATGCAGAAAGCGGCAGGCACCGCGCGGTGCCTGCCTCTTTCTGCATGCAAATGCAATGCGTGCATTTTTAACATTGCCGCGGGTGCAGCTTGGAGCTGCACCCGCTGCAATGTTAAAAATAGAGGATGTGACCGCCAGGGTGGAGGTCACATCCTAATTGCACTGGAGGGAACTCCGCATGCCATGCGGAGGTTCCCTCCTGCTCTGGGGTCGCGGACGGACGCAAGTCCGTCCGCGATCCTAATCGACCCCTTAATATCTATTCACTATTACTACTGCATGTACATCTCTATGAATTCCTTCTACATGCATTTGACATTAATACTTACCCTACAATCCTACTTACTTTCACTAACTCTGCACTCATTCTCATTCACATATATTCTGCAGTTATCATACTACCACCAAATACACTGACAATAACAAATACACTAACATACATTCATTATCACTATTGCACTCCCATATAACACACTCACTATGCACTCACTTTACATACACATGCTAGCTAACTATTGTTTACCACTAACTTAATACTGAAAAGCAAAAAATATGTATGTCTTCGTATTGTTTTTCAACAAATTAAAATGCATTCTTATAGTCATCCAACCATGTATTCACTCATCCAGCCATCAATTTCCTAAAAATTCTAATACTTAACTTCACTAATATATGCAACTATTTCTCTATCTACCCTATTTACTTGCTTAAAAATACTTACATCCAGTCTTTCACTCACTGATTTAATCACAATATAAATAACTTATTCATCTACTTATTAACCACTTTCTAGCATTTACACTTTCACTGATACATACATACATAAATATTATTACACACACATCCACTAATTCATTCACTCATTAGCTATCCTTTCACTTAACAAACTATACTTTCACACACATTCATTCACACTATACTATTCATTTACATTTTCAACAAAAACATTAATTTATTTACCTTTTCTATTACCTATAACAACTCATACACTTATCCATATATCTCAGGGGTCTTCAAACTGTATGGCAGACACCCAAGAAGGCCATGAAATAATAAGCAGAGAGTCACACATTACCTTCACACTTCTGCTTAGGCCCATTGCTCCAGCTCCCATACTCCATGTAGTGGCTTTCAGCCCAAGCTGCTGCACTGCAGCTCATGCTGCTGGGAGTTCGCCTAGAAGGTGTCTGAAGTCTTATCTATGGCCATCTGAGCTTTTCACAGGTCTTTAAAGACAATTTGCATATTTACATGCCTTTGTTAACTGGTTATCTAGGCTTAGATTTGATATTAGTTCCAGTACTTCCTGGGCCCCCACTCTACCAATTCCTTACATTTGGATTTTTACACTTACTACTGTAGTATGAGAATGCATTTAATAAAAAGAAATATAAAGTTGGGTAGCCAAATGAAAAATGCCTGTTGTGTGTTGCTTTAAGGGCCCACAGAGACCTGCTATTGTCACTAAATACAGTTATAAAAAAATGTATTAGTTAGCTATGTGACTTTACTATCTTTGCTCTCTTTGATTATCAGTCATGGATCATTAAGGCAGCCCTAGAACACAATCAAAAATGCTTTCTATTTATATTTGTTCTTCTAAGTATTCACAGATAAGTGCTAGAAAATACAGCTTAAAGTGACTGTTTATTATGGGCCATCAAAATAATTTGCTGTATCAGCACAATATTTATTTACTCCACCTTCAATCCTGATTAATGCCATTATAGCAATAGTTTAACTTACATCTAAAACCCTACGCTTCAAGTTTCTGGGAATGCACCCTTAATTCAGACAACTCACTTCTCATTTTGTCTTCCCTTTTGCACTCACCGTGCACTCACAGCAAAACAATTTGCTAACCGATCCCAATGCACTAATAGTGATCACCATGCATTAATAATGATCACAATGCACTAACAGCAATCACAATGCACTCACACTGATCACAATGCACTCATACTAATAAACATGCACTTACAGCAATCACAATGCACTCACACTAATCATCATGCATTCACACTATTTACTTGCTCACTCTACACTCACACTGATCAAGCTGCATTCACACTGATCACCATGCACTCACAGCAATCACAATGTACTCATGTTAATTGCCATGCATTCGCACTATTCACCAGCTCACCCTGCACTCACACTGATCATGCTGCACACCCACTGATCACCATGCATTCATACCAATAAACTACTCACATTGCACTCACAGTGATCACAATGCACTCACACAGATCACAATACACTCACACTGATCACCATGCATTCACAACATTCATTATGTGCATTTAAGATGTGACCACCACAATGGCACTCACATCCTATATTTTTAACATTGCAGCAGGTACAGGTTCAAGCTGCATCCGCAGCAATGTTAAAAATGCATGCATTGCATTTGTATGTAGAAAGTGTAAGGCATTGCATGATGCCTGCTACTTTCTGCATACAAATGCAGGGGGATACCATAGGTACACCCAATATACACCCAACGCCCCCACCCCTTCACCTAGGGGGCCTGCAACAACCCATCGCAGTTAAGTTACACATGCTTTTCTACAGCAGAAAAGTTGCTACATAAAAGCATGTATCAGAGCACATCCTAATCTGGCTGACAATCTCTGAAAAACACTGTCACCATATTAGTGCTTTTCTGCCACAGTTCTAAGCCAACCGCAGCAAAAAAGCTGCACACAAAAACCCGAACATACCAGCCATCTTAATGTAGTAGTGGGTCATTGGTGGGTTTACTGCAGATTATCTGCATCCTCCGGCTCAGCGATGACTTCCGCCAGCCCACAGGATGCAGAAAATCTGCAATCCTAATAAGCCCCCATTGTTTGTACATTCCAGTGTACAGAAACAAACTTCATTGTACAACTATATCAGTACATATCACTCTATAAATACTAAAAAAACTGAAATTAATTGACATGTTCACAAATAAATAACTGTAATTTACAACCAAGCAGACTAATATTATGCATAAATGCCCTATGTTTTAAATGTAAATTTGTCAATATATATTAAATGTATTCATGTATAACAACACATTATATAAAATAAAAAATATAAAAACTAACAACATTAATTTGTCTTACAGGTTCTTCAAAAAGAAGAAGCTATCAACAAGGTAAGATCTATTATTTTTATAAATAGATGTAATTTACAAGTTAGGAATATATATTTCTCAATTAGCTTCTATCATTTTATGTTACAAAGAAATCATATAAACAGTAATAGCAGCAAATTACTTGTTAGGCATATTACAACACAACATTACAATATTACACTGATACCTATATAAATTCCCATTAAAAAACTACTTATAAAAAGTAAAATTAATATACTTTAAAAGTATTATTAAACAAGAATACTTCAGTACAATATCTTAAATAAGCTATTAAAATGCATAATATCATACAGGCAGAATACCATCAGGGCCATGAAAATTTTTCAAGAATTTCAAGAGGTAAACAATGCTTACCAAATAGTTTCTTTGCTATTATTCACAACAACAATAAAGTACCACATATATGGGATGCACAAGATTTACATTATATAATGGATCTTGGAGATGCATTATATATACAAATGCACTCTATTAATAAGCAAGATTTTATGCATCCTGATGACCTTCCAAAATATATCACACATGGAAATGATGTATATTCAATTACACTAACACAACCATACTATGGTAACATATTTAGACGATTTGATTTATCATATCCAGACATACAGGAAGCATTACATTTATCATTAGCATATTCTGGAGTGTTACTTTGCATGGATATCTATGTTATTTCTATATTTAAGTATGAAGATACTTATTTTATATTTGATTCACATAGTCGAGATAGCACTGGCATGCCACATCCAAATGGCACATGTGTAGTAATAAAAAAAAACTTTTCGAGAAGTAATACATTATATTAATACTTTAGCAAGTAACATAAAATCAATAGATGCTGCAGATGTCCAATTTGAATTAACACCAATTAATGTTAAGAAAATAAAAACAGCATCATTTGAAAAAGCTTTACAATTAAAGCACACAAACACACAAGAAAAGACAACTTTTTTGTGCATAGTACTAACATATTTCCACAGACATATAACAGTAGTAGTAAAACTGGAGAATCATCAACAAACAAGTTACATGAAAAACAGACTAGTACTAGTACATATGCAGAATTAGCAAGTTCATTACTAAATGTAACACCTAAAGCTGTTACAACCCCCAAAAAACTTACAAAAAGACCAAACACTAATAAAATTAATTGTAAAAATATAAAACAAATAAAAAAACCTAAACTGCTAGAAAAAAATGTAATGCAAAGTACAAATGTAAGCAGCAAAACAAATGTAAATATAGTTCCCCAAAACTTACCATCTATTGAAAACCTGCTGAATATTGCCAAAAGTAACCAAAAAGTCTCTAACATACATTGTAAAGATAGCCTGAAAAATAGTGCAATACAACAATATGTAGTACAAAACATAGATGCACAAAAAACAAAATCAGATAATAATAAACATACAAATAATGACATACTCATAGAAGTACATTTTGACATTAACGATATACAATTAAAAGAAAAAAAATACAAAACATATACATTTGCAATCTAATGTTTGCTATTATTTACAATAAAATAACAAACATTACAAAATGGAGTACACAAGATATGCATTACATAATGCAACTTGGCAAGCTAATGTATATAGACATGATATCTTTCTATAACAAAGAAAACATAAATATAGAAGATATACCAAGTTACATTGAATACAATAATACTATATATTCAATTCATATCCAAAAGCAACTTATACATAACATATTAAAAAATAATACATTAGAATTAAACATAACATTAGCTTTAAAAAATATATTAACTATACATGAAACTGTCATAATAACTTTTAATGCAATTATGACTGTTATTACTAAAATAAATGACAACTATTTTATTTACTACTCATATACAGCACAAATTGAGCAAACATTACATAGTAATTGCATAACAATAGTTATAAACACAGAAACATATAACAATCCTATGCAACATATAATAATGCTTGTAAATAATATACTACCCCTTAATGATAATTTAATAATAATGAAAATAATACCTATAACTGTAACTGCAATTCTTAAAGCTTCGTTTAGAAAATCCCAAAAAAGATTAACTTTAAAACAAAAAATACAAACTGCTAAACATATGCAAATACATTATAGCCAAAAAATATCCACTTCAATTATAGCTGATATGCCTGCAAATATTATAACAAATCTCAGCAGCATAGAAAATAATAGTAACAACAGTGTTAAGAAAAACATTACAAGTAACAGAATACCAGATCAAGAAATTCATAACTTGCAAGCAAAAGCTCCTAAAAGAAGCAAACAACAACAAGCTAAAACTCCTATTCAAAATTCCAATACATGTAATAAACAATATTTAGATGATAATATATCACTAGAAATAACTATAATAAATAACTTCCATAGTCAAATACAATATGGGCCAGAATTTATATGTACTATTTGTAACCAAATGTGGCACAAACAAACAGTTAAAGACATCTGTAATGTTATTGAAAAGAAAACATTCACATTATGTAACATTAGTGATAATCAAACAAATTATATATGTACTACATGTACTACATGTTATCTATACTACTATTATAAAGAGAGAACTGTGTCCTTTGAGCCAGGTAAACTCGAAAAGTACACCACCAATCCAAACACCCAATACATCTTTGAAAACGTCAGGGCAAGCAGAAGGACAAAGGCTATATAAAAACAAAATATATATGTTAGAAGGGAAACGTAATTTTTTAACGACGTGCGTGCTGATGCGTGCAGACATCACGGGGGAGCGCGGAAGCCGGAAGCAACACCCTGCGAGGAGCGGACAGGAGAAAGGAAGCAACACCCTCCAAGGTCCGGAGCGCGAAGAGGAGCTTCGACATGCTCAGGGGAGCGCAGAGTAAGAGCGGACAGGAGAGTCGGCAGAAGCGGCCAGGACCAAGAAAACGAGCATGGAGAAACAGTGGAAGCGACACCCTCCAAGGTCCGGAGTGAGTAGAGGAGCGTCGACATGCCCAGGGGAGCACGGAGTAAGAGCGGACAGGAGAGTCAGCAGAAGTGTCCAGGACCAAGAAAACGAGCGCTGAGAACCAGCGGACACGAGCGTGGGCAGAAGCGGCCAGGACCAACAAAACGGGAGCAAGGAAACACTGTAAGTACGCCCTGCGGCTCCCGGACGCTCTGCTGCGCCTCTCCTCCTGCGATTCTGCCCCGGGCAACGCCGGGCGGCCTGCTAGTACATATATAATTGCAAACAAAATACCACCATGTTCAGTTTATAATGGTATGAGTTTTCCTCATAAACCACCTGAACTATATTTGTTTGATTTAGAAGAAAGATTAGTATCTCCAAGAATACCATTTTTGCAAATTAAAACATTGCCACGTGGGTTTCAGAAACCATTAACAGGTGCTGTTGTTAATGTACCAGCTGATGTTATGACAACTATTACAATAAATAACATCAATGTCTTAAATTTAGCTCCTGCTGAATATAATACACCACGTGGATTATATGAAGATAAAGATTCTGAATATTTAGCATTTCCAACAAAATTTTGTGGTAAACATAGACCAGATAATGATAATAGACATGTATCTGTACATTATAGTACAATATGTAAATGGGAATTACGAAGTTATGACAAAAGAGTAGCTAATAATATAACAAATCTTTTTTTAAATTAAAGAAATTGCAAATTAAACAGATACAAGACAAAATATTTATATCAGTTAGAAAACATTTTACTAATGGAAAAGTTATAACAGTAAAGGATATAAAGGACAACTTACAAAGCATACTACAATACAATGAAGGATACAAAATATTAAAAACAATAAGAAGTTCTCCTCCCTACTGGGAAAATTGCAAAAGAGATCTGTTTGCAATGATAAGACAAATAGGTATCCCAACTTTTTTTTTAACTTTATCAGCAGCAGAAACAAAATGGTACCATTTAATTAATATACTCTTACGCATAAAAAAACAAAAAGAATGTACCAGAGAAGAATTCAAAACTATGTCTTGGGAACAAAGTGCAGTTTAATTCAGCAAGACCCTATAACATGTGCACGGCACTTTGATTATCAAGTAAGAAAATTATTCAACTGCATTTTATTGCACAACAGCAATCCAATAGGTAAAGTAATAGATTACTTTTATAGAGTCTAATTTTAACAAAGAGGATCACCACATATACATGCATTGCTATGGATTAATAAAACACCGCAATATAGCATAAACAAAGATGAGGAAGTTATTACTTTTATTAACAAACACATAACATGTAACAAATCAGAAGACACTTCTTTAGACCATTTACTCCCATTACAAAAACACGGACATACTAAAAATTGTCGCATTAAACACAAAAGAACATGCAAATATCAATACCCCAAATATCCTATGGCACATACTATGATATTAAAGCCATTAGAATTAGATACAACAGATATAATATTAAAGCAACAAACAGATATATTTCATTCAACAATGAATACAGAACAATTTCCAAGCTACACATATGAAGAATTTTTAGAACAAATGCAAAAAACTGAAGAACAATATATAATATGCATACAATCAGAAATCAACAAAACAACTATTGTTTTAAAAAGAACACCAGCTGAATGTTTTATTAATAATTACAATAAAATAATTTTACAGGCATGGCAAGCTAACATAGATATGCAGTATGTTCTAGACGCATATGCTTGTGCTGTATATATTGTGTCATATATTAGCAAATCACAACGAGGACTCAGTAAAATAATAGCACAAGCCGCAAAAGAAGTTAGTCATAATGTAAACATTAAAGAACAATTAAAGCATATAGGCAATAAATTCTTAAATTGCACTGAAATCAGTGCACAAGAGGCTGCTTACCTTATATTGCAAATACCATTAAGGAAAAGTTCTAGATCATTTGTATTTATAAATACAAGTATACCAAATCAACGAACTTACTTATTGAAAGACATAAAGACAATAAATATGGTGCCAGAAACATCAACAGAAGTACAATTTGAAAATGTAATTAATAAGTATACCAAGCGTCCAATTTCATTAGAGCAATGTACTTTAGCTGATTATGCATCAAAATATGATACAACCAAAAAAATTTTAAAAAGTGCTCAGCACATATGATGATTTACTTTTAGAAACAAATTTTTATAGCTCAGATGATGAAGAACTTCAAATAGGTGAAACAGTTAATAATAGAAACAGCAAAATATATGGTTGTCGGAAAAAAAAAAAATTAGGTATTGCAAGTTTAATAAAGTTAATGACCCTGAAAATTATTACAGAGAGCTGCTAATGCTTCACTACCCATGGAGAATAGAAAATACTATAATTGCAGAAAAAAAACATACTATGAAAGATACTTACAAATACAAACAGAAGCAGATAAAAACTATAACTTATATAATAAGAAACAGATAATGCTTAATGAGGAAGAAACACATAATAATGAAAACATGCTAACACCACCAGCATCACCTACAGCAGCAATTTTAATAAATGACAAAGAAATTAACACACAAGATTATCAACAAGATGCACATTATGACCTAGCACTAGATTTAGGAATTAGAAGTATAACAGAAGAAGAATCATTAATAAATAATTTAATGCCAGAAGAGGAATACAATAATATTATGCAGAATTTAACATATGAACAACTAAACTTTGTATATCACCATTTGAATTGGCTCAAAACACAAACAACACCTTTCTTTACTTTTTGTACTGGTGGTGCAGGAGTAGGGAAAGGTTTTGTTATTACCGCACTTTACCAAACTTTGTTAAGATACTTTAATACAAAAGCAGGAGAAAACCCTGATAACATTCATATATTAATTACAGCACCAACAGGAAAAGCGATTCAGAAAAGGGGGTGGTGATGAACAGAGTGTCTGAATTAAGCAGACCACTCTTACCCAGTCCAAAGATCAGGGCTTGATCCATCACCGTTATTTAGCTCACTGCACCATCCCAGCTCAGAACCTGGCTATATGCAAATTAGTCTGTCCCTGGCCCAGTGCATCATGGGAACAGGGCAGACCAAACTACCAAGCCAATTCTTCACCAGAAAAGCAGCACATAATATACATGGACAAACATTACATAGTACATTTAAAATACCAGTTTCACAAACTTTGACATATAAACAATTAACACATGAAAACAGAGGTGCATTACAAAGTAAATTAATGCATTTAAAAGTATTAATAATAGATGAAATATCAATGGTAGGCACAAATATGTTCACCTTTATACATAATAGAATGCAAGAAATAAAATCATCAAACGTACCTTTTGGAGGGATATCAGTATTAGCTATTGGAGACTTTTACCAATTAAAACCAGTTTTTGATACATATATATTTGAAAACTCAAAACAAATGTATGGACCATTGAGTACAAACCTATGGCAAACACATTTTAGATTATATGAACTCACAAAAATTATGAGACAAATAAATGATTTGCCATTTGCCCAAATGCTTAATAGATTAAGAATAGGTAAACATACAAATGATGATATAAAAATCTTAAAATCCCGCAAGATAGAACCTGCCTCAAATATAATACAACAAATACCATATATAATGGCTACAAAGAGGTTAATGAAGTTAATAATAATGTTTTAATGCAGCACATAAAACAATATCCAATGTATACAACAAAAGCAACAGATACAGTAGCAGCAGACTTAAGTCCAGAAGTAAAAGAAAGTATAATCCAAAGATTACCTACAAATACAACAGAAACAATAGGCTTGCCAAAGATATTATATATTGCCATAAAGTTACGTTATGATGTAACTTCTAATATTAATGTTAATGATGGTTTAACTAATGGTGCAACAGGAATAGTTGAATATGTAGATACCACAAATGATCTACCAATTATTATTTGGATACAATTTGATAAATCTAAAATAGGTACAGAAACAAGACAACAAAACAAGCATTTATACCATACAAATATTTCAAATAATTAGACACCAATATTACCAATTTCAAGACATTTTCAATATAGAAAAAAATTTATTACGATAATACGAAGGCAATTTCCATTACGCCAAGCATCTGCACGCACTATACATAGAACACAAGGTGAAACAACAGAACCATTATATATACATTTCAATAACACCAAAACACATCACTTACATTATTTAGCAATAAGCAGAGCAAAATCTTTGCAAAACATTTATATCAAAAAATTTGATAAAAAAAAATATTGACACACTCAAAAGTGCATGAAGAAATGTTACACTTAAGAACACATATGTTGCTACAGATATCTATAACACAAATACAGCAATACAACAATTTCTTAACTATGATAGTACATAACATAAGGTCATTACAGAAACATTTTAAAGCATTACAAAATGATACTAATATATTAAATGCTGACATCTTATGTTTAACTGAAATTAATATTACACATAAAACACCTCACACAGATTTTGATATTGAGCATTATAATTGTATAATATTTGACAAATTTTTATAACAAAGACACAAAACATGGAATTGCAATATATTACAACAAACAACATACAATACATCCAATTTTTGCAACTAAACAACACATTGACATTTTGCATTTCACAAAAACAATCAACAACACAAACTATTTGATAATATTTATATACAAACCACCCAAAGTTACACTTCAAGTATTATTAACAATATTAACAACTACATTAAATGCATACCCAACTCATAAATATATCATAATGGGTGATTTCAATACTGATTTACAACAAGCAACACACAATACAAATTTGCTATTAAGTTACATGAAAACACATTTTAATTGCATACAAAAAATTATCACACCAACAACCAACTACAACTCTTTGCTAGACCACATTTTTACAAATGTACATATCACAAATTGGTGCACACTAGAATCATATTATAGCGATCATAAACCAATTTGGATAGCTATATGAAGAAATACATTAGCCTGTTATAAAAATGAATTGTCTTTTAACAAGATCACAAATAAAGTTTATTTTCCTACTTTATATTTTACAGATGATGTCCATTCAAGCATTAAAGAACATCAAAGAAGATAATACAAAACCATATCAAAAACCAATCCGTGTCAACATTATTAAATGTTCTGCAAAAACTGTTACAAAAATGCGAAACAAGAGAATAAAGTTTTATATCATATGGCTTTGGCAGATGAAACTGACTGTATAAAAGCAACATGTTACAATTAAGAATATTATAATCAAACGAAAGAGCAAAATGGATTGATAATTCGCAATTATATTATCAAGAATGATATATTGTTATTACCCAAACAAACAAAGATTGGAAGAATGCCACCACTTAAACTTTCAGCAGCTATTATCCAAGAAGCTGAATATATTCTACAGCCACCACCACCACCAGTTTCTCCAATAAAAGCTGTACGGGAAGCTACTGTAAAGACACTACTAACTGTCTCAGGGACAATAACAGGGGTAAGCTGCATTCTATTACTTTATAACCTGCAAAGATTTGTCTATGTTCTTGTCTTATTAACAAAACAATGTATAACTGTCACTGTAACTACTTTAAAAACAAATTGCACTATAAAATGTTTGCCAATATTAATATTAACAAACACCTTAAAACATTACAATGCTCATATAGAATAGTATTATACAATGTTTACTATAGCATTTTCAAAAAAGATTTTGATAACATTAGCGAAACGCTCTGTGCCATACAAAAAACAAGTATAACTCACCAATATAAGGTAAGTAAAGCGCTTTATATATGATAATATTTGCCCAACAAGTTTTTAATAACATTACCCAAACACTCTATGCGATTCAAAAAACAAGAATTACCCAACAATATAAGGTAAGTAAAGCGCTTTATATATGCTAATATTTGCCCAAAATATTTTTAATAACATTACCCAAACACTCTATGCCATTCACAAAACAAGAATAACCCACCAATATAAAGTAAGTAAAGCACTTTAGATATATTAATATTTGCAAAAAAGATTTTAATAACATTATCCAAACGCTCTGTGCCATACAAAAAACAAGAATAAACCACCAATATAAGGTAAGTAAAGCGCTTTATATGTGCTAATATTTGCCCAAAAAGTTTTTAATAACATTACACAAACACTTTGTGCCATTCAGAAAAGAAGAATTACCCAACAATATAAGTTAAGTAAGACAATTTATATATGTTAATATTTGCAAAAAAGTTTTTAATAACATTAACCAAACACTATGTGCTATACAAAAAAGAATAATTACCCAACAATATAAGGTAAGTAAAGCGCTTTATATATGTTAATATATGCACAAAAACATATTAATAACATTACCCGGACGCTCTGTGACATTGAAAACAAGAATAACCAACCAATATAAGGTAAGTAAAGAGCTTTATATATACTAATATTTGACCAAAAAGTTTTTAATAACATTATGCAAACAATCTGTGCCATTCAGAAAACAAGAATTACCCAACAATATAAGTTAAGTAAAGCACTTTATATATGTTAATATTTGCAAAAAAAGTTTTTAATAACATTAGCCAAACACTATGTGTCATACAAAAAAGAATAATGACCCAACAATATAAGGTAAGTAAAGGGCTTTCTATATGTTAATATATGCACAACAACATATTAATAACATTAGCCAAACGCTCTGTGACATTGAAAACAAGAATAACCCACCAATATAAGGTAAGTAAAGCGCTTTATATATGCTAATATTTGCCCAAAAAGATTTTAATAACATTACGCAAACACTCTGTGCCATTCAGAAAACAAGAATTACCTAACAATGTAAGTTAAGTAAAGCACTTTATATATGTTAATATTTGCAAAAAAAGTTTTTAATAACATTAGCCAAACACTATGTGCCATACAAAAAAGAATAATTACCCAACAATGTAAGGTAAGTAAAGCGCTTTATATATGTTAATATATGCACAAAACATATTAATAACATTAGTCGAACGCTCTGTGACATTAAAAACAAGAATAACCCACCAATATAAAGTAAGTAACGTGCTTTATATATGTTAATATTTGCCCAAAAAGTTTTTAATAACATTAGCTAAACACTATATGCCATACAAAAAAATAAAAAATTAAAATAAGGTAAGTAAAGCGCTTTATATATGTTAACATTTTCCAATTTTTTTTTAAAAACATTAGCCAAACACTAACTGCCATACAAAAAACAACAATTATCTACCAATATAAGGTAAGTAAAGCGCTTTATATATGTTAATATTTGCCCAAACAGATTTTCATAAAATTTGCCAAACGCTCTGTGACATACTGAGAACAAGAATTACCCACCAATATAAAGTAAGTAAAGCGCTTTATATATGTTAATTTGCCCAAAAAGTTTTTAATAACATTAGAGAAACACTATGTGCCATACAAAAAACAAAAAATACCCACCAATATAAGGTAAGTAAAGTGCTTTATATATCTTAATATTTCCCCAAAAAGTTCTTAATCGCATTATACAAACAGTCTGTGCCATACAGAAAACAAACATTACCTCGGTAAGTGAAATAATTTACATATATGTCTATATACAAAAAGTTACTATTGGTTGACAATAAGATTGTATTACATTCTAAATCCTTTACTTAATGTACATTAACACTATGGTGCCCGGTTTACCTGACCAAAATATGCAAGTTCTCCCTTTAAAATAGTGCTATATATAACAATAGATGCTTCTTTTATTAAACCAAATTTGACAGTATAACAAATGTAAATATAAAGGTTGCAACATTGCACCTAGTAAAATTACAACAATAAAACAACATTACAAGGTAAGTAAAATATTTTACATATATTACTATTTGTAAAAAATTACATAACTACAATAACTATTACAAACAAATGGCATATGTCTACTTAAACATTTACTTGTCAATAACTCATAAATGTTTACTGTTACTTGTAAAAATGATGAACTATTTAATTACTTTAAATTACTTAATTTATATTTCACCAAATCACAAGTAATGTCTGTACTGTACTGTTTTGAAAGTTGAAATTAGTCCACTGAAAAAACCTGCAAACAACTATATTTTTACCTGCATATGATTATATAAAACAATAACAACACATCCCAATTTTTTATACTACAGGTTGAATCAACAAAAAATATATTCGTCAGAGGACAAGAAACGAAAATTAAAAGTATCACAATAAACGATGCGACTGACTCTGTGAAAGTTAGTCTCTGGAGAGAAGCAACGGATTTTGCTATTGAGATTAGAAAATATGTACAAATAACGCATGTAACTGTACATGAATTCAACAACGAAAAAATACTCAATACAACAAGACATACTACAGTAACAGTAAGTATTACTTGTATTGCTTACAATATTGCAAAACTAAAAAAAAAATAGTATTAATTAACCATTTTTTACAGGTATTAAAACCACCAAAGGAAAACATTACTGTTACATTATTTGGGATTGAAAAAACATACCAAGAAAAAAGCACAATGACAGTGCAAGTTGAACCAAGTGAAAATGTCCAATCAATGGACATAGACAACACCACTATAATGGACTTCTTAGGCATTGAAACAGATGCAGAAGATTTTGAAGATGCTTGGGTACCACATTTACCGTTAACACTGAATGTACTGTTTTGCAACGGTTGTATCACGGACATAATTGAACAAATTTAACAACTTAACATAAGAAATTTATTTTTTGATGCTACTAAAAGATATTGTATTTTGAATACAAAAAATCCTATTACATAATGTTCCATTTTTTTTGCACTGTTGTCATTACAACATTTCTTATCTCAACTTTAGTGTGAAACTATATTTGATTGTCTCTACAATACTTTTTTCTTATTCTAAACATTATTACTAGTTCAGCTATTTTATATTGTTTAATGTTCAAAACAACATTCAAAAAATGCTTATTGGAAAACATACAAATATTGACATTTTTCATTGTATTACTATAATGCTTTTAAATTAACAACTTGCAATTTCAACACCATTATTTTTTTTTGCCTAACCAATAACTATCAATAATGTGTTGGGATGTTTAAAAAAAATGTAACAAAATATATGTAAAAAAAAATGTTTCAAATGCCTATTTGTTAGTGCCTGATTTGAACAGAATTGCAAATTACACCTAAATATTATATATCTTTTTTCAGTAATTAAACTATGTACAATACTTAACTACAAGCTTCCTCATATTTCTTTACCATCTAAACATATGCATACTACCATATATGCAATTATTCTTAAACGCTTCACAAAAAAAGCCTTGCCAAATGTAAATAGATAATTTGCCTTTGCATATATATGTTTATTGCATTCTGTTCATCTACATACCAGCTGTACAACTTTCAACACCACACTAGACATTCACAGCAACATCTTCAAATAACATTAATACAACATTTCCTTTTAATATTCACATTTAAACATCTACTTAATATTTATCAGTCTATCTGCTATACAGTACACACAGCATACAATAAACTTTTACACACTTACACACAATCTTACACACTTTAAAACACATATACTCAACAGTAACACATACTCTATAACTATCTGACACACTATATATCTATAACACATAATTTCTAACACATACTTCTTATTATAACACACATTATATATATATCACAATCTCTGTTTCAAACTGTATTTTCAACTTTAGGACACACATCCTATAAAACACATTCTATATGTCACAAACTCTATCACAAAATAAATATCACACTGCTTTCTCCCTATTTCTCACACTCTCATTCATACTATTTGTATTACATACTCTGTATATTACACTCTATATATATATCACTTTCTACCACTAACTCACATCTGTAAAACATCTGTAAAACACACACTTTATATCACACAAACACTATCTATAACACACACACTCTCTATACACACACAATATCTTTCTACACCACACACACACTCTACCTCACTTTCCATAGCACACATTTATATATCACACATACACACACACACTCTCTATATTACTCACACACACTATACTACATACTATCTCAAATACACACACACTCCCTACAATAAACACATACTTCCTATCTATCACACATCACAGTCTCTATCACACTCACAGGTTCACACTTTAAAACACACATACTAATACACAATCCCACACTCTTTATTTCTTACAATCTATCACAAACTATTAAGAACACTAGCTCAAAAACACTCTTTTCACACTCTCACTAACACTATCAATAGCATACTATATTCCTATAACACTACCTTTAAAATAACTATCACTATAACAATATCACTATTACAATATATCACAAATATAAAACACACTTACTGTTACACACAGATACACTCCCCAACACACACATACACTCTACATACTAACACTCATAAACATAACTAATACAACGCACATAGTATTTGTAAATTATTGCCTTACTATATAACACTACTACTACATTACATATAACAAACTAAGCACATGCTAAAAACATACACTATTTTACAATACCAAAAGCTCACACAATTCTAATGCAAAACATATTGCATTGCAAATGCTTTTTCTCATTGTTGGGAAGTGTAGTGGGCTTTGTTTGCATGCACATCATATTGTTGGTGGTGGCCTGTTTGTTTACCTGCGCCACTGGTTTTTAGATCACAACCCGTAGACACACTTAGCTGCTGTTAAATGCCTGTTGTTTGCTATACAGTACATAGAGCAGGCTTTGAATTGATCCATTGCTTCTGATTAAATAGATTTCCTATTTATTGCAGTCCCCCAATCCCCCAGATAACTTTCATCCCTATTCACTACCACATCACTCAGGGACACGCCACATCACTAGGGGGCACCGCCACATCACTCAGGGACACCGCCGCATCACTCAGAGACACCACCACATCACTAAGGGACACCACCACATCACTCAGAGACACCCCCACATCACTCAGGGACACCACCACATCACTCAGGGACACCACCAAATCACTCGGGGACACCACCACATCACTCGGGGACACCACCACATCACCCGGGGACACCACCACATCACACAGAGATACCTCCACATCACTCTGGGACACCTCCACATCACTCTGAGACACCTCCACATCACTCTGGAACACCTCCACATCACTCTGGAACACCACTACATCACTCTGGAACACAACCACACACCTCTGGGACACCACCACATCCCTCTTGAACACCACCTCATCACTCTAGGACACCACCACATCTCTCTAGGACACCACCACATCACTCTGGGACTCCACCACATCACTCTAGGACACCACCACATCACTCTGGGACACTACCACATCACTCAGGGGCACCAACCCATCACTCAAGGGCACCACCACATCACTCAGGGGCACCACCACATCACTCAGGGACACCACCACATCACTCAGGAACACCACCACATCACTCAGGAACACCACCACATCACTCAAGAACACCACCACATCACTCACGGATACTACCACATCACTCTGGGGACACCACCACATCACTCAGGGACACCACCACATCACTCGGGGACACCACCACATCACTAAGGGACACCACCACATCACTCTGGGACACCACCACATCACTCTGGGACACCGCCACATCACTCTAAGACACCACCACATCACTCGGGGACACCACCACATCACTCGGGGACACCACCACATCACTCTAGCACACCACCACATCACTTGGGGACACCACCACATCACTCGGGGACACCACTACATCACTCGAGACACCACCACATCACTCGTGGACACCACCACATCTCTCTAGGACACCACCACATCACTCTGGGACTCCACCACATCACTCTAGGACACCACCACATCACTCTGGGACACTACCACATCACTCAGGGGCACCAACACATCACTCAAGGGCACCACCACATCACTCAGGGGCACCACCACATCACTCAGGGACACCACCACATCACTCAGGAACACCACCACATCACTCAGGAACACCACCACATCACTCAAGAACACCACCACATAACTCACGGATACTACCACATCACTCTGGGGACACCACCACATCACTCAGGGACACCACCACATCACTCGGGGACACCACCACATCACTAAGGGACACCACCACATCACTCTGGGACACCACCACATCACTCTGGGACACCGCCACATCACTCTAAGACACCACCACATCACTCGGGGACACCACCACATCACTCGGGGACACCACCACATCACTCTAGCACACCACCACATCACTTGGGGACACCACCACATCACTCGGGGACACCACTACATCACTCGAGACACCACCACATCACTCGTGGACACCACCACATCACTCTGGGACACCACCACATCACTCTGGGACACCACCACATCACTATGGGGAACAACCACATCACTCAGGAACGCAACAACATCACTCAGGGGCACCACTGAAGAACACCACCACATTACTCAGGGGCACCACTCAGGGACACCACCACATCACTCAGGAACACCACCACATCACTCAGGGACACCACCACATCACTAAGGAACACCACCACATCACTCACGGACACCACCACATCACTCGGGGACACCACCACATCACTCAAGGATACAACCATATCACTCGGGGATACCACCACATCACTCAGAGACACCACCACATCACTCAGGGACACCAATACATCACTGGTACACCACATTACTCATAGACACCACCACATCACTCGCAAACACCACCACATCACTAGGGGACACCACCACATCACTCGGGGACACCACTACATCACTCGGGGACACCACCACATCACTCAGGGACACCACCACATAACTCAGGGACATCAATACATCACTGAGACACCACCACATTACTCAAGGACACCACCACATCACTCGCAGACACCACCACATCACTCAGAGACACCACCACATCACTCAGGGACACCACCACATCACTTGAGAACACCACCACATCACTCAGGGGCACCACCACATCACTCGGCCACCACCACATCACTCAGGGACACCACCACATCACTCTGGGACACCACCACATCACTCTTGGACACCACCACATCACTCTAGGACACCACAGCATCCCTCTGGGACACCACCACATCACTCTCGGACACCACCACATCACTGTGGTACACCACCACATCACTCAAGGACACCACCACATCACTCTGGGACACCCCCACATCACTCAGGGACACCATCACATCACTCTGGGACACCACCACATCACTCTGGGACACCACCACATCACTCTAGTACACCACCACATCACTCGGGGACACCACCACATCACTCTGGCACACCACCACATCACTTGGGGACACCACCACATCACTCGGGGACAACACTACATCACTCGAGACACCACCACATCACTCGTGGACACCACCACATCACTCTGGGACACCAGGACATCACTCTGGGACACCACTAATCACTATAGGGGACAACTACATCACTCAGGAACGCAACAACATCACTCAGGGGCACCACTCAAGGACACCACCACATCACTCTGGGTCAACACTCAGGGACACCACCACATCACTCAGGAACACCACCACATCACTCAGGTACACCACAACATCACTAAGGAACACCACCACATCACTCACGGACATCACCACATCACTCGGGGACAACACCACATCACTCAGAGACACCACCACATCACTCAGGAACACCAATACATCACTGGGACACCACATTACTCATAGACACCACCACATCACTCGCAAACACCACAACATCACTCGGGGACACCACCACATCACTCGGGGACACCACTATATCACTCAGGGACACCACCCCATCACTCAGGGACACCACCACATCACTCAGGGACACCAATACATCACTGAGACACCACCACATTACTCAGGGACACGACCACATCACTCGCAGACACCACCACATCACTCAGGGACACCACCACATCACTCGGGGACACCACCACATCACTCGAGAACACCACCACATCACTCAGGGGCACCACCACATAACTCGACCACCAACACATCACTCAGGGACACCACCACATCACTCTGGGACACCACCACATCACTCTTGGACACCACCACATCACTCTAGGACACCACCACATCCCTCTGGGACACCACCACATCACTCTGGGACACCACCACATCACTCTGGGACACCACCAATCACTCAGGGACACCACCACATCACTCAGGGACACCACCACATCACTCTCGGACACCACCACATCACTCTCGGACACCACCACATCACTCAGGGACACCACCATATCACTCATGGACACCACCACATCACTCTCAAACACCACCACATCACTCTGGGACACCACCACATCACTCTGGGACACCACCACATCACTGTTGGACACCACCACATCACTCTAGGACACCACCACATCACTCTGGGACACCACCACATCACTGTTGGACACCACCACATCACTCTAGGACACCACCACATCACTCTAATACACCACCATATAACTCACCCCAACAACATCATCACTCAGCACCACAACAGCACTGTCCTTGCTTGATACCAAAAAGCATTACCATAGCCAATAAGACTCGCATTAGAAAAGTGTAAACTATTGCCTTTGTGAATAACAGTCCTATTAATTTATATATTTTCTAAGCCAACACATATTAAACAAAAATGTCCTTTACAATACAAATAGCTCACACATTCCTGAGGCGAGACCTATTGCATTGGAAATGCTTGTTTCTATTTGGTTTTCGGTGTCCGGAAAACATCCTGCTTGTTAGAGATCAAATGCCTGATCTTCGCGTTGGGAACAAAATGTGTCAGGAGGCTCTGATTGCAGCCTGTCCATGGGACCTGTGAATTCCCTGGTGTCCCATCGAAGCCTGCTGAGGCCCGTCTGAGCTTTGCGTCAGCTGTGTGCATCGATCTGCACTGCTCTACTGAGCGCGCGTGAACCCAGCAGTCCCAGCTGGGGCTGCTGGGGCTTTGCGTGTTATGAAACGTGAAGCTGTTCATAATGCGTGTATTTCTTACGTGGTGACAAAGTGATGCATACCCTTTTGCAGCTCACAATCGCCGTGACAATTCCTTGCTTATTACTTGTAGTGGCATGTTGAAACGTGGGATTTCCACAACGAATTGGCCATTATAGGTTACTATTTACATCACTGCAAATAAACCAGGATGAAACGGGAATTCTTTTTTGCAAACTTATAAACGGAAATCCTTTCACAATTTACAAAATTACACTGGCAGCAAATACAAATGCTTGCAATTTTGTACATGATTGTAATGGGCCAGGGTGAAAACAGGAGGTTGGAAAAGTGAACTTTGTGACCTAAATCATTGCACTGGTAATAGTGTTATTAAATTATGTTATGGAACCATTTAATTTTGAGTGCTCATACATGCTAGACAGAGGCCCCTGTAGGTGTGCCTTTGGGGTCAGATAGACCATGTTCCCTGTATGTACATCTCATCCTGGCAGTGTTATGTGTGCCTGTGAGCATGTGTCCATAGTCACCTTATTTCCCAATATGTAACCATGGGATGTCATCATTCAATCCTTCAATCCAGTGTCCCATGTCTGGAGGCGATACACCATCGTTGTTCTCTGCTGTGAAGTATTCTCTGGATATCCAGACTCGTCTTCTTAATGAGTGTTGCGTCAACTTGATATTCGTCTTTTTACACCTGATGGTGCTCCTGTGTTCGTTAATGTGTATCTTAACCTTTCATACCCACATGCATCAAGTTGCAGGGGCATGTGATAAGATAAATGACATTCTCACTATTGCAATTACTGAAGTTCTTTAATACCCATGGTCTGTTAGTTTTAAAGTCCACCTCCTTAGTTGTACTGGTGTAGTTACATGCCACACAACTGCCACAGGGATAGTGACAGACTGGTCTTAGGTTGCCCCATAGATTGGTCTGATTCTGGATCTGTTTGGACGGACTCTTGGCGTTGACCAGCTCATCCTATAGACTTGTGTTCCACTTAAACACAAACAGTGGTGGTGGCCAGAGTTTTATAGCTCCATTGCGGATGTGCCAGTGTTTCCGTATGATGTTCTGTACTTTGTTAGATATCGGGGTGTATGTGATGACATACACTAGTCTTTCATTCTCCTCCTTCTCTTGGCTCTCAAGCAGTGCCTCTCAATTGTTTATCCGGCTCTTTTTCTTGCCGTTTAGATCATTTTTCTGGGGTAGTGATGTGTTACCAGTTTGTTCTCCTGTGTCTCTCCTTGTTCGTCATATGTTTCAATTGAGGAACAGTTCCTTCGGATCCTAAAAAACTGGCCTACTGGGAGGATTTGCCGTACTGACTTCGGATGGAAACTTTCAAAAAGGAGGAACTTGTTCCTATCTGTACTTTTATTGTGAACCGTAGTTGTGATCCACACGGGTCAATGTTATTGCCATACCCAGGAAAACAGCCTCTTCTTTGCTGATTGAGTGCATGAACTTCAGATGTTTGTCTCGGCTATTAACCCATCAGACAAAATCCTCGGTCTGCTCTCTGTTGCCGTTCCAAATTATGATGACGTTGTCAATGTACCGTCGCCAGAATTTCAATTTTTAATCCTGTAGGGGTTGTTCTGATGGAAGTTGTGGTCTGCTTCAAATTGGTGTACGTATAGACACGCCATGGGAAGCAAATGTGCTCCCATGGAAGTACCTCTGATTTGGTGGTATATTGTGTTCCCATATTCGAAAAAGTTCTCCGTAAGTGCTAGTTCCGCATACTCCAGGATGAAATGTCTTGGAGTCTTGTAATCCCAATCTCTCTCAAGTAGGATGTGTTCCACCATGCTTAAGGTGCGTCTCTGAGTCAATTTCCAGATCTCTGAGAAGGCAAAGGACATCTTTTGTGTTTCTCAGGTAGGACGTGGATGTTTGCACAATTGGTCTCAACAGGAACCAGTCACAGAATTGTGAAAGGAGATCAAGGACTGAGCCAATGCCTAACCCCATAGGTCTTCCTGGTGGGGGCATTCTGTTCTTGTAAATCTTGCGGGGAAAGTATAGAACCTTGGGGTGAGAGGGTTTTCACATACTAGGTACTCCACTTCATGTTTTGTAATCAAATAATTCATAAGACCTTCATCCACCATGCTGTTGATTCTGTCTATAAGCCTTGGCATTGGGTCAGTCTGGTACACTTCATAGCTGTCTTCATCAGATAACAGTCCAATACATTCTGCATGGTACATTTCTTTATCCATAATGACGATAGCCCCACCTTTGTCAGCTGGTTTTATAATAAGCTTGGTGTTCTCTTTATGGGCCAAATGTGCTTTTCTTTCACCCTTCTTAAGGTTCTGGAAGCCTCTGTTGTTCTGGCAGTCGATTGTGTCTATCTCTTTTAGCACCACCTGTTCGAAGGCCATCACAGAAAATAACGTGAGGTTTATTGGATTTTTCTATTAGATACTGTCAAGAAGGACCTTAATCAAAATATACCATGGGAGCAGGCAATTCAATTCAACTGATTGTTATAAATTTTATAGGGTAGCTCTTCTCATATACATCAAAATGTTGTTATATAGGATAAGATCAACATATTGTTATATAGGATAAGATCAATCTAACTTGTTTATCTAATCACATAAAAAAGACCCCCTAGCTGTGACAATTCCATCCGCTTTGACAACCATTTTGAAAATATTGAGCTTTCAAATTTAATATGGGTTATTTGTAGATTAAATAGGATCCGCACTGTGAATAGCGAAAGTGGTAATCCACATTAGCTATAAGGAGATTTTATAATGAATATATTTAATTAATCGATCTATCCCCTGACTTACTTATAATGACAATCCCATACATCTTACTTTCAGTAAGTATTGGCCAATATGAAATCTATTCTATAAGTGTTGACATTACCACTTATTCACAGTAACTATTTATCTATCACAAATGTACCTCACAGTTGCAGTCTATAAATAAAAACTATAATGCAATATAATCCCTTTCTGTTGAACCCAGTATAATCAGATTCAGTTCCATCGTTATATCAAGAGTTATGCGACATCCATTTAATTTCACTATTTATGCTTTAACATAAAACCATTGTAGCAAATATTAACCATTCTAAACATAACCACCAATATGAGTGCCAATCTCACCACTTAACGCTGGCCTGACTAAACTGGACTTGTTGCGTAGGCCGCCTAAGTATATCTACTGGGGGCATATGTGGAAAAATTTCCTAGGCAATCATTTATGCATGCATATATAGATATGCGGAGGGTATAACAAGCACACTACAGAGTTAGTTAAAAAAGGATACGTAATATTTATGCAATACAAAAAATCACAGTTAGTTAAAAACAATTGCATGGAGTCAAAAGCGTAAATGCAACAATCATCTTGCCACGAGACCACAGGCCACGCCCACTGCCATGAGGCCACGCCCCCTTCACTTCGCAACTACATAAGTCGCACTGACTCCTAGTGCGCGGTAGAGGTAACTTGGTCCTGAGGCGGAAGCCGGGAGAAACGCTCGAGAATATTTTAAACTTGTAAATTGTATTTGTTGTTTTACTCACCCTGCTCTCTTCTACTTGGGCAATTCCCCCCTGAAATCATTCGTGCCAGCTACCCCCGCGCAGCGGATCTTAGCGCTGCTGCGGGCTGAAAACATCTTTCGCCACCATTCCCCACGAGACCACAGGCCACGCCCACTGCCGTGAGGCCACACCCCCTCTACCCATAACTATGTGCATTCCCTGTGCATGCAGCGGACGAGCGGCCAGCAAGCCAAAGGCGCGCCAAAGGCAAGCCCGTCTGCGCCCGTCTGCGACCGGCCAAGACCAGGGGCCACGCTCCCTGCTCCTGCTCTTACTTATACCTCAGCTCAATTGCTTTCTTTTAATGCAACTCAGTCCATCGCCCCTTCCCTGCTTCAGCGCATGGTCGCCCTGGGTATCTCTGTCCCTTCGCCCCCCTCGTCTGGACCTACGCTGCTCACTCCCCGGCTACACGTTCCTCCCCCTCCTCCCCTTTCTCCCCCCACCACGGCCACTGCCTACCTGCTAAACACTAGATTGGCCGGCAGGCACCAGCTCGAGCTCTTTAACTTACTGGACACCAACGCCCCTGACTTTCTGTTTCTCACAGACACTTGGTTCTCAGCCGATTCCCTCCCTGATCTATTGTCCAGTCTCCCCGACTCTTACTACGCCCTTCGGGCGGATCGCCCTGCTGGTAAAGCCGATGGAGGTGTGGATATGATCACTCGCTCCAACTCTCAGTTCCAGCCTCTTCCCCACCCTTCCATACTTGGTGTTGATTTTTTAGTTGCCCGCTCAGTTAACCTTTTGGCCCCCCTCACAATAGTCCTTATGTATCGTACCCCTCAGAACATGCCCTCTTTTGTGCCTGCTCTGCAGGAACTCCTGGCTACGCTTGTGGTCAATAATTCATCTGTGCTCCTTTTAGGAGACTTTAATTATTCCCCGGACGATCCCAGGGAAGACCAGTCCTCCAAGGATTTCTCGGCCACTCTCCAGTGCCTCAACTTCCTCCCCCACGTTCACTCCCCTACTCATGTTCATGGTCATATCTTAGACCAAATATGGTCAGCCAGCTGCACTATCCTCTCCCCTACTGTCCTCCCATGCACCTGGTCTGATCATTTTCTGATCTCCTTCTCCATTGAGCTTGGAGCACCAGAGAAACTCCCCTTACCCAAGAATATTTCGGCTCGTAACTGGAATCGGGTTGATCTCAACTCTCTCGGTGCTTCACTCGCTTCCTCTCCCCCCGATCTTCTTAACCTTTCCCTTGATCTTCAAGCAGACGCCGTGAATCATTGGCTGTCCTCTTCTTGTGACCTGGTTGCCCCCCTCAGGAAAGTCAAGGCTTGCCGCCCCCATGATGCCCAAAAGTGGTTTACGGACGAGTTGAAAATTCTTAAACTGGACCTCAGGCGCTCTGAACGCCATTGGAGGCGCAACTACTGTCCTCTCCTGCGAGCTAAATACAAGTCTCTTCTAGCTAACTATAAGAGGGCTATCCTCTCAGCTAAAACCACTTACTTTTCGGAGAAAATCACCTCATCAGCCAAGAAGCCCAAAGAGATTTTTTCCATAGTTCGCAACTTATTTGCTTCTGACAGGGCCAACCCGAACCTCATCCCCTCCCAAGCTCTTTGTTTGTCCTTGAATGATTTTTTTTAGAGAAGATCTCGAAGATCAAATCTAACATTTCTTCAGTATCTTCACCACCTCTTTCCCCTGCTCTTCCTCCGTCTTCTTCTTCTCTTGACCAGTTTCCCCCCATCTCTTTGGACTCCTTATTTGCTTTACTCCAGAAAGTGAAGTCAGGCTCCCCAGCTGACTGTGTTCCAGCTCGCATTCTGAAAGAGCTCTTCACTCACTGCCCTGATCCCCCCCTTTCCCTTCTTAATGCCTCCTCAGGCCTAGTCCCGAAATCCTTCAAATCGGCCATAGTTTTCCCCATTTTAGAAAAGCCCGGCTGAGACCCTTCCCTTCCATCCAACTTCAGACCCATTTCCCTTCTTCCATACCTTGGAAAGATCTTGGAGAGTTATATTACAACTTGTCTCTCCACTTTCATTGAGGACAACCATCTTTTGGCCTCCCACCAAGCGGGTTTCCGCCCGGCCCACTCTACTGAGTCAGTGGTCCTGATGAGCTAAAGAGCAAGGCTGATTCCAACCTACCCCAAGCCTTGGTGCTCCTTGATTTGTCCGCTGCGTTTGACACAGTCGACCACTCCATCCTTCCCGGCCGTGTCTGCGCAGCGGGCGTTCGGGGCACTGCCCTCTCTTGGCTCACCTCTTTTCTTAAAGAACGGACTCAGGCGGTCCATCTTTCGGGTTTCATTGCCCCACCCGCTTGGTTCCATGCCGGGTCCCCCAAGGTTCCTCCCTGTCCCCTCTCCTTTTTAATCTTTACATCCACCATCTTATTCTTTCTCTTCTTGACATGGGGGTCTCCGTGTATAATTATGCGGATGACCTCCAGTTAGTATTTGATCTTTCCTCTCCTTTGGACTCCCTACCTAAATTCCACTCTACTCTAGCTTTCATCTCTGAGTGGATGAACCACAACCAACTTAAACTCATTCTGGACAAGACGGAGTTGGTCCTGACTGGCCCTCCCACCTCCCCCTGGTCTGCCGCCTTTTGGCCCTCCACCTTTGGCCCCCCGCCTATACCAGCAGCCTCTGCAAAGACCTTGGGCATTAAAGCCAGTCGGGACCTCTCCATGCATGCCCAGATTAGCTCAGTTGTCTCCTCCTGTTTCCTTTCCCTCCGGATTATTCGGAAAGTGTCCCGTTTCTTTTCTTCCGATGCTCTTAAACGTATTATTTTGGCAATGATTCTTTCCCATCTTGATTACGGGAATAGCCTCTACGTGGGCATTCCGGCCTACGAACTACGCCGTCTTCAGGCTATCCAGTTTCAGGCCGCCCATCTTATCCTTCACCTTCCCAAGTCCCTCCACATCACTCCTGTTTTGAAATCCCTTCACTGGCTCCCCATTTGCCAGAGATCCCTTTTCAAGATGGGTTGTCTGGCCTTCATGGCTCGTGCCCGCACTGCTCCGGCTTTCATTAATTCCCTCATCAGTCCCTACACTCCCAACCGTGCCCTCCACTCCTCCAATCAGGCTCTTCTCAATGTTCCGCGTTTCCGTAGATCCAAAACTGGAGGCACTAGATTCTCTGTATTAGCCCCTCACTTCTGGAACAGTCTCCCACTGTCCATTAGATCTATTCCAGTCTACTTACAATTCCGCAAGGCCCTTAAGACCTTCCTGTTCTCCCAAGCGTAGTCCTGCTGATTTCCTTCTCAGCAGAATTCCATTCTTCTCAGCCCTCAACTTTAGCGCCAGGAAGCCGCTTTGGTCACAGTGCGCTCTATCGAGAACTTTTAACTTCAACTTCATCTTATTTGCATATCTTATTGCAAGAACAATAAAAATAATATACATAAAAATCTAAATCATTACACAATAGAAATTCATAAAACAGTCGACAATTTGTGGTTCAAGTAGGAATTATTTTCCGACGAGCGTTTTGGCGTATCAAACGCCTTCTTCAGGAAATTACCACGCTTCCTACAAAAAAATTCATTTATACAATGTTAAAACACATTTTTATTAAAAAGACACATGATAAAAAATCTTTAAAAGTGATTATCTTAGTCTATGATAATCCACTCTCTGACTCCAAATATTTACAACAATATTCAAATTTACACAGCCACCTATATATATTTATTTATATTTGAATCTATGTATGCATACTAATATTATAACCCTCCATTATTTAGAACATAGACGATTTGTTTCTTGGTACATATGGCTTCTACACAATTAGGAGAACTCACATGGTAATTAGAAGTAAGGAATTGATAATTTAGAAGAACGCCAACAGCTAAAGATAAATGGTAATAAAGCAATGGCATTTATATTAATTGGTATACATAAAGTTAATAAAATATACCAACTTAACTATGTAGTTCAAGGGCTAATTATGAAATCTTACCTCTTGTTCTTGACTCGCTATATTATATAAATCAGTTGTCTCTATGTAATAAAGATACAACCAGGCCTAATTATTTTTAGGTAATAGTCCTATTTCTTATAACCCTCTCATCAAAATTATCATCCCAGTTGAAAAATTGAATGTACTTACTAATATGACCCTCTGTGGTGATCAGGGATTGTAGCCTCAATGGACACGTTAGATCATGGACATGTTAAAATATCAGGGCCTCCTTTATATCTCTAAAGATTAAGTTAGTTTAGCAGTCAGTGAATCATTTTACTTTCATAGTTGCCTTTCTCACTACTTTATTGTGTTTGCACCTAATTTTGGTCTTAATGATTACATATTGTATTCACCGAGTAAATTGTATTATTGATCTTAACAGGTATATTTAATAACTCCATAATGAGTTCTAATTAGAGCTCTATTAACACACCAGGGGGCGAACAAACGAAGGACAGCCTGAATCCGTCAGAAGCAGCAAGGATAACAAGATCTTAACATTGGTAAGTTAATTTTAATATTAAATAAGAGGCTATATCACAAAAAGGGAAGCCTCCTAACTGCATAAGAATGAAGATCACCTACAGATAACGTTAATTGTTGAAAAACACTGATGTGGTCACTTTCTAAAGGATTTCGATGTTACCCAGTGTAAAGCTAAACGAAAAACAAGGGGGATTTGCTAATATAAACTCATCGCCATGAGGTCTACATACCTATAGAAATTAATCCTAATTTAATCTATTAGTCTGGTTAAGGTATACATGTTATGAATGCTACATACCTACTAGTATTGCGAATATCAAATATGGAAAAGTTTCATGCAATCTAGCTGGATATAGCCGATAGCGAAGATAAGGTTTTCTTTTTCTAGAATTCACTGTAGATGTAAACAAAACACAGCAACATGAGAGTCAACTCCTGCCTCGATAATAATGTTGCAGCAAACAGTGTTTATGGATATACACAATGTGAAACAGCATGCCTGTCAGCTTGTGACCAGCTGCTAAATCTCCCGACTCTAGTGTCTCTAAGAGGGGACAAAAGATGCATACCTATTAATCTAATAGATGGCAAATAATGGCAGCGTCTTCCCCTAAATCGTAACCAGCTACTACTTATCCTGACCATAATATCTGCCTCAAACCGATGTCTACAAAGAGGAGACATATGAAACATACCTATTTATCTAATAGATGGCAACAAACTGGCAGCAACTTCCCCTGTTGATGTAACTCCCACGATCTAGTGCCGTGTTTTTAGATAAACAACACTGCAAAAGGAGACAGAGAAATCCTAATTAATACATAATATGAGGCTACCTATACTGCCAAAGAGAATATAAATCTACTTGTCTAGTCGATAAGGCAAATACCTGAATGGAGTCTGATATGGGTGAAGGCTGCCTGATGCAACACGACCACTAATTGCGTCTGACGAGTGCCGAATGCCGCGTTGTAATCTAAGTATTTATAAGAAAAACAAAGTGATGAGGAGCAGGGGACAAGTTAGTGCACCTTATATGCTTCAAATACGACCCGTCTATGCACGCATCTTCATTCTTTGGGCATGCTTATAACTCTAATAGTGGACATAGACAAAAGACTCGGACAGAAAATAAGGATGCAATTCTAGGACTGAATTCTTTCAACTCCAACCAGGATGTTGTACTGTATTGCCACCAATAATAAGAAATCAATGGCAAAAGGTGCTATCTCCTAACTCATGCCCAAGATACTATATGTATAGCACTTAAATTATACTCTACTATAAATAAATATGGAATTAACTTATAAAGTGGCCCTAATTAAATATTAGCTTTTTCCCAAGGAATTTCGCTATTTAAACCCCGTCTGTGCGTGTCCAACGAAAAAATCCCCAAAACTTCTTGTTTTTTGTGGATTTTGATGCCGCCTTTGTCATCAGGGGTTCTGATTTTCTCCAAGACCTTCCATTTAAAATCTTCCGGCTTATGACTTTGATCAACAAAATAATTCACCATGGGAGCGACCGACTTCTGAGTTCTAATGGCCGAGCGGTGTTCGGTTAGTCGGGTTTGGATGGGTCTGGAAGTCTCCCCCACATATCCTAATGCGCATGGGCATTGGATAAAATAAATGGTATTGGAAGTTTTGCAGTTCTACATTTCTGTGGCACACACATTATAACTATTGTAGGTAAAGGATTCTCCTTCTAGGATCGAGTTGCAGGATTTGCATGATGAACATTTTTTGGTGCCTCTAATTGGTGTGTCATTATTTATGGATTTCTGAACATAGCTCTTATTCATGTTTTTACCTTCAAATCGCGAGTGTACAACTAAATCTTTGAGGTTTCTATTGCGCCGATGGGCAAACAATGGTTTTGGCAATTTTAAACTCTGGGTGGGATTACTGTTCAAAATATGCCAATCGGCATTAATAATTTGTTTGACCTTGGTATCAAGAGTTGAGTGTCGGGTGACACATACCAGTTGGGTGTTCTCTTTTGGTTTCTTGGCTTTGAGCAGACTGTCTCAGTCGAAAAATCTAGCTCTTTCATAAGAGTCTCTGAACAAACGGTGGGGATATCCACGTTCCATGAATTTAGTTCTCATCATGGCCGCTTGTCGATCAAAATCTTTCAAATCAGTACAATTTCTCCTGACTCGCAGGAATTGGGAAAAGGGGATGCTCTGTTTCTGATTTCTAGGGTGAAAACTATTAAAATGCAAAAGGGTATTCCGTGCAGTGGGTTTAACGAAAAGATCTACCTTTAATTTCCCTTGGCTATGAAAAATAACAATGTCCAAAAATTCTACTTTTTTCGCACTGATTTGGGCAGTAAATTGAAGATTATGGTCCGTGGCATTAATCCACTCAAGAAATTCGAGTAACTGTTCCCTCCCACTGGTCCAGACAAAGAAGATATCATCTATATATCTGGACCAATGGGAGACAGACTCGAAAAAGGGGCAATCTCATTATGTATGAAGCGTTGTTCAAACGCTGCCATATAAACATTGGCAATTGAAGGCGCAACTGAAGCCCCCATTGATCTGGCGGTACAAATCTTGGCCAAATTCAATTATATTATCAGTCAGGACAATATTTAGAATCTCCAAAATAAACAGTTTGGGACAGGATATCTTATTTATCTCAATAAACCACTTAGTTGCTTCCATTGCTCCAATAAGAGGAATATTCTGTCGTCTCAGAGTGCAGACATGTCCCCAACTAATGTGCGGAAATGTCTTCCTTTGGCCCGAAGGGACCATCATCGGGTGCCTATTCTATCTCATTGTGACCACTCTGACGTAGGAATGTTCCAGTCTCCGACCATCATCTGTCTCTGTTTGGATTGATGATCGACACCCCCCAAGCGTAACCATTCTGTAAATGGGGCCCAAATGTCAGCCGGTCTGGATCTATTCGGCATCTGGTCCCAGAACGTCTCCAGTTGGTCTTTGCAGTATGTGACTGCCTTTATCCAATCCCCCACCTTCGGTGGTCTTTGCTTTCTCCAGTGGATGGCCACCTCCCTCTTGGCCATCAGCAGCAGCATTGCAGTAAGTCTACGGCTCGCCACAGGGACATCTCGTACATATCCCAACATGGCAAGCATGACCGAGCCCTCCAGCGCTGTCCCTGTGATATTCCTAATGTGTAAAAAGACATCCTGCCAAGAACGTGCCACAGGAGGGCAAAGCCAGGCCATATGTATAAATGTGGCTTCTGGCGCACCGCAGCGCCAGCATCCCGTATCCTCCCTGAGACCCATAAGGTGTATTTGTGTCGGAGTATGATATAAACAGTGTAGATAATTAAAATGTATAAGCCTTAGCCGGTAGTTGGGTGACAGGTATTCCAGCTGGGTACAGAAATACAGCCATTGCTCCTCTGTGATAGTTAGTTCTGCCTCTGCCTCCCATGCCTCCCGGGAATTAGTGCGGATAATTGGGGATTCCCTCTGTGTTGTGCTGTAGATGCATGTGATGAGCTTGCGAGGCGAGGGGTTAGACAGTATTTTTTCCAGTGCATGTACCATCGGGGACTCACTTGGGAAGATCTGTAATGTGGCTTTGCATGCAGCTCTCAGCTAATAATAAAGTAGCATGTCCGAGGCAGTGGGGTTCTGTGAATTGCACATGTCTTGTATTGTTAAAAATTCGCCGGCTGGATAAAGGTCACTGCCTTTGTGCAACTTGTGTGTATTTGCCCTTAGTGATACAGCTTTGTCCAGTAGTGGGGTAATCAATGGATTGCCGCTCAACGGCATGGAGGGGGCATACAGTACCTCCTGATGTGCTCTTTTGGCGATATTTCCCCAAGTCCAGCGTACTTTTTCAACTGTGTCAATTTCATTTCTAGGGCGTTTGTAGGGCTGGTACACGGCTTTATTGAGTGGAAGTGGCGCAATCCTGTCAATTTCAATCGCCACATGGGGCTGAAAGGGAGTGGGGTGTTGCCAAAAATGCAAAAATTGGGCCTGAGAACTGTATGCGTAGAGCTCAAAGTCGGGAGCGCCTAGGCCACCCTGCGTAAAAGCCAGGGTCAGAACCTTCCAAGAAATACGAGGTTGCTTGCCAGCCCAAACCAGATCCAAAATAGAGGTGCGTATGCGCTTGAAAAAATGCTGATTTAGCGGCATGGGGATGTTCACAAACAAATAAAGGAATTTGGGGAGGATTATCATTTTGACTATGGCTATGCGTCCCGTCAAGGATAGGGATAGACCTCTCCATCTCGCTATCTTGATTTCCAGCCAGTCCATAGTCCTGCCATAATTAGCCGGCCAGAGGTCCTGCATCGTCCCGCTGATGTGAATGCCCAAATAGCGAACTTCACTATCCACCCATTGGATTGGGAATTCCGAGGCAAATGGCGTGGTTTCGTCGGTCAATGGCAACATAGTCGATTTGGCCCAGTTTATTTGTATTCCTGTCAGCCCGCCATATCTAATGAATTCCAGCATAAGGATATCAAAATTTTCACAGGAGCTGGTCAGGTAGATGGTGATATCATCTGCATACATCGAGATGAGAATACCCCTAGTGGTGAAGCCTTTACTTTTGTCTGCATGATGTTGTCGAAGCCTCGCCGCTAGCGGCTCAGTGGCGATGGCGAACAGAAGGGGAGAGTGCGGGCACCCCTGTCATGTACCTCTTGTTATGGGGATGGGTGGAGACATCTGACCATTCACCTGGACTCTGGTGGACAGGTCTGTGTAGAGGACTTGAATTTGCTTAATGAGGAGTGGGCTGAATCCCATGCAAGAAAACAAAGTAAAGAGGAACTTCCACTCCAAAGAGTCAAACGCTTTAGTGGCGTCGAGTAGGGCTGCCATGGCCTGTACATGGGGTGCCAAATAATGGAGTATCCCAAAGATGGTGCGCAGGTTATGGGCAGTGGAGCGGCCTGGTATAAAACCCGACTGGTCCGTTAGTGCAATTTGCGGTAGCATGGGTTGTAATCTGTTTGCTATAAGTTTTGCATATATCTTCGTGTCTAGGTTGATAATGGAGAGAGGGCGGTAGGAATCCGTCTTGGTTGGATCCTTTTCAGGCTTCAGGAGGGTGATAATGGTGGCTTCACGTAATGTTGGCGGTAATTCACCTGTCTCCATGGCCTCTACATATACTTGCAGTAGTCTAGGCGCCAGTACATCAACATATTCTTTATAAAACGCCGCCGTGAGACCATCTGCCCCAGGGGCTTTATCTCCCGGCATGGCGCCTATGACTTGCTTGACATCTTCCACCGTGATGGGTAGTTCCATATATTGACGAGCCCCATCATTGAACCACTCCAGTCCGTTGTCATCTAAATAATCAGCGAGGTCAGTTTGAGACGGTGTTACACGCGAAGTATATAACTGGGAATAGTAATGGGTGAATTCCTCCAATATATCGGGAGGGGCCTGGAGTACCTCTCCCTCTGCAGTATGAATTTCAGGGATATAGTTAGCGCCTCTGGGCGCTCTTAATAGGCCAGCCAGTGTCCTGCCAGGCCTTTCGCTTTCGCCATACCGCCTAGCCTGAGCATTTTTATGCAAATAAGTGACCTCTCTCTCTGCCTCAGTCTGGAATTCAGTAAGTTTCGACCTAATACTAGCTATCGTGTCCGGTGATGGGCAGTTGACCTGCTGTCGTTCAAGGCTCCTAATTTCCCGTTCCAGACGTTCTAGCATATTGCGAATTTCTCTCAGTACCCCCGTCTTCAGGGTGATACAGTCTCCTCTCGTGACCGCCTTGAAAGCCCCCCAGAGAGTTCCGGGGAGTCAACCGAGCCCTCATTTAACGTGAAATATTCTTCAATTCGACCTCAAAGCTCCTCCTTAAAGACTTGGTCTCGCAGGGCTCTCGAAGGGAATCGCCATGAAAAGGGTTGTATGTACGCTCGTGGAAGAGCAAGGTCTATCTGTGCTGGGGCATGATCTGACATGGTGCGAGGAAGGTGGATTGCGGCCACTACCCAGGCATGAAGATCGTCCGAAAGCAACCAATAATCGAGTCTGGACCAGGCATTTCTATGGTGCGTTACACAAGTACCCTCCCTATCCGCAGGGTGTATCGCCCTCCAAGAGTCAACCAGATGAAGATCCGATATGATCTCCCTGAGGAGTTCCGCCGATTGCGGGTGGTGCACGCGTGAGGCTCCCTGTCGATCCAGATCAGTGGACAGAGTGACATTGAAATCTCCACCCCAAAGTATCGCAATGTTCCCCAGCTTTTTAAATTTGTGCTATAAACTTTGGAACAACTCCAGGCAGTGAGTGTTTGGGCCATATGTGTTCACTAGTGCTATGGGTGTGTTACAGAGTGCCCCCACTAGTTTTATATACCTGCCTTCCCGGTCAGTCAATGTGTTGAATGTGCGCCAGTGCAGGCCCTTTCGCAACAAGATAGCGACCCCTCTGGAGTAATTAGAGTAATTGGCTGTGACAACTACCTTTCAGCATCCATTCTTCAGCGTAGCCGCCGCAGAGTCTAAAAGGTGGGTTTCTTGTAAAAAGCAGATGTCTAGCTTGTGTCTAGTGAGGTAGGAGTGTATCAGTCTGGTCTTTCGGCGGTCATTAAGACCACGCACATTCCAAGTCATACATTTTAAAGATGTGGCGGTGTCTGGATTAGCCATCTCGTCATCTGAGAATCCGCCGTGAGGCGCTATTAATGCTGGACAGTACTGCAATGGATCATGTGTAAATAGTACAATCTCAACATAATGCTTTTGGACTAACGTCTGTACCTTTAACGACAACTTCAGTAACCAATACAACCCCTCCGCCCTCCCCCTACCCACACCAACCCCCAATCAGGTTGTGATCCCCTGCCACCCCCCACCCATACATACCCCCAAATCAAAAGATATAACCCAACAGGAGGAATCATCCTAGAGGGTGCATCTGGTTGCCGGCGACAACCCCTGCGCTCATGGCAGGGTGGCCAAGCTGCAACAGGCGAACTGGCACATACCTCCCGCCCACCAGTAGTATTTTTCAAGCATTTTTATAGGGTAACTCCCGGCATCCAGAATACATCAATATGTCTCATATAATATCACCTGAAGGTCACCTTATCCCAACCCTTTCATCCGCAGGCCCTCAGAGACCCAAAATGTCCACTGAGTTCTTTCATGCCAAACTTTAGAGTTCAGTTTCAGTCATTATCACTCAATCTGTCCTGTGATTGGCCATCATCCTGCACCTGGAGCGAGCGTTGATCTTTAGCTAGTTGTTTCGCATATTTCAGAGCGGCCTTGGCGTCTGTGAAAAACGTTGGCTTACCCAGACCTTGCAGTCTCAGTAGATTAGGGCATATCTCGTTCCTATTTGCTGAAATATTTTTTTAGCAGGGACGAACTCCCTTCTCGCTGCCTTGACCTGCAAAGTGAAGTCTGGGTATAGGGCAATCTTGTTGCCTTTGTATTTTATGTTGCCTTTCTCCCGGGAAAGCGTAGTATGGTGTCGCGGACTGCGGTCTCTATAGTTCAGAACTCGAGCTAGAATTTGTCTCGCTGGCGCTCCAGGTTTAGGCCGTGGGCCTAGCGTTCTATGTGCTCGCTCGATGAGGAACATGGACGAGAGACCGGGGCCAAACAGTTCTTTCATCATATCCTCCACGAAGAGTTCCATGTTCACAATGTCCGTCGATTCTGCCACTCCCGTGATGCGTATATTATTCCTGCGTGAGCGCGCTTCCAAATCCTCGTTCTTTTCACGTGTGAGGTCCAGTACCTTGTCCATTCCTCTGATCTTTTTTGCAACCTCCGTCTGTCCCTCCTCTGTCTCAGTTATCCTCATCTCCAGGACACTCACCCGGCCTTCTTGTTTGTCCATGCGCTGGGTTATTTTGTCCATCCGGTCGGCTAAGGCATCCATTTTGGTATCTATACCCTTCAACCCATTCTTGAGTTCCAGGAACATTGCCTTAACGTCATCTGCCGGGAGTTGGCTCGCGGCGCCCCCCTCGGTTTGGTTATGTTCTCCGTCTTCCGTCTCTGCAGGCTTGGTCCCTCTTTCCCTTTGAAGTTGATACGGGGCTGCCGCGTGTCAGGTTTTCCCATCTTTATCACGTTTTAGTGTCCACTGTCGGAGTATATCTGGCAGAGTAGGCCCTCGCGTCCTCCGCCTTCAACAGGAAGGGTGACAACCCGAAGATTTAGCTGTGTGACAATGGTTCCAGGCGTCACCCCGAGGAGCTGCAGGTATCTAGCTCTGTACCATGTGTCCTCTATGGCCTGCGGGAGCGGCGAGCTCAATTTCCGGCCAACGTGAACGTTTCTGCGATGCAAAAAGATGGAGGGGGGCCAAGAGATTTCACTTGGTCTTCCGAGCTGTGGTTAAGGCGTTGCTCTATGCTGACGTGTCAGCACGTCCTTTCTCATGCTCAGCAACTATCAGCCCCTGCAGCGAGCTCCCGGTCCCCCAGAGGCAGGGGGGCTAATTGGCAATCCGTCTTGCCGTGTTCTACAAGTTTCTCCAAGTCTGGGGCGTGTTGCGTGGGGGAACGCACTTACTGCGAGATGTAGGCGTATCGCCGCGCAATGTATTGAGTTAAGTTCCCAATTAAACAGGACTAACTCTCCTCCCACCCGGGAGGCCGATAGCATCCGTGTGGCAGTCGATCTTCTCCACCCCAGGTCCTGCCAGAGTATCAGCACCACACACCTCCTTCACCGGGCGCTGTTATGGCCAGGTCCACCGCCTCGGGGAGGGGTGGGTCACCTTGAGCACACCCGCCTCCGCTCACAAAAAAATGTGCCTTCCAGTCTTCAGGACCCCGCTCGCCCCCTCCGAGGGTGCAGTAGGGGGGGGGGGAAATACCGTCTCGCCTTCAACGTCGCGAGAGGGGGTGCACCGCCAGTGAATTCAGAATGGCGGCTCTCACAGCAAGTTATGCCGCGTCCCTGAACCGGCGGTCAGGCCGTGCCCCCAGGCTGACTGTGGTTGCGTTTGCCTTCGATTTGACCCTGGTTGGGCACCGCCGGGACACCACCCAGCGTCCACGCTGCCTAGGGCCGGGGTGACGAGCTGCACCGTCGTGGGACAGGGAGTGCCCAGTGCGGGCCTCCCACCTCGCTCTCCACACTGACCGCCCTCTCCTCCGCGATATTACGCTCCTCCTCAGTGGGTGCAAGTGGGGGCCCCGACCCGTACCTGGCTGTGCAGTCGAGCGTCCCAGGCCTCAGCCGCTCAATCCCGGGCCCGTCCGCTTCCGCCCCAGGGGCACAGGGGCCTCTCGTATGGCCAGCCGCCACGCGAGGGCCCGGCTTCAGATCTCTGGGCAGGCCTTGATCGCGCCGGAGGGCCTCTGCTGACGCGGCGTCCTCCGGCTTGGCAGTGCCTCCAGATTTCGCCCGTGGGTGTCTGGGGAGTTAATTTCCAAATATTCGGGCTAGAGGTTGTGATCTGTCGTGTCTGTGATGGATTTATGGCGGATTGATGTGCTTGGCCGACGGAGCCGCTTTAGCAGTCGGCCATTCCGCTGCTCGGCCAAGCCACGCCCTACTCTACTAAATATCTAACAAAATGTTAAAGCAGGTACAATAAATGTTCCACATCATTACAACTTTAACAGGGACAACATTAGCATAAAATCAAATTCTTAACACATTTTATCATTTTTCCCCCTTGTTCCCCCCTCCTTTTTCCCTTTCCCTACAAATGGCCCCCCTCTCATATCCCCTCCTTTACCCTTCCTCCGCCCCCACTCAATTCCCCCCCCCCCGGCCTTTTTTATCCTTTACTAGAGCAGACATCCTTACTTAAAGATCTGGAGTTAAAGTTGCAGCCAATCCGTTAGCTGCCCTCACCAATTACAACAAATGGGTATATTAATTTACAAGCAAACTTCCTATGTAGGTGCAGCATGTTCACTGTATCTAATGAAAATTGTATTCAGTGTTAAAATATTTAATCTTTACATAATAATTATTTTATTCTGAACACTATGGTGTGGTTATGGAATATAAACTTTACTCATGTGGGTATAAGGTTACTTTCCTAAAAAGAGACTAAAATAGATTTGCCGTTTATAGCTAAATAAGGCATATGTCTCTTTATCTTAATTTTAACTTTCTCAACTTTAATCTTCCTAATTGACACACCTTCAAGCGCTCCACCCTATTCAGACTTATACTTAACTCTATATGTGAAGTCGAAGTAAACGTCATTAGTAAATTTATAAGTTTTTCTAAGCAACCATATTTTATGTACCTATACAACAATGTTAATATTAATCCTGTATCTCATACAGTTATAGCTAAGATGGTCCCCTGATGAAGGCACACATGCCGAAAGGCGCGTACTTCTTATCTACTGCTAGCCTTCCTACAATCTACTATGACATCGGACATTTCAACTGAAACCTAAATTGAATAATGAATTGTAATGTAACTGTTTTGTGTATATTGTTGCTATATTAATGTTTTGTACTATTTCTTGAAGGAAAACAAAATTGTATATAATCATTTTTTTAAAAATCAAAAAATAATACATATATCAAAAATGATATATATTTTCGCTGCTGTTTCTTTGAATTTATGTACTTGATTGGTTGTTAATAATTATATTGCTTTGTTGCTTAGAAAATTATATTGAGACTTGTGCACTTGCTTATGGACTGTCTTCCCCCAAAAAATTAATTTCCTACCTCTAGCAATTATATTGTGAGGCAGATTTACATGGAACTGACGCATCTGCATAGATGCGTCAGTTTCCTTGTGTCACCTTCAAATGTCCTTGCGCCACCATGGATGTGCTGTATTTACAATACAGTGCACCATGGCACAAGGAATTACAGATGCGTCAGAAATTCTGACACATCTGTTGGAGGAAAAATGACGCATTGTTGGAATTTGTCACCAAAGTGACGTAACTCCAGCAACGCGTCAGAAAATATAAGTAGGTCCCATGTAAAATGCCCTGCATCAATCCTTATGCCTGATCTGAGCAGGCATAGGGATTTTGACATTATACCTTAGGCAGGTGTAATGTGACGCAGGGCTTTACAATGTGACGCATCTCCCTAGATGCTTCACGTTGTAAATGGGCCGCAACTTTTAGGCCACCGCTGCATCACAAAAGTGACACAGCGGCGGCGCAAAAGTGACGCAAGGGGCTTGTAAATCTGCCCCTGTATTTGTAGGGGTCCCTAATTTCTAAAACCGGAAGGACATCACATGACAGTGGATGGACTATGTGGGTGATAAGAACGCGCATTTCTTTCTTAATCCCGTGTTAGGTGTCTCCAATCGGTAGGACTCTAAGTCTTCAAAGAAGCTTTTCAGTTGGATCCTTCTAAAGAATTGAATTCAATGCGAAGGGCGAAGAGATCTTTTCTTTGTGTTGGCTTGAACCCTAATCCTTTAGAAAGGACAGAGCCCTCATCTGGGGATAATGTGTGGCCGGTCAGGATGACTATGTTGGTAGGTTCCTGCTCGAGGTCGGTCCCTGGTCTTTCCATTTGTTCTGTGTGACCACTATGTTGGGTGCCTGGTATTCCCAAGGTACTCTGGCTTGTTGTCTTGATTGTTTTTGTCTTCCTCTTCCCCTGCCCCTGTATGAAAAAGGAGGGGGACCTTGTTGGAATGGAAACCCTGGCGGGTAATAGGGTTGCTGCAAGGAACCGAATGGGTGCATCGGTGGATGCATGAGTGGCTGTTGATAGTCCGGAAAGTGTTGTCTCTGGGAGTGTTTCAGGCCCTCATCACCGCTGCTGTCTCTGCCACCCCTTTCTTCTCTGGAACTGAATGTCCAGTCCTGTGGGGTGGGTCTAAATCTCTGTTGCCTTCTCTTGGTGGTTTTGGGTTGTGGTTTCTCATAGCACTCGTCTGTAACATATGGGTAGGTTGTTTCGTGGCTGAATTTCTGGACATCCTTTTTGAGTTTGGTAAGTTTGGGTTGTGTAAGATATTCCTTGTATTGGGAATGGTCAATGTTGATTTCCTCAAGTTTCTTCTTGAAGACGGAAATGAACACTGTTGTCTTCAGTTTGCTCTCACTCTGTTGTATTTCCAATAGCAATGCATCAGCTAGTTTCCTGGCTGTGTTAATTATTAATACCAACCAATCTTTAGTGCATTTCCACGCAATGCATGACCAGTTTTTTCGGAACTCTTTGTTAAAAATGTTTCGGTTCATAGGTGATTATTAGGCCTCAAGGTGCCGTGTTCTTCCGGAGGCATTCAGTCATGAATGCACCATGTAAGGCTGTGCAAAATTGTTCTTTCTTTTTCGCAGAGAGGGTATCCCATTCATCCGAATTTTTCACTGTTTGGGCAACCACTGTTTCTGCCAGTAGAGAAGGTGCCTTCAGTATTTCCGCTATTGTTGCTTCGTCAAATGTTAGTTTGTTATTTAATTGCATGTTGGCTACAGGGTCAGAGAAAATGTCTCACTGTGTTGAGGCAGATTTTATAGTTGGGTGGGTTATTATTCTTTATATTCAAGGTACCCTTGTGGTTGGCTAAGAATGCCAATCTTTCAATAAAGAAAATACCCCTTACTTGTTCCCTCAGCCATCAGCTGTACAAACCATGCAACACACTAACCCTGGGGAGTCACAGGGGAGGGAACTAGAGCCACAGGGTATTCAGGGAGCTCTGGCCTCATACTAATCATGTATACACAAAAGAAGCTACCCTGGATGTAAAATGACCGAGGTGTAAAAGGTTCTTAGTAGAGTAATTGGCATCTCACAAAAAGTGAAGGACTGTTCTCATACACCACCAGGTGTCACGCTTCATCACTGGCAGTCCTCGCTCTCTAAAAACTTGGTTTTATAGATAGAGGGCCTTCACCTGGAGACAGGGAGGCACTTCTAAATCTAATTGGGGGTCCATGACAGTGATGGTTATTAAAAACAATATATTTGCCAAAATACATTTCTTTTAACAGGCACCTACTTGATATTAAAAATGGGAAAAACGGTGATTAGGAGAATTTGTACCCCATCACCGTAGTGATTAAAGTCGTCGACATGTTTCTGCCTTTATGGCCCAAAGGGTCCGAGGCATTCATCAGGACGGAAAAAATAATTGAGGGCTCCTATCTTACCAAAGAGTAGGTATGAAATTACCACTGGGTAGGTTGACCTGTGTCAAACTCTACCGGAAAGAGTTTCCTCAAACGTGTAAATGTAAAGAAAGTGAGATTGCCATTAGAGACAGATTAATCTGAGATGAATTCAGACAAAGCAAAATGAAAAATGCTGTGAAAATTGTCCCACATGCACTGATATACATATAGTGGGTTTTGTGTGAAACACATTTCACTGCAAACATGAAACACACACAATTTGTTTTTGCACGGAAGTGTGAGACCAGCTCACAGCCTTAGCCTCATTTAGATTCCATCCCATGGGAGGAGGGTGAAGGAGAGACCCCTGTAGTCACAATCTGGAAGAAAAAATTAAATTAGCACTTGTTGGAAATTTTGGAATTAAGAGTTTCTTATGGGAATGGTAAGGTTTCACACAAGCGCGCATCCACACGACCACCCATACTCTTACTACATCAAGGTGCGTCTCTCGCCGTGATCCTAGTCCTGTTCGCTCTTCTTCCCTGTTGTGGAATGAAGGATGCGTGATTTTAGCCTTAAGTAGTTCCCTTGATGAGTAAATTGGTAGCAGGTGTGCTCACAGGTTTTTTGGATTTGGTTTCCGGTGTCCGGAAAACCTCCTTTTTGTTAGAGATTGGATGCCTGACATACAGGGACCTCATTTAACATCATGGCACTCTCCTTACTGAAAGGAGATGCTAAGACAAACAACTACCCTGTTCACTAAAGGGTTATAGATTACAAATCAACATTTGATAGGGTTGACCAGGGGAGGCTCTGGAGGAAACTGGGCAACTTGAAAACCCGATACGTGGGTCAGAGTTAAACTAAGGGATGGCCCCCACCTGTCAAGGGCAGTAAAACAATGCAAAGCCTTAAGCAGGGCTAAGTCCTGGCCCCAATCTTATTCAATTTGTTCCCATCAGATCTCTCTCCTGTTTTAAATTGAGCAAACTTCCACTGTCCCAAACTGGGTGGCACTCAGCTGTCAAACCTCCTGTATGCGGATGACTTCATCTTTATCTTTAGATTCAAGGTTGGTCTATAGTGCCTTCTTGAAGCAACCTTGGCCTACTCAGCAACAAGCGGAGTGACTATTAATTTGAAGAAACCAACATGTTAATAGTTCAAAGCAAAAGGCCTCAGAAGCACACTTGGTACTTGGGAAGTGAAAAAACTGAAACTGTAAAAAACTTCAAGTACCTTGGGGTTCATTTCAATGGGGACAGATGGTTCAATGACCAACTGGAAGAATTAAGAAAAAAATGCACTGGCCTTTGGTTGGAGGTCTCTCTACAACAAATTGAAAGGCCCAACGCTTAGACGGATCTTGCAGGTGGCTCAAGCAAATGTGCTCCCAACACTGGCATACGGAACGAGGCCCTTAGAGGAAGGGACATTGGCATCCTGAACAAAATGACAAAAGAAATATACAGGTCAATCTTCCAATTGCCATCATACACATCATGGGCTCAAATCAGGCTGGAGGTTGGCATCGCCAAACAAACATTGGCACGGAAGTCATCCTTCATGATCTGTTGCCACAGACTAAAGATGGCACCAGAGGGCTCCCTGGGCTATCACCTCTGGTCTGAACTGGAAGACAGGCTGAGTTCCCCGGCATGGGCCTATCTGCAACAGGCCCTGGGCACTCTTGGTCTATCCAGTACCTGGGATTCACCTCTGAGCCACATGGAGACTACAAAATTGACTAAATCCAGCATGCAGCTGCTCTCAGTGTTTGAGGATGAAACCAACTTGTCCAAGCATAGCCATGGATGGGTGACAGTCCGTAGTTATGCCAGACTGAAACCGCAGTGCTACCTAAGTGAATTGTACAGCAATCAGGTGAAGGTGCAGCTCCTTAAACACAGGCTGGAGATCTTTCCTATCTTCAGACAATAATCCTGTGGAAAAGATGGGAAGGACAAGAGATCTTCCGGCTATGCGAACAAGGACTGGAGGACATTGTCCATGTACTCTGCTTGTGTACTTCCCCTCTGGAGGATCGGCATGTGCTCCTGCTCAGAAAATGGAATGAGCGGGAAATAAGGTCCTGTAGGGAGGCAGTAATGGCCTGTTTTGAACCACTGGATATCTTGTTTAACTGTGCGATGGTGAAATTCCTCCAGAGGTTTGGGAAAAGCACTATGGCTAAGATTCCAGTGGTGGTAGCGGAGTTTGTCCCCCACCTTGCAAGGCCAGCCTCAGTCCTCTTCCGTACCTGACTTGGAAGTTTCTTCCATGGACATTTTAAACGGGCCAAGTATAGCGACGAGGACACTGATTTCTAAACCCAGAGCGAGTACAAGATGAGAGAGCCACCAGTGAAGCGAAGGAGGGGTGCGGGCACTCAAAAACCTAAACAACAAAAATGGCCTTGGGGTGCTAATCCTGAGGTCATTCAAACCTGCACCATCAGCACATAAACCGATGTTGTTTCTCTCGTACCAACATGTAGTGCTCCTCGGAATCCTGCTCCTGATATTGCTGAGGAGATTGCTTTGGATATTGTTTTTGAATGGATCAAAGAATTAGTAGACAATAGCTTTGTCTTACTCTGGGGACGTTTTGAACATTTGGACATTGCAATGACTAAATTGATTGGCCAAAAAGAGTCATCTCGGATCGCTGCTATTACAGGGGAGGGTTCGATTCTCATAATATAGTCACAGCCCCTCTAGAGAAATTGTTGGCTAGGGTAACAGTTATTGAGGATTTACTAAGAAAAGGTCATGGAGCATGTTCCACCAATCCCTTGAATAATCCCCCAAAATCCATATTGGATGATGGCAAGGTAGCTCCTCCCTCCCAGGTTGAAACCCTGCAAACTTCAGTTAAAGCATCTGTAGGATACAAGAGTACCATTAACATAAACCATAATGATGCCTTAGCCTATAATAATCCTAGAGAAATCCAGCCGCCGACTACTCCCTGTGCAATTCCCACAGATAGGGAGGAGGTGAGACTGAATCTGCCCCCAGAGGCCACCCCACATACCATAATATTGGCGAATGTACCTCATCCTTCCTCCCAGGTAAATGAACCATGGGAGGCACTGAGAAACAAGGGCCTCTGTTGGCTCGGGATAAAAAACAGGCTAACAAAGGCCTTGTTTGACGAATTTAAAATGGTGAGAAGAGTAGGATGATGAGGAGAAGGGAAAAAACACTCTCCGGCGATTGTATCGTCCTTACATTTAAAATACTGAGAATGGTACGCGAGATTCTATGCAGACTCAGCAGTGACCATGTGACAAATAGAGGAATAAATGTATTGCCCCTTGGATATTTCTACCCCCCAATAAACCACATTCATCATTCCTTATAGCAGAGACCTATAAACCCTAATATTTACCATCGATTTAGCTTACCCTTACAAACAGATTTGACATACTTCCATCCCTGGAAGACTTAGATTGGCTTACTCCCACACTTAGTCACGTAGAGCAAAGCTGGACCACAGCAAATAATCCTCCTAGCCTAAAATAAATACCTATCGAACTAAAGGATTCTGCCAATAATGATTAAAGTATTATAGATGCTTTATCTAATGATCATACCCATCGTATCCTGGGGTCACCGGTTTAAGCCCAGTCAGATTGCGAAGCGCCTGGCGATATTATCGCACCTGGTAACAACGAGAAGGAATCACACCCGACAATCGTAAATACCCCTTCTTTTCACCCATTAGTTAGTACTGCTCACCATTCTAATGTTCTTCATGTCAATTCTCTTCTAACTAAGTGTGACACCCAGGGTGAACCTAGGTCTAGACTAATGAATATTCTCTTTTGGAATGAGGTGGGTCTCATTACAAAACTGTGTAACTCGGCCTGGCTTGAATTCATATATAACTACAGCATATTATGCATTCAAGAATCCTGGGTAGACGTTATACAACATATCAATGGGTTTAAAACTTTTTTTACACCGGCCGTGCCCTTAAGTCATGGGAGGAAAAATGGTGGCTTATGCACCTATATATCTTATAGGATGAATGTAAGAAAGGAAGACCTTGTGTTATCTAACACCTACTACCAGGTCTTAAAAATGTATATTGATAATTCCCATTGAATTGTCCTATTAAACATCTACAATAATATTCTGCCTCGCAACCGGAGGGAGTTTTGAGGCACCTAGAGAAGGACTTGGATAAAATCCAAAGAAAAACAAACGAAGATCTTTGTATAATATGGGGAGGGGATTTCAATATAGGCCCTTGCATTCATGCTGAAGGAGGCAACTGCAGTTTAATACCTGATAATGAGAAAGATATCTCTCATTTTTTGTATTTCCCGTTTGGGGATCAATTAAACCTGATAAAATATACTATGGACCTGGGATTCACTAATGACCTTTGCTCACCACCCATACCGTTTAGTAGTATCTTTAATGGTTGTGGGTTGTGTTCAACCGTAGATTTTCTATTAATATCAAATAGATATGCTGATAGAATACTTTACTTCGAAACTCACACTGTTGCTTTCAGTGATCATTTTCCTATTAGTAGTATCTCAGATCTGCCGGCTAAAGTGTTATCCAAAAAACACATGGCTACCCATTCCATACAAGATATTGCCATCAATAGATCCAACGGATACACAATTAAATGTGCAGGAGTAGATTCATCACAGCTAACCAAGTCACTCTTAACCAGTTGCAAAACAGACTTTTCTGTCTGTCTTGACGAGACTGCTGCTGATTCTGATATTTTTAATTCTTTTTGTTAAATCTCACAGGTCATACTAGATAATTTACTATCAGAATCCCCAAAAAACCCTAATAGTAAGACAGGCTGGTTTGACTCCAAGTGCAGCAAAGCGCATGCAGCTTTGAAAACCGTCCTACATAAGCCTACGAGAGATCAGGAAGCTATAAAAAGGGCTGGGGTAGCATACAAAATGTCTCTCAAAGAGCAAAAAGAGTCCCTAAGAACTGAACTGTGGCAGGCCCTCAAGCAAGCGTCAGACACAAAAGACTTAAAAGACTTTTGGAAAGCCGTGAACGCCCCGGTCTTGGCCCCTAAAAATTCACCCAGTATTGAAATCACGATGGGGAGGACCAATAGGTGACCCACTTTTCCAGACTATATTGCAATAGCGTAAACATCCATCATGGTAAGGATCTTAGATCAGGCCCCTTAAGTTACCTCCCTATCTGTATTGATTTTAACATGGACAAGATGATCTCTGCCATTAAAGCGATCATAGCGATACCAAAGGGGATGATGGATGGAGCTTTGAGCAAATCAAACACTCACCCCCAGCCAACTGATCTGGGTTTAATCCATCACCATTCTTTAGCTCACTCCACCACCCCAGTTCCGACATGGCCATATGCAAACCAGTCTGACCCTGTGCCTCATGGGAACAGTCCAGCCCGAACTACCAAGCCATGTCTTCCCTGGACCAGAAACAAGCATCCTGGGACCAGTTTCGGGTTCATAACCCTCATCAGCCAGGCTATCTTGAATCCAGTGACAAAGTGAGCAAGGGACCCACGTCTGGGCATACCCTGCCAACTTAGGGCGAACAAAGCGATACCAAAGGGTATGATGGACTGAGCGTTTGAGCAAATCAAACACTCACCCCCAGTCAACTGATCTCGGTTTAATCCATCATCATTCATTAGCTGACTCCACCACCCCAGTTCAGATATGGCCATATGCAAATCAGTCCGACCCTGTGCCTCATGGCAACAGTCCAGCCCGAACTGCCAAGCCATGTCTTTCCTGGACCAGAAACAAGCATCCTGGGACCGCTTTTGCGTTCATAACCCTCATCAGCCAGGCTATCTTGAATCCAGTGGAAAAGCGCCACCCTAGCGAGGGAATGTCAGAATCTACCTAGCATTGGCAAATGGCCAATTGGAGCACTGCTATATGCCGATGATGAGGTTCTGACCGCACATTGATCGGCCTGCAGAAAATTGTGTCGAGCTTTGCATCTTACATGTCAGGTTTAGACCTTAATGTAAATTTTACTAAAACATTTACTATGAAATGTAGCACGCCTAACGTTAAGTGCCTTGACTTTTTTTATAAATTATAAAAAACTTGAATTTGCTAACTTCTTCTCATATTTGGGAATCATTTTCGAAAGAAGGGGTTCATGGGTCAAAGCCATTAATTCTATAAAATTGCTATTTTCCAAAGCCATAGGAGCCTTGATAAATTTTGCCAGAAAGTTAGGTAAGCGTCCTATTAATGATTTGCTGACAATCTACAAAGTCAAATGTACTTCAATTGCTCTGTATCGAGATGGCATTTGGAGTTACGCAAATGTAGAGTCCCTACAGCAAATTGAGAACAGGTTTTTAAAATATCTCTTAGCCGTCCTGAAAAGTACAGCTATATATATTTGTCACGGCAAACTGGGACTGTTATACCTTTCCGACAAAATTAAAATCCATCCGATCTTATTATGGCATAAGGTTTGGACTGGTGTCACAACTGGTCTCAATCAGGACGTGATAAATGACAGTTTGAACCTCCAACAGGTACAATGTATTCCCTGGCTCGCATATGTTAAAAATTGTATCAATGACTTAGGTCGTCCCGAGTACTTTGCTAACCCATATAGATTGACTCTTGTCACAAGGAAGGAACTAAAGTTATTATGCATCAATCACTTGAAGACCATCAGATTGTCCTCCAATAATATGAAAACATCTCTCAGAGCTAATCAATTGCTCTTGACCCAACCGGGGATACAGCCTTCCTTAACATTCACTCCATGAAACTATGACAGGTTGCTATTGACGGACCTACATTTGTGCAACTTCTATAATATGGTCACATTCCCTCAGATAAATGATTGGTCACGCCCTCTAAGCCCATGTGCTTGCGAAGATATATCTGCACAGTCCACAATTCATATTACCTTTTTTTGCAAGTTCTACATTTTAATCAGGAAAAGATGGATTCTGCCTCTTCTAAAAGTGCAAGGATTGAGATGATGTCACCCTGCTTTAATCAAGTTACAATTTTCAGATGATGACATTTTTACTGATCACATAGCAACATATCTGAAAGGTGTGGTTAGACACAGTAAAACTATGCAAAGTCCCTCTTTTTCTTAACTGCTTATGAATTTTATGTATGACAAGGCTGTGCAAGGAAATTCGCTTGCAGTTCATTTTCTTTTAGTTTTTAATTTATGTCATTTTTAATATATTGCTAAACTTATCTATATGAATTGATATATTCCTGTTTTTTTATTGCACTGTGCTTTTATGATTTAACACTTTTAAATCGAATAAAGCGTATTTTGACTTGACTTTTGACTTTGACTTAGGTTCAGGAGAGTCACCGGGCCATGATCAGATAGGGCTCTAGGTAAGTGCTCTGCTCATACAGACCAGGAGCTGACATCCAGGGTCACTAGCCCGAAGTCGATCCTCGACCAAGTGTTCTGCGTGCCCGTAATATCTGGGCCTTCACTGCTTAGGGGCTGACTTGCTTGCTATTCATCAACTAGGATGTTGTCCTCTATTAAGTACATAGCTGTGTGTCAGCGAGTTGTTGGGGTGCTGAGATGTACTATATCGGTCCAGGTCATGGATGACAACGACATGTTCACCCCATATTACCGTTTGAGAGTCTAGGTGAGCCACTCCCAACCAGACTTCCAGATAAAAGGATTGACAATGTGTACTAGGCCATACATGCTGACTGAGGTAATGTAAATAAGTTGCAGGTTGCCATGGAAGATAATACATTATCCCACGTGGTTATATGTGCAGCAGCCCTGAAGGCATCGCCCCTGCCGATTGAAAAGGCAATTTCTCTGGCATGGACAGAGCATGAAGTTGTATATGCAGCACCTGCTACTTTGGCTCTCAGCCAGCACAAAGTGTGGTCCATGAGGTAGGTCTCTTGCAGGATGGCATTATCAAAGTTGTGTCTATGTAAATACTCAAAGACTTGGGTCTTTCGGAGATTGTTGAATTCTCTTTTGTTCCAATTTAGGGCTCTAAGGTTGGGGATTCTCAATTATAGAATAGAGGCGTGCTGGAGTGAGATTAAGGTGATTCAGAAAAGGGGGTGGTGATGAACAGAGTGTCTGAATTAAGCAGACCACTCTTACCCAGTCCAAGGATCAGGGCTTGATCCATCACCGTTTAAGGGGCCATTGTGCGACCTGCAAAGGCATCTTAAGCGTCTAGCTGTGATGAGGTTGCATTGAGTTCATAAGAATATTATATTAAACTAATGTATGATAATTAACTCACACTACCTTACGCACCCTCCCACCCTCTGGCTCCCTCAACATACCAGAGACAGAGAAAACCATGACCTCCCCCCACTTGCAAAACCTGGGGCCTCACCTACACAATGTGAGCTGCACATGGGTGACCCTAGGTAAGTGGGAGACGCAAGCGATAGAAGGAAACACCAGTGAGGGATGTAGTATGGGAAAGGAAGAGTGTAGAAACAAGGGAAATCCCTCGGATAGCCAAAGTGCAGAATGGAGCACCGCATCCCAGGTCAGCTGAAGGAACTGAGTACATATTACCCACTAGCCATCGACTGACTAAATACATTGGGGAGGGGTATCAACCCTTCAAGGCTATTTTTTGCCGGGAAACGCCAGTGTTGACTACTAGAATTCTTGTTGACTTTAAAGTGTGGCTCAATGGTTAGAGCGGCAGACCCTGATGCAGAGGTCTAGCCAGGGACCAGGGTTCAATTCCCCGCATCGGCGGGTCTTGGGCTCAAAATTCCACGGACCTGATAATTCTCGCCTCGGTGCCTATTCCAATCATGGAGCCCCACTCTGCAACTCTGGGCAATAGCTTGCTTAATCTCCACAACGGCCCCCACAACGCTAAGGATGCCTGGCCTCCACCTTGGAGGTGCCCAAGAGTGGACGCCTCACAGGAAAAGCCAGGATGGGTTCCACAGCGGTATTCGTACAAGCGCCTTGAGACCCTTGCGGGTGAGTAATGCGCTATACAAGTATCAATTTACATTTACCACTCCCTGTCCATTGATGACATTGATTATAGCAGAAGAAGTGCAACTGTACGTCTCTTGCAAATAGAGCTGGGCAGGGGTGAGGTTTACAGCAGAGTTGGCAGATAGTTGGCAGATTGTATCCTGGTTAACACGATTATGAAGCATGTGGAGATGTTGAGGGCATTCACCCTACAATCAGCTGCTCTATATATAGGACAGGATTCAAGGAATCATGCTGCTAGATGGACCTTGATTAAGGCAGAGTCCATGTCCTTAGCCTCTCGTGTATTCATTAAAAGGAACATTCAAACAATGAATACGGCTACCTCTACATTTTATAGAAGTGTAAGGACTGGTGGTAGAATTATAAAACCCACCAATATTGTGCATATCATTTTTTAACGTTCATACTCCCCACTTTACCTCACCACTCTGTATTCACTTAACACAATCGCTTGCTGTTTTTTCCTTTTTCTCTTTGTTTCTTACACTATTGATCAGTGCCAGCTTAAGGGCAGTGCGGCCTTTGCCACTGCACTGGGTGGCAAGGTCTAGGGGGCACCCCCTGCATGACAGGCTAAACTGAGATAAGAGCAGCCTGCAGAGATCTTTTTGTGCATATCATTATCAGGGGTTATTACAAGTGCATGATAACTAAGGGGGTTAATGTAATGGGGTAAAGATATGTTATTAGTCAGGAAACAGTTCTGACTCATGATATAGCAGCAAAGAGGGCAAATGTTCCTGCTGCAAAGCACAATGAGTGGCAGGCAGATCACAGATGAGTATATTATGTAGCTATCTCAGTGAGTTATTGCTTTTGCCATAGAGGTCCTTTTGTTACTTGGAGTTCATAACAAGTAACAATCCTTCTAATATAGCACATTAAGCTATAGTCCCACTCAGGGTGACAAATGCAAAAATCAACAATTGATGGACAGAATGCAGAACAATGTCATGCATTCACCCCAGTACAGAGCATCCTGGGACCGGTTTATGGGTATTACCCTTCATCAGCCAGGCTAGATTGATTCCAGTCGTGCAGTGAGCAAGGGACTGGACTGTTCCTATTGGGCACAGGGTCAAGACTTATTTGCATATGGCTGGTGAGCAAAGAAACAATAGATTTAGGCCCAGATCTCTGTACTGGGCTGAATGTATGACATTTTTTAAATATATATTTTTTATTAGATTTTTCAACAAAACATCATTTAAGACCAATATCAATAAGTCACAGTGTCTTCGGTAACATCAATGGCCACAAAGCAGTGCTACGCCTACATTCCTCACTGCTAACAAAGGGACAATAATACAAATTTTATACGATACATCAATATACATACTCAAAACATGGAATATGCGGCAGAGGCATGGTTCAACACATATTAATTTCCAGAAAGTTCTTCTGCAACAATGAAGCATCCAATAAAGAAAATACAAACTTCTCCTCCCAACCCGCCCCCGTCCCCGGTGTGACCCATGCTACCACACTTGTAAGAGAAAAAAATAAAAAATCTAAAAAGTCTGTGTGACTCGTGGATCAGCTATGTGTAAAAGTAGTGTATTAAGGTCAGTGAACATAAGTAAGTCATCTGCATAGAGCAATATATACTGCTCAACCCCATACACTTTATGACCGGCATACCTCCGACCCAGTCTATACTGCGCTTCTAATGGCTCTATGGCCAGCACAAACAATAGGGAGGACAAGATCAGAGCCCCAGTGTGCACCCTGGCTGTAGCTGTGTTATACAATATTTCCGTCCATGTCACAACGGCGTCTCCAAGTCCGAACCTACGCATAACATGGAACAGATATGACCACTCCAGGCTATCAAACGCCTTCTCAATGACAACAGATATAATGGCAGCGGATTCCGGGGAATAAGTATCCGCCTCCATGATACGGAGGAGGCACCTGACATTAATGGCGGTGTTCCGTGTTGGGATAATGCCGGCCTGGTCTCGATGAACCAGGTGCACCAAATGTGGAAGCAGATGCGATGCAAGTATGCTACTCAATATTTTATAATCTGTTGTGAGCATAGACAGGGAATGATGTGCGATTTTATCATTGGGAAGCTTTCCAGGTTTCAATAACGGAAAAATGACGGCTTCGCGAGTAGAGGGCAGCAATATTCCTGATTTTTTTAGCCTCGCTAAAAACAGACATCAATTTAGGGGCTAATAGATCAATGTGGGTGAAAAGGGATCCCTGCTCTAACCCAAATCAGTGTCCCCCGCTCAAAAGCCGAATAAGTCGTACAGTTGACCTGCCCTCTCCATCTCCGTTGCAGGCTGAGCCTTCAGTGCGAGTAATATATGTTTCTTGGAGGATAGCAATTTGGACCCCTCTACATACCAAATAAGCATGTACTTTATGGTGGCGCGTCATTGTGTATCCCTCTAACATTCCAGGAAATGCACTTCAATTCAAGTAAGCCCCCCATGGTGCAATCGTAGACGCAGTATCACATACCCTTTCCGAGTAGACACACCGGGAACCCCAACTACACCATAACGAACCCACCAACCTCCCCAACACCCCCACTCCCCCAGAACATGTACTAAAATGCCTGTTCCCATCCTAACTAAAATCTAACTATATCCTCAAGTAGCTATAGAGGATCAAACAATAGGGAGGGCAGCCTCAAACCTAGGAAAGCGGATCAGCAGAATGGGCCTCGTATTTTGCCATACCCCAATCATCAAGTGTGCCTCCCAGCTTGGGGTTCACAACTCTGAGAGAGCTGTCGCATCCTGCCACCCAAACAATGTTATATCTCTGCAAACAATGCCTTACCTCCTGGTCAGCTGTAGAACTAATACCAAGAAAGGGGACGAAATAGAGGGGCATTCACCCACCAATGTGGTCAGCAATGGAGAGATGCAATAGGGAACACATTCAAACTATCTCATCAGCTGTCCCTGGTTTCACATGAGGCATTGCAACATTGTCCATTCCAGTCCCATGAGTGTTTGTACCCAGCGATCCTTTCTCTGATTTTGTGTCCGCTATCAATGGGACAACCGTTCCTGGAACAGTTCAGATACTGCCTGCAAAGCGGCCATTCTCTCCATCTCCGTCTGAGACGCTGATGGTCCCCTCAAGCCAGTCTAGTGCCGCCGCATTCGCTTCAATCTACAAGGCCGTTGATCTTCCAAATGTTGATTTACCGTGGCGCCCCACCTCTCCAGTCCCAGCCCAATAAGATTCCAGCCAATCCCATGCCCCCTCCTGGTTCTCACAGAAGTGTGTTTTCTCATGCAGGACTATTCTCAGGCGTGCGGGGAACATCAATCAGTACTGTAGGCCCTCCACGCGTAGCCCCTTCTTTACCACCAAAAAAGAGGCCCGGCGGCACTGTACTTCAAGGGTATAATCTGGAAACAAGGACACATTGCCATTGTCCACTCTGTAGGGGCCTGAAGAGCGAGCCTTTTGCAATAAAAGATCCCTGTCCTTAAAATGAAGCAGGCGAGCCACCACAGGTCTAGGAGGCCTGCCCAGTGCCAGCGGGCGAGCCAGAACTCTATGTGCTCTTTCCAAGGTGTAAAATTGGGTCAGGCCCTCCGGTGCCACTTTAGTCCGCAGCCAGTCTTCTAGATACCCATCATGTCAGCTCCTTCCACACCTTCCGGCAATCCTACCACCCTTATGTTGTTTCTGCAGTTGCGGCCTTTAGCGTCTTCAGCCCTCCGCTCCAAGGTCTAGAGCCTATGCGTGATATCCCCCACCTGGGCCGCCAGCGCTTTTTGAGCCGGTACTAGGGTCTCCAGAGTCCCTTCTGTTTGCTTTACTCGGTCAGCCAGCTTGGAATGTTCTGCTCTGAGAAGCCCCAACCCAGCCGCCACATTTGCAATATCTTGGTGAAGGACATCCCTTGTGTCCATTATCGCCTTCAAGATTTGGTCCACCTGTTGCTGCACCATGGCCTTGGGTTGCTCTTCAGGGGAACCTTGCTTCCCACTGTCCGACGGCAGGTCCTCAGTGTCCGGAGGGACTTCTCCCTGCTTTCCTCGTGGCTTCCCGGGATCTCGGAACCAAAGAGAGTCAAGCCGGTCCCCACTCCCACCCAGGACAGTCCCACACTTCAAATGTGTGCTTGTGGAGACAGATACCTGGTCTCGCAAGGTCTGCAGTGGGGGGCTCATCGATGGGTAATGGGCAATTGGGTTCCGTCACCCCGAGCTAATGTCCAGCAGCGCCCTATACTCCTCTCAATCCTACACGATTGGGGCCTTGAATTCGCCAGTTACCCGCACCGGCACCTCAAGCTAGCGCGGTACAGTTGGGTAGGAAGTAAGAGCGATAGTCCCCACACTCAAAAGTCTGTCTCGCCGCTCAGACTCCGGCACAGCAAAGGCCCCTCACCTCTCGAGCAATGCTGTAGCCGTCTGGGTTCTTACAAACGAGCCGAAAGATCTCCTCAGGACTTCCACAGCTGCCTCTGCATGTTTTAGGTGCACCTCCAGCTTGTACCTGTGATGAGGTGATCGGTTCTCTGCTTCCCCCATCCACAAGGAGTCCCTCTTTGCGTTAGGTCCACATGCGGTGCGGTCCGACATCACCCAACGAGACCGTGCTCAGTAATGACTCCTGTCTTGGCATACACAAAATAGCGGCTGGTGTCGCCTAGTTCGATCAGGCCAGGAAGTCCCACCAACCCCTTAAGATAGGAACCACTGCAATACCTTCTCCCCATCAGACTGCCCAGGGGGGAAACACCACTGAACTTCAGCACTCACACCAGCCCCCTTGCGATGTGGCAATGCGGTAACCCAGGTAGCGGGATGTCCACAGCAGCAGCAGTCCAGCAACCTCTGTTCCCTCCAGCGATTCAGAGATACAGACAGGCGCTAACTTCCTCGCCTAGTCCCAGCACCAGCGTAAGAGCAGGGCCATCAGTTCCGCAAATGTCCCCGCAGTTGCCAGAGCGCCGCGATCGGCGCCATCTTGTGGGGTTCGAGACGGTCTCTCAGCCTCTCACTGCCACCCGACCCGATATCATTTAGTCTCTATGCCCCAGTCCCCGCTCCAACAAGTCCAGCAGTATGCTGGCCGTCAAAGGCTCCGGATTGCCGCAATCGTCGCCATCCTGAAAAGGTTGGGCTGGTCTCGTCTCCTCTCTCGACCGTCGCTCTTCAGATCCTGCCTGGTGCTGTGTCGTTGCACAGCTGGTGGGTTCCCGAACCCTTTGAGGCCAGATCCTGATGCTCACTAGATTCAGATTCAGATTAGCTTTATTCGATTTTCATAGCATAAAATCATAAAAGCAGCAGTACATATATATACATCTTAATATTTCATGCATTAATAAATAAATAACATTTAGGGTTAAAAAGGTATTAAATCAGAGTCATACATAATCTGTCACATATCAAAATGTAGCTAATCGTTAAATTACGTTTCCTTAAAACACTTTAAAAAAAACCTATCATAACCATGGTACATTTAACGTTTCCCAGCTGTTGCAGGCTACGGTACGCGGGCCTACATTGGGCCAGGCTCCCTGTCTCAGGTATTGTTTGATTCATCTACTACGCTCCCCCTCATGCAATTTGCAGAACAGCACCACGTGAAAAGTAGATTGCAACGACATATTATCGCATGGGCATGGTTCTAGGGTTCTGGTCCAGTCGTTTTTGGTTGGAAATGTGACCAGCCGATGAAATATGTTAAACCTAAACCTGGTCAAAATGAAACGGTCAAAGCCCATTGTGCTTAAAGTTAGGTAAGGTTGTATTGTATAACAGATCAAAGACAGTTGGTGTTGAATTACTGTTTTCTTTGTAATCTCCCCAGAGCATCTTAATAGGTCAAAATGGTTCATGCATAGCTATTTTAGTACTTTCTTTGGTAACCCACAGATCAGATCCGGGTTACTAAATAGCTCTGGCTTTTGCAGGTCAGTTAGCGTTTTCCTGACATACTCGAGCCAGGCAATGCGCTTCGCATTATCCAGGCCCATTACGTCCCTAATGATATCCTGGTTTAAGCCAAGTGCTTTAGTGGCCCATACTCTCCGCCAGAGCAAGATCGGTTGCAGTCTGATCAGGTCTGGTATATGGTCCATGCCAAGTGCTGCGTGACAGTTAAAAACAGACGTGCCCTGTGGGAGAGCTAACAAATATCTAAAGAGGCTGTTTTCTACAATTTGCATGGAAGATGTGTCCTGGTACCCCAGATCCCTGCCCCGTACAGTGCAATACTTCTGCATTTGGCTACATAAATCTTTAGCATAATTTCGGGCGGTCTTTTGCCTAGTTTGGTAGAAAATTCATCAACGCTGCTATGGATCGTTTAAAAGATAAGGTCCTGTTCTTAACCTCGGGTCCCCAAGTGCCCGAACCATCGATTAGTACCCCCAGGTATGGAAAGGTTTTGGTATGTTCGCTTTTTAGACCTGCCGCTTTAAGGTGTTTGGAAGAAGCGCGACCTTTGCCACAAAGCATCACAAATGATTCTTTAGCATTGATTTTAAGGCCCCTGGCTTCCATAAATTCTACATACTTCAGAAGGGGGCACCCACCTTCGTTCTGGCCATCAGTACCGCATCATCCGCATAGAGAAGGGAGACAATCTGTTTGTTACCATACCTCGGGGAGTCAATGGTGCTGGCCCCCAGTTCTGCCTCCAGGTTGTTCGTGTATAGGGAGAAAAGGAAGGGGGCCAGCACGCAGCCTTGTCTTACACCCCTCTCTATGCAAGGCTCGGGGGTGCCCTATCTATTCAATGCTGCGTCAAGCCTTACGCCTGCTTCAAGCAGGCGCAGGGTTTTGACGCAGCATTGGCCTAAAAGTGACTGAGTGAACTCTTGTAGATTTCACTCAGCCACTTTTGCGAGGCCCACCTGCCCCAGAACGCCCCACCCTGCGCCGGAAGACCCACATGTGGCGCAGGGCTTTACAACGTGATGCATCTGCCTAGATGCGTCACGTTGTAAATGGGTCGCAGGGATGCACCACGTTTACGCCGCCGTTGCGTGACGGAACGGCAGCTTAAACGTGGCGCAAGTCCGACATAAATCTGCCCCTAAGGATTAAGGCCCAGATCTCTGTACTGGGGTGAATGTATGACATTGTTCTGCATTCTGTCCATCACTTTTTCTTTTTGCATTTGTCACCCCAAGTTGGACGGGTATGCCCAGACGTGGATCCCGTGCTCTCCATGCCACTGGAGTCAAGCTATCCTGGCTGATCAGGGCTGAAAGCCCAAAACCGGTCCTAGGATGCTTGTTTCCAATCCAGGAAGGACCTGACCTGGCAGTTCGGGCTGGACTTTTCACATTGGGCGCATGGCCAAGACTGATTTGCAAATGGTTGGGTCCACACTGGAATGGCATGGTGAGCAAAAAAACGATGGATTTAGGCCCAGATCTCTGTACTGGGGTGAATGTATGACATTGTTCTGCATTCTGTCCATCAATTGTTCTTTTTGGATTTGTCACCCCGAGTGGGACGGGTATGCTCAGACGTGGGTCATGTGCTCTTCATGCGACTGGAGTCAAGCTATCCTGGCTGATGAGGGCTGAAAGCCCGAAACCGGTCCTAGGATGCTTGTTTCCAGTCCAGGGAAGACCTGGCCTGGCCGCTCAGGCTGGATTGTTGCCATTGGGCGCAGGGTCAAGACTGATTTGCATATGGCTGAGTCCAAACTGGAATGGCATGGTGAGCAAAAAAACGATGGATTTAAAGCCCAGATCTCTGTTCTGGGGTGAATGAATGACATTGTTCTGCATTCTGTCCATCAATTGTTCTTTTTGCTTAATGCTAGTTGCAAAGTAATTTATTGTTTGATTGTTTATGTGCAGGAAAGGAGACCTTCCTGCACATAAACATACAATGGTGTTTGCTGTTTCTATGTGTACTGCACAACGCAGCACACATAGATACAGTAAAAAGGAGAAATAAAGCATTTCTCCTCGTTTTGCCTGTTTAAGACCAGGTTTTCCCTGGTTTTAGTTTTTAGCTGCCTCCTATTTACGCCACCCTTGTGAATAGGGAGCAGCATTAATATCAATGGGTGTTGCTGTGGAACACCCTCCGCAACACCCATTTCCCTCCCCTTTCACGCTACGTCCTGAGTGGAAAGGTGCCTTAACTACAAGACAGCATTAAGCCATGTTAAGTAGCTTAACGCTGCCTTATAAATAAGGCGAAACCCCTATCACCACCACAATGTCACTAAAATTGACGTTGTGGTGGAAATATAGGCTTGTAAATATACCCTCCCAGTTTGTTATAACACCTCCAGGTGACATTAGGTGAGGAGGTGCGAGTCAACATTCATGTAGTGGAATAGTACTAAGGTGATATGGCTACGTGACATTTCGGAATGTAATAGTCTGATTTGCTAGTGCAATGATCATACTATACTACCTTTGCATTTCTTAGTAATTTGTATGCAATAAAACTGTATAGATACCCTTGAATGTGTGGGTGGGCTAGAACTCTTTTTGAGACGTTACCTGTGCATACTGATACTACCCGATTTCTTACTGATTTTGCTGCCTGCTTGAGACTTAGAGGCATATTTGTCAATCTTTCATGCAGTACAACGTAGCAAGCCACCTTGCTGCACCGCGTGAAAGGGCAGGTATGCACCATATTTAACATCATACCACGCATTCCTGTCCTTTCCTAGTGCTGGCACACTCTTGCCTGCCTAGTGCCAATTGAAGCACCCTTGCTTCATGTTGCAAGGGTGCCTTCGTTGTAGGCAGCATTGTGTTTTTTGCAGGAAGGCACACCTTCCTGCACAAAATAAATCTGATGAGGCATTTTCCTCTTTCTATGTGTGCGACACAAATAAAGTGGTGCATATGACACCCAAGGGACTTAATACTGAGCCCTCTGAAAGGTGTCAAGGTGCATTTGCTGGGCAGATCCCCATGGTTGCCGGGATGAAGATGTGTTTTGCCCCAACCATCCCTCCTAGCTTTAGGGACTGTGAGAAACCCCCTCCACTCCCTAATTGCAGGGTATCACATCCATAATGGAGAGCACAATCTGAGGGTGCACATCAGTCTAGTGCTGTAGTTGGAGCCATTGATAAAATACACTATATCCCTGAGCACGCCGACTCACAGACATTTAACACACAAATCCACACTAACAGCACTCGGGGAGAAGAAAAAGGCCCAGGATATGAGAGACCAAACCACTTTTACTAGGGAGAGTTTGTACCACCCTGTAAGTTACCTTCCCAGAGTATATAGTTCAAATGACCTGTCCTCCTAAACTATAATCACTGCCACAAAACTCCAGACTATGTATAGCCTGGTAAGGAAGTAGTGACCATCCTTTACTACAGGGAGGGTCCGTTGTCTTTTCAGCACAACCTTGGGCTCTGTTAACCAACCAAAATGTGAAGGACCTTCAGTGATCCCTTCTGTGACACAGCCACTAAAGGAAAACATGCATCACTGGCCGGAAAAATAGCAGGATGGCAAACTGTTTGCACAGCTTGTAGACTTTTTTTTCAAAATGTTTGTTTGTTTGTTTTTTTGTTTCATAGGTAATGCAGCAAACATTGCATACAGGCACAAACATGCACCCAACGGTAAATAGTAAACGGTGAAGCAGGCATGCACACACCCACCCGTTCAAGTATCAGAAAAATTAACATGACATTCCCATAGAAAGGAGAAACCATAAACATTATTACAGGAGCGCTGCCACACATGGTATTGCAATGTATTTACATCATGGGAGTTGCTGCTCCCGATTTGAGGTGGAAATCATAGTATTTCAGCCACAACTCAACCCCCCAACAGTGTGAAGACTTTTAACATCTCCAGTTCCTACCAGTTACTACATGGTACATACTTGTCCCTTCACTGACTGAATCAGTAAAACGACACAGATTCATTAGGGCATTGCTCTATCTTTAACCCCACAAATAAGAACATCCCTACAACTCTCTCTTCTACGAATGCGAAGGTGACTCCATGTTGTGCAAACCTTGCTTTGTCCTGCCTAATTACATGAACCTTGAGGGCTTCGACCCCCATGATCAATAAACAGCCAGCAGGCGGCATTCTGCTGCAAAATTGTTGCGTTTAGCGAAGGGAAATCAATAGTATTGCAGGCCCCAATCACGCACTACATTAATAGTAACTGATCAATAAAATGAGGCAAACTTTCATAGCCAGAAACTAAAGATTTGACCGTATGTGGTGCTAAAGCACAAATTCATTAAACATTACGGACTAGTCACATTTATTAGTTTCTTCGAAGTCTGCCTCAAGTTACGAAGTATATTTGAACTTTTACCCGAGGTCACAAACTTGTGTCCCAAGAACCGCTGTTCTGTTAAACCTCAAAAAACGAGTTCCTTATAATTCAGCTGATAACGAGGTCTCACCCTTTTAATCATCTCTTTCCTAATCTGAACAATAGTGAGTTGCGTTATAGCCAAGCTTGTGACAGACCTGTACAAATCAGCCAATGAGAACTTGTGGAACTTGTTGAACTGACTGACACATGCTACAAGTTCATGTCGTGTTTTTTAAAATTATTTATTCTATTTTATTGATTAAAAATGTAACAACCAGCAACGCGGGTTCAGTGTGGGGGGTCGTAAAAGAATCATTACAAATGGCAGCCCTTGCTCACAGATTGAGTAGTTCTCACATCAAAGCGCACACATGATAACATTTATAGGCTGTTCGTTTAACGAAAGCCCATAAGAAACTTTAATTCGAGCAGACCGCTCCATTATTGGAAGGGGCGACCCTGCCCTGGTGGGCCGCACGGTGCCCAGAGCCCATCCCCCTCCTGAGCCGATCATTGGGCTGTCCTTAGTATGGGTTGCTCAGTCCGTTCACTATTGGATGGGAAAACGACCCCATAGGGTGCCGCAGATCATATGCCTGAAGGGGCCCCATATGTCTTTGATAATTCAGAAAAGGGGGTGGTGATGAACAGAGTGTCTGAATTAAGCAGACCACTCTTACCCAGTCCAAAGATCAGGGCTTGATCCATCACCGTTTTTTAGCTCACTGCACCATCCCAGCTCAGAACTTGGCTATATGCAAATTAGTCTGACCCTGGCCCAGTACATCATGGGAACAGGGCAGACCAAACTACCAAGCCAATTCTTATACTGGGAAGGAAACAAGCTACCGGGGACCGGTTTCTGGCATTTCAGCCGTCTTCGGCCCGGCTTGCTTGAATCCTGATGGTGCAATGAGCAAGGGACTCACATCTGAGTATACCCTTCCACGCTTATGGTGGACAAAAATAATTCAGAAAAGGGGGTGGTGATGAACAGAGTGTCTGAATTAAGCAGACCACTCTTACCCAGTCCAAAGATCAGGGCTTGATCCATCACCGTTCTTTAGCTCACTGCACCATCCCAGCTCAGAACTTGGCTATATGCAAATTAGTCTGACCCTGGCCCAGTACATCATGGGAACAGGGCAGACCAAACTACCAAGCCAATTCTTATACTGGGAAGGAAACAAGCTACCGGGGACCGGTTTCTGGCATTTCAGCCGTCTTCGGCCCGGCTTGCTTGAATCCTGATGGTGCAATGAGCAAGGGACTCACATCTGAGTATACCCTTCCACGCTTATGGTGGACAAAAATAATTCAGAAAAGGGGGTGGTGATGAACAGAGTGTCTGAATTAAGCAGACCACTCTTACCCAGTCCAAAGATCAGGGCTTGATCCATCACCGTTTTTTAGCTCACTGCACCATCCCAGCTCAGAACTTGGCTATATGCAAATTAGTCTGACCCTGGCCCAGTACATCATGGGAACAGGGCAGACCAAACTACCAAGCCAATTCTTATACTGGGAAGGAAACAAGCTACCGGGGACCGGTTTCTGGCATTTCAGCCGTCTTCGGCCCGGCTTGCTTGAATCCTGATGGTGCAATGAGCAAGGGACTCACATCTGAGTATACCCTTCCACGCTTATGGTGGACAAAAATAATTCAGAAAAGGGGGTGGTGATGAACAGAGTGTCTGAATTAAGCAGACCACTCTTACCCAGTCCAAAGATCAGGGCTTGATCCATCACCGTTTTTTAGCTCACTGCACCATCCCAGCTCAGAACTTGGCTATATGCAAATTAGTCTGACCCTGGCCCAGTACATCATGGGAACAGGGCAGACCAAACTACCAAGCCAATTCTTATACTGGGAAGGAAACAAGCTACCGGGGACCGGTTTCTGGCATTTCAGCCGTCTTCGGCCCGGCTTGCTTGAATCCTGATGGTGCAATGAGCAAGGGACTCACATCTGAGTATACCCTTCCACGCTTATGGTGGACAAAAATAATTCAGAAAAGGGGGTGGTGATGAACAGAGTGTCTGAATTAAGCAGACCACTCTTACCCAGTCCAAAGATCAGGGCTTGATCCATCACCGTTTTTTAGCTCACTGCACCATCCCAGCTCAGAACTTGGCTATATGCAAATTAGTCTGACCCTGGCCCAGTACATCATGGGAACAGGGCAGACCAAACTACCAAGCCAATTCTTATACTGGGAAGGAAACAAGCTACCGGGGACCGGTTTCTGGCATTTCAGCCGTCTTCGGCCCGGCTTGCTTGAATCCTGATGGTGCAATGAGCAAGGGACTCACATCTGAGTATACCCTTCCACGCTTATGGTGGACAAAAATAATTCAGAAAAGGGGGTGGTGATGAACAGAGTGTCTGAATTAAGCAGACCACTCTTACCCAGTCCAAAGATCAGGGCTTGATCCATCACCGTTTTTTAGCTCACTGCACCATCCCAGCTCAGAACTTGGCTATATGCAAATTAGTCTGACCCTGGCCCAGTACATCATGGGAACAGGGCAGACCAAACTACCAAGCCAATTCTTATACTGGGAAGGAAACAAGCTACCGGGGACCGGTTTCTGGCATTTCAGCCGTCTTCGGCCCGGCTTGCTTGAATACTGATGGTGCAATGAGCAAGGGACTCACATCTGAGTATACCCTTCCACGCTTATGGTGGACAAAAATAATTCAGAAAAGGGGGTGGTGATGAACAGAGTGTCTGAATTAAGCAGACCACTCTTACCCAGTCCAAAGATCAGGGCTTGATCCATCACCGTTTTTTAGCTCACTGCACCATCCCAGCTCAGAACTTGGCTATATGCAAATTAGTCTGACCCTGGCCCAGTACATCATGGGAACAGGGCAGACCAAACTACCAAGCCAATTCTTATACTGGGAAGGAAACAAGCTACGGGGGACCGGTTTCTGGCATTTCAGCCGTCTTCGGCCCGGCTTGCTTGAATCCTGATGGTGCAATGAGCAAGGGACTCACATCTGAGTATACCCTTCCACGCTTATGGTGGACAAAAATAATTCAGAAAAGGGGGTGGTGATGAACAGAGTGTCTGAATTAAGCAGACCACTCTTACCCAGTCCAAAGATCAGGGCTTGATCCATCACCGTTTTTTAGATCACTGCACCATCCCAGCTCAGAACTTGGCTATATGCAAATTAGTCTGACCCTGGCCCAGTACATCATGGGAACAGGGCAGACCAAACTACCAAGCCAATTCTTATACTGGGAAGGAAACAAGCTACCGGGGACCGGTTTCTGGCATTTCAGCCGTCTTCGGCCCGGCTTGCTTGAATCCTGATGGTGCAATGAGCAAGGGACTCACATCTGAGTATACCCTTCCACGCTTATGGTGGACAAAAATAATTCAGAAAAGGGGGTGGTGATGGTGGTCCCTTGCTCATTGCACCATCAGGATTCAAGCAAACCGGGCCGAAGACGGCTGTAATGCCAGAAACCGGTCCCCGGGAGCTTGTTTCCTTCCCAGTGTAGGAATTGGCTTTTGTAGTTTGGTTTGCCCTGTTCCCATCATGTACTGGGACAGGAACAGACTAATTTGCATACAGCCAGGTTCTGAAACTGGGATGGCGCAGTGAGCTAAAAAACGGTGTTGGATCTAGCCCTGATCTCTTGACTGGGTGAGAGTTTTCTGCTTAATTCAGAGACTCTGTCCCTCACCACCCCTTGTTGTAAATATTTTTGTCCACCCTAAGCGTGGAAGGGTATACTCAGACATGAGTCCCTTGCTCATTGCACCATCAGGATTCAAGCAAACCGGGCCGAAGACGGCTGTAATGCCAGAAACCGGTCCCCGGGAGCTTGTTTCCTTCCCAGTGTAAGAATTGGTTTTTGTAGTTTGGTTTGCCCTGTTCCCATCATGCACTGGGACAGGAACAGACTAATTTGCATACAGCCAGGTTCTGAAACTGGGATGGTGTAGTGAGCTAAAAAACGGTGTTGGATCTAGCCCTGATCTCTTGACTGGGTGAGAGTTTTCTGCTTAATTCAGAGACTCTGTCCCTCACCACCCCTTGTTGTAAATATTTTTGTCCACCCTAAGCGTGGAAGGGTATACTCAGACATGAGTCCCTTGCTCATTGCACCATCAGGATTCAAGCAAACCGGGCCGAAGACGGCTGTAATGCCAGAAACCGGTCCCCGGGAGCTTGTTTCCTTCCCAGTGTAAGAATTGGCTTTTGTAGTTTGGTTTGCCCTGTTCCCATCATGCACTGGGACAGGAACAGACTAATTTGCATACAGCCAGGTTCTGAAACTGGGATGGTGCAGTGAGCTAAAAAACGGTGTTGGATCTAGCCCTGATCTCTTGACTGGGTGAAAGTTTTCTGCTTAATTCAGAGACTCTGTCCCTCACCACCCCTTGTTGTAAATATTTTTGTCCACCCTAAGCATGGAAGGGTATACTCAGACATGAGTCCCTTGCTCATTGCACCATCAGGATTCAAGCAAACCGGGCCGAAGACGGCTGTAATGCCAGAAACCGGTCCCCGGGAGCTTGTTTCCTTCCCAGTGTAAGAATTGGCTTTTGTAGTTTGGTTTGCCCTGTTCCCATCATGCACTGGGACAGGAACAGACTAATTTGCATACAGCCAGGTTCTGAAACTGGGATGGTGCAGTGAGCTAAAAAACGGTGTTGGATCTAGCCCTGATCTCTTGACTGGGTGAGAGTTTTCTGCTTAATTCAGAGACTCTGTCCCTCACCACCCCTTGTTGTAAATATTTTTGTCCACCCTAAGCGTGGAAGGGTATACTCAGACATGAGTCCCTTGCTCATTGCACCATCAGGATTCAAGCAAACCGGGCCGAAGACGGCTGTAATGCCAGAAACCGGTCCCCGGGAGCTTGTTTCCTTCCCAGTGTAAGAATTGGCTTTTGTAGTTTGGTTTGCCCTGTTCCCATCAAGCACTGGGACAGGAACAGACTAATTTGCATACAGCCAGGTTCTGAAACTGGGATGGTGCAGTGAGCTAAAAAACGGTGTTGGATCTAGCCCTGATATCTTGACTGGGTGAGAGTTTTCTGCTTAATTCAGAGACTCTGTCCCTCACCACCCCTTGTTGTAAATATTTTTGTCCACCCTAAGCGTGGAAGGGTATACTCAGACATGAGTCCCTTGCTCATTGCACCATCAGGATTCAAGCAAACCGGGCCGAAGACGGCTGTAATGCCAGAAACCGGTCCCCGGGAGCTTGTTTCCTTCCCAGTGTAAGAATTGGCTTTTGTAGTTTGGTTTGCCCTGTTCCCATCATGCACTGGGACAGGAACAGACTAATTTGCATACAGCCAGGTTCTGAAACTGGGATGGTGCAGTGAGCTAAAAAACGGTGTTGGATCTAGCCCTGATCTCTTGACTGGGTGAGAGTTTTCTGCTTAATTCAGAGACTCTGTCCCTCACCACCCCTTGTTGTAAATATTTTTGTCCACCCTAAGCGTGGAAGGGTATACTCAGACATGAGTCCCTTGCTCATTGCACCATCAGGATTCAAGCAAACCGGGCCGAAGACGGCTGTAATGCCAGAAACCGGTCCCCGGGAGCTTGTTTCCTTCCCAGTGTAAGAATTGGCTTTTGTAGTTTGGTTTGCCCTGTTCCCATCATGCACTGGGACAGGAACAGACTAATTTGCATACAGCCAGGTTCTGAAACTGGGATGGTGCAGTGAGCTAAAAAACGGTGTTGGATCTAGCCCTGATCTCTTGACTGGGTGAGAGTTTTCTGCTTAATTCAGAGACTCTGTCCCTCACCACCCCTTGTTGTAAATATTTTTGTCCACCCTAAGCGTGGAAGGGTATACTCAGACATGAGTCCCTTGCTCATTGCACCATCAGGATTCAAGCAAACCGGGCCGAAGACGGCTGTAATGCCAGAAACCGGTCCCCGGGAGCTTGTTTCCTTCCCAGTGTAAGAATTGGCTTTTGTAGTTTGGTTTGCCCTGTTCCCATCATGCACTGGGACAGGAACAGACTAATTTGCATACAGCCAGGTTCTGAAACTGGGATGGTGCAGTGAGCTAAAAAACGGTGTTGGATCTAGCCCTGATCTCTTGACTGGGTGAGAGTTTTCTGCTTAATTCAGAGACTCTGTCCCTCACCACCCCTTGTTGTAAATATTTTTGTCCACCCTAAGCGTGGAAGGGTATACTCAGACATGAGTCCCTTGCTCATTGCACCATCAGGATTCAAGCAAACCGGGCCGAAGACGGCTGTAATGCCAGAAACCGGTCCCCGGGAGCTTGTCTCCTTCCCAGTGTAAGAATTGGCTTTTGTAGTTTGGTTTGCCCTGTTCCCATCATACACTGGGACAGGAACAGACTAATTTGCATACAGCCAGGTTCTGAAACTGGGATGGTGCAGTGAGCTAAAAAACGGTGTTGGATCTAGCCCTGATCTCTTGACTGGGTGAGAGTTTTCTGCTTAATTCAGAGACTCTGTCCCTCACCACCCCTTGTTGTAAATATTTTTGTCCACCCTAAGCGTGGAAGGGTATACTCAGACATGAGTCCCTTGCTCATTGCACCATCAGGATTCAAGCAAACCGGGCCGAAGACGGCTGTAATGCCAGAAACCGGTCCCCGGGAGCTTGTTTCCTTCCCAGTGTAAGAATTGGCTTTTGTAGTTTGGTTTGCCCTGTTCCCATCATGCACTGGGACAGGAACAGACTAATTTGCATACAGCCAGGTTCTGAAACTGGGATGGTGCAGTGAGCTAAAAAACGGTGTTGGATCTAGCCCTGATCTCTTGACTGGGTGAGAGTTTTCTGCTTAATTCAGAGACTCTGTCCCTCACCACCCCTTGTTGTAAATATTTTTGTCCACCCTAAGCGTGGAAGGGTATACTCAGACATGAGTCCCTTGCTCATTGCACCATCAGGATTCAAGCAAACCGGGCCGAAGACGGCTGTAATGCCAGAAACCGGTCCCCGGGAGCTTGTTTCCTTCCCAGTGTAAGAATTGGCTTTTGTAGTTTGGTTTGCCCTGTTCCCATCATGCACTGGGACAGGAACAGACTAATTTGCATACAGCCAGGTTCTGAAACTGGGATGGTGCAGTGAGCTAAAAAACGGTGTTGGATCTAGCCCTGATCTCTTGACTGGGTGAGAGTTTTCTGCTTAATTCAGAGACTCTGTCCCTCACCACCCCTTGTTGTAAATATTTTTGTCCACCCTAAGCGTGGAAGGGTATACTCAGACATGAGTCCCTTGCTCATTGCACCATCAGGATTCAAGCAAACCGGGCCGAAGACGGCTGTAATGCCAGAAACCGGTCCCCGGGAGCTTGTTTCCTTCCCAGTGTAAGAATTGGCTTTTGTAGTTTGGTTTGCCCTGTTCCCATCATGCACTGGGACAGGAACAGACTAATTTGCATACAGCCAGGTTCTGAAACTGGGATGGTGCAGTGAGCTAAAAAACGGTGTTGGATCTAGCCCTGATCTCTTGACTGGGTGAGAGTTTTCTGCTTAATTCAGAGACTCTGTCCCTCACCACCCCTTGTTGTAAATATTTTTGTCCACCCTAAGCGTGGAAGGGTATACTCAGACATGAGTCCCTTGCTCATTGCACCATCAGGATTCAAGCAAACCGGGCCGAAGACGGCTGTAATGCCAGAAACCGGTCCCCGGGAGCTTGTTTCCTTCCCAGTGTAAGAATTGGCTTTTGTAGTTTGGTTTGCCCTGTTCCCATCATGCACTGGGACAGGAACAGACTAATTTGCATACAGCCAGGTTCTGAAACTGGGATGGTGCAGTGAGCTAAAAAACGGTGTTGGATCTAGCCCTGATCTCTTGACTGGGTGAGAGTTTTCTGCTTAATTCAGAGACTCTGTCCCTCACCACCCCTTGTTGTAAATACCATATGTCTTTGGGCTTTAGTTGACTTGGCAACCATTCCCAGTGAGCGTCCAGCTGTTCTTGACAGTAGATTAAGTGTTGTAGCCAGTCAGTCGTTATGGGGCCGTGGCCCATTCCCAATATATGGCTGCTTTGCCTTGAGTAATGCCACGACAATGACCTTCGGATGTCCAGTGGGGGAGTCCTGAACAAACCCCAAAAGCTCCACAAGTGAAGCCAGTCATTCCTGCTGTTACATTTAGCACTTCAGGCCATAAGGCTGCCACCCCTGGACACACCCATGCCAAGTGAAGGAAGTCATCAGTTAGAGTCCCACATCTGGAACATTTGGATTCCTTTTTGAGCCCTAATCTCTACATACACTCAACCAGACAATATATTCTGCACACAAATATTATGGGAATCCAAGTTCGTATTTGGGCGAGAGGTGGCTAGTTTGAGGCAGCAGAATTTCCATTGGTAGAAGGTGGCGGCTCAATGACTGCCCTAGGGTCGGGCTGAAGATGAGCGCTGTATTCTGCATTGCAGCGTAGGGCCTAGGTACCAGTACCGGGGGGGATTGGGACTCAAGCAGTAGAACCAGAGCACAGACAGGTGGGTGGAATTAGGAAGTTGGTATTGATGGTTGCACATGTTTCATGGAGACACAACATCAAGAAGATATTGAGGGTGTGGCCTTCTACAGCTTGAATATTACTTAGAGTAAGGAATTTGTTCTCCAGATCAGCAAGATTATTCAATTGCAATCATGATAGCTGTGTGCTAGATGTTTGTTCAGAAGAGAGTGAGTGGAAACAGGATTATGAGCTAATGAGATCTGCACCCATTGTGCCCTAGCTCGGAGTTTATCTCATGCCCGCACATTGCATCATACTGTCTTTATTTCCCAAGAAATGTACCTATCGGAGGATTAAGTGATTGTATGAAGAGGAGGAGATCGGGCCAAATCAACCTTAACTGCAGCATGCTGATGAAATGGGGCAGAGTGGGGCCAATAATGCGTTACTGATTTAGGGTACAGAGGTAACAGAGCTCGAAGTTTGATGCAATGATGTCCCTGTTCAAATCGCAAAAATAAATAAATAAATACATCTCAGCCGGGTTGGTTTCCATCTCATATTAGCCACAACATCCAAGATCTCAGTCTATCTAAGAAGTGTCTGATTGAGGGATAGCAATATTGAGAAGCAAGTTTATAGTGCCAATATCGGCAACACTCCTCAGTTCTCATACAGCAACATACATAAATAAATAAACCACAAGACACCTTCTTAGTGGAGAATATTGCTGCAGGTTTATTTACATAACAAACATGCCAACATGATCTGTTATCTTACGGGTGATCCATGGCAGGCCAGCCCCTATGTCGCTTGCCCACCGGATGAGCCAAATTACACTGTGGCCGTCGCCCATTGGTGGTTACCAATTTTGGGAGGGGCCACCACTCCCATCAGTGGACCGCCAGTCCACGCCCTTATTGACACCCCCCAAAAGGTGGGCGGAGCGTTCCAGGCAGCCCCCGGTTTCTCAGGCCCACTACCGCCCGCAGGACTTATGGGGTGCCATCATACTTCCAGGGGACACGCTAAGACATCCCTGGGTATCCTTGGCTTAGCACCCTTAATGTGCTGCTGCATGTAGTACCCTTCTGTATCTTGCAGACACTTGATCGCCCTGTAACTCCTCCTGCAACACAAAACAATAAGTTAAATTCTTCCCCTCCCCCTACCACCCTTTGGGCGTTCGCAGGGTAATCGGTGGGGCGGGAAACAGAGAAGTGGGCAGCAGTCAAGAGGCTGCACAGTGGGCGGGGGAAGGCATTTGTACCCTTGCCCCCCCCCCCCCCCCACGGCTGGAAGTGACGCAGCCAGCTGACCCCTTGATCCCTTGCCCAGGGAGCCTAGGGCCAGATGTAGGAGACCAAATACCGGTCGGTAACGGCCGATTTCGGCCGTTACCAACCGGTATTTGGTGTTTGACATGTAGGGGGCTTGAGATTTACAGAATCAGTAAATTTACCGAATCGGTAAAATACAGAATCAGTAAATTTATCGATTCTGTAAATTGTATTACTATTGCATGGTAAATAACGAATTCCTGTGTACATGCACATCTGTGCATGTACACCTGTGCCATGTGGCACGCAGACATGCCCTAAGGGCATGTATGTGTGTCACATGGCACACAAGCTAGAAACAGGGGTGCAACAGGGTGTCAAAGTGACACCCTGTCCCCCTTGGTAATTCAGTATTTTTACAGATTCGGTAATTACCGAATCGGTATTTGCCATTGATTCCTATGGGCTTCAAGGCCCATAGGAATCAATGGCAAATACCGATTCGGTAAGTACCGAATCGGTAAATACCGAATCCTAACGATTCGGTATTTGTTACCGAATAATTACTTACATCAGATTTACCGATTCATGAATACCGAATCGGTAAAATTCGGTATTTATGAATCAGTAAATCTGATTTACCTACATCTAGCCCCTAGTCTGTTGACTCCTGTGCCTTCCTGTGGCACTAAGGTGGCCGCCCTGTTGGAGGGTGTGAGAAGTTGGCCTGATATTCAGTGTTCACTATTCTAGTGATCACTATGTATCAGTCCAAACAACCCTTATGGTGATTGGTTGTAAGTCAGTCAGTCAGGATATCTTTATTCGACTTATTCCAAGTCATACAAAGAAACAAAAGCAATAAAAACATGACATAGGATACATGCATAACCTTACGTTTTCTTAAAAAGCAGCAAACTACATATACGTTTAAAAAATACTATATACAAAATTGCTAAGGCGAAATTTGACCAGCAGCTTTCACCCTAGCAGCAGCCACTAGGAAATTTGCAATGCAGAAGGTTGTACGGGGGTTTGTCAAAAGCTGTAAATAGAGCAGCGCCGGGCGTACCTGTGTAAAACCCGCTTCTTTCAGAATGGGGAGCAAATATTTTTTCCTCTGCTCATGATACAAGCTACAGAACATGACGAAGTGCATTGTGTCCTGCACCGAGAAATCATCACAACTGCAAGGTGGGGCTAGATCTGGCTTCTGCCATCGCTTAAAAGAACCTAAGTAAAAATGTAACAGGTTAAACCTAAACTTTGTCAATAAAAACCTATGGTAAGGGTGCGTAACGAAACTGAGATAAGGTGCAAGAGAGGGAGCACTAACCAAAAGGTTATGTGACCTAACTGTAGGCTTCAATAGTTCGACATCCTCGCGTCGCACTTCCTTCCTTTCCATGAATGCCTTTTTTATGTGAGCTATGTCCAAGGCCCTGATTTTTTCTGGGCATGAAAAAAGTTCTGGGCGACCCAAGTCTGTGAATGATTTAATTAGATAGGCCAGCCATGGAATGCTCCTATGTTTGTCTAGAGAAAGAACATCTTTCAGTATTTTATGATTCAGTGGGAGATCTTCATTCAACCACATTTTCAACCATAGGATCAGGGGCGCTAAGCTCAATAAATCCGACAAATAGGGTAAGCCCACCTCTTGATGGATCGAATAAGTTGGGGCTGACTGGGGTACAGAGAGAAGGGATCTAATAAATCTATTTTCTGCTCTCTGGATAGGATCAAGATTTACATAGCCCCACAAGGGAGATCCATATAGAGCAATAGCCACAGGCTTACACTTATAGATCTTCAGTAGGGCTTCCATTGGCCTAGCTCCCAACTTACCCGCAAAGCCCAGGATCGCTGAGGAAGACCTAGTTACGGCCAACCTTTTTGCTCTTATCTGTGGCCCCCATGTACCCTTTTGGTCAAACAGAACGCCCAAGTAGGGGAATGTAGTTACCTTTGAGACAGGGACCCCTCTGCAAAAGAATGATTTATGACTTTTTTTGGTACACTCACGCCCCATTACCATCATATGTGATTTGGAAACGTTAACCTTCAGGTCCAAATTATCCATAAAAGATCCGAAGGCGTCCAATAGGAGCTGAAGTCCAACACCAGTGCGGGCTATCAGCACAGCGTCGTCCGCGTACAGGAGTGCCGGAATTTGTACATCTCCTGCAAACGGGACGTCCGCGTCCTGGCCACGCAGATGTGCCCCCAGGCCATTAATATAGATGGTAAAAAGCGTGGGGGCTAAGATACAACCTTGCCGTACCCCCCTTAGAGATTTAAACAGTGGAGTACATCTACCGTTATTTGACACTCGTACGGCTGCAAAAAGCTCCTCATGCAAAGCGGCCATGAATGTAACCAAAGCCTCATCGATGCCCATCTCCAACAGGATCGCCCACAGTTTTGACCTGGTAACAAGGTCGAACGCCGACGAAAGGTCTATAAATGCAAGGAACACCGAACCCTCCTTAGCCACCGTATACTTAGAGATGAGTAAGTGCAGGTTAATACATTGTTCAATGGTCCCTTTTCTCTCTCTGAAGCCGTATTGCAGTTCGGACAACCCGCCACAACCCTCAACGTTCTCCCTCAATCTGGATAAGAGGACTCTACCCAGGATTTTTACGGTTGAGTCCAAGAGGAATATGGGTCTATAAAATGCGGGATCGTCCCGCCGTCCTTTGTTTTTAAAGATGGGGACGATGGTAGATATGGCCCATGAGGCGGGGGCTGGATTACCGGTAACTGCATTAAACACGTTTGACAAGACCTCAGCCCACAGTTTAGGTGAAAACATGAAAAAATCAGCGGGTACTCCGTCTGGACCAGGTGCCTTATGTTTAGTGGTTGCCAGCAGAGCTTTTTCCACTTCTTGCGGATTGAAGATAATAGGGTGAACATCTGTATTATGGGGTATGCCTTTTTTAGTTCCTTCATCGTCGCCCCCATATACGTTTTCAAAAAAAGACAGCCAAGACTCGTCAGTAATCACGCAATCCATGGGAGCATTACTGTCATCAAGAAATAAGGGCTGTTTGATGATCTCCCAAAATCTCCTACTGTCCTTCAGTACAGCCGCTGAAAGGAGATTGTCCCATGATTCGCGTTTAATATTGTCTTTACGGTTCTTAATGGCTGCTTTATAGGCTTTCCTTAATCTCGAAATGTCTTCTTTGACCCTAGGAACGGTTTTAAGTGCCGCCAGCAGTTCTCTGTGGGCTTTCGAGCATGCAGGGTCGAACCATCGCTTATGTCCAAGGGCTCCCTGGATAGGTTTGGCAAGAAGGTCCTTAGAGACCTGATCACATATTGCCTCGTAAGCTGCTATTCTGATATTCCCTTGGGTGCCAGAGTCTCTACAAAGCTCCACCTGAGCTTTGATTTTAGGGTAGCATTTTTCATAAAAATTTTCCGGAATTATTTTTGCCCACTTTACACGTCTATCTTGGTCAGAGGTCCTCAGGGGGTGTGCCGTTTTGGTAATTGCTGGTGGTGCCCCCATATGGGCTCCCCAAGCCACTTCAAGTAGAACTGGGTTGTGGTCACTATAGTGTGAGGAGACTGTGCAGTAGGCCATAGCCCGATTTAAAATGCCTGATGAAACAAAAATATAGTCAATCACTGTTCCATATTGGGCGCCAGTAAACGTTGGATTTCTCAGGCCACAGTCAAGTTCGTACAGGTCAAAATTAGCCAATAGCTCTTCAAGCTCCTGCCCATCTGCAGAATGTTCGAAGTGGGGTCCCCGTATGGCTGCGTCCTCAGCCTCGTTTACATCTCTTCCCTTACAGGCTAATTCACATGGATGAATATTAAAATCGCCTAATAAAATAAACTCAAAAGCTAAATTGATATCCTGTGATACTGTATTTAAAATATTATCCAAGTTGGCGATATTACAGCCGCTATATTCGATGTTCCCAGAATTATAAAAGTTAACGTACAATGTCCTGCTTTCTTTGTTGATCACCCTCTCGACCATTAAGATGTTATCAGAGTCAACGCTGATCTGCCTATAACTACCTTTTAGGGCTAATGAAAATAAGATCACCAAGCCCCCTTTGGCTCTGCCCGCTCTACTGGGGACTGCAGGTTTAGTGAAGCTGGTGAAGCCATCCCACCAGAGGTTGTTAGATGTGTCCCAGGTTTCTTGCAAGGCGATGATGTGGTATTTTGAAACAAAGCTCAGCCAAGCTTGATCCTGGCGTTTTGCATTTAAACCTGCTACGTTCCAACTTATGATCTTACATGAGTCAGTGGGTAACCTTGAATCATTTACGCCCTCTGGTTCTCCTTCAGCCGTTTGTTGCGATACCAGACCACCACTTGCTGATAATATATCATTTGGCACCTCCCTTACTTGCTCGGCTCCTGGTTCAAGTCAATCGCAGGTATTTAAGTCAGATAGAGGGGCAAACCTATTGCCTGTACTAAAACCCCAGTCAAACGGGGTAGCTACCTGACCCTGACCATATGGGACTGTATTCCACAAGGGTTGTGGAGTATTTGGGTGTTGCAGGAACTGGTCATTTCTCAGCCAGTGTGTTGGCCTAAAGCCCCGGGCGTTACGATCGTCGCCCAGGAAGCCAGAACCCCAAACATTACCTCTTGGCTCTTGTGCCAGGACAGGCCTGGTGTTTGACTCAATCGGGCGATGGAATCTTCCTGGCTCCTGATATGCTATAGGTTGTAACCAGCCAATAGGGTGTCGAGGTCTGGTGGCCCCTCTCCAGCAACTAGTATTGGTATGTCTATTAAAACTGGGGAATTTAGGTAAGGTACCAAACTTAGTCTCGTCAAAAAAGAACTTGAGGGTGAGAGGAACGATGGAGCCACTGCGACGTTGGGGTGGAAAAACATTACTCAAAATGTCTGGAAGAACTTCCGCATTTGCGAAGTTTAGAATGACGCAATCCCCTTTGAATTTTTTGGGCTTGCTACCGATCCAAGATACCCTCCTCGACATGACAATGTCCCCTGCCAACTTGTCGAACCCTTGTTCTGACATATACATGTTGTTAGTGAGCCAATATAACGCTTTATCTTTTAGATCCTGATTGGACTCTACTTTACCTTGTGATAGAGCAGGGACATTTGCCAACACCAGAACTACCGGTGAGGCTTCCAGGATGAATTGGGCTGAAGCATCCTCTTGCTGTGTTCCCACTGTGGGAGCAGTTATACTAATACGGGGGTCTGCAGCATCTGCGTCCTGACCAAGTACAGGTAGTAATGGTGGTGGTAATGGAGGCGGAAGCAACGACCCTTGCTGGATGGATTGCGGATTACTTTCAGTTGGAGTAACCTCAACATTTGTGGGTATTAAATTTGTGACGAGGGAGGATAAGTTTTCGACCTCGACGGCCAACTTGCTATGTACCACGCCCAACTTTTTGACCTCGGATGTTAGTTTATCCAATTTCCCGATCAGAGGTTTGATTATAGTCTTGATTTTGATGTCTATCATATCTTGGATCCTATTAAAAAGATAATCATCATTAGTGCTTCTTGGCTCACTATCAGTGTCGAGTTCCACATGTTTCCCTTGCCGTTTAGGGGGTGGGGTGGTGACCTTTTTCCTTCCTAGATGTTTTCCCCCCCGTTTAGCTACGGATTTTCGGCAAGCTCTGACAGCCCGTGTAGTGGGCTGCTGGGATTGTGAGGCTGCGTCCGTAATAGATATCTGATGGTGTGAATCATTGATAGCATTGACTGATAAATCTATTGGATCTAGTCTATCTATTTGAGGGTCAACATCGACGACATCCACAGTTCCATTATCTTGAGGATTCACATCGGCTGGATCTAGTGTAGGATTTTCTAGCGGTAGTTCAGATGTCGCTGTGCTTAGTACGCTTGTCGAGGGGCTTTCTGAAGGCAAGATAGGTGATTGACTCAAGCCGAGAGATTGCCTTCGTTTATTGTTAATATTGTTAACCACTTGTACCAGATATGAATCTAAAGTATTCACAGTTTCAGCCGGGGCAGGTGCCCGTTTTTTCACCATTATTAAAACTATGGCTATGGGCAGGCTACAAAAGGCTCACCTTCAGATGGATTTGATAAAAGCCAATGGAATAATGTGTTGTGGCTGACAATCAGTGACAAAACGAAGGCAGGCCGATAACAGCAATACAGTTTGATGAACAAAATAACAGGCAGGACACAGTACCTTAGTAATCAGCCGGAAGATGTAAGGGGAAAGGCCTAGCCTAGCCTTTTCGTGCCTCTGAGGGCCACAGAGGGCCCGCCTTTTGCCCGGGCTTAGCCCCGGGCGTCCCGCTCGCGTCCCGCGCAGCTGAGGGCTCTGTGTTTTTATCCGCCCCTCCTGGCGCCTTGGGCAGGCGTCAGGGAACGCGCCTCCACCGCTAAGACTGCCGGGACCTGTAGTCCCGGGGCGGCGGTGACGTGCCTGGTGCTCGCGGTCTCCGGTCCTCCAGGTGCAATGTGGCGTGGAACAGGTAGGCTGTTTGCTCCTAGCGCTTTCGGCGCTCCGCTATCGCTGTGTCTGAGGTGCTCCCCCCGCTACACCGAGGGCTCTGTGTTTTTATCCGCCCCTCCTGGCGCCTTGGGCAGGCGTCAGGGAACGCGCCTCCACCGCTAAGACTGCCGGGACCTGTAGTCCCGGGGCGGCGGTGGCGTGCCTGGTGCTCGCGGTCTCCGGTCCTCCAGGTGCAATGTGGCGTGGAACAGGTAGGCTGTTTGCTCCTAGCGCTTTTGGCGCTCCGCTATCGCTGTGTCAGAGGTGCTCCCCCCGCTACACCGAGGGCTCTGTGTTTTTATACGCCCCTCCTGGCGCCTTGGGCAGGCGTCAGGGAACGCGCCTCCACCGCTAAGACTGCCGGGACCTGTAGTCCCGGGGCGGCGGTGGCGTGCCTGGTGCTCGCGGTCTCCGGCCCTCCAGGTGCAATGTGGCGTGGAACAGGTAGGCTGTTTGCTCCTAGCGCTTTCGGCGCTCCGCTATCGCTGTGTCAGAGGTGCTCCCCCCGCTACACCGAGGGCTCTGTGTTTTTATCCGCCCCTCCTGGCGCCTTGGGCAGGCGTCAGGGAACGCGCCTCCACCGCTAAGACTGCCGGGACCTGTAGTCCCGGGGCGGCGGTGGCGTGCCTGGTGCTCGCGGTCTCCGGTCCTCCAGGTGCAATGTGGCGTGGAACAGGTAGGCTGTTTGCTCCTAGCGCTTTCGGCGCTCCGCTATCGCTGTGTCAGAGGTAAGTCAACCTTATAGACCAGCTATCCTAGTAGCGTGGATACTAACAGTCTTCGGGCTAAACTCTAGAGGGCGTGTTAAGCCAGCTGTTATACCATCACATATATCCCTTGAACACCAAGTGAAAGGACACCACGCAAGTGTTATGAAAATAAACAGTGTATTTATTTAGATCACAACAGCCCTGTACTCTTTATGAGGACAGGGTACTAAGCACACAACAAAACTCTTACGAAAATACTTTAAGTTGCACAATTTACACAAATGCCAGAGGGGCACGGAAAACCATATACTATGGAAGTGGAATGCGAAATTACTAGCAGGTAAGTACTGTAGTAATAGGCTTTGGAATCCCTAGGACTACGTTACTGAACCTTCAGATTACTAGTAGGAGGCCTAGGGGACTCGGGTGCAGAGTGTGCACTCTCACGCGGGATGCGGGACAAAGTCTGTGGGAGCTAGAAAAAGCAAAGTTAGTGTTCTCGGGCGAACCTGATAAGGTAGGTCGAAAACGACAGTGACTCTGGACCCTTAGATAGTGAGGCTATGCTGGGGCACCGAAATGCCGAAGTTACCTAGCCCAGGGCCTGTGGCTGCATAGGTCTGTTTAGACGTCGGGAATCCTCGTTGACGAACCAGGAGCCTGAAGAAAGAGTTGCTGGCAAGCGACCAGTGAAGATTGTTCGAAGTGATCCAAGCCTGGATCGAAGATGGATAACACCTGAAAGCAGAGGGGACCAAGTTCTTGACCACTAGCCAGTGATCAGATGGCACCAGGAGGGCACCGGATGGTATTCACCTCGACCAGGTGAGTGGGCGACGCTGGGCTCTGCAGTCTCACGGACCAGGAGGCGTTGTCGGCGACCAGGATGGAGGTGCGAGCTGTCCCACGATGGTTGATGCTCTCGACGTTGCTGGACCCAGGATTGGGGCAACAAGTCTTGGCAAATTCAAGCAGACGCGGTGGACCTAAAATGGCGTCTGGAGTGGACCAGGAGGGTCCGGGGTGCTCCTCTTTTGGAAGGGAGCAAGGGCCAGTCTGGAGCAACCAGACCAGCAGCGTTGTTGTCGTTGGGCGTCATCGGGAAGGCCACAAGCCAGCGGGCTAGTAGCCAGACAACGCGGCGAGCAGCAAAAAGCAGAAGGGCCCCACGCAGATCGTGGAGATGCTGGGGGGCTGGACTTCAGTGCTGGAGCTGCTCAGGGTCGGGGCTTCTCGGACCCCAAAGCCCTCACCAGAGGATCCCTCGGCGGTCGTGCTGGATAAAAGTCGTGCAGTTCTGATGATGGCCGGTCGCTCGAGGTCTCGTCGCACCTACGGTTCTCAGCTTAGCTGTAGAGGTAGGTAGAGGTCAGAGGTGCCAGGGAAGCCGGGTCTCGTCGAGCTGGTCCGTTGGATTCCTGAGGAAGGACGTGCAGCAAACCGCAGAGTTCTTAGATGGTGCCTGCGGATGCAGGGTGACTACTCCTTAGTCACAAGGGAGAAATCTTGAGAAGAGTCGAGAGTTCCTTTCGTGGAAAGTAGTTTCTTGATTCAAAGATGATCTAATTTGGAAGGGTCCCCGCTCCTGCCTTTATCCTAAAGAAAGGGGTGGGTACGCGACTAGGTTCTGCCCTAGGGGTGGGACCAGGAAGGGGGGTGGTTACACCCCACTCCCATGCCGGACTTTCCCCAGGCCAGGGGCTGGTGTGCCCCTGGAACTGGTTCTAGCCGGCAGATGCGTAGTGAGCACCGGGGTGCTACTTGCAGTCACCTTCCTGTAAAGCCCTGCCTATCCAGGATACACAAAACCCTGTCTGGGATGGTGCTAGCACCGCCCCTGACAGGAAACCCTTTGTCCAAGCTCCCCTTGCTGGAAGGACTCCCAGCTGCAGGGGGTCAGACTCGTGTCTGTGGTGGCAGCATCCATTTTGTGATGCTGAGGCTTGAGTTAACTTTAACCGGGGTTCACAGTTACATACATGTCGTGTCCCTCTAGAAGGGTGGAATGCTAACCCCGTCGCCAGAATTGGCGAGGGGTTAGTATTCCAATTCGTATGACACCTTACTCGACATGTTTTGATAAAGCGATACCAAAGATAGCATTTAACCGCGAGGATTATAATGCACTTAAGAGTATATGGTATGCGTTATCATGGAACAGCTATTAGGACTTGGTTCCGCAAGCTGCAAACGGGCTCAGCTCATGCCAGAGCACCATCTCACACGATTCCAAGCACTCTGCCTTCAGGATTGTCAAGGCCTGCCATAGGAGTGACTGATAGGAATCTGCGTGTCCATTTTAGGGTTAGATATAGGTATACTATATCTATAGCAAAGGGTGATTACACCACCTTGCCCCAGCTGTCGTGCAGCCAGTTGTGTCAGATTTAGATGGCCATCCAGGGGTGGCATAATACATGCTTCAGCCCCTGGTAGGCCCTGGGTACACCTATGCCCTGAGTTACAGGGTCTGATAAGGTGGCCCAGTACCAATTGGATAATGCACCTAAGGTACACATGTCACTTTAGTGAGAGAACAGCTAGGCTGTGGGTCTGATTGGCAGGCCCACAGCCAGAGAAAGTCGTAAACCAGTGAAACAAAAGCAAAAAATCTGGGTGATCATAGGATTGCAGACCCTACTCTCCTACATGACCCCCCACCCCCAAACTTTTTGACAATAAACTAACCTTGACCAGGTGAGTCTTCTTGCTCTAAGTGGAAATACCTGGAGAGCCCATCTGCATTGCCATGATCAGTGCCAGGTCTATGCTCCACTGTAAAATCCATCCCCTGTAGGGAAATGGACCACCTAAGCAGTTTGGGGTTTTCACCCTTCATCTGATTTAGCCACAAGAGGGGCTTATGGTCGGTCTGAATCTTGAAATGAGTGCCAAACAAGTATGGCCTCAGTTTCCTCAGGGCCCACACCACAGCAAAGGCCTCCCTCTCAATAGCTGACCAATTTTTCTCTCTGGGGGTCAGCCTTCTGCTTATAAAAGCAATGGGCTGGTCATTACCATCAAAATTCAGTTGAGATAGAACAGCTCCCACACCCAACTCAGAAGCATCTGTTTGGACAATGAATGGTTTGGAGTAGTCTGGACTCTTGAGGATAGGTGCTGTGCACATGGCCTGCTTTAGGTCATCGAATGCTTTTTGACAGCCTGCTGTACACTGAACCTTTTTTGGCATTTTCTTACTTGTCAGTTCATTAAGTGGAGTCACAATTGATCCATAATTCCTGACAAACTTTCTGTAGTAACCAGTCAGGCCCAAGAAAGCTCGAACCTGAGTCTGGGTGGTTGGTGGAGCCCAGTCCCTGATTGACTGTATCTTGCTCTCCAGTGGCTGAACTTGGCCTCCACCTACAAGGTGGCCCAAGTATACAACCTGCGTCTGCCCTATCTGGCACTTTGTGGCCTTGATAGTGAGACCTGCTGCTTGCAGTGCCTCTAACACTTTCCTCAGGTGGACCAGGTAATCCTCCCAGGTGGAGCTAAAGACAGCTATATCATCAAGATATGCTGCACAGAAGTCATCCAGCCCAGTGAGAACATGATTCACCAGCCTTTGGAAGGTGGCAGGTGCATTTTTCAGACCAAAGGGCATTACCACAAATTGATAATGTCCACCAGGGGTTGAAAATGCTGTTTTGGGCTTGGCATCCTCAGCTAACCTGATTTGCCAGTACCCAGCTGTCAGGTCAAATGTACTTAAGTAGTTGGCAGAAGCCAATCTATCTATAAGTTCATCTGCCCTTGGTATTGGGTGGGCATCAGTCTTAGTGACTGCATTGAGACCCCTGTAGTCTACGCAAAACCTCATCTCTTTCTTACCACCCTGGGTGTGAGGTTTTGGCACTAGAACTACTGGACTAGCCCAAGGGCTATCTGAGGGTTCAATGACTCCCAACTCCAACATTTTCTGCACTTCTGTTTTGATGCAGTCTCTAACATGATCAGGCTGCCTGTAGATTTTACTCTTGACTGGCAAGCTGTCACCAGTGTCAACCTCATGGGTACACCAATTGGTCTGACTGGGGGTTAGAGAGAACATATGCCTGAAGGATTGAAGAACTTGCAATCCTTCTGTTGATGTTCAGAGAGGCTGCCACACGAGACAACACCATCTACTGATCCATCATCAGGATTCTGAGTGAGCAGGTCTGGGAGAGGGTCACTCTCTTCCTCCTGTCCCTCATCTATGGCCATGAGCAAGCTCATGTCCTTCCTGTCGACATATGCTTTGAGCCTGTTGACATGGAGCGCCCTGTGGGGGCTCCTGGGAGTTCCAAGGTCCACCAGGTAGGTGACCTCTCCCTTCTGCTCAAGAATTGTGTGGGGCCCAGACCATTTGTCTTTGAGTGCTGCTGGGGCCACTGGCTCCAACACCCACACCTTCTGTCCAGGCTGATAAACAGTCAGGACAGCCTTTTGGTCATGCCAAGCTTTTTGAAGTTCTTGACTGGCCTTAAGGTTTTCAGATGCCTTTTCCATATACTCAGCCATCCTGGAGCGGAGAACAAGTACATAGTCCACTATGCTGGTTGCAGGCTTTTTGAGAGGTCTCTCCCATCCTTCCTTCACCAAACACAGGGGTCCTCTTACAGGATGTCCATACAAAAGTTCAAAAGGGCTGTAGCCAACCCCCTTTTGTGGGACTTCTCTATAAGCAAATAAAAGGCAGGGTATCAGGACATCCCATCTACGCCTGAGCTTTTCAGGTAGTCCATGAATCATCCCTTTTAGGGTCCTGTTGAACCGTTCAACAAGCCCATTGCATTGTGGGTGATAGGGTGTAGTGAACTTGTAGTTGACACCACATTTCTTCCACATAGCAGTTAAGTAGCTTGACATGAAGTTTGCACCTCTGTCAGAGACAACCTCCTTAGGGAATCCCACTCTGGAAAACACTCCAACTAGGGCTCTTGCCACAACAGGTGCTGTAGTGGTCCTAAGGGGAATAGCTTCAGGATACCTGGTTGCATGGTCCACCACCACCAGTATAAACTTGTGCCCTGATGCTGTCTGGGGTTCCATTGGTCCAACAATGTCAATCCCCACCCTTTCAAAGGGCACCCCCACCACAGGCATTGGTATAAGGGGGGCCTTTGTAGTGCCACCTGACTTACCACTGGCTTGGCAAGTGACACAGGAGCGACAAAACTCCTTGGTATCTTCATTCATATGAGGCCAGTGAAAGTGTGAGACAATTCTGTCCCAAGTCTTGTTCTGGCCTAAGTGACCTGCAAGGGGAATCTCATCGGCCAAGGTGAGAAGGAAACCTCTCAGAGACAAGGGGATAACCAGCCTCCTGGTTGCACCAGGCTTGGGGTCTCTTGCCTCAGAGTATAGGAGTCCATCTTCCCAGTATACCTTGTGGGCACCTGTGGCGTTCCCTGCAGCCTCAGCAGCAGCCTGCTGTCTGAGGGGTTCAACAGAAGGGCAGTCTAACTGTTCCTTCCCCAGGTCTGCTCTGGAGGGTCCCCCTGAGCCCAGAAATTCAACTTGATCAAGTTCACATTCTTTAGGCTGTTTCCCTCAGCTCCTGTAGGTCAGCCTCCTCTGAGACTTGATCCTCAACCTGGGGCAAGGGGGAAGGCAATACCTTAACCCTACTGCTCTTCTTCTTGGATGGTGTCTGGTCCATTGTTCCAGGATCCAGCACCTGTTCAGTGGGGCATCTTCTGGCCTGTGACCTAGTCACAGCAAGCACATGTGCTGGCAAGCCTAACATCTCCATGTGAGTCCTCTGCTCCACTTCTGACCATTGTCAGAACTAGATGCTCCTTGGAGCGATTGCCGCGCGATACAAATTGGCATTTACATTACATTTACATTACATTGTGATGACTCCAAATCATTGCCAAACAAACAATCCACTGGGAGGTCTGAACTAACTACAACCTTTTTCTGGCCATTTACCCCTCCCCAGGAGAAAGCAACAATCGCCATACTATGACTGGTAGTGACGTTGCTGGCATTGGTCACCAGGAAATCTGTACCTGGCATGATCTGTCCAGGGTCCACAAAGTTAGGTGTCACCATTGTGTCACTGGCACAAGTGTCCCTATAGGCCTGAGCCATTTTGCCATTTATCAAAGGTGTCTGCCTGTATTTGCCCAAAGTATTGGGACTGACATCAGGGGATATATCCATATCCCCTGTACAGACAAGGACAGCCTGAGTGAGTGTGCCAACTAAGTTGTCATACCCCCAGAACCCAAGGTTAACCCAACTAATCCCTTGGGAGGTGCACTACCACTGCTGACTGTACTAGGGGGTGCAGTTGCCTTAGGGGCTGCAGTGGCAGGAGTTTGCCCTCCTTTCTTGGTGCACTCACTAAACCAGTGGGTTTTACTTTTACAGTATTGGCACCACCTTTTTGACTGGCCTTCTTGAGTCTTCTTCTTCTGGGAAGCCTGACCCCCACCCTCTTTGGATTGTTGGGGACCTGTTGAAGACTTCTGGTTATTTTGTTCACCTTTAGTATCTTTACCCTTCTGGTCTGCTTTCTTCTGACCACCCTGGTTCTGGCCCTGGGTTTGCTTAACCCTTGTTCTGACCCATCTGTCTGCCTTCTTTCCCTATTCTTGGGGAGAGGTCAGATCTGAGTCAACAAGGTGCTGATGCAACAACTGGTTCTGACAATTGTTTAAAATCTGTTCCCCCTTGATCAGATTGTACAATCCTGTATAATCAGTAACCTTACTGCCCAGCAACCAGCCCTCCAAAGCCTTAGTGTCACAATCTACAAAGTCAGACCAATCCTGAGACTGAGTTTTCTGGGTATCCCTGAACAGCAACCTGTACTGCTCAGTGGTTAGGCCAAACCCATCTATCAGTGTATTTTTCAGGACTTGGTAATCATTAGCATCCTCAGCTCTAGTAGTGAGGAGCTTGTCTCTACCTTTACCTTCAAAGGAGAGCCACAAGATAGCTGCCCACTGACTCTGGGGGACACACTGTACAGTGCAAGCCCTCTCCAAAGCAGTTATCCATTTGTGGATATTATCCCCTTGTTTAAAGGGGGGCACTATCTTACTCAGGTGTCTAGTATCTAAACTCCTGTTTTCCCTTGGGGGAATGCTGCCACCAGTGGAATCTAGTCCACTTAACTTTTGCTCTCTAGCAAAGGCAAGCCTTTCTTTGGCCAGGGCAAGTTCTTCCCTTTCAATCCTCAGATTGGCTTCCCTCATCTTAGCTTCGTGCTCCCTTCTCTTAGGGGAGAACATCCCTCTATGAGAAGAGGTCTGAGAGCCATTGGTTCGAATGGATCTGTTAGAGCCTCTTGATAGAGATCTAACTCGTCCATTCCCAATGTTAAGTCTGCCTGAGAGTGGTCCTGGGGGTCCCCCAAATCCATTCTCATGCCTACTTAAGTTGGTCCTAGTGAGTCTGCTGACTTCTACCTGACCTGTTTCTGCCTCATCCCCAGATAACTCATCTTCCTCCCCCTCCTCAGCACTGTCTGCTGCCTGGAGGTGTCGGTCAGGGTCACCCCTGGTTCCCTCTAGGGGAGGCATGTTCCCTTCTGGATGAGAAGGATCTGTGTTAGCAGCCCTCCTAGCATCATAAGTCTCTAAGAGACCAATCAGAAAAGGAATGGTAGGGTTTGAACCCTGTTTTAGTTTCCTGGAGGTACACACTTGTCTCATCTCCTGGAAACTAAGAGCAGCATATCTGGAAGGGACCTGTGGAGGGTCCTCAACCACAAGAGGGGTCTCTGAAGACTCTCCGTGGTTAGACATGCTTCTAGTGTGGTGTAAGTGATGCACCTACCTACACTATTTGTTTGCCTACTGATCCCTTGCTAAGAGCTGTAGTCAAGGTGTGCTAAGCCTTGTTAAACTACAACAGCTGGTTCAGTAGAACTCAGAGTATTCTAAGCTAAGTTATATGTACCTTACCTTATGTGATCTTTCACAAAGATATTCTTAGGATACGTGTGGTAAAACAACAGCAAGCTCAAATCCCAACCGCTGCTCACCAATGTGAGAAGTTGGCCTGATATTCAGTGTTCACTATTCTAGTGATCACTATGTATCAGTCCAAACAACCCTTATGGTGATTGGTTGTAAGTCAACTTTATAGACCAGCTATCCTTGTAGCATGGATACGAGCAGTCTTCAGGCTAAACTCTAGAGGGCGTGTTAAGCCAGCTGTTATACCATCACATATACCCCTTGAACACCAACTGAAAGGACACCACACAAGTGTTATGAAAATAAACAGTGTATTTATTTAGATCACAACAGCCCTGTACTCTTTATGAGGACAGGGTACTAAGCACACAACAAAACTGTTACGAAAATACTTTAAGTTGCACAATTTACACAAATGCCCGAGGGGCACGGAAAACCATATACTATGGAAGTGGAATGCGAAATTACTAGCAGGTAAGTACTGTACTAATAGGCTTTGGAATCGCTAGGACTACGTTACTGAACCTTCAGATTACTAGTAGGAGGCCTAGGGGACTCGGGTGCAGAGTGTGCACTCTCACGCGGGATGCGGGACAAAGTCTATGGGAGCTAGTAAAAGCAAGGTTAGTGTTCTCGGGCGAACCCGATAAGGTAGGTCGAAAACGACAGTGACTCTGGACCCTTAGATAGTGAGGCTATGCTGGGGCACCGAAATGCCGAAGTTACCTAGCCCAGGGGCTGTGGCTGCATAGGTCTGTTTAGACGTCGGGAATCCTCGTTGACGAACCAGGAGCCTGAAGAAAGAGTTGCTGGCAGGCGACCAGTGAAGATTGTTCGAAGTGATCCAAGCCTGGATCGAAGATGGATGACACCTGAAAGCAGAGGGGACCAAGTTCTTGACCACTAGCCAGTGATCAGATGGCACCAGGAGGGCACCGGATGGTAGTCACCTCGACCAGGTGAGTGGGCGACGCTGGGCTCTGCAGTCTCACGGACCAGGAGGCGTTGTCGGCGACCAGGATGGAGGTGCGAGCTGTCCCACGATGGTTGATGCTGTTGACGTCGCTGGACCCAGGATTGGGGCAACAAGTCTTGGCAAATTCAAGCCCACGCGGTGGACCTAAAATGGCGTCTGGAGTGGACCAGGAGGGTCTGGGGTGCTCCTCTTTTGGAAGGGAGCAAGGGCCAGTCTGGAGCAACCAGACCAGCAGCGTTGTTGTCGTTGGACGTTGTCGGGAAGGCCACAAGCCAGCGGGCTAGTAGCCAGACAACGCGGCGAGCAGCAAAAAGCAGAAGGGCCCCACACAGATCGTGGAGATGCTGGGGGGCTGGACTTCGGTGCTGGAGCTGCTCAGGGTCGGGGCTTCTCGGACCCCAAAGCACTCACCAGAGGATCCCTCGGCGGTCGTGCTGGATAGAAGTCGTGCAGTTCTGATGATGGCCGGTCCCTCGAGGTCTCGTCGCACCTACGGTTCTCAGCTTAGCTGTAGAGGTAGGTAGAGGTCAGAGGTGCCAGGGAAGCTGGGTCTCGTCGAGCTGGTCCGTCGGATTCCTGAGGAAGGACGTGCAGCAAACCGCAGAGTTCTTAGATGGTGCCTGCGGATGTAGGGTGACTACTCCTTAGTCACAAGGGAGAAATCTTGAGAAGAGTCGAGAGTTCCTTTCGTGGAAAGTAGTTTCTTGATTCAAAGATGATCTAATTTGGAAGGGTTCCCGCTCCTGCCTTTATCTTAAAGAAAGGGGTGGGTACGCGACTAGGTCCTGCCCTAGGGGTGGGACCAGGAAGGGGGGTGGTTACACCCCTCTCCCATGCCGGACTTTCCCCAGGCGAGGGGCTGGTGTGCCCCTGGAACTGGTTCTAGCCGGCAGATGCGTAGTTAGCACCGGGGTGCCACTTGCAGTCACCTTCCTGTAAAGCCCTGCCTACCCAGGATACACAAAACCCTGTCTGGGATGGTGCTAGCACCGCCCCTGACAGGAAACCCTTTGTCCAAGCTCCCCTCGCTGGAAGGACTCCCAGCTGCAGGGGGTCAGACTCGTGTCTGTGGTGGCAGCATCCATTTTGTGATGCTGAGGCTTGAGTTAACTTTAACCGGGGTTTACAGTTACATACATGTCGTGTCCCTCTAGAAGGGTGGAATGCTAACCCCGTCGCCAGAATTGGCTAGGGTTAGTATTCCAATTCGTATGACACCTTACTCGACATGTTTTGATAAAGCGATACCAAAGATAGCATTTAACCGCGAGGATTATAATGCACTTAAGAGTATATGGTATGCGTTATCATGGAACAGCTATTAGGACTTGGTTCCGCAAGCTGCAAACGGGCTCAGCTCATGCCAGAGCACCATCTCACACGATTCCAAGCACTCTGCCTTCAGGATTGTCAAGGCCTGCCAAAGGAGTGACTGATAGGAATCTGCGTGTCCATTTTAGGGTTAGATATAGGTATACTATATCTATAGCAAAGGGTGATTACACCACCTTGCCCCAGCTGTCGTGCAGCCAGTTGTGTCAGATTTAGATGGCCATCCAGGGGTGGCATAATACATGCTTCAGCCCCTGGTAGGCCCTGGGTACACCTATGCCCTGAGTTACAGGGTCTGATAAGGTGGCCCAGTACCAATTGGATAATGTACCTAAGGTACACATGTCAATTTAGTGAGAGAACAGCTAGGCTGTGGGTCTGATTGGCAGGCCCACAGCCAGAGAAAGTCGTAAACCAGTGAAACAAAAGCAAAAAATCTGGGTGATCATAGGATTGCAGACCCTACTCTCCTACAGAGGGTCCCCTACTTGGCCCCCTGGGCAGCCTTAGCATAGTGCCAATATCGGCAACACTCCTCAGTTCTCATACAGCAACATACATAAATAAATAAACCACAAGACACCTTGTTAGTGGAGAATATTGCTGCAGGGTTATTCGCGTAAAAAACAAACCAATATGATGGGTTATCTTACGGGCGATCCAAGGGCAGGCCAGCCCCTATACCGCCTGCCTGCCTGATGAGCCAAATTACACCGTGGCTGGCGCCAATCTGTGGTTACCAATTTTGGGAGGGGCCACCCCTCCCATCAGTGGACCGCCAGTCCACGCCCTTACTCAAGCCCCCCAAAAGGTGGGCGGAGCGTTCCAGGCCACCCCTGCTTGCTCAGGCCCACAACCGCCCGTAGGACTAACGCGTGTCGTCGTACTTCTAGGGGACACACCAAGACATCCCTGGGTATCCTTGGCTTAGCACCCTTAATGTGCTGCTGCATGTAGCACCCTTCTGTATCTTGCAGACTCTGGATCGCCCTGTAACTCCTCCTCCTCCACAGCTCTGGGGGTGGCCACCGTCAAACCCAGGGCCCCCCCACCAAGGTAGGCATCTTTACCTACATCCTGCTGATTACCTGGTCTCTCCCAGGCCCAGACAAAACAAGTCCAAACCCATACAGGATCGGAGGCCAGCATGTCTCTTCTGGACATATTACCCCATCCTTTCTAAACTCCCTGTGGACTTGTGACTGATAATGCCAAAACCTCTCTGTTCAGGGATGGATGCATAACTTACACCAAGGTGGATTCAATTCTGGCAGCTGGACCCTCCTTCCCTGGAAAGTCAAATCATTGCCTCCCAGCTGTCAGAACCCAGTGGTGAAAGGGGAGACACCCACCCCCCTGCCCAGGCCGCTGCTTCAACAGAAGCTGTTCCAGTGCCTACACAATTACACCACCCCTCCCAGGGTGGCTTACGGCCGGCAGTTCCCTAAAATGCCTTAGGATTCCCATCAGGTATTAGCATGTCCTGCTGAGTCTGCAACTTGGAGGGGGACCCAGTATACATGGTCCCCGCCTCGCCCAGCCCTTTATGTATATACTCCCAGGATGGCCTAACACAATTAGTTTGGCATTGGTCAATGTTAACATTGCCTGGCTGAAGAGCAATACTTTTGACAAGCCACTCCGGACAAGAAAAGCCAATGCGGGTGGTGGTAAGAGTTGATAAGCCCGCCTTCCTCCTTCACCCAGTTATCCGTGTATAGTACTTGTCGGAGTATGGCCAACGCATTCCGCCAGTCACCACCCCTCCCAAACTTCTGCTAGTATACCAGGGAGCAGACAGGACAATGTGAACCCGAGGTGAACCCTAAGTATAAATACCTGCCCTTTTTGGACTACTGGGAATCCTAAGTGTTCTTTAATACTTTGTAGCCCATTTGTGCTTAACCCATGGGTTTCCCCAATCGTATGGCCCACAGCACACTCGGAGGACAACTTCAACAACCTGTATGTCTGCCAGCCAAGGCTATAGGGTGGGAGGATTTGCACCTGTTATAGTTACTCAACTCAAATGTACTTATTTCATCGACCTCAGGAGGATGAACTGCTTAGTCGACCTACCAGGATCTGAACCTGTGACCAGCGGTCAAACCCATGCCCCTTTCAATTCTGCCACTCCACCTGCCTGTGAACTTGTATCCCACGGCAGACCTCAGGCACCATAACCCATATTTGGACATGCCTGAGTTAGAAACACACATCTAAAAGACCTGCCAACCGGCTAGCCACCAACATTGCAGTCCGAAAGTTTGTTGGCAACACCCAAGGTAAATTTGCTTAACTGAAGCATCTGGCAGCATGCAAACAATTTAATCCATTTAACCTTAACTACGACTTCAAAATGTGCTCTGGTAGTTGTCCGTATTAGTGCTCCATCCCCTCCATATCAGCACTAATAAGGCAACCCGCACCCTTTTGGGAATGGCACACTCACGCCCCAGCTGACAGAAAGTGCCTATTAGTGTGTAGCCCATGACCTTACATTTATCACCTATAGTATACCAGGATTATGTAGAAACTTAGCTGACTCTACTGCTGAGTGCCCGTTGCACCATCACAGGTATGTCTTTGCCTAATCAGTTTCTGGCTGCAAAGTTTGATGACATAGCCTGCTCCCATTCCAGGCAAAATAAAAGGAAGCTTTACTGCTACCCCTGTGAGCTGCTGCTGGTGCTAATGAGGGTACAAATTGTCCCGCTAAACTAGATGCTGTACTGTCGCATTAGAGGACCATTGCAGCACTTTATTAAAGTCCATTGCTAACCTACTCACAATATGGCGGAGACCAGAGAGGCTGTAGATTTAAAGCCCATCAAGATGATCGTTAGATAAGCCCAACAGGGAGTGATCCTGGAAAAAGAGGTAAGGACCACTTCCACCATTCCCCGCATGTGAATTAGTCTAGGTTTACTTTGCCATGTGCAGTAGTGCAGCCACAATTCGAAGGCATCTAACCTGTGCCGTGTCCTGTTCTGTGCAGTTGTGAGAAGTTGGCCTGGTATATAATGCTCACTAATTCTTAGTGATCACTTTGTACCATGCCAAGCAACCCTTATGATGATGGTTGTAATTCAACCTTGTAGACCAGTTATCCTAGTGGTAACGTGGACAAAGCAGTCTTAGGCTAAACTCTGAAAGGCATGTGAAGCCAGCTGTAATACCATACACAACCCCCTTGAATACCAAATGAAAGGGACACCACACAGATATATATTGAAAATATATATTGATTTATTAACTATAAAATCCCCTGGACTCTTTATGAGCACTGAAGCACAAGCGTTAAATCACAAGACAGTTTAAAATACACAAAAGTTGCACAATATGGATGAGCCCTAGGGGCCACCTAAACCATATACTAAGAAAGTGGTATAAGAGATACCGATAGGAAAGGGAACAGGCCTAGGGCCTTGGGAATCGCTGGAGCTATTCGAGACTAGCAGTGACTAAGTCGGGAAAGGCCCGCGGGACTCGGGTGCAGTGTTCAAAGTGCACGCACTTTCCAATGCAAAATCTATGGTGCGTAAAAAGTACAAAGTTAGAAAGTTAGGAACCTTCCGAGTGACCTATGGAGCTGAAACTTAAGACACATGCCCTTGAGATGTGTACCAGTGCTGGAGCACTGGCGGAGCTGAGTTACCTCACCCACAGGAAGCGGGTGCACAGGGTCGAAGTAGTGTCGGGTTTCGTCACGCTGGTCGATGGTGCTTGGAGCTGAAGATGCTGCAGGCGGCTCGATGTGAAGAGTTCCGGTGGATCCAAGGGTGGATCTGAAGATGTGAAGACCTGAAAGCAGAGGGGACAATGTTCAAAGTCACTAGCCAGTGACTACCATGGAACCAGATTGGAACCAGGCGATGTTGGGTGCAAACAGGCGTTGTTGGGTAGCTTCTCTCTGTAGCCACGTGGACACCGGGGGTCGAGGACGTCCAGGAGTTAGTCACAAGCTGTCCCACGCAGGCTTCTCGCTGTTGGCGGTGTCGGCGACCTGATCGGAGCAAACAGGCCTTGGCTAATGCAAGCCACGCAGGAATCGAAAGATGCTTAACACTCGGACCAGCAAGGTCAGAGCGAGGGCTCCTTTTCACAGGAGCTTGGGTGAGTCTGGAGCGACCAGACCCGCTGTGTAGTTAGTTGGTTTCGTCGCCAAGATGGCCGCTGACCACGTGGCTAGTGGCCGGGATGGCGCGTCGAGTGGCACAATGCAAAAGGGCCCCACGCAGATCGTGGAGATGCTGGGGGGCTGATCTTCGGTGCAAGGGCTGCTCGGTGGTGGGGGTTCTCAGTCCCCAAAGCACAACGTCGAGGATACCTCAGAAGCTGCGCAGTCAGCTTTTCGAGCGTCTTCCAAGAGGTCCGGTCCCACGTCACTCGGTGCCTCCACGGGTCCCTTCTTTGCAGGGACTGTGGATCGGGCTCTGAGAGGTCTGGGAGTCTGGTTCTTGTTGGGCTCTGGGCTCGGGCTCCGGCGGGAGGTGGCGGCAAAGCAGACGTCGAGTTGCTGGTTGGTGCCTGTGTTCACAGGGTGGCCACTCCTAGGCCACAAGGGAGATTCTCTTCAGTCTTCTAAGCAGCAGAATGTCGAAGTCCAGTCTTCTTATGTATTTCAAGTTGATTCAGGATGATCTGCTGTGCAATGGCACTGCTCCCACTCTTATTCCCAATCTGAGGGGTGGATCACCTACTAGGTCCCCCCTCTGGGAGGAACCAGGAAAGGGGGCGGTTACACCCCCTTTCCTTTGTCCAGTTCCACGCCAAGCCTGGGTCTGGAAAGTCCCAGGACCGGTTTGGACTGGCCTATGCACGGGGACACCTTGTGTGCCCCGGGCATGTCTGATTCTATTCAGCCCTGTCCTACCCAATACACAAAACCCTGTCTGGGGTGGTGCTCGCACCTCCCAAGGCAGGAAACCCTTTGTCCAGGCCACCATCTGCTGAGTTTCGGTCAGCAGCAGGAGGCCAGACTCGTGTCTGTGGTGGCAGCATCCATTTTGTGATGCTGAGGCTCTGGTTAACTTTAACCGGGGTTAAGGCTACACACATGTCGTGTCCCTCTAGAAGGGTGGAATGCTATCCCCGTCGACAGAACTGTCGAGGGGATAGTATTCCAATTCGTATGACACCTTACTCGACATGTTTTGATAAAGCCAAACCAAAGATAGCATTTAACCGCGAGGATTATAATGCACTTAAGAGTATATGGTATGGCAATATCCCGGAACAGTTTAGGGAGTGGTTCCCGACAGCTGCAGACAGGCTCAGCTCATGCTAGATCACCATCTCACATATTTCCAAGCACTCTGCCTCCAGGATTGATGAGGCCTTCCATAGGAGTGGCTGATAGGAACATATGTGTCCAGTTTAGGGTTAGGCACAGGCATACTGTACCTAAGCAAGAGGTGATTACACCAACTTACCCCAGCTGAGTGATCAGCCAGTTGTGTCAAATATGGAGGCCAGGCCAGGGGTGGCACAATACATGCTGCAACCCCTGGTAGGCCTTGGAAACACCTATGCCCTGGGTACCTAGGGTACACTACTACAGGGGCTAATAAGGTGAACCAGTTCCAATTCGTAATGCACCTAAAGTGCATTGGCAGTAATTTAGAGAGGGAACAGCAGGCTGTGGGTCTGATTAGCAGGCCCACAGCCACATTAAGTCATAAACCAGTGAAGCAAAAAGCAAAAATTTGGGGTGACCATAGGATAGCAGACCCTACTCTCCTACAGCAGTCCCCACTATGTTTCCACCGGGCACCTCTGCCTGATGTGTGTGACCTAAGTACATGGTCCCCTTGCATGGCGGCCTGCCTGTGAGATAATACATCACATCCCCCATAAGTATCGCTAACTGCCTTTGCTAGAATCTTGCCTGGCACTCCTTCATGCCCAGATATACCAAGCGAAAATGGCTGTACTCATTCAATTGATCCGACCAAACATCAAACCCACCACGACAAGATGCGGCCAGTTAACTTGTCCCAAACTTTGCAGAAACAACAAATAAGCAGGATCTGACATAATGAGGGGATCCCTGGTTGTACTTTAAAATTATGTACTGCCCAACCCGATATGCCCCTTGAAAAGATACCCAGCACAACCTTTCATCCTGGAAATCCCTCCGGGGGTCGTGCCTTCGCTCCTTGGCCTGAATACTAACCAGGTTAACATAATGGATGCTGTCGAATGACCCATCCCTCGGCGCCTGCTTGCAACCGTTCCAGGCATTACCATAGTCAGTGCAAAACATCTGCAGGGAGAATGCCCCGCAAGTCGCCCCCATTTGCTGGCCCAGGTCCCCACCCTAACTTGGAGTAGCCCAGGGCCAGACTCCGTGCAGCCGTATTCAACTGAGCCTCTGTCCACCCCTAGCTCCTTACCCGATTGGCAGTCTGCTGACTGCGACCCAGGGAGGGGACCCACTGTCCTATGCACGCAGGAGCTGTCCTATTGCCCCCATGGCAGACCGCAGCCACGGCAATGGCCGAGCATTGTAGCCCTGCCTGAGGGATGGGGTGGGGGAGGTGACACACTCACCACAGTACAGCTCCTTTGGATCCGACGCTCGCCGTGAGGATCACGTTCAAACAGCAAGACGGGTACCCACATGACAACTGGCAAGTGAGGCCGGCGCCAGAAGTCGGGTGGGCCGAGCTGGAAGGTTCGTGGAAAAGCTGCAGCCAGGGGAGGGTGCCGATGCCCCTAGCCACCCAGGAGCTGTCCTTTCCCCACGAGGCAACTGCATCCACGGCAATGGCCGAGCCTTGCCCCGGAAGTGGGGAAGTGAACGCATTCACCAGGGAACATCTCCTGGAGATCCCATGACCAAACAGCGAGATGGGCAGCAGTCAAGAGGCTGCACAGTGGGCGGGGGAAGGCATTTGTCCCCTTGCCCCCCCCACGCCACGGCCGGGAGTGACTCAGTCAGCTGACTCCTTGGTCCCTTGCCCAGGGAGCCTAGTCTGTTGACTCCTGTGCCTTCCTGTGGCCCTAAGGTAACCACCCTGTTGGAGGGTCCCCTACGTGGCCCCCAGGGCAGCCTTGACAAGAAACAACTCAGGACGATCGTGATCAATTTCACTATCACGATTCTGTCTTTTACTTGCAACAGCAGTTTGATTTACAAAGATATTTTTTCTGATGATCAATTACTTTGTCATAGTTTTCGCACCATAGGATCAGTATATCTCTGCTCACCCGTATCCCAAGGTATTTCAACAAGAATGTGCACCATTTAAGAGGGACCCCAGAAAGCATTCAGTCGCATTGATACAACTGACTTTGTCGAATTAATAGTGATTCCTGATAGGTAACTGACCCCAAGGAACTCGCTGATGACAGGTGAGAGATTACTTTCAGGGACACGTATATGCAGCGTGAAACCATAAGCAGAAAGTGACACAGCACAAAGCGCTAAGCCACGAAGCTATGCCCCCTTTTTGGGTTTCGCCTGCCGAAGGCTGCGCTCTGCGCAGCTTGTCGGCGCAGGCGAAATCCATTGATTACAATAAGGACTTCAGGAACGTCCCCCGGCTCCCATTGGCTAGCTCCATAAATGGAGGCTAGCCATTGGGAGCCGGATCTGTCCGTCAAGGCCGGACCAGATTCGGGGGCGTTCCCCCGATTTTTTCGCTCTCCGCCTCTGCGATGTCATCGCGGCGGTGGGTGTGTGTTATTTTTTTTTTTGAGTCGCCCTGTTTTCGTCTTTTTACAAGTGTTTGTTGTTGGAGTTGGCTGCAAGATTCGAGTTCCCTCGAGGCGATCAGGTAAGGAGCATTTTGTTTATAAATGTGTTTTCACTTTGTAAGTTTACGTATTTTGTCCCCCCCCCCTTCCGCTGTCCGTGAGCCGTTCCTGCCCCCCCTCCCGCTGTCCGTGCGCCGTTCCCGCACCCCCCCCTCCCGCTGTCCTGTGCCCGCTCCCGCACCCCTCCCGCTCTCCGTGTGCTCGTTGTGCTTGTTAGATCATTGCAAACTGTCGAGGACAAACCAGGAAATTCGGTGTTTTTGCAAGCGCAG